>NC_143581.1:98527112-99161175 GCF_048544385.1 Mastigoproctus giganteus
TGCCAGAAAAGCTGGTTGGGATCACCTAGTTTAATAAATAAAATAAAAATCCATGACTTGTGTAAAGTTCTGTTCAGTGAACTTTTACGTAACTTGAGTTTTACGCAATTAGGAATTTGCCAAATTAAATATGGGAAAACCAGCAGCCACTATCATATTGAATCCCCCCTACAATATTCAGTATCTCCTTTTGCATGTATTAATTATATACAATTATAATTTTTTTAATAAACTATGCTAAATTCTAGGCTTATGTATTGAAATTATTATTTATCATTGAAATGCTGTATACTCCCTCTCTTGGAACACTTTAATGCAAATTGTAAGCTGTGAATGGCAGCAGTATTCCTGAGAGGCAATGGCCATTGGAATAGCAGAGACCCTATATGATGGTCCAAGTAGGTGATGGCAATATTTAAGCAAACAGTAAGATTGGTTATCCGAATTTGAACCCACAGTCCACATAATATCTGAGATTAAATAAAAAATGTCACGTAACTCCTTGAGTCATTTCAGCTCACTGAAGGCAGTATTTCTGTGGAAGATAACAGAGATTTTAATTGCTAGTAATGCCTATCCCCTCTGCATGGAAGACAGAGAGGGGATAGGCATTACATCATTGGGGGTCAAAGTCATCAGCTGACAAATTCACAGCTGAGGAGGCAGAAGGCTGTGGAAATGGGGGTGGTGCAGACCTTTCAACCTTTATGTACATATCGAGAGAGAGGACTGGATAGTGTCCTTTTCTAACATTAATTTATGCTGTCCTGTCTCTGTAACAGGCCAGCATTAATCCCTTGATTCATTTTCAAGAATCTTGTGAGATCAGGGTCCATTTCAAACCTTGCCATTGTTTCATGAGATCTCATGAAATGCAGTTGCCATCTCTTTGGTGATGAAGCATCTTTTGCTGTTTTGTCTTGAGCTTCTGGCTTCATCAGATCTTCATTGGATAATTCAGCTTAATGGGATTTGATTAGATCATTCGGATGGTTCGACTGTTGATGATCCTGCTCAGATAGCAAACAAACTGAATGAGTATTTTGCATCTACATTCACACATGAGGAATTATTAAGGTTTGAAAATGGCAGAAGGTTATCAAATTGTAGCAGGATACTTAATGATTTTGTAATAACTGAGAGCAAAGTGGAGGAGAAATTGTTGAAGTTAAACATAAGAAAAGCACCTGGAGTGGATGGGATCTATCCAGTTATATTAAAGGAGGTGGCAAAGCAACTAAGAAAACCCTTAGCCATAATTATGAGAGCATCCTTGGACTCAGAGGAGGTTCCCATGGATTGGAGATGTGCAAATGTATCCCCAATTCACAAAAGGGAATCAAAGGGTGACACGAGTAATTACAGACCAGTTATTTTAACTTCTGTTCCGGGTAAATTAATGGAGTCACTGGTTAAAGATGCATTGCAGGATCATCTAGACAAGACTACAGCAATAATTCAGACACAGCATGGGTTTGTTAAGGGAAAGTCTTGTCTGACAAATTTGATAGGATATTATGATGTGGTTACAAAGGAACTGGATGCAAAAAATAATTTTGATATCATATATTTGGATTTCAGGAAAGCTTTTGACACTGTTGCGCATGGAAGACTATTGTACAAATTGGAGTAGAATGGTATTAAGGGTAAGTTGCTACAATGGGTAAAAGGATGGTTAAGTGGGAGAAGACAGAGGGTGGTAATCAGTGGGTGCTGCTCTTCGTGGACTAATGTTATTAGTGGAATCCCACAGGGTTCGGTGTTGGGTCCACTGTTGTTTTGTATATTTATCAATGATATTGTTGAAGGTATATCAGGTTTAGTGTTGAAGTTTGCAGATGATACAAAGGTTGGCAGGGTTGTTAATGACAGTAATGGCAGTGTGCTACTGGAACAGGATCTAGATAATTTGGGCAAATGGGCTAAGAAATGGCAACTGAAGTTTAACCTTGACAAATGCAAAGTACTGCATATGGGTAGAAGTAACCCCAGAGAAACGTACCAACTGTGTGGTACTACACTTAAGGTGGTTGAAAATGAAAGAGACCTGGGAGTAATTGTGCAGTCAGATATGAAGTTTTCTGAGCAATGCAGACAGGCTGCCAGGGCAGGTCATGGGATTTTGTCAATGATATATAGGAATTTTGCTAGCAGGGAGAAGGAGGTGATTGTCCCTCTGTATAAGGCAATGGTCAGGCCATGCCTTGAGTACTGCGTACAGGTCTGGAGGCCTCATTTTAGGAAGGATGTAGATTTACTTGAGCGTGTACAGAGAAGGGCAACAAGATTGGTGAGGGGAATGAAGGGATCCTCTTACCAAGAGAGGCTTAAGTTCTGCAAATTGCAGTGGCTGGAGACTAGGCACCTGCGCAGTGATCTGATTGAAGTGTATAAGGCCTTGAATGGGTTGAGCACGGTGATTTCTGATAGGATCCTTCCACTTGTTCAGATTACGAACCTAAGGGGGAATAAATTCAAATTAAGAAAGGACAGATGTAGAATAGATGTGCAGAAATTTGCCTTTAGCCAGCGGGTGGTTAATTGCTGGAACAAACTTCCATTTGTCGTTGTGGAAGTTGATAGGTTGAATAAATTTAAGGAGGAACTGGACATGCATTTGGAGGGAATGGTGTGAATTTTTTTTTTTTTTTTTTTGGCTGATGCTGCATAAGCTCATACACTTGCTTTCTTGCATCACATGCCACTACTACTACATCATTGCAATTAACTTCAGCTGCAACATCTTCCCAAGTGTCATGATTTCATCTGCCATTTCATCTCAGATTTCATTTCATTTCAGAAGAGGCAGATTCCATCTGCCTCTTATGTTTTGTCCTTCTCAAAACCATTGAAGTCGTGTATTGACCACCGAGGGAAAAATTTTTTTTCCAAACCCTATTCAAATGTGTTGAGTTGCCTCTTTCCAGGCCTTAGCAACATTCATGATACTTTGGTAAACATTGAACGAGTTCAAAAAATATCATAAAATCAAACCAGCTTCACTCTTTTATTGCCGCTAATGCCTGTGCAAAAGTTATGTGTAAATAGTACACTTTGAAATTAGAAATTATGCCCTAATCCATGGGTTCGATTAGTGAAATTGTTGTTGCAGGTAGAAACACGATTTTTACATTTGAATGGAAATCATCTAAATGTGCAGGTTGACCTGTAGCATTATCTAATAAAAGCAAAATTTTGAAAGGAATGTCTTTTTCTTGGCAGTATTTCTCCCTCTCAGGAACAAAACAATAAACCAATGTTCAAAAATACTAATGGTTACCCAAGCCTTAGGATTTGACTATCAATAAAACGGAAGGGTGGCATTTACTCGTGCCCTTAAATGCATGGGGGGATTTTTCTGAGTAATAAACGAACAGTGGTTTCAACCAGTAACCACCCCCTGATTAGCCCCCAGAAAAAGCATTAACCTATCATTTGCTGCCTTGAAATCTAGCATTGTCTCTTCCACTTTATAAATATATCTATGGTACTGCATCTTTTTCCAAAATAATCCAGTTTCATTGATATTAAATATTTGTTGTCCCGTATAGACTCCTTCATTGATAATTTTTTTCTAAAACATCTGGAAAATTTTCAGCTGCTTTTGAATCTGCACTAGCATCTCTGCCACTCATTTTCAAATTATGGAAACCAGCACAATATCTGAATCTATTGAATCAACCATTACATGCCAAAAATTTTGCATGTAGACTAAGCTTAATGGTGAAGTCGGGAATGCTTCTGAAGTTCATTTTCCATCCATATTGTCAGTAACTTTTTCATCTCACAGATAGCACTAGAGGAATGCTTTATTATTACTGCAGATTGTAATTGAGCAGAAGTTTTCACATGTTCTTTTATACATACACTATCCTTTAAAATTATATTCACTATTGAAGTAGTGAGACCAAATTCACAGGTGATAGAAGACAAGCTTTATACTTCTTCATACTTCTTTATTAGCTTCAATTTTGTTTTTAAATAAATTTTGTGACGCTTATGAAGTATTATTGAAGTATTACTGGCCACTTCCCTGTCGTAGTAAGGGAAGAAGGTAGGTTATATTCATTGAAAAATTATAAAAACTGTGAATTATACCACCAAGCAGGTAACAGTACACAGTGACAATGGCATGGGTGTGACACTCATTGTTAAAAATGAGGAATGAGAAAAACATCACCCCACCAACCCTTTGGCAACTCAGCTTCCTGTGAGCACTTCCAATTGGTCCAAGATGGGACTAGGCATGCCCAGACAATGATCTAAATAAAAAATGTGCTCACCTTCCTTCCCCACTCTCTCCCTTACCCGCATGCACCCCCGCTCTTCAAAAAACGGTAAAAGAGGAATATATTCCATAAACCAAATGAAGTAAAGTATTTGATGTCTAACGGCACCAAAGGTTCGCCATCTCTGTGTGGTAAATGTAGTTGCATACAACATGGAGATGTGAAAGCAAGAGATTTATAAAAAATATTGACATTTTTAATTTGTGTTTCAAGAAAAAGTTTACATAAGGTTCGGTTTACGTAAGTTGAGTACGTAAATCAGGGTGCACCTATATTAGTATTCATAGGGGCATATGATGCAAGAAAGCAATTTTATAAAGCATCAGTAAAAAAAAAAAAAAAAAATCCACATCACCTGTCCATCCCCTCCAATAGATTGTTTAGTTTTAACTTGAATTCATTCAAACTATCCACTTCCATAACGTCAAACAGAAGCTTGTTTCAACAATCAACCACCTGCTGGCTGAATGCAAATCTTCCATATGCATCTATCCTGCAACCATCCTTCTTCGGTTTGAATTTATGTCCTCTCACGTGTGTAGTCTGGGCAAGAGGAAGAATGCCATCAGTATTAAGCTTGCACAATCCATTCAAAGCCTTAAACACCTCAATCAGATCACCTTGCAGTTGCCTAATCTTCAGGCACTGCAATTTGCAGAACTTCCCTTGCTTGGTGATACCACTCTTTCATTCCCTTCACAAATCTTATTGATCCACAATGCCACTTGACAATAAACACTGTACACTAACAGTGCCTTTCTCTGCACTTGTTCCAGCTCATCTACATCCTCCCTAAAATGAGGCCTCTAGACCTGTATGCAGTAGATACTCATCCCTGGTAGCAAAATTACTTTATATCATTAACAAAACCCAACCAGCTGTCCTGGCAGCTTATCTGCATTGCTGAGAGAAGTTATCGGACTGTGCAATTTCTCCCAGTTTTTTCATTTTCCATTACCCTGATGATAGTACCACACAGTGGGTGAATTAATCTGAAATTACCGTTACCCATATGCAGTACCTTGCATTACGTGTTAAACTTCAGTTTTGCTTGTTATTTCTCAGCTGATCTGCATAATTTTTCTAGTTCTTGTTGCAGCAGCATACCTTCACTACTGTCATTAATCACTCTGCCAACCTTTGTATCGTCTGCAAAATTAGACATTAAGTGTGATATACTTTCATCAGTATTAGCATTAGTAGAGGCATATGATGCAAGAAACAAGCTTATATAGCATCAGCTAAATAAAAAAAAATTAAAAATAAAAAACCTCCCATTTCACCCATCCATTCACTCCAAATACTTGTCTAGTTCTGCCTTGAACTTATTTAAGTTGTCAACCTCTATTACAACAGATGGAAGTTTGTTCCAATTATCAACCACCCACTGGCTAAAGGAAAATTTCCACACATCTGTTCTACAATTGTCTTTCTTCAATTTGAATTTATGTCCTCTCATGTGAGTAATCTGAAAAAGAGGAAGAATCCTATCAGCATTGAGCTTTGCTGAAACCATTCAAGGCCTTATAAATCTCCATTAGATCACCTTGCAGGTGCCTAGTTTCCAGACTCTGCAATTTGCAGAACTTAGCCTTTCCTGGTAACAGCAACCCTTGTTCCATTCACCAATCTTGTTGCCCTTCTCTGTACTCATTCCAGCAGCTCTACATCCTTCCTAAAACGAGGTCTCCAGACCTGTATGCAGTACTGAAGGTGTGGACACGAAGCCTCAGTTCGTGCTTCTCGTTCAGCAGCGTCAGAATTAGCCTTTCATGCCATTAACGAAAAACATACTTTTTTATTTAACGAGGCCAAAATACTTAACGTTCAACGTAATTATACGCGACTATTAATTGCAGAAACCGTTGAAATTAAATTACACGAGAATTCTGTTAATGTTCGGCGGCCATATTTGATCTCCGATGCGTGGACCTTTACGCGCATGCGCGAAGACATATAATCACTATTTAAGTTGCAGGTTTAGCCTGATTCGGTAATTTTCATTCCTGTGATCACGACAGTCGGTCGAAAAGCATTGTCAGCTTCAGGAAGGAAAATCGTTTTGAATATTTTCGTTTGATTCTTTTAATTGCGTTAATTTGAATTTTAATTGTTTTAAATTGATTTTGAATTGTGTTAAATTGATTATTTAATTATTTATATTTTACTTTAATGTACCGGTAAGTTGTCGATTTTTTTCGTTTTTTCCGGTTTAATTTCTGGAGGGTATCATACGGAAGTGTTCCACGTACTATATTGAGGTAAACTCCTCTTATTAATTTACTAATATTATTATCAACGTAGAACATATTGAGTATTACAGCTCTGATTCATACAGCTAAGTACAGTGGGCAGCAGATTAGAATATATTATAATGGGGGATTTTAACATTCCAGATATTAAATGGAACATGTGGGTAGGTGGCCCATATAGTAGCATAGTTTTTATGGATGTGGTGGATGACTGCTTTCTACACTGGCATGTTAGAGAGACAATGAGAGAGAGCAATACTCTGAACCTGCTTAGATGAGCAGTGACCCGTTTCATGCATTAAGAATCTTCAAATAAAGGTAGCAGCGATTATAATATATTGCTGTGGGATCATGGCTTTACTTCGAAGATATAAGTATTCTTAAGGGTAATGAGAAAAGGTGTGGCTTTTGTAAAGGTGACTACAATGGCCTTAGACAGTTTTTAAATTCTTTTTAGTGGTAACATCATCAACTGATGACTTTGCCAAAGGCAAATTCTACATGGGAAGAATTCAGAGAAGCTATTAGCTTTTTGTAACAACTAATAGATATTGAAGTTGAGACATAAATGGATGTCAGCTGAATTAATGAGATTAGTGGTACAAAAGAAAAATGCATGGGATGATTATAAATTACAGGGGATAGAGAAGCCTACAGTTTGGTCACACTAGCCTGCAGTCAAGTCACTAAATGGGTTAGGCAAGCTAAAGGCATGTTATGAAAAGTCATTGGCTAAGAATGCAAAGGAAAATAGTAAAGAATTCTTTGATTATATTAACACTAGAAGGAAAGGAATGGACCACATTGGCCCACTATATATGAATGGCATAACTGCTGACAATCCTGTTCAGGCTGCTAACAAAGTAAATAAATATTTTACATCCACATTCACAGTACAGAAGTTTTAATGGATGGTAATACCAGAAGTATACCAAGTTATAACCGGAATCCAAAGATGTTCTCATAATTATGGTGAAAGATTTGCTTTACCACTCCTACTGCTTCATTTATAATAACAGGATAGCTTTCATCAGTCCCACATGCTTTATTTACTTTCAGCTCAACAGTTTCTCTTCACTTTCTTTGCAGTTATCACAATATCACAATAACAATGCAGGTGGCCAGCGTAAGGTCAGGATGTAACGAGTACAGAGTAGGGCAACGAGATTGGTGAGTGGAACAAAGGGTTGGTCTTACCAAGAAAAGCTTCAGTTCTGCAAATTGCAGCTTCTGGAGACCAGGCACCTGTGAAGTGATCTAATTGAGGTGTATAAGGCCTTGAATGGAATGAGCAATCCACTGTTAATGGGATTCTTCCTCTTGCTCAGAATACTCATCTGAGGGGACATAAATTCAAATTGAGGAAAGACAGTTGGAAACTTTGAGGTGCGAAATTTGCTTTTAGTCAGTGGGTGGTTGATAGTTGGAACAAACTTCCATCTGTTGTTGTTGTTGTGGAGGTGAGCAACTTAAATAAGTTCAAGGCAGAACTAGACAAATATTTGGAGTGAATGGATGGGTGAAATGGGAAGGTTTTTTGGAATTTTTTGGCTGATGCTGTATAAGCTTGCTTTCTTGCATCATATGCCTCTACTGATGCTAATGCTAATAGCTTCTGTCTGTGAGCAAAATGAGTTTGCTACTTAAGACGTATAGCTTTTGTACTTTAAGGGTTTCACCATGAACTTAATTATGTATACTTCACTTATTGCATCATATAACTTCTCATATATTATGGACATATCTGATCAATGGTTGTTTAGTGGACTGCTTTTTTTTTATCTCGCTAGCAAAGTTAAAAGTGGGAAATGATGTAAGAAAGCATACACTATAAATATACACTATCAACCAAAAGAAAAAGAAAGAAAACCTCTACCCCACATTATCTTTCTATCTTTTCTAATAATTTATCTGATTCTTCTTAGAATTTATTCAAACTACCCCACACAGCACCAGGTGAAAGTTTATTCCAACACCGATCAGCTACTCTCTGGCTGAAAGTAAATTATCACATCTATCCTACACCCGTCCTTCTTAAATTTAAATTTGTCCCCTTATGTGTGTTGTCCCAGAAACGGTAAGGATGCATATCAGCATTTAGTTTACTTAAGCCATTTAAAGCTTTAATAAAAGTTCAAATTTTCCTCAGACTGAGGAAAATTTATAGACATATACAGTAGTTTGAGGCCTTTTTCCCAGAATTTGTATTAAGTATTAAACTAATAAACACCATTTGGCAAGGCACCTCCATAGCCAGGAGCAGCAGTGCATAGCACACGCTTCTTGATTAGACTGGGGTTTGAGCCCATCACCACCAAATACAGAGGATGCGGAAAGGTCAGGGAATGACCACCACATATTCCCCCGGAGCAATATGGCCTTAGTTGCTAATGCTCCTAAAAACCAAATAACAAACAAACAAAACCATCTGGCTTCTCTCATATTGTGGACTTAATTTCACAACTGTGCTGTTACTGGTTATAACATCAGGATACCTACCCTCTGTTGAAGTTCCAGATAACCCTAAAATGGTTGTCTAGGTGGTGGTATCCACTGAGAATAAGTGACAATAGTTTGCTCTATTGGGGAAGCATTATTTATTCGAAGAATAACCAAATAGGCGACTCGTGAAGGCATTCACAATATGATATAATATCGGTGTAAATACACCATAGTTAACCCATATATTTGAGCTACGGTTGTAGCGTAGAAGGCATCGTTTTAAATGTATCTCATAATGTGGTTGCCTTCACAACAAGATAGCTACTATTGAATTACTTCAAATAAATAACGCTTCTCTAGTAGAGAAGACTACTGTTATTTATTTTCAGCGTACCACCACCCAGACGATCGTTTCGAAGCTTTTTGGCTCCGTCATCAGTGGGCGGGTAGGTAATACAATATGCCATCTCAGTTGCGAAGTTATATCCACATTATGAGAGATGCCAGAAGGGTGTGGTGGTAATGTATTTGGAAAATTTAAATGCACTAGGCATAATCCTTATGGGTTTTGATAATTAACTATATAATATCGGTGTAAATACACCGATATCAAGGTGCATTTACACCGATAACTATATAATATCGGTGTAAATACACCGATATTATATAGTTAATTATCAAAACCCATAAGGATTATGCCTAGTGCATTTAAATTTTCCAAATACATTACCACCACACCCTTCTGGCATCTCTCATAATGTGGATATAACTTCGCAACTGAGATGGCATATTGTATTACCTACCCGCCCACTGATGACGGAGCCAAAAAGCTTCGAAACGATCGTCTGGGTGGTGGTACGCTGAAAATAAATAACAGTAGTCTTCTCTACTAGAGAAGCGTTATTTATTTGAAGTAATTCAATAGTAGCTATCTTGTTGTGAAGGCAACCACATTATGAGATACATTTAAAACGATGCCTTCTACGCTACAACCGTAGCTCAAATATATGGGTTAACTATGGTGTATTTACACCGATATTATATAGTTAATTATCAAAACCCATAAGGATTATGCCTAGTGCATTTAAATTTTCCAAATACAATATGATATGTAATGAAATGATGCCACTGTAATAACTTTGGTTAATTTACTGCATATCGACAAGGTGCATTAACTTATGTGCCATTTAAAGCTTCAAACACCTAAATCACATAGATCATCACTGGTTGTTCAGAGTATCACAATACTGCCTACCTACCAATGAGATCCCAAAAAGGATCACATTCCAGGTTTTGGCATAAAATTGAAATAAAAAGCAATATTCTTCCCCACTGGAGCAGTGCTTTTTATTTAGAGTAGTGCAATACTGAGCCAACTTGTGGCAAAGTGCTTCCTCAATACGAGATCTATTCACTAAGTAGCAGATGCAGTTTGTTAACAGACAGAAGTTTGTTTCAGACAGAAGTTGTACATAATCCTGACCAACATGTACTGAACATTATAGTAATATCATAAAACTAGAATACCCATGACGAATATTTCACCAGAACTGTTACAGAGAAGTAAAGATTGAAGTAATTACAAAAACTTTTCCCTCGACTCCCTTTTGCTGCTTACTAAGATATCAGTGGAACAGACTCCAATAAAATTGCAGTTTGATAATTTTTACATGTCATCCTTTAAAAAATTACAGTTATTGCATAAAAATTATCTGGACCAGGAAACTGCTATGTAAAGTTGTCCATGAGCAAAAATGGCAACTCTTTGAAAGTCTGACCTTTAGATTTATTGATTGTGATTACAAATGCTGAGAAACTGTCTTCACTCTCAACTCAGCAATGCTGCTATGGTCCCCTGTAAACTTAAATGGAATTTCTCAACAAAACATTCTTCTCTGGCATGTAAAGATATCAATTTTTTTCGATGGTTTTTGCAACAAAACAAAAAACAGGCAATGTTCATGACTTCATCGGTACGTGTTTTGGAAAAAGTACAGGAAGCTAGCTATAAAGTAGCTGAACTTATCGTAAAGGCCACATCAAAAAGCCACGCACAATAGCCGAAACTTTGTTAATGCCAGCTTATAAAGAGGCTTCCTTGCACCATATATGGCTGATAATAATAGTCCTGGGCCCAGAAGCTGCTAATGAAATTTCAAAAATTCCACTCTCAACTGACACAATCGGTTGAGATAAAATCAACAGCAGTCAGAAGTTTTCACTTACGTGCAATATAGCCAAAGCAACTTTTGCACCACAAAACTACAAACAAAACAACAAGTTCTCACTTCAAATCAACGAGTCCACAGATGTTAGCAGTCATGCTCAACTTCTTGCCAACGTTCAGTTCATTTATGAAGATGTAATTGCAACAGATTTCTTTTTTTTGCAAAGTACTACCCGAGCGAGCCACCAGTGAAGAAATATTTCATGTTACTAATGAATATATGCTCCAAAGTGAATTAAATTGGAAGGATTGTGTTTGTGTTTGCGCAGACGGAGCCGCTTCCATGACAAGTCGAGTTAAAGGCTTTGTAGCTAAAGTGCACAAAGTGAATCCTGATTTTTCAATGTGAATGTCTTATTCACCATGAAGCCATTGTTGCTAAGTCTTTGCTATCTGCTCTGAAAGTTGTGCTGAATGAAGCATTAAAAGTCATTAATTTCATTGAATCGTGGCCCCTCAATTCACTGCTTTTTTCAATTTTGTGTCAGGAAATGGGATCTGAACACACCACACTCCTGCTACATACAGAAATATGATGGTTGTCACTAGGTAAGGTGTTAACGTGCCTTTGAACTTAAGGAGGAGGTACAGACATTTTTAACAGTTGAAGAGCATGAGTGTGTGATTATTTGCAGATGATGAATGGGTGACTAAGTTGGCATATCTTTCCGATACGTTCGTTCACTTGAATGAGATGAACTGAAAAATGCAAGGCAAGAATGAAAATCTTTTTACAAGTATGGATAAGATTCAAGGCTTTCAGAATAAGCTGGATTTGTGGATACACTGCATTGCAAATGAGTCATTTGAAATGTTCCCAACTGTATGTCCACTTGCTGCTGGTAATAAAGTGGTGATGGACTTCATTAAAGAACATTTAGATAACTTGCAGGAGAAGTTCAAGGATTATTTTGGAGAGAGCGTTGAAGATTTTGACTGGGTTAGTGATCCATTTGTTGCGGATGCAAAATATCTTCCAATGAATGTACAAGAGGAACTAACAGATGTGAAGGTGGACAAAACAGTGCAATTAAAACATCGTGAAGTGCAGTTGGACGCATTTTGGTTGTCAGTAAGGAAACAATATCCGACTAGCTCCGAGATGGCAATTAATGTATTATTACTATTTTTGACTACATATTTGTGTGAACTGGGCTTTTCGACCTTGACTGAAATTAAAACATCAAAGAGGAAGAGATCAGATCCATTGATGAAGTAATGAGGCTTGCATTGTCAACGATTCCACCATGCATCAGCAGTCTGTGTTCAGCAAAGCAGGCACTAGTATCACATTGAAGGTATGTGTAGTTATTTGGTTTAATACTGATAGATTTTTTTTGTTTTTGGCTTAGCTTTGCTTTTGTACAATGATAAATGTTCATAAAATGTTAATATATATATGAGCCAATTTATATTGGATTGTTGGAACTATAATAATTGATTCTATTGTCATTTATTGCATATTTTTATTAACATTGCCATAAACTATGCTTTATGGGGGATTAACATTTTGATGTGCCATGTTTTGTCATGGATAACTTAAGGTGTGCCACAAAGAGAAAAAGGTTCTGGAACACACTGATCTAGACAAGACTGCATAAAAATTCAGACACAGCATGGGTTTGTTAAGGGGAATTCTTGTCTGATTTTATTGGATACTACGATTTGGTCACAAAGGAACTGGATGCAAAAAATAATTTTGATATGTTATACTCAGATTTTAGGAAAGCTTTTGATACTGGAAGACTACTGTACAAATTGGAGCAGTATGGCATTAAGGGCATATTGCTGCTATATATAAAGGGATGGTTGAATGGGAGAAGACAGAGAGTGGTAATCAATGGACACTGCTCTTCGTGGATTAATGTGATTAGTGGAGTCATACAGGGTTCAGTGTTGGGCCCATTGTTGTTTTTTTTTATTTATCAATGATATTGATGAAGGTATATCAGGCTTAATTTCCAAGTTTGAAGATGATAGAAAGGTTGGCAGGGTTGTTAATGACAGTACCCTACTGCAACAGGATGTAGAGGTGGCAACTGAAGTTGCCACCTCTCAAGCTTTAAAATTGACAAATGCAAAGTATTGCATATGGGTAACAATCAGTGGTGTAGCTACCATGTAGGCAAGCAAGGCAATTGCCTCCGGGCCCTTTGGGGGCCTGACGTCTTTGGTTGTCTCCTCTTTTTTGCAATTTTCATTAATTAAGTAGGGGCCCAAACTTGTTCCTTGCCGCCGGGCCCGAAAAAAGGTAGGTACGCTACTGGTAACGATAATCCCAGAGTAACGTACCAACTGTGCGGTACTGCACTAGGGCAATGAAGAATGAAAAAGACCCCTGTGGGTAATTATGCAGTCAGATATGAAGTTTTCTGAGTAGTGCAGACAGGCTGCAAGAGTAGTTCATGAGATCTTGTCAGTAGCATTCAGGAATTTTGCAAGGATAAGGAGGTAATTATCCCCTTGATTAATGCAATGGTCAGGCCAGACTCTGAGTACTGCATACAGGTCTGAAGGCCTTGTTTTAGGAAGGATGTAAAGCTGCTGGAATAAGTACAAACAAGGGCAGCAAGTATCTGCAAAAAGGCCTCTAAGGTTGGGGTTATACATACCACAAGTTTAGACAAATACACCAACCGTTTAAAAAACTGATTTAATGATAAAATAATACTGAATAGTATACTGAAATAATACGATAAAAATAAAAATGTAAAATAATAATTTACCAAAAACTGATTTACTTTAAAACAAATAAAAAGGAATTGATGAATTTAAAATACATTAAAAATTATAAATTTAAAAGCGATAAAACATCATTGACGCTTTTGGGGGCATCCGCCTCCTTTCTTAACAATAATGAAGTTCAAGCGACACAAACTTAAATATCAGGCTCACGGCACACGTGTCTGACCAGGCGCATATTCAACACTCCCTTCACGTGTGCTGGAACCGGAAATGGTCTGGGAGCATGGCAAATTAAAACGTTTGTCTCTGGCAAGGACCACAGCCTCCAAAAGGGGGTGAAGCTGAACTCCCCTATCTCTATTCATACTATTGTTACCAGATGACCCAATCCACAAACTCTCCAGCCACTTGTGGTCCCAGAATCTATGTGCCCGGTCAAGGATGACAGCATTCTCAGGGGATACCTGATGTTGTTTTTCTCAATAGTGCTCAGCAGTGGCGGACTTATTGAGTTCTGCGGTCTGTATAGCTCTTGTATGTTCCCCCAGATGGGCCTTAAGTCGTCGCCCTGTCTCCCCCACGTATGAAAGCTTCAATGGTGTTTTATCGCTTTTAAATTTAAAATTTTTAACGTATTTTAAATTCATCAATTCATTTTTATTTGTTTTAAAGTTAAATCAGTTTTTTGGTAAATTATTATTTTACAGTTTTTATTTTTATTGTATTATTTCAGTATACTATTCAGTATTATTTTATTGTTAAATCAGTTTATTTAAACAGTTGGTGTATTTGTCTAAACTTTTGGAAGGGCAACAAGATTGGTGAGTGAAACAAAGAGTTGCTCTTACCAAGAAAGGCTTAAGTTGTGCAAATTGCAGTATCTGGAGTCTAGGCACCTGTGAGTTGATCTGTTTGAGGTGTATAAGGTCTTGAATGGGTTGAGCACGCTCCATGCTGATGGGATTCTTCCTCATGCTCAGATTATGCACCTGAAGGGATATAAATTGAAATTGAGGAAAGACAGTTGTAGAATAGATGTGCAGAAATTTGCTTTTAGCCAGCAGGTGGTTGAATTCTGGAACAACTTCCATTTGTTGTTATGGAAGTTAACAGCGTAAATAAGTTTAAGGCAGAACTAGACAAACTTTTGGAGGGAATGAATGGGTGAAATGGGAAAGATTTTTTTTTTTTTTTTTTTTTTGGCTGATGCTGTATAAGCCTTTTTTTGCATCATGTGCCTCTACTAATGATAATGCTAAGTACAGGGCAATGTTGAAAAATCTCACGAATTAGGGTTCAATTTGAAAGTGTGCAATTCTGCCCAGGCACAATAGGAGGAAGTATATGATGAGGGCCTTGTCAATCAATTGGGCCATAGAGAGATTGTGCAAAAATATTGTGGTAGAATTTTTATCAGTGGTTTTTGCTTGTTAACAGGAGAGACCGCTACTACAGGCATGGGTTACAATTAAATAAAAATGATGCAAGAATGTTTGCTGATGCTATCGAGGCAAGGTTGGCAAGCTGCTATTTGTAGAGTAGGATATACAGACTAATAACAATAAACGAAGGCAGAGATGAAAGTGTTTCTTGCACTGCTTCTATTGAAAGAGTCGCAGCCTTGAAAGCAAGGTACTGGGGATTTTTAGAACTGATGGGAGTCACCTGGAAGAAGTAAATACCTGGGCTGTGTTAGGGTAACTAAGACTAAGAACAGGTGCATGTATTCTTGCCTGTACACTAATGCTAGAATTATAGTAAATGAATTTGATGAATGCTTTCTTTACCTTAGCCCACACTCCTCTCATTTTTGCTTTCCCAGTTCTTATATCAGACCAAACTGACTCAACATTGCACTGGCCACTCATGTCAACTGAATGCACTTCCTTAGATTTATGTTTCTTAAGAGCAATATCTACCTCCTACCCTGTCCGTCCTTGCTGTATACATTGTAATCCCCATATTCAAATTCCTCACCCCTTATATCTAAGTGACACGTCTCTGAAATCCCAATAATGTCTGCATTTGATGCTTTGACCAGCACTTCAAATTCATTTACTATAATTCTAACATTAGTGTACATGCAAGAATACATGCATCTGTTCGGCTAAGGTAAAGAAAGCCTGCACGAAACGACGATAAACGTCGGACAGCTTACGCGGAAAATTAGTTTCCCGACACCGGACTCTAGCGCTGCTCGCTCGGTAAACAGGCGGTAGGTGTTATCGGTCTGGAGCAGAAATCGAGAAGGATATATTGATTGACAGGTAGGCGTGGCAAACGATGAACTGATTGGTGGTGGGCTCGACAGACGACAAGCTACTGTGTAGTCGTTGGTTAGCATTATAATGTATATTTATGAGTAAATGAACGGTGCATAATAGTTTTGTAATGAACGGTGGACAGGTGATAATAGCAATGAATCTTTTAAAGATGGAAGAAATTTGTAAGGAAAATAAAACGTTGCTTGATTTTTTGATGAAAACTAAATCGATAAGACCGAAATTGTACTATTTTAAGTGCAATGATTATTTTCAACTACAGTAATACCCCGAAGTTACGCGATAGGTGGGTCCGACGAAAATCGCGTAAGTCGAATTCGCGTAAGTCGGGGTACAACTTTGCATATAAATACATATAAATTTTGCTTAATTGGGACCAAGGACTAACAAAAACACTAGTTTAGAAGAAAAATATTAATACAATTGCAGTTCTTTATACATATTAATACAAAATATGTATTAAAAAAACAAATGACTTACGTAAAAAAGTTATTTCGATGTCGATGGCTTCATAAAATCTAACAAATTCGGCTGACGACACAGCGCGTTCTTTTTTTCACGCAGAATTTCTTCTTAGCAAGCTAATAATTTTTTTTATTCCTTGCTTTGTAGCTATAACGCGTTCTTCGTTCCATGTGCTTTTCGCCGTTGCTTCATTTAGGCCTGTAGCACGTGCAATATCACATGGTCTTTCATTTCGCTCAAAGCGTTTCACAATTTCATATTTTTTCTCTATCGACAGAGGCGGACTGGCCATAAGCCTTATCGGGGAAACCCCGGTGGGCCAGTGTGATTTTGGCCATAAACCATAGTATGAGGCCACTATAAATTTTCCTGGGTGAGAATTTTTGACCCAGTCCGCCTCTGTTTATCGATAATTGCTTTTCTTTTTCTCTCTGAATCTGCAGTGTCTTCACCAGGACGCTTCCTTTTCACACCTTTTAATTAAGTATTTTACTCATTTTTAGGGAATAAAGCACAATTACAAAACGAGGAGGCACGCTTGATACGCATAAACAAAGCTGCGCGCATGTAGCAACTGAATAAACAACACCATAAAGGCAGAGATACACTATTAACACCTCACATTTCTAGGGGTTACTACCATAAAACAATAAAAATCCAGTTGCGTTTCTGCTAGTGAAATCTGTTATAAACTGGTAGTAAACTCGATCTAATTGCATTTGCGATTATACCGATAGCTGGAATTGTGTTGGTTTTTACGTTATTATGGTGAAATGTGTTTCCCCTTCACTGATATAAAAAACATATAAAAGCAGCAAAGTTGAATTTTGTTCATCTTTCGCTCTCATTCTCCGCCGTCGCACCGTATATCGATAACATATGAAAAACGACCTTGAAGATAGTGGGCGGCAGCGTTGCCAAACGAAAAAATCAAGAACCGCGTAACTCCGAGTTCGCGTAAGTCGGGGTATTACTGTAATTGAATCACGAACAGAGTCATGTGGAAAGTTGTGGTGTAAAAAATGTTCTTCGCGAGTTTCTTTACTGAAACATAGTTTTATGGAAAATACGAAATTTTCATTGAAAAAGATAATGTACATTATATACTTTTGATCAACATGCACGCCAGTAACTACGAGAGCATTTCATCTGGAGATTTCGAAAGTGACAGCAATTAAGTTTTATAAGAAACTAAGAGATATTTGCGAATTGCAGTTGATAAAAAAAAAAACTCATTAAAGTTGGGTGGATCGGGGAAAGTTGTAGAAGAAGACGAAAAACCAAAACATCACAGAGGACGAAATTTAACTGCTAAGAAGAAATGGGTGTTTGGTGTGTTCGAAAGAGAATCTAAATTCGTCTTCATGAAATTGATAAAAAATCGGAAAGCAAAAACTCTTTTTGCGCATTATTCGAAAAGTAGTGAAAAAAAATACTACCATCATAACTCTGATGAATGGCGTGCATATAGCCGTATTACGGCCTTAGAAAAAAAAAGAATTACAAACATTTAACGGTGAAACACAAGGAACATTTTGTAGGTCCACATACAGGAGCACATACGAATAATATCGAAGCCCAGTGGAAGTAACTAAAAGAGTAAATGGCAGCTGTAAACATATATTGATGGGTCACACAATGAATATATGTGGCATCAAATTTATGGGAAAAATCATGAAGATACTTTTTACAATATTGTTACTCAAATTGTGAATAGCTATTCAGGTCCAACTGTATGATTTGTGCTCATGAATTTTTTTTCTGAGAAAGTTTCGTACCGTTCATTTTTATGTTCTTCATTTGGGTTTTTTTGTCTTTTTTCTCATTATTAAAAGCAGATTTTTGGAGTGTTTTTACTGTATTATTGATTTAAGTTTTGTTACGAAAAAAAGGAAAAGGTTTCTTTGTTTTTCGTTGTATTTCATAACCTGAGCTTAAATGGTAGGTTAGGAAATAAAAGAAAAGGTTTCCTTGTATTTCGCGACTTAAACGTTAGATTGGGAAATAATAGAAAAAGAAAGATTCTTTATATATAGGGTGTCCATTTTGGAAGAACACAAAACCGGCACACTTATCTTATGGCGTTGTTATCGGGGGGAGAAGAAATCCCCCCCCCCCCCCCCGATAAAAAATGTGGGAAATTTTGTTTTTAATAAAAGACTCCCCCTCCCCCATTTTTTTTTTTTTTTTTTTTCAAAATGTAGACTTAACAAAAACAGAATGCAGTTCTTAAATTTTGAACAACAAAATTTATGCAATAAATTTGAAAACTATTTTTTATTTATATATTTAGCAGAACTCTTCACGGCATTTAACAGAGATTTGTTATTTTTAATTTTATTCTTAAAATCTGTACATAAGGAGCCAGTATATTCTTTATTAGTGCAATTGTTTTCATTCGTGCACTAGAAAATTTTTGTGCGATTTTTGAGTCATCAAAAAGTTGACCGAAAAGGCTTGAGGAGCAATCAAGCACTTCTAAATGACTGATGGTGTTTAATTAAATGATACGCCATCGTAAGTTCAGCGATGGCAACCTTGTCATGTTCATTTGAATTTTCTTTGACAAAAAAGTGTTCCAATTTAGATGATGATGCAGTTGCTTGAAATTTCATTGCGTGTTTTTTCGAATTAACGTGATCTTTGATATCACATCTCCCACCGTGACTTATGTTGATAAGACATGAACACATTCTGCATTCAGCCTCATTTTCGTGTCTTCCTTTTTTATAAAACTCCATTATTTCTGGAAGTCCTTTTGAAACACATTTAAAGAGGCATTTTTTTACGTTTAGGCATTTTTTTTATTATGCAGCTTAAACTAATTTAAAAAACTTACACAAAAACTCGCTTATCTTTATCTATAAACTGATCGAGCCACGTGCACTGAAAATAAAGGAAGAAAACACAGGTCTGAACTTAAATTAAAAAGTCGTGTGAAATGAAACTGAACACGTAACGTCGCACGTACATACACGAGAAATGGTCTGCCAATCAATGCTAGACACCACCTCGATTATATGGATTAAGTTTTTTGACCATTATAAAGTTTATAGTGAGGTGACCACAAACCGGCGGTGAACAGGCGACGTACGACGCGATTGAAGACTGCTCCGAACTCTGCTACTAATTTTTTTATTGTGCTCAAATAAATTTGTGCAAAATTGTTCGTGATAAGAAACTGGGACATTTAAGCGCCCCGAAAAAAAATTTCTGGACACCCTATATATATAGGGTGACCATATTCAGTATATATATATATATATATACTGTGTGTGTATATATATATATATATATATATATATATATATACATACACACGCTGAATAGCTGATTGACGTTATGATACGTGTGTATCCGCACGAGTGTCTAAATAAAAGTACAGTAATAAAAAAATAATATTTTGTTAATAAACAATTTATGTGCTAGTCTACCCATGATTCTAAAGAAAAAAGGATATGTTACTCCCTACATTTCGAGAGGGGTTCAAGCTCCCATGGGATTCAAGTGGAGGTAACCTGACCTTTTTTCTTCACCATAAGGGCATATTATTGAACAAGAAAATAAAAATAATCATAAATTTTTTTTTTTATGAATGTATTTCTAAATATGACTGATTCCAAAGAAAAACGGTTAGGTTATCCCCTCCACTTGGGAAGGAGTTCAAGCTCCCATGGGATTCAAGGCGAGGTAACCTGACCCTTTTTCACCATTACAAAATACTGTAATGGTGAGAAAAGGTTACGGCATGTGCAATTAGGACAAGTTACCATTAGTGCTGCTAAAGTGATACTAAACCGATGTTATTGTGTGTTGTGTTCGCGCACCATCAGCACATTGTTTGCCATGCTACCTGTCAATCAATATATTGTTCTCGACTTTGCTCCAGACCGATAACACCTACCGTCTGTTTACCGAGTGAGCAGCGCTAGAGTGCTGTATCAGGAAACTAATTTTCCAACTTTTCTTGTCGTTCTTGTGCAGGCTTTCTTTACCTTCGCCGGAGTGTGTTATAGGCCTTATGACTCTGATGAATACAACAAACAGCTATACAGAGAAATACAGTGTGGCAGTAAATCAGAATATCTTATAATTGAGAAATTTTAAGTTTTCAGGTATTGACTGGAATGTGGGTTGGTCACACAGACTAGTAAGGCTTTTGTGAGATTTATTGGATGACTGTTTTCTACAGCAGAACATTAGAGAGGCAACAAGAGGGAGTAATAATCTTGAACTGAATATCAGCAGTGATTATTCATGCATTAAGAATCTGCAGATAAAATAATGACTACATGGCAATAATCACAGTGTATTGTTTTGGGATTTACTGACATAGATGAGTGGTCATGAGCGAGAGTGCATAGCACGCGTTCCTTAAGTGGACCGGGGCTCAAGCCCGTGACTACTAAATACGATAAATATTTGTATTGACAATTTATTGTAAACTTTTTTGACTTGGTTGTCATGCCGGAGTATAAACAGAAAATTTTTAAATGTGTAGCTACTATTGAGATTGCAGAGAAGCGTTTTTGCTTTCATAGATGTGACTACAGTGGTCTCTTCCACTGTACAGTTTTTAAATTCTGTACAGAGGGACAAACTGATGGTGTTACCATCAACAAATTCTAAATGGAAAGCATTCAAGTATTAATCGTAGAAGCTACTAGGCTTTTCATATCAACTAAGAAATACTCTTCAAGGTCTAAATGAATGTCACAAACTGATGAATCTCAGGGCAGGGAAGAAAAGTGCATGGATGCATATAAATTATCATAAATATATGCATCCCATGCAGATAAATTATAATAATTTATATGCATCCCGTGCAGATAAGTTATGGGTGACACAGAAGCCTATGGTAGATATAAACTGGTCTGTAATCAAGTCACAAAGGAGGTTAGGCAAGAGAAGGCAGATTAAAAGAAATATTTGGCAAAGGATGCAAAGAAAAACAGCAATGACTTCTTTACTTATGTAAACTGTAGAAGGAAGGGGATAAATCAAATTGTTCCCACTCCATATTGATGGTTTCACTATTGATGAAAGTGCTCAGGCTGCTGACAAGCCAAATGAGAATTTTGCATCTATATTCACACATGAAGAATTCTGTAGGCCAGTGGAGGCCAGAAGCTTATCAAACTCTAACAGGCAGCTAAATGATTTTGTACAAACTGAGAGCAAAGTGGAGAAGAAATTGTTGAAGCTAAACATAAGAAAGGCACATGGGGTGGATGGAATTTATCTAGTTAAATTAAAGGAGGGAATAAGGAAGTAAGCAAGCCCATAGCCATAATTATGAGAGCATTGTTGGACTCAGGGGGATGTCCCCACGGACTGGAGATGTGTAAATGTATCTCAAATTCACAAAAGGGGATCAAAGGGTGACACGAGTAGTTACAGACCTGTTAGTTTAATTTCTATTTCAGGAAAAATAATTGAATCACTGGTTAAAGAAGCATTGCAAGATCATCTAGACAAAACTGAAATAATAATTCAGACACTGCATAGGTTTGTTAAGGGGAAGTCTTGTCTGATCGATTTGATTGGATACTATGATGTGGTCACAGAGGAACTGGATGCAAAAAGTAATTTTGATATCATATACTTGTATTTTAGTAAAGCTTTTGATACTGCTACTCATGGAAGACTACTGTACAAATTGGAGCAGTATGGTATTAAGGGAAAGTTGCTGCTATGGATAAAGGGATGGTTGAGTGGAAGAAGACAGAATGGTAATCAATGGACACTGCTTCTCGTGGACTAATGTTATTAGTGGATTCCCCCAAAGTTCAGTGTTGTGCACACTGTTGTTTTCTATATCAATAATATTCAGGAAGACTTATGATGCAGTGGTCAGGCCACATCTTCTGTACTGCATATAGGTCTGGAGCCTGCATTATAAGAAAGATGTGGAACTGTTGGAGTGAGTACAAGAAAGGCAATGAAATTGGTGAGCAGAACAGAAGGTGGAGGGGTGCTCTTACCAAGAAAAGCTTCAATTCTGCAAATTGCAGCATCTGAAGACTAGGCACTTCCGAGGTGATCTGATTGAAGTGTTTTTGGATTTGAAATGGATTGAGCAAGCTCAATGCTGATGGGATACTTGTTCTTGTTCACACCACACACAAGTGGGCACAAATTCAAATCAAGGAAGGATGGTTCCAGAATAGAAGTGTGGATGTTTGCCTTTAGCCAATGGGTGTACACAAACTTCCATCTGTTGTTTTGGAAAGTAATAGTTTAAATAAATTCAAGGTGGAGTCCCCCAGAGTTCAGTGTTGGGTCCGTTGTTGTTTTCTGTATTTATTAATGATGTTGACGATGGTTTATCAGGCTTAATGTCCAAGTTTGCAGGCGATACGAAGGTCGGCAGGGTTGTTAATGACAGTATGCTGCTGCAACAGGATCTAGAAAAGTTGAGCAGATGGCCTGAGGGGTGGAAAATGAAATTTAACCTTGACAAATGTAAAGTACTGCATAAGGGAAGCAGTAACCCCAGAGTAATGTATAAACTATGTAGTACTATGCTGACAATAGTAAAGAGTGAAAAGGATCTGGGGGTAATTGTGCCGGCAGCTGTGAAGTTTTCTGAGGAGTGCAGACAGTCTGAAAGAGTAGCTCATGGGGTCTTGTCAATGATATACAGGAATTTTTCTAGCAGAGATAAGGAGGTGATTACACCTTTATATAGGCGCCTCCGTAGCCAGGTGGGAAGGAGCAGCAGTGCGTAGCACACGCTTCTTGATTAGACCGGGGTTCAAGCCCGTCACCAACACATACGGCGGATGCGGAAAGGTCAGGGAATGACCACCGCATATCCTGGAGCAATATGGCCTTAGTTGCTAATGCTCCTAAAAAAAAAACAAAAAAAAAACACCTTTGTATAAGGCAATGGTCAGGCCACACCTTGAGTACTGTATACAGGTCTGGAGGCCTCATTTTAAGAAGGATGTAGAGCTGTTGGAATGAGTACAGAGAAGGGCAACAAGATTAGTGAATGGAACAAAAGGGTTTCTCTTATGAAGAAAGGCTTACGTTTTGCAAATTACAGTGTCAGGAGACTAGGCACTTGTAAGGTGATCTGATTGGGGTGTATAAAGCCTTGAAAGGTTTGAGCATGCTCAATGCTGATGGGATTCTTCCTCTTGCTCAGAATAATCACCTGAGAGAGCATAAATTCAAATTGAAGAAAGACAGTTGTAGGATAGATATGCAGATATGGTTGCTGGAACAAACTTCCATCTGTCGTAGAAGTTGATAGCTTAAATAGATTCAAGGCAGAACTAGACTAACATTTGGAGCGAGTGGATGGATGAAATGAGAAGGGTGTGTGTTTTTTTTTTTTTTTGGCTGATGCTATATAAGCTTTCTTTCTTACATCATGTGCTTTTGCTATTGCTAATGTTAACATTTTCCTCATTCCATGCCCAGTTACTATCATTGTAACTGGGCATGGTATTGTAGAAGGTTTCTACAATATGAGATCAATTGCATAGTTTCTTCCTCAAAATTTCAGGTGCTTTTTGGATAATTAATTCGAGAATAGCAAATCAAAATTGTAGCCTCAGAATAATAAACTCTGACAAAAACTACTGCTTTATCAACTCCCATGTAACGGAAATGTTCTAAAACAAGCAACTTACCAATGAATCATGTATTTTCAAATTTGTAATCATATGACGCAATTCTGGAAGTCTTCTGTTACCATATTTCTGCACGTCAGTACCCATGTAAATTTTACCTTGTGATGCATGTATGACATATATATTTTGCTTGACAAAACAAAACATATTTGACAGATTCAAAGCTTTCAAGCCAAAATTGATTATGTAATTACTTGTGATCACTAGAATCCAAGTGCCAAGTGATCAGCATTAACAGTTGGGCTTATGTTCAACTTAGAGTCAGATACCATTATCCATAGTTCTATCTAAATTGCCAATATCATTTTTAATTGTTTAGTATTGTTAAAAAATGTTAAAAAAAAACAGGAAAGTAACAATTTTTTTAGCATTAGCATTAGTAGAGGCATTTGATGCAAGAAAGCAAGCTTATGCAGCATCAGCCAAAAAAAAAAAAAAAAACCACTTCCACTTCACCCCTCTGTTCATTCAAAATACCTGTCCAGCTGAGCCTTAAACTTATTTAGGCTATCAACTTCCACGACAAGGGATGACTTTAATAATATTTTAATATTATTTTAGCATTCGTTTTTTTAAAATATGGACCTAATGTCTTCTTTCACTCGTGGATTTTGGTTGGGGGTTTGATGTATTTTGGGGTCGGGTTTGGGATTCTTAGGCCTTTGATTCTGGGTGCGTTGGATTATCAATTTTTTTTCTACGAGTGTGAAGAATTCATTCAAATTTTTTTATACTCATTTGAAAAACAGAGAGAAAGTTAGTACCGAAGTGTTCTACAAATCATTATAGAGGTAATTCCTCTTATTCATTGTAAAAAGAAGCCTACAGTAGATATAAACACTGCAGTCAAATCACAAAGGAGGTTATACAAGCTAAGGCAGATTACAAGAAATCTCTACAAAGAATACAAATATAGTGGCAAGGACTTCTTTACTTATGTAAACACTAAAAGGAAGAGGATAAATCACA
Source organism: Mastigoproctus giganteus (assembly GCF_048544385.1). NCBI lineage: Eukaryota > Metazoa > Arthropoda > Arachnida > Uropygi > Thelyphonidae > Mastigoproctus > Mastigoproctus giganteus. Next base: position 98,552,367 of record NC_143581.1, read on the forward strand.
TTGGTCCACTAGATATGAATGGTTTAACTACTGATGGTCCTACTCAGGTTACTAACAAACTGAATAGGTATTTTTCATCTAAATCCACACAAGAGAAATTTTTTAGGGATACCAGAAGTACATAAAATTCTAAACAAGAAGTTAATTTTGTCATAACTGAGGAAAGTGGAAAAGAAATTATTGATGCTAAACAAAAAAAAAAGCTATCTGGAATGTATGGGCTATATTAAGGGATACATCAAAAGAGGCAAGCAAACATTTATCCATGATTATAAGAGCATTCTTGGAATCAGTAGAGCCCCTTGTGCACTGTGGATATGCAAAAGTATCCCTAGTTCACAAAGGGGTAAATCATAGAGTGGCATGAGCAAAGGAGATCTGGTTGTGAGTTGTTCAAGGCTTTAAATGAATTGAGTAAGCTCAATATCAGCAGAATCTTTCCTCTTGCTCAGACATTCCTCAGTTTGAATTTATGCTCCCTCTTACACATGAGGGAGCATAAATTCAAATTGAGGAAGAACAGTTGCAAGTAGATGTGCCAAAATTTGCTTTTAGCCAGTGGGTAGCAGATTTTTGGAACAAACTTACATCTTGTGTTGTAGAGGTGGAGAGCTTTAATGATTTCGAGATTTTATTTTTGCTGATTCTGTATAAGCATGCATCATTTGACACTAGTAATACTAAATGCTGCACATCGTAAGGCATTTTTTATAAACGAAAAAAGCATGGGTTTTCTACCATCACTTTAAGATCTAAAAATATTCCTTGCTCAATTGGTGTCTAATCACGAACTATCAACACAACAGCCTAGTTGCTTCTCTAGCTGAATGCCTTCAAAACAGATTTTTAAAGTAGAGTTAGAAGGGGAAAATGAAATAAAAATAACCCATCACTTTTTTACAGTTGTGTTACTGTCCATGAGGCAAAATCATGTGTTTTTTAGTTGGTATGGTTGTGGTTTTTCATTACCATCTATATTTAACATATAATTGAGCTCTGTGAGTGATGTTTTGCAAGTTCTGAAAGAAAAACAGTAATCAAATTTGTCTCACCCTGTACTGAGATTTCTCTTGCAAACAGTAATCTAGAGCAGTTTTAAGGACAAAACATAATTCACAATCTGTTTCCATTATAGGGAAAAGACTGTATATGTACTTTATTTTATTTGCCTCTTTAATCAGTTCAGCAAAACTGGATACAATTCTAGCTATCAGCAATGTTAAACACTTCAAAGTCCTGCTTGAAAAGTTAGCCTCTCAGTAGCTTAAAGTGCTTGGACTTTGAAAGTAAATATGTGAGCAAAGGCCTTGTTTGCAGCTATCCAGTGTTTACCTCTTGAACTACATTTATTATCAAATTTGGTTAAAAGGAATGTATATTGTGCTGTACTGAAACTATTCTTAGCCCTGTTGAAGAATGAATTTTTATTTTATATATATTTCAGGACTTGTCTTTTAACTCTGGTTTTAGTTAATCTCACCCTTGTGTTTAGATGTTCTTTTGGGTTCATTCCTTAAAGTAATTTGTGGAAATAAGATGCACAAAGTCTAGTTAAAATTATCCAGATAAAAAGGGGGGGAGGGGCTAAAGCATTTTTATTTAAGCTTAAAAGCAATTAATATGTGCAGGAACTGGCATATTTAAATTGGACCAAAGGGTTTAACAAACAGCTGCACTGTCAGTAAACCATCCAATTTAATTTGTTAATTTCATTCTAATTAACAACATTACTAATCGTGATTGTACTAATGCTATTAATATTGATTAGTTATAAATTATCTGGTTAATGTTCCGAGGGGGAGAAAACCCCTTATGATTGATTGTTGCAAGTACAGTAGTAGTGATTGACATGCCTAACCTGCTGTAGTTAATCTTAGGGTGTTTATCCCCCACCCCTTGCCGCTATTTTAAAATAGGGAGCTCGCTTTCTGATTTTAAAACAGCGGAAAGGGAGGAGGAAGATAAACACACCAAGACAATGGCTCCCAAACTACTAAAATCCCTTCGTGCAAACTACGGAACCCTTCAAAAATTTTTAAAAAAATAAATAATTAAAAAATTGCAGACCCCTGCATATGTGTTTATTGGTATCTCTTCCCTCTGGAATGGGCCCCCAGAGGATTGTGGCTCACCTGCTGGCAACACCAAGTGGGACAGAGTCTCTTTTGAGATGTGGTACATGTTTTTCTAGGACTGGCCCACCTTCCCGTGGTGTGGAAGAGTACCCAGAATCATCTGTCCGGGTGACTGATGCTTCTAGGTAGCCAAGAGGCCAGAACATAACAACAGAATACACACAAACCTACACTAGACATATTTCTGGCCCCTTTACAGTTTATTCTGTTCTTCACAGCGATACGAGGCAGAGTTGAACAAACTTCTAGGTGCTGCCCTTACATATACAAATGTCTGTGTTTATTGGTCAGAATGTGCTTTTTTTTTTTTTGTTTCACAGACTGACATTTCTATTGTTCATTCAGTTGCTGATATCACTGGCCAACTATTTTTCTATAATTACAGCTTCAGTGTATAGTATCACTGTTCAGGTAAAATCGGGAATTGAGTTTCTCCCCCTCGGTGCTGGTTTAATGGAAACGAGTTCCATTCCCTCCTCGATGCTGGTTTAAATCGGGAAACGAGTTTCACTCCCCTCAATGCTGATTTAAAATCTGAAATGACTTTCATTTTAATTTATCAGTTTTACATGTATATGGCCAGGGCCATTCCTCACTTCTTGGCTGCCTGCATGCAGCAAGTATTTGGTGCCCATTTACGTCATAGTCATATTTTTAAAAGGAAAAAACATTCCAAAAAACTTTTTGTTTTTACTAGTAATATGAACACAATGACAAATTCAAATTAAATTTTTACTGAAACTGTATCAGTTTCAGTAAAAATTTAATTTGAATTTGACAAAACTACATAATAATCGTATCCTATGCATAAACCTCACATCATTGAATTTGACAAAACTACATAATAATCCTATCCTATGCATAAACCCCAGGGGCTCACATCTGGTAAGTATGGGCTTGGCAAACCCAGATTCCTGAGCTGGATATCAGCATTCTTCTCTTTCTTGGTGATTTCTTTCTACTTCTGTCTCCCTCCCTCCCTTTCTCTGAGGGTAACCCGGGAAATTTTTTGGTGCAGCATAAGCCTCTCAGGGGGCTTAGAGGGGAACAGGTATCCTGTGTGTTATCAGACACTCAGCCTAAAACACTAATGAATCCAATATCTCTCTATTACAGAAGATTTAGGAGAAGTCCGGTTGGCCTGCCTCCCTAAAATCCACTCATGCACACCTTCTCGATGGTAAGCCCTGTTACGTCACTTAGGTGGCAACGAACGTGTAGAGTGGTTCTCTTCAAGACGTCTGGTCAGCGTGAAGAGGAAAAGACCAAACCCTCCAGCAATATGAAAGCACGATGAAACAAATGGCCCTCAGTCCCCAGCAGCTTTCACTCTCCCTCTTACGGCAGCGAGAGGAGTAGAGTGGAAGCAGAGGGTGCTAAGAATCTCTGGGTACGACCAGGCTGCCATGCACGGAAACTGAACTTGGCCTGTTATAACGTAAGAACACTCATCGGTGAAGACAGGATATTAGAGCTGGAAAAGGAATTAGAAAATGTGAATTGGAATATCGTCGGTTTGGCTGAAACAAGAAGAAGAAATGAATCACTTATAAGTTTATCAAGTGGAAATCTGCTGTACACCAATGGAAACAGTGAAAGGAGTGAAGGTGGAGTTGGGTTTCTGGTCCATAAAGATTTTAAAAACAACATTTTGGAATTCAAAAATACATCACCAAGAGTGTCAAGACTAATACTCAACATTTCTAAGAGATACAAGCTAAAGATTATAATGATTTATGCACCAACATCGAGACATGATGATGAAGAGGTTGAAGAAATGTACACCGAAATTGAGAGTCTTCTAGATGAGCAGAAAACCCACTACACTATTATTATGGGAGACTTCAATGCTAAGGTTGGAAAAAGACAAAACAGCGCAGAAAGGGGAACTATAGGAAATTTTGGAATTGGTGAAAGAAATGAAAGAGGTGAAAGACTTGTGGAATTTGCAGAATCTCAAGGACTGTCAGTAATGAACACTTTTTTCAAGAAAAGGGTGAACAGAAAGTGGACATGGAAGAGTCCAAATGGATTAACTACTAATGAAATCGACTTCATCCTCACTAACAGAAGATATATTGTGAATGATGTTACCGTCCTGAATAAGGTAAATGTTGGAAGTGATCACAGAATGGTAAGATGTACACTTGATATAGATGTAGGAAAGGAAAGGAAAAAACTGACTCGAGTAAATAATACAAAGGTCTTTGAGATAACAGAAGAGGAGAAAAAGCAGTATGTACTGGAACTTAAGAACAAGTATGAGCTTCTGCAGACTGCTAAGGACCAAGATATCGACGAGGAATATTACAACTTTTTGAAAGTGATAAAGCCCAAGAAACCTATAGGGAAAAAGAAATCCAAGGAAGAAAAAATTAGTCAAGAAACACTTGTCATGATGAACCGAAGACGACAAATGAAGAGCAAGAAAAACACTGACAGGGAGAAAATTGAGTATACTGAGTTATGCAAAGCCATTAGAAAGAGACTCAGAGAGGACATAAGAAGAAGATTTAACACAAGAAAATTAGAACAAGCATTAAGGGAAAACAAAGGATTTAAATCAGCAGCCATAAGCAGTAATACAGAAAGACAAATGATACTGAAACTGAAGAATAGCGATGGTGTACTTGATAAACAGCAGAGAATGCATAATTCAAATAGCAGAAGACTACTATAGAGAATTATACAAGGAGCAGGGGAATGATGCCAGCAGTGGGGAAGATGGATTGCAAAGTAGCAACACATACGACATACCCAATATATTCTTCCTGATGAGGTAGAACATGCATTGAAGAAAATGAAGAATCAGAAAGCCCCGGGGGAAGATGAAGTTACTGCAGAGTTGTTAAAATTGGGAGGAAGAGACATAACACAAAAACTGGCAAGGCTCTTCACAAAGTGTATTAGAAAAGGTGTGACGCCTAAGCAGTGGAATAATGCAATCATAGTTTTTCTGCATAAGAAAGGAGATAAATCAGAAATTGGAAATTATAGACCAATTAGCTTGTTATCCCACATCTACAAGTTGTTCACAAGGGTCATTACTAACAGATTAGAAAGAATACTTGATGAGAATCAACCGAAAGAGCAAGCTGGCTTTAGGACAGGATTCTCAACTATGGATCACCTTCATGTAATATCACAGCTAATGGAGAAAACAAATGAATATAAAACACCATTATGCCTGGCATTTGTGGATTATGAAAAGGCATTTGACTCCATACAGCATAAGGCAATGTTTCGGGCACTGGAAAGACAAGGCATTGATACCCCATATATTATGATTTTGAAGAAAATATACGAGAGTGCTACCTCCTTTATTAGACTAGACAAAGACAGTAGGAAATTTAAAATCGAGAAAGGAGTTCGACAAGGAGACACAATATCTCCGAAGCTGTTTACTGCTGCCCTTGAGGAAGCTTTCAGAAGATTAGACTGGTCGCAGAAAGGAGTCAATGTGAATGGAGAGTACCTAAACCATTTACGATTTGCAGATGACATTGTGGTCATAAGCCACGATCCCAAAGAATTAGAGGAAAATCTTAATCAGTTATGCACAGCTAGTAAGGATTTTGGACTAAAGATGAATATGGCTAAAACAAAAGTAATGATGAACAAGTATGCCACAGAAAGGGAAATAATGATTGAAGGAGCAGTAATTGAAAAGGTGGAGTCATATACTTATCTGGGACAAGTTATTAGCTGTAATAATGATAAATGGCTGGATGTCAAGAGAAGAATAAATTTTGGATGGATAGCATTCAGGAAATATAGTCACATACTGAAGAGCAATATCCCAGTCTGTCTGAAACGTAAAATAATGAACCAATGTATACTCCCCACCATGACTTATGGAAGTGAAACTTGGGCACTTACCAAAAGAATGGAAGAGAAGCTGAGAACAACACAGCGAAGAATGGAACGAATCATATTGGGAATCAGACTGTTAGATAAGAAGAGAAACACATGGATTAGGCAACAAACTCAAGTAAAGGACGTTGTTATCAAAATTAAAGAACTAAAATGGTCTTGGGCAGGACACATAGCTCGAAGACATGATGACAGATGGACTAAGAAAATAACAGAATGGTATCCAAGAGGAGCTAGAAGAAAACCTGGAAGACAAAGGCGGAGATGGATAGATGAAATTCATGAGTTTGTGGGTAGTAAATGGGTGTCCAGTGCTCAAAACAGAAGGAACTGGAAAGTTGCTGGAGAGGCCATCCTGCAGTGGATTGAAAATGGCTGATGATGAAGCCTCTCAGGCTTCCTTGCATCATATGGCTAATAATAATAGTAATTCTATGCATAAATTTTATCATGCATAGAAGTATGGGGAAGCGATTTGTAGAAGGAAAAAAAAAAAATAGTTTAAATTTATGCCACCAGGGGAGAATTTGGCACTGTAATTTGGCAGATGGAATAATTTATTTACGATTAGATTTTAATACAGTATATGAACTCTCGATTTAACAGACTAATAGGTGAGAAGGGGTGTCCGTTGATGCCAAAAGCCTGTTAAATAGAAATAACCCGGGGGAGTATTTGTTATTGTTATTGTTTTCCGTGACCATAGTTGTAGTAATACAATAGTCATTATTCAGTATCTGAAGGTAGAGGTGAAGGGAATCCTCAGCTTCAGATTCTGAAATGTTCACAAATGGACGCACTGGTGTCATCTGTTTGCTTGTATTTTCTGTATTTGTTTACGTTCGCCATTTTCAAAGTGAATTCTGTACTGGTATGGGTTAAACCGCTGTTTTACATTTATTTTAAATTAAAAACCAGAGAAGAAAAAAAGAACAACATTACAGCTTAGTAACAAACTTGATATAACCCAAACTATTACATTAGTCATCTGGATGTTAATACATTACCCATGTGTATTGTGTCTGTAAATTGTGTGTTCTCTGCTCGATATGCTGGATGAAAACCCCCAGTTTATTATTATTATTAGCTACATGTGCAAGGAAGCCTGAGGCTTGTGCTACACCAGCCAAAAAAAAAAAAAAAAAATTCCATGATTTACCCTGAGAGAGAGAGAGAGACAACAAAACAAAAGTAGAAGGGAATCACCAAGAAAGAGAATGATGATGTCCAGCTCAGGAGCCTGGGTGTGCCAAGCTTATACTCACTAGATGTGAGCCCCTGGGGGAAATGGGGGGACCTTGCTATCTACGCCTGAGACCCACTTACTCAGCCACGGAGTGAAAACAGCCTATAAAAGTTCCTCGCGTTATCAACGGAATTTGAACCCTGGCCTTTTCCACCCCGTGTGGGCAGGACCGTGATGATACCACTGTGCTACCACACAGACTGAACGATATAATAAAGAAAAATAGAACGGGGCGTAAGCAGAAGTGAACGATCCAATGCTATTTTCTGCCAATGCTTTTTGACGATCAAAATGTGTGTGTTTTTTATGTGCAGTTAATAAAATTGCACCTGCATTAAATACATTAAAAATAAAACTTTCTAGAAAACGAAAAATTCAAAATAATGGCATCTTAAATTCCCAAAGGTGCCGTTATTTCGAAAGTCTACTGTAATAACTGATTCCTAATCCTTGTGGTTTCGGCAAGTGAGGTAATGCTGCTGGCTTTCAATTTTTTTTGCAATATTTGCCATCTGTGTGTTGATCACGCATTCTCCATGCTTCTGAGTGGCACCAGCAAGTATAAAATTTAAAATTAGAAATTGTAGGAAAATAACTAAGTATTCTAGATATCACTCGCCGTTCATTTACTGTAATCACAGCTTGCTTCTTACCGTAGATTTTAAATAATTACAGTTTGCTTTAGTGTTTTCCGTTTTTTCTTTCATTTAAGCCCCGATATCGTATTCTACCTCCAGAAAAGATCTATCGTGTGGAATGTAGCTTGTTCCTGCCAATTAATGTTAGAGTCATCCCTCTTGATGACACATTCAGCAAGTCACGTAGAATCTCGTTAGTCCACCATGTTTGCCCTAGTCAATGCATTCTGAATGAATACATCTATCTACCCATATATTTATTTTGTCTGTAAATTGCGTATGTTCTCTGCTTGATTTCCCTGTTTTGTTGGATGAAAAATCCCAGTTTCTGGGGGAGAAAAACCTTGCTATCTACGCCTGAGACCGACTAACTTAGCCATGGAGTGAAAAAAAGCCCATTAAGCTTCCTCTCGTCATCGACTGGATTCAAACCTGGGCCTTTTCCGCCCTGGGTGGGGAGGACGTCATTTATATCAGAAACAAACATCTATAAAGATGTATTTTAACTATTCACACATCTTTGCAGGCTACCGAGAAACATAGTAATCACATGTACATTAACTCCACACACAAATAGATAAACATGGCTTTTTAAACACATATCGCTTGCATATTTCCGGAACTAGTTTTCGGAGCTGCTGACTTTAAAACTGATATTTAGAACTGATACTATCACGCAGTAACTATCGCTCTGAAAATTATGAAAAAGCTGTCATTTTAAGGGATAAATTTTTATTGCTGACGGTTTTTTTTTTTTAGTCTGTGTAACGAATAGACAAAGTGTCTCGTCGTTTGTAACTATGGCTGTTAGGAAAGTTCGATCCCGAACTGAACTTTCAACACGAACAGATTGGTAAGTTTTTAAAAACAAATCAAACTCTGTGATTCATTTACATCTTTTTCCCCCATGGGCTGAGGGGTCAAGAAAAAAAACCAGCAATTTGGGGGCCCCGCAGAAGGCCAGTGGCTGCTCTCGGATTGGTTGGCGAGGCTCCGGTCAAGAGCACTTTGGTCGGTTCGGGTGGACAGTAGGCTCCAACCTTTGGTCTCTCTGTGTGTGTTGGATTGGGATGTAAGGGAAAAATCAGAAATGAACCCTAGCTAATGGTCTCTGTATCGTGTCAAGAAGGGAAAGATTTGTTATCCTGAAGCGGAGTTTTCTCTCCACCAGTTGGTATTGTTTATTTTCTGTGTCGCTGTTGCGTTTTGTCGATCGGAAGTGACTCTTAGTTGTAGTGTGTATCGTTCAAGTTATTGTCCATTCCCTGTACCCTAGAGATGTACAGTTGGCGGTAGAACATGTTGTGTCAGGGTCGATTTGGGCCACACGAGTACACCGTGTGTCTCCGCGACAACCTTCATCCACGTTTACCCCGTTTTTGACATTCATGTCGATTTCGGTTTTTAACATCACATAAGGAGCTAGCACTTTTGGTAACAGCAGCAAGAAACTGTCAAGAAGAAAAGGCTAAGTTAAGGTTTTTCACCCCAAACAACAAAGCACTAACTTTAAGTGCAGTCTGTGAATCAGACGGACGACTGATACCTTTGCATTAGTCTCAAACGAGAGCCCACATGCCAAGGAGTCGTTATAATCCAACAAACACTTTCTAGGATAATTATTTCTGAAATGATCCTTTTCAATCGTTGGTTTAGTGTCTACAACGTTAACTTTTATATCTATATATATATATATATATTTTTATTTTTTTATTTTTTGAAATTGTACGATCATCTTTAAAGAGACAGCGTGTTTCTAAGAGTAATTTACATTAACTTCACACAACTTCAATGGTCGCAGAAAGTCCGTTGTCTTAGTAACCTTTAAGTAAAAAACGTAGGTCATACCTTTGATGTTCCGACACATAGCCTGCGCTTTTGAACTATTGTTGTTTGCCACCATTTGAGTTTATTCCATACACTCTTGAGTTGTTAAGAAAACATATTGGTTTTCAAAAAGTAGAGAAAACCAAAGATCGAACTTTTACATTTCAATTTTGCAAGTTTTTTCAGTTTAAACACAACAAACATTAAACTAAATTCAAAAAGAGGAAGACGTTTGCAGAGATATTGGCGTGCCGCAACTCCTTCCCGACTATAGAGATTAAGAGTCCAAGACACCTCTAACCTGTGAATGTGCAATTCTAACTTTTATTCTTGTGATGAGAACCAGAATGTCTAAGTTAATGCTGGTAATTTCCACTTTAACATCACATCTTGTGTTAACAACTAAAACCACAAAATTAAAGAGAGAGAAACCTGATGGTTCGAACTGTCCACTTATGATTTTCATCGTAATGGGATTTCATAATGTCACAAAGAATTTCTTTCTAGTAAGAAGAACCACATTTTGTTCTTTTTCTGATTTCAATGGTGTAGATTGAGCTTGAAATTATACGCGAGCAGGAAGCATACAAACTTTGCACACACAGTCGACAGAATGTAAGTTGACATTGTCACATAGTGTTTTCTGAAAATTTAAAATTTCCAAACTTTGACAAATCACACCAAGTTTACTTTGTGAATCTCTTTAAACACTTAAGTTTATCTTCTTTAGCAATTAATTTTTAAAGTTTTGTTCTGTTAACGCTTGTTATCCTTAAAAATAAAAAACAACACATACATAAAATTTACAAATGCATAGTTTTCCGACTACCTATATACCCATTAAATGGAATTAAATTCGTTGTGTGAACACGAGCGTGCCGATTGGCCAGTTTCAATGTACCGTGTGTGTTGTGCGTTTAGAATTAAGATACAGAGAATAAGTGAATTAATGAATTCACTTATTCTTGAATTAATGAATTGAGAGAAGGGCTGACGAGGCTACTAGAGACGGTCGTGTTCCAAACCGCTAAGTGGATTTTTCTTATTTTTTGATTTGAAATTATTGTTTTTCTAAAACTTTTGATTTAAATTTAGTAGTATAACATTATTTTGTGATTTTCTGATTAACTTGGTGTATTTATTCTTTACTCGGCCTTGTAATTGCATAAAAGTATCGGTAAAGGTTTCCACGTGTTTCAACGCCGCTAGCGTTCGTAATTTTCCCGCCATTGTGATACGATAGTTGTATGCCGTACTACATAGCGTTAGTTGAACTTCGTTAGCAGTTAAATTGTACGTTTAAATAAATACATATAACGACTTAGATTACAAACGTAATATAATTAATTATATTTAACATAATTAATAACATAATTAATTATAATCAATTAATAAATTAATAGAATCATGACTCAGACCAGAGCAGCAAAGCAAAAGGCTCAAGCTAATGGAAGCGCTGTGGCTCAGAGCAGAACTAAGGGGGGCAGTTGTCCTCTGACTCACAGCCTTATAAAATGCACTGTTTACTTGATGTTTGCAGAGCAATCGGGTACGGGACATGATACTGCCAAGGGGGATATCTTTGTGTGTGCGCGATGCAAGGAGTGTATCGATATCAGGCAACAACTCGGCGTTCTTGTGGGCCTATATGAGAGCTTGAAGGACAGGGTGGATGGCCTCGAAGAAACTAAATTGAGGGGCCCATCAAGCTCTCAGCTGCCCACATCAACGCCAGAGCTTGCACTTGGGCATCGCGTGACACAGAGACAACCCCCAAGGCAGAATGCTCTGGTCCCGAAGGAACTAGTAGTTGTTGGTGACTCTATTCTCAGGGAAACGGGGAACATGCTTTGTAAAAAAGATAGGTGGAACAGGACCAGGGTATGTCTGCCAGGGGCAAAGGTTGATGACGTTGTAGAGCGAATATCATCTTTTAAGGCCACAAAAGATGATATAGTTGTACACGTTGGCACTAATAATATTAAGAGTAGGAGACCGGCAGAATTACTTAACAAGTACAGGTCACTGTTGAACAAAAGCCGAGAATTAGGGTTGAATTTGAAAGTGTCTGCAATTCTGCCCAGACACGATAGGAGGGAGTATATGATGAGAGCCTTGTCGATCAATTCGGCCCTGGAAAGATTGTGCAAGGCTCAAGGGGTAGAATTTTTTTCAGCCTGGACTGTACTTGTTAACAGGAGAGATTGCTTCTACAGGGATGGGATACACTTAAATAGAAAGGGTGCAAGAATATTTGCTGATGCTATCGAGGCAGTGTTAGGTGGGTCGGAAAACTGCTAGCTTGGGGGGAGACAAAGACCAATAGATTGACAGTAGCCACTGGCAGAGGTGAAAGAGATTCTTGCACTGCTTCTATTAGAATGAGCAGAAGCCTGAAAAACAAGATGCATGGTATTTCAGAGACTGCTGGGAGCCATTGCGGTACAAATAAACACATGGGTTGTGTTAGGGTAGCTAAGAATAGAAACAGGTGCAGGTATACTTGAGTGTACACCAATGCTAGGAGTTTAGTAAATAAATTTGATGAATTTGAGGTATTGCTCAAAACATCAAAGGCAGATATTGTTGGGATATCAGAGACGTGGTGTCACACAGATATAAGGGATCCAGAACTGCAATTTGGGGAGTACAACGTCTACAGAAAGGATAGACAGGATAGGAAGGGGGGAGGGGTTATGCTATTAGTTAAGAAACACATAAAAACTAAGGAAGTGAAGCCAGTCGACATCGCTGGACAGTGCAGTGTTGAGTCAGTTTGGTGTGACATAAGCATTGGGAGATCAAAATTGAGAGTAGGAGTGTGCTATAGGCCTAATGACTCTGATGAGTATAATAAGGAACTATACAGGCAAATAGACTGGGCCAGTAAATCAGAGAGTCTTATAATGGGAGATTTTAATTTCCCAGATATTGACTGGAATTTGGGGGCTGGTTACTCACACACTAGCAGGGCTTTTGTGGATTTATTGGATGATTGTTTTCTACATCAGCATGTTCAGGAGGCAACTAGAGGGAGTAGTACTCTTGATTTGATTATCAGCAGTGATTCTTCATGCATTAAGAATCTGCAGATAAATGAACCACTAGGTGGCAGTGATCACAGTGTGCTGAAGTGGGATTTACTGAAAGAGGTAACTACCATTAGGGGTAAAGGGAAGGGTTATTGCTTCCGTAAAGGCGACTACGATGGACTGAGACAGTATTTAAATTCTATACAGTGGGACCAACTGATGATGTTACCAACAGCAAATTCAAAATGGGAAGCATTCAAAGAACTTATCTTGGAAGCTACTAGGCTTTACATACCAACTAAGAAATATTGTTCAAGGTTTAGGCCAAAATGGATGTCAGATGAACTAATGAGGCATATGGCAGAGAAGAAAAATGCATGGGATACTTACAAATTAACACATGACACAGAAGCCTATGATAGATACAAGTTGATATGCAACCAAGTTACAATAGAGGTTAGGCAGGCGAAGGCAGATTACGAGAAATCCTTGGCAAGGGATACAAAGAAAAACAGCAAAGAGTTCTTTACTTATGTAAACTCTAGAAGGAAGGGGATGAATCAGATTGGTCCACTTGATATTGATGGGTCAACTGTTGATGATCCTGCTCAGGTAGCTAACAAACTAAATGAATATTTTGCATCGACATTCACACATGAGGAGTTATTCAGCAAGGGGAATGCCAGAGGTATATTCAACTCTAGCAGTAAGCTACAGAATCTTGAAATAACTGAGAGTAAAGTGGAGGAGAAACTGTTGAAGATAAACACAAGAAAGGCACCCGGGGTGGAATGGATCTATCCAGTTATATTAAAGGAGGCAGCAAAGGAAGTAAGCAAACCCTTAGCCATAATTATGAGAGCTTCCTTGGACTCAGGAGAGGTACCCATGGACTGGAAATGTGCAAATGTGACCCCAATTCACAAAGGAGGATCAAAGGCTGACACAAGTAATTATAGACCTGTGAGCTTAACTTCTGTTCCAGGAAAATTAATGGAGGCACTGGTTAAAGAAGCACTGCAGGATCATTTAGACGAGACTTCAGTTATAGCTCAGACACAGCATGGTTTTGTTAAGGGGAAGTCTTGCCTGACCAACTTGATTGGATACTATGATGCAGTCACAAAAGAACTGGATGCAGGGAATAACTTTGATATTATATACTTGGATCTTAGAAAGGCTTTTGATACTGTTGCACATGGAAGACTGCTACACAAATTGGAGCAGTGTGACATTGGAGGCAAATTGCTGCTATGGATAAAGGGGTGGTTGAGTGGGAGAAGACAGAGAGTGGTAATCAATGGACACTGCTCATCGTGGACTAATGTTATTAGTGGAGTCCCTCAGGACTGTGTTGGGTCCATTATTGTTTTCTGTATTTATAAATGATATTGATGATGGTATATCAAGCTTAATGTCCAAGTTTGCAGATGATACAAAGGTTGGCAGGGTTGTCAAGGACACTACTGACACTATGCTGCTGCGACAGGATCTGGAAAGGTTGAGCAGATGGGCTGAGAGGTGGCAAATTTAAAGTACTACACATGGGAAACAGCAACCCCAGAGCAACGTATCAACTCTGTGGTACTACACTGACAGTGGTAGAGAATGAAAGGGACTTGGGGGTGATTGTGCAGGCAGATATGAAGTTCTCTGAGCAGTGCAGACGGGCTGCAAGAGTAGCTCATGGAGTATTGTCAATGATATACAGGAATTTTTCCAGCAGGGATAAGGAGGTGATTATTCCATTGTATAAGGCAATGGTCAGGCCACACCTAGAGTACTGTATACAGGTCTGGAGGCTTCATTTCAAGAAGGATGTAGAGCTGCTGGAACGAGTACAGAGAAGGGCAACAAGATTAGTGAATGGAACAAAGGGGTGCTCTTACGAAGAAAGGCTTAAGTTTTGCAAATTACAGTGTCTGGAGACTAGGCACCAGCGAGGTGATCTGATAGAGGTGTATAAAGCCTTGAATGGTTTAAGCATGCTCAATGCTGATGGGATTCTTCCTCTAGCTCAGAAAAATCACCTGAGAGGGCATAAATTCAAATTGAGGAAAGACAGATGTAGGATAGACGTGCGGAAATTTGCCTTTAGCCAGCGGGTGGTTGGTTGGTGGAACAGACTGCCATCCCTTGTGGTGGAGGTTGATAGCCTAAATAAGTTTAAGGCTCAGCTGGACGTATTTTGAACGAACAGAGGGGTGAGGTGGAAGTGGGTTTTTTTTTTTTGGCTGATGCTGCATAAGCTTGCTTTCTTGCATCAAATGCCTCTACTAATGCTAATGCTAATGCTAATTCTGACTTTTAAATCCAGACTGCGAAGTACGAAAGTCTGTGTAAGTAAAATTTCAACGGTGGTTAGTTGCCTAGTGCCCGTGCGAGGTAAGATGCCCGCTCGTCATCCATTACGACCGGAGTTCACGCCCCGAAAAATAAATTCAAAATTAAATTCAGAAATTACAACTCATCATCATCAGCCATTTTCAATCCACTGCAGGATGAAGGCCTCTCCAGCAACTTTCCAGTTCCTTCTGTTTTGAGCACTGGCCATCCATTTACTACCCAAAAACTCATGAATTTCATCTATCCATCTCCGTCTTTGTCTTCCAGGTTTTCTTCTAGCTCCTCTTGGGTACCATTCTGTTATTTTCTTAGTCCATCTGTCATCATGCCTTCGAGCTATGTGTCCTGCCCAAGACCATTTTAGTTCTTTAGTTTTGATAAGAATGTCCTTTACTTGAGTTTGCTGCCTAATCCATATGTTTCTCTTCTTATCTAACCGTCTGATTCCCAATATAATTCATTCCACTCTTCGCTGTGTAGTTCTCAGCTTCTCTTCCATTCTTTTGGTGAGTGCCCAAGTTGCACTTCCATAAGTCATGGTGGGGAGTATACATTGATTCATTATTTTACGTTTCACACAAACTGGGATATTGCTCTTCAGTATGTGACTATATTTCATGAATGCTATCCATCCAAAATTGATTCTTCTCTTGACATCCAGCCATTTATCATTATTACAGCTAATAACTTATCCCAGATAAGTATATGACTCCACCTTTTCAATTACTCCTCCTTTAATCATTATTTCCTCCTTTAATCATTGAGGAAAGACAGATGTAGGATAGATGTGCGGAAATTTGCCTTTAGCCAGCGGGTGGTTGGTGGGTGGAACAGACTTCCATCCCTTGTCGTGGAAGTTGATAGCCTAAATAAGTTTAAGGCTCAGCTGGACAGGTATTTCGAACGAACAGAGGGGTGAAGTGGAAGTGGTTATTTTTATTTATTTATGTTACTTTTTTTTTTTTTTTTTTTTTTTGGCTGATGCTGCATAAGCTTGCTTTCTTGCATCAAATGCCTCTACTAATGCTAATGCTAATGCTAATGCTAATTTCCCTTTCCGTGGCATACTTGTTCATCATTACTTTTGTTTAGCCATATTCATCTTTAGTCCAAAATCCTTACTAACTGTGCATAACTGATTAAGATTTTCCTCTAATTATTTGGGATCGTGGCTTATAACCACAATGTCATCTGCAAATGGTTTAGATACTGTCCGTTCACATTGACTCCTTTCTGCGACCAATCTAATCTTCTGAAAGCTTCCTCAAGGGCAGCAGTAAACAGCTTCGGAGATATTGTGTCTCCTTGTCGAACTCCTTTCTCAATTTTAAATTTCCTACTGTCTTTGTCTAGTCTAATAAAGGAGGTAGCACTCTCATATATTTTCTTCAAAATCATAATATATGGGGTATCAATGCCTTCTCTTTCCAGTGCCCGAAACATTGCCTTATGCTGTATGGAGTCAAATGCCCATTCATAATCCACAAATGCCAGGCATAATGGTGTTTCATATTCATTTGCTTTCTCCATTAGCTGTGATATTACGTGAAGGTGGTCCATAGTTGAGAATCCTGTCCTAAAGCCAGCTTGCTCTTTCGGTTGATTCTCATCAAGTATTCTTTCTAATCTGTTAGTAATGACCCTTGTGAACAACTTGTAGATGTGGGATAACAAGCTAATTGGTCTATAATTTCCAATTTCTGATTTATCTCCTTTCTTATGCAGCAAAACTATGATTGCATTATTCCACTGCTTAGGCGTCACACCTTTTCTAATGCACTTTGTGAAGAGCCGTGCCAGTTTTTGTGTTATGTCTCTTCCTCCCAATTTTAACAACTCTACAGTAATTTCATCTTCCCCTAGGCTTTCCGATTCTTCATTTTTTTCAATGCATGTTCTACCTTATCAGGAAGAATATCGGGTATGTCGTATGTGTTGCTACTTTGTAATCCATCTTCCCCACTGCTGCTATCATTCCCTCGCTCCTTGTATAATTCTCTATAGTAGTCTTCTGCTATTTGAATTATGCCTTCTCTGCTGTTTATAAGTATACCATCGCTATTCTTCAATTTCAGCATCATTTGTCTTTCTGTATTACTGCTCATGGCTGCTGATTTAAATCCTTTGTTTTCCCTTGATGCTTGTTCTACTTTTCTTGTGTTAAATCTTCTTCTTATGTCCTCTCTGAGTCTCTTTCTAATGGCTTTGCATAATTCAGTATACTCAATTTTCTCCCTGTCAGTGTTTTTCTTGCTCTTCATTTGTCGTCTTCGGTTCATCATGACAAGTGTTTCTTGACTAATTTTTTCTTGTTTGGATTTCTTTTTACATATAGGTTTCTTGGGCTTTATCACTTTCAGAAAGTTGTAATATTCCTCGTCGATATCTTGGTCCTGAACAGTCTGCAGAAGCTCAAACTTGTTCTTAAGTTCCAGTACATACTGCTTTTTCTCCTCCTCTGTTATCTCAAAGGCCTTTGTATTATTTACTCGAGTCAGTTTTTTCCTTTCCTTTCCTACATCTATATCAAGTGTACATCTTACCATTCTGTGATCACTTCCAACATTTACCTTATTCAGGACGGTAACATCATTCACAATATATCTTCTGTTAGTGAGGATGAAGTCGATTTCATTGGTTGTTAATCCATTTGGACTCTTCCATGTTCACTTTCTGTTCACCCTTTTCTTGAAAAAAGTGTTCATTACTGACAGTCCTTGAGATTCTGCAAATTCCACAAGTCTTTCACCTCTTTTATTTATTTCACCAATTCCAAAATTTCCTATAGTTCCTCTTTCTGCGCTGTTTTGCCTTTTTCCAACCTTAGCATTGAAGTCCCCCATAATAATAGTGTAGTGGGTTTTCTGCTCATCTAGAAGACTCTCAATTTCAGTGTACATTTCTTCAACCTCTTCATCATCATGGCTCGATGTTGGTGCATAAATCATTATAATCTTTAGCTTGTACCTCTTAGAAATCTTGAGTATTAGTCTTGATACCCTTGGTGATGTACTTTTGAATTCCAAAATGTTGTTTTTAAAATCTTTATGGACCAGAAACCGAACTCCACCTTCACTCCTTTCACTGTTTCTATTGGTGAACGGCAGATTTCCACTTGATAAACTTATAAGTGATTCATTACATAGTGATAATTACAACTAGCGCCATCTACTGAGAGTAAAGCAAACGAACACCAGAAAAATATATACAGATTTTTCCCACCCATTCGCAAAGGATTCTGGGTAAAATTGGTTCAAACCGTCCTCCATTACTACTGAGAGGAATTACTTTACTAAACACAGACCTCAAGATAACTAAGGTCCTTGCAAACCTCATCCAAACACATATCAGGAAAAAATCTCAGAAACCCAAATCTGTGGAATTCAGGGAAGAAACATAGACATACCATCCAGTTTATTCGACCTAGTTACGAGCACTACTCTGACGGAGAAACCATATTCCCTTCTGGGTGTGCATATCAAAAAAGCATTGCCATCGAAGCAACAGATTTTGCATCCAGATTCCAAAAATGGATATATGTACACTGTTTTACCTTAGAGCCACTCCTTAGTGCAATAAAAGAATGCATATACACGGAGGGGGCAATGCCAAAATAGTTGCGTACGCTTATGATGTTACCCTGACTATTACATAGACAACCTGCAAATAAAGTTCTGTCGAATCCTGTGGATGCTTAAGCAGCAACTTATGCTGCCACAAAACATCTGAAGCGGATTTTGGCTACTAAAGTGAGCCAAATGGAAAATTCGGCTTCCCCCTGCACTAAGGACCACCCAGATGGCGGCAGCTCTAAACATCAGACGTCTTCCTGCCATTATTCACGAGAGAAGACTCGTCTTTGCTGTAAAAATGATGGTTGGCATTATTTCGGAACCAGACTTCTGGGATAACTGCGGATGGAGAATCCCAATACCAAGCGTTTGGGACAATACAGACCATCCCAAACCGGTTAAAGATATCCGATCGGTTCTTACCTGTGAATGCTGCAGTACATACACTCCTTGGACAGTGACCTCTACAAGTTCGCAGTCGATAAAAAATATAGGCAGAACTTAGTCAGAAGCATTGACTTCCTCCTCAGGACCACATGACACGCATTAGAACCTGCTCCTAAGGACCTATCCATCACTACATTGTTTCAACTTTCTGCGCCTGCTGAGATGACTCCAGCACTGTAAAAGGACTGCTCCCTGGCGATTAATTTCACTTGATAACTGCTGTTGTGTATATATTTTCATATATAAATTGGTCATTTTTATCTCCTATCTCATCCTTGTTTATTACATTGTATTAGCCTCTACTGTAAACCCCTGGCTTGTAACCGTGAAAGGTATTGTGCACGGCGTGTGCCTTTTGTATGCAATAAAGAGTTCTTTTTCTACATCTTAAAAGTCGGGAAAATAAGTGTATTGCAATTCTTACAAAAATTTGAGAGGGCTTCAATGTTCAAAATAAACCTCCAAAAGCAAAATGCTAAGTGGATTGGGAAATTCCTTTGCGAGTGGAATCGACGCAGAAAGCATTTTGCCAGTATTAGGAATAATTCTCAGAAATGCAAATCAATATATAGAACAAACAATTGGAAAATATCTACAAGAATATAGTAAAAAAAAGGACACTACGAGGAAGACAGCTATCTGTAAGAGG
Organism: Mastigoproctus giganteus; assembly: GCF_048544385.1. Taxonomy (NCBI): domain Eukaryota; kingdom Metazoa; phylum Arthropoda; class Arachnida; order Uropygi; family Thelyphonidae; genus Mastigoproctus; species Mastigoproctus giganteus. The sequence goes on from NC_143581.1 coordinate 98,572,132, forward strand.
CAAAGCTAGAAAATGCAATCAGTATTAACCATCTAATATGCAATACATTATGACAAACATCCCAAGGTCAACAAAATTTTATCTTATAATATTGGTCAAAGTAACTCTTGCACATACCTCAAGAGTTCTTATCTGTTGCCCCAACTGGACATATTATCTAGATGTTCTGGGGGAGGGGGGGGGGCAGAAACGTTTCAAGTGAGCGGGTAGCTAATGCCAGGGAAGCGAGCCAAGAAACTTCAAGGGTTGTTAAATATACAAGAACAGTAAGTCTTAATTGTTTATATAGTAATGTTAGAAGTGTCGTCAATAAAATGAGCGAATGCTGGTTAAAACATGTAACGCCTACATAATAGGGCTTAAGGAATCTTGCTCCCACCCGGAAATAGGGGATGATGAGTGTCAGTACGGCTTGTATAATGTATTTAGGAAGGACAGGGTAGATAGAAGGGGTGATGGGGTAATGCTTCTTATCAGAAGCAGCCTGAGTGCGACGATAGCCTTCCCGGATTCTGTCGTTTCACGTGCTAGTATAGAATCTGTATGGTGTGAGATAGTTGGAAACAAAGGTATAATGCGAGTAGGAGTAATCTACAGACCAGGTTATTGTGAAGATTATGACGAAAGCCTCCACATGCAAATGGAATGGGCAAGTAAGCGTCAATGTCTTATTATGGGTGATTTCAATTTGCCTCTAAATGATTGAAGTAAATGGGAACGAAACTCGACATGGGGAACAAAATTTTTAAATCAACTAGACGACTGTTATTTGTATCATGTCAGGGAAAGTACTAGAGAAAAGAATATCCTAGACCTCATCATATTGGTGGGGGAACTGAATACCCTTTTCACAGATAGATAATAGCCTGGTTAACAGCAAGCACTTTAGGACCTTGCCAGAATGGCTAGGAGGGCAATCGGTCGGTGGGAATTTGAGGCTCCAGTGGAAGAAGAGGAATATTTTGGTATTAAGCAAAGGTTTGCGTGCTTCCAGCGGGCAGTGAAGGTATCTTAGCGAATGCTGGTATTAAACAGATCTTGAAGTAAGTTGGGAGCAAGCGACCAAAGCCGCTGAATTGTTTCACCTTCGATCCGGTCAAGTCCAGGAGCCTTGCCTCACTTGATTTTTTGGATGGTTTTGGAGACCTCCTGTTGTGAAAATTGTTCCTCCCTGCCCATGGCGACATGTAGAATGTTTTCTGCAATTATGAGGCGCTGTTGGTAAGAATTGTATGGGTTATCCTGTTAAGAATTGTATGGGTTATCCTGTTAAGAATTGTATGGGTTATCCTGTTAAGAATCGTATGGGTTATCCTGTTAAGAATTGTATGGGTTATCCTGTTAAGAATTGTATGGGTTATCCTGTATGATGATTTGATCGTGTATCTTTTCCATGGTGTCCAACCAGGAGATAGTTTCCACCGTACCCTGTTCTGTTATGGAATTTATTATAACCGAAGTGCTGAGCTTCTGTGTGGTAATCTTGTGGACTATGCCCCATGGATCTCACCTTCCTGTAGTTTGGCCATGGTGCTTCCAGGTGTTCTGTTTCTGGTGATAAATGGTATTGCAATATCTTCGCCTGTGTGTTTTGTAGTTTTCAAATAGAGACTCTGCCGGCCTGCTCAACGCATCATTTGATGGAGCAATTATTATTATTATTGCTCTTTATATTATTTCTCCCTGATTGGGGGTTCCACCTCGTGACGGGCATTGCTACCAAGTCTACAGGGTGGTTGTTATTAATATGTCTGGTGTTACTGTTGGTTGAGGAACTCTGACTATCCTACAGGTGTTTAGGATTGTGGCTTTCTGAAGTTCCTTGTAGGTGTTCGCTTGGAGAACTATTGCTGCTAGGCTGTTATGTAGGGTCTTTGGCACCATACCGGTGGTTGACACGATGATCGAGATGGTCATTCCTTGTTGTATATGCCACATCTCTTTGATCTCCTGTCTTTGGTTCGTGTACTTCCTGATTTTTCCCCATGGGTTTTCTGCAAGTTTCCAGTGTTGGGTACAGCTATGTCAATCAGATAAATAGGCTTTTCCTTCTTGTCCACAAGGGTCATGTCCAGTCTGTTGTGCTGGATTGTCCTATCCGTTATTATGGCATGGTCCCAGTACAGCTTGTGGGTTGGTGTCTCTAGTACTGCCTGGGGTTCGTACTTGTAGTATGGTATGTATGTATGTATATTCGTGTGGTTGGGTGGCTCCCAGACTTTTGTCTATCTCCACCTGGTTACTCTGTGGGGAAAGAAAAAATCGCAATATATCGGCCTGAATATGTAGGTGCATGTATTATTATTATTATTATTATTAATAGCCATATGGTGCAAGGAAGCCTGAGGCTTATGCTGCACCAGAAAAAAAAAATTCCCGAGTTACCCTGATAAAGAGAGAGAGAGAGAGAGTCAGTCAAAAGTAGAAGGGAATCACCAAGAAAGAGAAAAATGATGATATCCAGCTCAGGACCCTGGGTGTGCCAAGCCCCATACTCACCAGATGTGAGCCCCCAGGTTAAATATGTTAGTGAGGTGTAGTGTGTTGTTTTGTCAGACGACTCTGCCACCCGATGGGAAAATGCTACCCGGTGCCCATCCCTAACATGTGAAGCCAGGCCTGGTTCCACTATCAGTGCAATCATGCACTATAATCCTGCACTCACCAAAGGTAGTGCAAGACTGGTGGGTGCCAGCAACCCCACTCCCAGGCTGCCCAGACCTTGGAGCCAGCAAAAAAAAATAATAATAATAATAATAAAATAAATAAATAAATAGAAAAATAATAATAAAGAAATAAATAAAAAATAAAATAAAATTAAAAAATTATAAAAAAATAAAATGAAATGAAAAAAATAATAAATAAATAAAATAAAAATAAAGTAAAAATTAAAAAAAATAAATATAATATAAAAATTAATTAAAATAATAATAAATCCCGCACCCAGATAAGGGATGTAACCCTCCCTCCGCCTCAGTACAAAAAAGAAAAAAAAACTATCATCCATCTTGCAGGAGTGCCAAACAAATTCTGCACTGGCTATCTTAACCAGTGCCTGCAATAAATAAATAAATATAACCTTTTTTTCCCTTTTCTTCTCTTTCTCCCTCCTTCCTTCTTTTGTGTACTTATGCAAGTTGAACAAAAAAAAAAAGTACAAGTAATTTCAGATCGTCAATCAACTACCATCCAAAGAGATAGCCTTATCTTCTTGACAGAAACAGCATTAGCAAATTCTTCCAACGCCAAATAATAATTCAAATTAGACAAATAAATAACTTCATTGCCGTTACGTAAATCAATTAGCACAGACATCAACTGCTGTCTACACCCATTATACAGTGGGCAGCTATATAAACCGTGATGCCAGGTTTCCTCTGCTTTACACATGCAATAAGAATCTGATTTTAACCCAAAATAATGTAATTTGTGGTTTAATTCACCATGCCCTGTAAGCAAATAAGACAATTGCATACTCGGAGAAAAACCATTTATTCTTATTATTAAACAGAAACCTGACATCAGATATATACAGTTTAATAACAATACCTGTTGTACTTTGATTCCATCTAGCTTGCCAAACATCCAATAAATTTTCCAATATGCGTTTCTTTTCTTTTTGAAAATCAGTGTTGACATCTACAGTTAAATCAAAAAAAGTAAAATGAATACTTTTTCTTGTAAAATAAAAAGCTCTGCAAATTATGTACAGATCTAATGGCATATGTCCAGCTAAAACCTGGAGAGCATGGGTTGAAGTTGTTTTACACACACTTTGTTCTGCTAACAGCATAGTTCTTTGTAGAGAATATAATTTAGCTTTAAATTTTAAATTTAGCTTGAAGTATGGTACACTTTCGTTGATCAACTGGTATTTCCTTTTATTTATTATTATTATTATTAGTGGGGTTTTTTTGAGGATTCTAGTGTTTCTCCCATTCGCCGCTTTGTCATCTTGTGGTGGGGTAAGCGCCATCGCCTGCCGTTTCTGTGTAGTGTTGGAATATGTGAAAGAGTGATGTTTTGTTGTGTTGAGTGGCCGGCGTCAGGTGATTTAACAAAAACCGGGGCCGACAAACACAAGTTTGATTTCCACCATGTCTCACATCTTTATCTGCACAGAGGTGGGCTAGATTCATCTTTTAGCTCATGCTGGGCGTCCCCAGCACCGATGGTCTGGGGAAGCCCGTGGAAATACAGGAAAGGCGAATGGTTGTATTAGGGAGATGGTGAAGGAGGGATGGGGGGGAATATAGTAATAGAAAGATGGAGATGATAGTTAGAGGTATCCCCATAGAAGTAGGAAGGAGGAGTTGTTAGTTAAAGGGATGAGTAGAGCGCTGGATAGTATGTCCAGGAATCCAACCCTTCAGTAAGGGTCGGCAGAGAAGATCCTACCCCCAGGTGAGGGTCAGCAGCAAAAATCCCGCCCCTCAGTAGGTGTCGACAGGCAGCAAAGATCCCACCCCCAGGCGGGAATCAGCAGCGAAGATTCCACCACTCAGTAGGGGTGAGCAGCAGTGAAGATCCCACCCCTTAGTAGGAGTCAGTAGGCAACAAAGATCTTACCCCAGGTGGAGGTCAGCATTGACAATCCCACCCCTCAGTAGGAGTCAGCAGATAAGATTGCATTCGTCAGTAGGGATCAGCAGCAAGGATCCCACCCCTCAGTGGGGTTAGCAGGCAGTGAACATCCCACCCCCCAGGTGGGGTTCAGCAGCATAATCCTACCCTAGGCAGTGTCAGCACAGAGGATCCCACTCTTGGAAGATCAGGATATGCAGTATGTTCTGCAAGGTGTGGTTCTGTAGGTCAAGTGAAATTTCCATTAGTGGATATCACTACGAATAAAGTTAGGTAGGTCACAGTCGAGGGATTAGTTCAATTAATGTGTCAGATTAATCTGATCTTGTTAGAGTTTACATGTCAGGATGTCGGCGCTGTTCTTGAGTATTAGTTGTTCTACACTTGAAGAGGGCATTAGCATACCTACAGAAGGCTGCATAGTTAACCTGAGTTGCAGTTAATTCCAGTGCTTCATCTTGGGTGTAGCAGCCAGTCTAAATTTCAAGTTGTGTCTAGATGTCCACATGCTGGTGACAATCATATATCGGGTGGCCCCGAGATTCCCTGTTTCCCCAGGTGCAATCCGGAGTGTCTGTGAGGCTCATGCTGTGGAGTTTTTCATTGAAGAAACCATAGCCCGTTATCAAGAATAGGGCATGGAGCCCTGGAGTGAACCATTTGGTGTGGTTTTTGCTGTTCTCGGCTACCTCTGGTAGGAATTTACGGGTGATTGCTCCGTGCTGTGTGTTGTTCCATTTCTCCTGCCACCTGGAGACTAACAGCATTGTTGTTCTAGTCAGACTTTGTTTAGCAGGAATGTTGAGGTCTATCTCGGTATTGTGAGCATTGTACTGTATGTTCCTTTTGCCGAGAAACTTTATCTGGTAATAAACAACTTCCATATCAAGAGGAATCTTGCCAGTAAGGACTTGGAGTGCAAGATGGAGGTTGTTCTGCAGGTCCTAATCGTTGCTAGGAGGGCATTCCCTTTGGGCCAGTAGTAGTTGATTTCTCACAGCCTGAATGTTGACTCTGTGCCCCCATCCCCTGCTCCCTATGTTATGATTGGAAGCACAATACAATTATAGCATAGATTTAGGGTTCGGCATTTAAGGTCCCCACTCCTTAATAATATTAATAATCCTTATATACACTGTGCTGCCACTTTATTAGATACACCTACCTAGTACCGTGTTGAGCCTCCTGTAGCCTTGAAAACGGCATGGATTGAACAAGATGTTGAAAATGTTGTGCAAGAATGGAGTACCATGCAGACATGAGTGTGTTGCAGTTCCCTGAGATTCGACAGAGGTTTAGGCCTGCAGCGAACAGCCCTTTCCATCTCATCCCAAAGATGTTCAATAGGATTGAGATCCGCGGACCGAACGGGCCACTGCAGCAAAGAAAAGTCATTGTCATGTTCCTGGAACCATTCCCTAGTGATTCGCATTTTGTGCACCGGCGCATTATCCTGTTGAAGTAACCATCTGACTGAGGATAAACTGTCAACATGAATGCATGCACTTGGTCAGCTATGATGTTTAGGTACGATGTGGCATTCAGACGTGATTCTATGGGTATCAATGGACCAAACGTGTGCCAAGAAAACATTTCCCACACCATACCACTGCCCCCACCACTTTACACAGTAGTTGTCAGACATGACGGGTCTATGGATTCATATTGTTTTGGCCAAATTCTGAGCCTTCCATCAACATGATGCACCAGGAACTTCGACTCGTCAGACCAAGCAACTGTTTTACAATCCTCAGTAGTCCAGTGCTGGTGTTGCTGTGCCCATAGGAGGCATACTCTCTTGTTCTTCATTGATAACAAAGATACGCGATGTGGCCATCGGCTGTTGTAGCCCATTCACGACAAAATAACCCTAGGGGCTAACATCTGGTGAGTACGGGCTTGGCACACCCAGGGTCCTGAGCTGGATATCATCATTCTTCTTTTTCTTGGTCTCTCTCTCTCTCTCTCTCTCTCTCTCTCTCTCTCTCTCTCTCTCTCTCTCTTTTGGGGTAATTCAGAAAAATTTTTTTTGGTTGGTGCAGCATAAACCTCAGGCTTCCTTGCTCCATATGGCTAATAATAATAAATAATGATAAGTGCGATTAGTGGTACATTGCGATATTTTGTTCTGCGCACCAAGATTGTATTCTGACGTGATGTACGACATTGTGGCCTGTCTGTTTGCTTGCACAATTCTAGCCATCCTTCTTTGACAACAAGTGATTTTCTTCCACAGGAGTGCCGCTGAGAGGATGTTTTCTGTTTGTTGCACCATTCTCGATAAACCCTTGAAACTGTGGTGCGTGAAAAGTTCAGGAGAACTGCCGTTTAACAGATGCTTTGTCCAGTACGTCTTGCACCTACTACCATGCCACGTTCGAAGTCGGTTATATCACTCCTTTTCCCCATGCTTGCTACTGTTTATACCCTTAACTGATACTAGAACGGTTGTGCTGTATTTATATCCACAACTGTGGTCATGTGACTTGAAACATTGTGGGACAAACCATTTGTGTGCACAGCATGGGTGTATATAATAAAGTGGCAGCACAGTGTATGTCTTGACTTTTTCTTTGACATACTTGACATGTTGGAGAAAAGAGAGTTTGCAATCAAAGATTACTCTAAGGTATTTTGTGCTGGCCATGCTTTTAATGGATTGGTCTTTGTACCTAACAGTGGGTGGCCTTACCGGGTCCAATTTCCCCTTGAGGAGCATCCGTACTGTTTTGTGTTGGGGGATTGTAGCTTATGCTGAGTAGTTCGGTCTTGGATGTCTGTCGTGATTTTATTGATCTGTTTTTATATTTGGGCTCTGGAGTTTCCCTCTACCAGCATAGTAAGGCCATCTGCGTATGCCAGGAAGGTTGTGTTTGGGTATTCTTTTCTCAACCAGGTATGGAATACCATTGTCAAACATAGGGGCCCCAGGATGGACCCCTGCAGGCAACCACTGGTAACAGGCCTGTGAACTTCTAGTTGGTTAGATCTGACAGGAAGTGTTTGGTCAGAGAAGTAGCTGGTGAACAGCCGATTAAGCGGGATCGAGACTTCAGCCTCCAGAACACTCTGCTGCCGTAAGGTGTCAAAGGCCCTTTTGAAATCAACAAGGAGGAAGCAAGTACTTCTTGGTGGTGTTTGTTGCTGTGGAGACTAGAGCTGTCATCGCATCTTCTGCAGAGCGCCATTTAAGTGAACCCATACTGGTGAGGGGATGCAAGATGTTTGTGATGGTAATAGGTCAATACTCTGCATGCCATCAGTTTTTCAAGAATTTTGCCTAAAATTGGCAGCAGTAGCAGAGCAATGGGTAGATATGAGTTTGTATCCAGTGCAGGCTTGATAGGGTTTTTGATCAGGATTTTGAGTAGTTTTCTTCCAGGTCTGAGGGAAGGTTCCCTCCTGTACACATGTGTTGTAGAGATTTTCAAGAACATTTTCATGTATTTTTTTTTCATTTGAGTGAGCTTTCATCTCGGATTGCCACCTGGATTTTCATCCATATGCATTAGCATTAGCATTAGCATTAGTAGAGGCATTTGATGCAAGAAAGCAAGCTTATGCAGCATCAGCCAAAAAAAAAAAAAAAAAAAAAAAAAAAGTAACATAAATAAATAAAAATAACCACTTCCACTTCACCCCTCTGTTCGTTCGAAATACCTGTCCAGCTGAGCCTTAAACTTATTTAGGCTATCAACTTCCACGACAAGGGATGGAAGTCTGTTCCACCCACCAACCACCCGCTGGCTAAAGGCAAATTTCCGCACATCTATCCTACATCTGTCTTTCCTCAATTTGAATTTATGCCCTCTCAGGTGATTTTTCTGAGCTAGAGGAAGAATCCCATCAGCATTGAGCATGCTCAAACCATTCAAGGCTTTGTACACCTCTATCAGATCACCCCGCTGGTGCCTAGTTTCCAGACACTGTAATTTGCAAAACTTAAGCCTTTCTTCGTAAGAGAACCCCTTTGTCCCATTCACCAATCTAGTTGCCCTTCTCTGTACTCGTTCCAGCAGCTCTACATCCTTCCTGAAATGAGGCCTCCAGGCCTGTATACAGTACTCTAGGTGTGGCCTGACCATTGCCTTATACAAGGGAATAATCACCTCCTTATCCCTGCTAGAAAAATTCCTATATATCATTGACAATACACCATGAGCTACTCTTGCAGCTCGTCTGCACTGCTCAGAGAACTTCATATCTGCCTGCACCACCACCCCCAGGTCCCTTTCATTCTCTACCACTGTCAGTGTAGTACCACAGAGTTGATACGTTGCTCTGGGGTTGCTGTTTCCCATATGTAGTACTTTACATTTGTCAATGTTAAACTTCATTTGCCACCTCGAAGCCCATCTGCTCAACCTTTCCAAATCCTGTTGCAGCAGCATAGTGTCAGTAGTGTCCTTGACAACCCTGCCAACCTTCGTATCGTCTGCAAACTTGGACATTAAGCCTGATATACCATCATCAATATCATTTATAAATACAGAAAACAATAAAGGCCCCAATACTGAACCCTGAGGGACTCCACTAATAACATTAGTCCACGATGAGCAGTGTCCATTGATTACCACTCTCTGTCTTCTCCCCCTCAACCACCCCTTTATCCATAGCAGCAACTTGCCTCCAATGCCACACTGCTCCAATTTGTGCAGCAGTCTTCCATGTGCAACAGTATCAAAAGCCTTTCTAAGATCCAAGTATATAATATCAAAGTTATTCCCTGCATCCAGTTCTTTTGTGACTGCATCATAGTATCCAATCAAATTGGTCAGGCAAGACTTCCCCTTAACAAAACCATGCTGTGTCCTAGCTATAACTGAAGTCTTGTCTAGATGATCCTGCAGTGCTTCTTTCACCAGTGCCTCCATTAATTTTCCGGGAACAGAAGTTAAACTCACAGGTCTATAATTACTTGTGTCAGCCTTTGATCCCCCTTTGTGAATTGGGGTCACATTTGCACATCTCCAGTCAATGGGTACCTCCCCTGAGTCCAAGGAAGCTCTCATAATTATGGCTAAGGGTTTGCTTACCTCCTTTGCTGCCTCCTTTAATATAACTGGATAGATCCCATCCACCCCAGGTGCCTTTCTTGTGTTTATCTTCAACAATTTCTCCTCCACTTTGCTCTCAGTTATTACAAGATTCTCTAGCTTACTGCTAGAGTTGAATACACCTCTGGCATTCCCCTCGCTGAATAACTCCTCATGTGTGAATGTCGATGCAAAATATTCATTTAGTTTGTTAGCTACCCGAGCAGGGTCATCAACAGTTGACCCATCGATCTCAAGTGGACCAATCTGATTCATCCCCTTCCTTCTAGAGTTTACATAAGTAAAGAACTCTTTGCTGTTTTTCTTCGCATCCCTTGCCAAGGATCTCTCGTAATCTGCCTTCGCCTGCCTAACCTCCTTTGTAACTTGGTTACAGATCAACTTGTATCTATCATAGGCGTCCGTGTCACGTGTTAATTTGTATGTATCCCATGCATTTTTCTTCTCTGCCATATGCCTCATTAGTTCATCTGACAACCATTTAGGCCTAAACCTTGAACAATATTTCTTAGTTGGTATGTAAAGCCTAGTAGCTGCCACGATAAGTTCTTTGAATGCTTCCCATTTTGAATTTGCTGTTGGCAATATCATCAGTTGATGCCACTGTATAGAATTTAAATACTGTCTCAGTCCATTGTAGTCGCCTTTACGAAAGCAATACCCCTTCCCTTTACCCCTAATGGTAGTTACCTCTTTGAGTAACTCCCACTTCAGCACACTGTGATCACTGCCACCAAGTGGTTCATTTATCTGCAGATTCTTAATGCATGAAGAATCACTACTGATAATCAAATCAAGAGTATTACTCCCTCTAGTTGCCTCCCGAACATGCTGATGTAGAAAACAATCATCCAATAAATCCACAAAAGCCTTGCTACTGTGTGAGTGACCAGCCCCCAAATTCCAGTCAATATCTGGGAAATTAAAATCCCCCATTATAAGACTCTCTGATTTACTGGCCCACTCTATTTCTCCGAACAGTTTCTTATTATACTCATCAGAGTCATTAGGCCTATAGCACACTCCTACTCTCAATTTTGATCTCCCAATGCTTATGTCACACCAAACTGACTTATGCAACCGATTCTCATTTAATATAATCAATCTCAACCTAATGTTGAAAAACTATTAATATTAAAGACCAAATGGTCAACTCAAAATCAAAATTATTGGACCATTCAGCCTTGTGGTGGGGATGGGCAATCACACCACACACCACAAGTCACCGTCCCCACCACGAGGAGGTAGGTCTCTACTACCACCCGGGCTTTGCTCGACAGCGACTATAAGCCTGTTTTGCAAAGTTTATAAAAGAACAAAAAAAATCCATAATTTCCAAATATAAAACTTAAATTTACTTCAGTGAGAGCGAGCGTCCCAAAGTCCAGCGTCGCTCTCAAATCCTCATATAAAGGACAATACAGTAAGATGTGAAGACCGGTCTCAGTCTCTCCACACTCGCAAAACTCCGTAAGGGTCAACCCCAAACGAAACAGCCTTGACCTCAGGCCATGCCCCGTAAGAACAGCAGCAGCCGCCAACCCAAACTGGAGCCAGGAACGTCGCTCCCTACTCACAGTATAGACCGAGGGCATAAAGGTGTACAAATGACGACCTTTCTCAAAGTTTGTCCATTGGAATTGCCATATGGTACTCAACTCATCATTGATTCGCCCCCGCTCTGCTGTTATACCAGGGGAGACAGCCAAATGCCCCACCGGGCACAACCGAACGCCAAAAATCACTCTGGTAATTCCCTGCTTAAGAGCATATCGTAATGCAAACTGTGCCACAACCAACTCAGCAGGCATCTTTCCTGCAAGGACGCACAAAGCATCTGTGGACACAGTTCTGCATGCCTGGGTTATACCTAAGAGAGCAAACCTCTGTGCCAAAGACAAGATTCTACGAACATGAGTGTGTTCTATATACCCTCCACAAGCCTCAGCAGCGTAAGTCAAAATCGGGGTAAATATGTTGTCATAAAGGAGGTGGAGGGCACCCCCCCTTTATACCCCGATCAACACGCGTCACTCGCTGGAGCTTGGCATATAATCGTTTCACCTTATCCCTGACAAAGGCAGCATGTGCTACCATAGAAAGTTGCTCTCCCAGGTCTTCTGCACCACTCTAAGCGAGAGATCACCAGAACAACACAAAGGAGGGCGAGTCCCGCTAGGGCGTCCTCCTCAGGAGAACCGCAACAGATTTCTCTGCAGAGACCTTCAGCTTATGTTGAGTTGACCAATTCATCAATTGGTTCAGAGAAGCAGCTGTACGCTCCTCTAGCATCCGGCAGGATCCCCCACACACCAAGATAACTAAATCATCAGCATAAGCTATGCTGCTCATGCCTTCCACACCTTGCATTTGGAGGAACTCATCGAGGACCCAATTCCAGAGAGTCGGCCCCAGAACCGAACCCTGTTGGCATCTGTAAACTCTTCTCTCACACTTCATGAAAGGAGTACAGATGAGCACATAGCTCTCTCGGAGATAGTCCTCAAGAAGACAGTATAAATTTCCCAAACAGAGGGATGCCCTAGCCCTGCGTAGGACACTGCCCTACCACAAAGCATCGAACGCTCCCCCCTAAAGTCCATGAACAAGCCTAGGACATATCGACCAGGCTGTTCATTAACACTGCTAATCAAATTATAAATGGCATCCTCCGCAGAGGAGCCTGCCTTGAAACCTTACTGATTGTTGGCCCCCAAGCCCCTGAGCGGCATAATGAACCATCAGCCGCCCAAGGACCAGCCGTTCCAACACCTTTCCGATAACCGACAACAGAGCTATTGGGCGATATGAACGAGGCTCATCCATGGGCTTCTCAGGACTCTTGAGAATAACCCTCAAGTTAGCCATCTTCCATATTGCCGGTGATGCTCCCTCACGAAGACATGTGTTGAAAGGGTCCAGATATACATCACGACTCGCCTGACACGTTTTCCTCACCACAGCGGTTTCAATATTGTCCAGTCCCGAAGCACGACCTTCTTTGGTCTGCTGTAGAGCTAACTCGAGCTCAGCGGGAACAAAGGGAGGCTCGCTCCAATTAGTTACATAATCAGAATTCTCCTGAATAATCTGACCCTGCAGAAAAGTATCAGGAGAATCTTCAACTAAAATTGAATTGATCAAACATGAGACGGAGTCAGCCCATCCCAAAGTCACTCTGTCAGTGGCCACAAACGTGGACATAATATCGCCACCATAGATTTTTATCGGTGACTAGCTTATATACAGAAGACCAGGGATCGGCGTAGCCCCTCTCCTGCACAAAATTTCTCCAAGAAGCCCTTTTTAATAACATTTTGTTCTTATAGACATTTCGTTTGTTCTGATACTGCAATCGCAGATCAGACGATCCTTGAGAGTAACACCTCCTCTCATGTTGATACCTCTTATGCGCATACGCATAAGATCTTTGTAGATCTTTCCGCATACGCGTAAGTTCTGGTGGCCACCAAGGTACCGATTTTTGCGGTCTTCTCTTCTTCCGCAAACACTGGTTACTTATGTCCTGCAATAAATAAGTTAAATTCCTAGCTTTCTCTGACGCAGTCAGATCATGCACGTATCTAATTGATCAATCTTGGAGTGCCATAGAGCAAGAAACCTGATCCAGTTTCCACCACGCATCGAATATGTACCTATATCACTCCAGTGCTTCATAGGCTCCCCAGTAGTAATATTAAATGTGATCACTGGTCGCCAGATGTTCTCGCACTCTCCAATTTTTAACCATCCTCAAGATGGATCTAGAACAAGCAGTAACATCTATGAAGGACTCACCAATTGCAGAGGAGAAAGTTGGCAGTTGTTCTGAATCATTAATCACATCCATGTCTGCAGCAGCCAGAAACTCTTCCAGCTCTATACCTCTGTCATCAGAGATCTGGCCGCCCCACAGTGTGGATCCAGCATTCAAATCCATACCAACAATTAAATGAACCGATCCTAGTGTACTTACAACCTACTCAAGATATCTAATGAACACCGCCATAAGTTCCGATGGCCTACATTATAAGGACACAAAATATACTCTACCAAATCCCCCTATAACCTCCACACATACGTCACTGCTGTGTCTACCTTGACTACACCGCATTTACTGTCAACTGTGGGTCAGCTATTATTATTGCAGCACAGGGAGATCTGGGAGCAGCTATAATTCTGTATCCGGATGGATAACAGACCATTATCTCTGAGCACATAAGGTTCTTGAATTAACACCAAATCAGCTCGCTCCTCCTCTATAACTCGTGTTAACTGCGAGGCCACACTAATCGCTCTCTGACCATTTATCTGAATTATATAGTAACTATTCTTACTCTCCACAATCTATCCTGCGTTTCAAAATATCAATTGCCCTACCATATTCCGGACATATTTTGTCAACAGCAGAATGGTCAGAGGGTAGTTTTCTCCTCCAGCAGTTAAGACATTTCGGAGAGCCCCCCCCCCCCCCCGCTCGTCACAATCTCTAAAAGAGTGTCCCCTCTCAGAACAGTGACCACAGAACGACTCACCTTTACAATGCTTGGCAACATGGCCAAAAGCCATGCACCTATAACACTGCGTGGGAACTATAAGATCCCTCACTCTATGCGCACTCCAATATACATAAACCCTTTCACAGGCGATCAGAACTCGCCTGATGAAGCCTGATGTTTCAATAATGAAATTATAGCCAGTTCTGCCTCTAGCTTTATTTTTAGCCATCACAGCTGTCTCACTTCGAAACTGCTCCTCCGAAACCTCAGATCCACTAAGGTTACAGGTCCAAAGCTCCTGCAGGAGTTGTTCTTGATTGACTTCCTGATCTAAGTCAAAAATAACAAGTTTCGGTCTGATCCTTAAAGACATTTCGACCAGGCCTAGCTCACCAAGCCGGGAGCACTCTTTGATCTTGCGGATATCTTGTTCTGTAGCTGCCTCCAAGGCAACCCTACTGTCCCGAATAGGCTTCACACCTATTACCTTCGTGTCACTCAAGGCCGGACGGATAGTCTTCAGGAGCTCCGACTTCACGTCTTCACTGGTCCTGAATTTCTCCGTCGTAGCCTTAATGATCACGGTCTTTGTCGCAACTCTTTCTTCTGTAAAAGCCTTCACAGCTTCAGAATATGTTCGTTCCGCGGGTAATCCACCAGCAGTCCTCTCTTTCAATAAAGCGTTCAGCACGGCATTATCTACTAGAGTTTTTTGCACAACCTCCTCGAGGTGATCCCAAAGCATTAGCATTAGCTGTTGAACTGTTGAAGTAATTCTGTTTTCATCTAACGCCGTTATTGGCACTTTATGCCTCAAAATTAAAGGTCTTAAGCTTTGTCTCGCTTGCTTGAGGTCCTCAAACCCATCATGGGGAGTACTCTCATCCTTATGTGTTTCTTGACTATTATCCTGAGTACCCACTTCCTCAACTGTTCCTTTTTCTTTAGCCCGGGAGCGCAAGGACCTTTTGACGCAAGGTTCACTCACATCCTCTTCGTCCTGCACCTTTTTCTTAATCTTATGTTTTCGCTTTTTCTTAGGGAGAACTCCCTCACTAGGCCCAGCAGCTTCTATCTGTTCTTGCTGAAACTGAGATTTCACCATAAGTTCTTTCCCATAAGATTTCACCATAAGTTCTTTCCCATAAGATTTCACCATATGATCTTCAAGAACATGTTTGCGTCAGACGGCACCTGGGATTTCTCCCATCTCCGCCGATCTTCAAGAACAGAGGGAATTGCCTTTCAAGCTTTGAGAATTTCTATCTCAATTCCATCAATGCCAGGGCATTTTTCAGCCTTGATTGACACTGTGGCCACCAGTTTGGCTTGTTCTTTGGGCGATCTCGACGTGCACGTACCCAACGATCCAATACATCCTATAGATGCTTGATAGGGTTCAGATCAATACTCTGGGCTGGCCAATCCAACTTTTCCACACCCATCTCCAATGGATTGCCATAATGTTGGAAGTGCATAATTGTCCAAAATGTCCTGGTATTGCACAGCATTCATGGTTTTGTTGGTGACGACTAATGGGCCCAAGCCAAACCATGAAAGGAGCCCATACCATGACATTGCCTCCATCAAACTACATTGTTGGGAGGATGCAATCAGGAACTGTTCCCCTGGCATTTGCCACACACAGGAACGGCCACCAGACTGGTAGAGTGAGAACCTCGACTCGTCTGTACATAGAACTGTTTTCCACTGCTCTATATTGTCCAGGATTCGCGCTCCCAGGTCCTGTTGTCCAGGATTCGCGCTCCGTACACCATATTAATCGGCGTCTAGCATTTGTTGAGGTTATCAATTCTGTTGAACTGTTGAGATGATCAATTCTGTTGAACTGTTGAGGTGATCAGTTCTGTTGAACTGTTGAGGTAATTCTGTTGAACGTGTCATCTTGCATACCCACTTATACAATTGTCTGTTCGAAACCTAGTGTGCATATTTATAGCAGATTCTGTGACGTGTTGCATACATTGGACCTGTGTCCCCATCCATGGAAGGGCGTCCAGATATCAATGGTAGGGCAGTGTATGTTCAATCCGGGTTTTAAATGTGTCCCAATCTGCTTTTGCAGTACCTCGGCAAGCTGTCTATGTCATGTCTATGGCCCTGTGTAATTCTTTGGATTCTGGTTATGATTTCGTTGTGGTCACTTTTAGTCCAATGCATATTAACTCTCCATTCTATTACTTTTTTTTTTTTTGCTTAGGGACCTAGTCGCCATGGTGAAATCTATGAAGGTGTGAACCATGGGAGCAACATAGGTGGGTAGATGGCCTGGTCTGTTTAGAATTTGCATATTGTGTGCCAATATCACCTCTTCAAATAATTCGCCTTTGGGGAATGTACTTGCACTGTTCCACATGGTTCAGTTTGCATTCGCATAAACTGCAATGAGCAGATCAGAGCCCGTTAGTTTATTAATAGCATGATCCAAATAATTGCCATACGGATCTGCAGATTGGGAGTCCTGACTGCATTGTGAATAGATGATGCTGTCCTGTGGGATTCTCAACACATGCACAGGCAGCATGTGTGGAGCATAGGCCAGTTATTTTTGTCACTGTGAACTTATGATCAGTAATGGATATTGCAGCCCAAACTCGGGCAATAACATTTCTGCCTTGTCCAGTTGTAAACACTTCAGACTGGATTATTCTGGTTGTAGATGGTAGCACATTGACAACCGCTTTGTAAGAGTAAAATTGTTGGTTTTTCTTCCTGGATTAATTCTGTTAACTACCCCATTACAAGCAGGTATTTGTGATTGTTCATTTGAACTATTTCTATTATTGCTATACTGTGATTTCCTCTGTGGGTGTCGTTATTCATAATCTGTTTTCTGTTGTAATGTTTCCACTGCTTTGTATATTCCTGACACTTGTTGTCCCTGTAAGAATTGTTATGTTGCTTCTTTTTTGCTTCGTAGTTTGGACAGGAGGGGGGCACTCTGTGTGTTTGTGGCCTATGATTCCACAGTTTCCACAGGTTGGGTCCTGTTGTCTGCAGTATTTAGCAGGGTTCCCATAGCACAGACATTTAAAGCATCTGGTAGGAACCAGATAGTCTTTCAATATATGTGCAGTCCACCCAAGATAAACTCTGTTGTTTTGTGAGAATAAAGATCGCCTCATGCTGCCTGAGGTCTCTGATATCCAGTGCCTCGTCCTTTTGGCTGTAGGTTTGGTGGAAAACCTAATCTTTAAGCAGTTGAGAAAATCTTCAAACAGTTCCTCCTCAGTGAGTAATAGTATAGGTATGTTGAGGGTCAGACGGCTCCGGAGATTTCTCCCCTCTCCGCGTATGTTCTATGTATCGAGTGACAGTACTCTGTCTATGCCAGAGGTTTAAAAAATAATGTATGGGTCATGTGGTATGTAGTTTGTTGTGCCCGTTGTTCATCCGGCCTGTTGGGCGCCTGGTCACTAGTGGGACCTGGCGTTACCATACCTAGCGACGGGGACGCCGGCCGTGTATACCAATAGACTAATTATACACTAACAGGTCCTGCCACTTACTTTCCTTGGATTTCGGTGGCTAGGACTTAAAATAAAGGTTGGAGCAATCGCAGTTGATTTAGGTAAAAATGTATTTAGAAAGTGCTGCGTGGGGATTTACGCTAAAAGAACTATTTCTAAGGAGCCTAAAAGGTGGGGAAAAATTTGATGTCATTTAAATTTGGACATGTGGGGCAGTCGCTGTACAAGAGATAGTGTTGGGAGGGGAGGGTGAATACTGGGGGCAAAATAGGAAGAAGAGGGGTAGGATAGGAAGGTGACCCCCCATGCCCCACCAGAGTAAAAATATGGGGAAACAAGGAGGGGAGGAGAAGAATAAAAACTCTTCCCCCCTCCCCAGGAAAAAAAACAGGTCCGCACAAGGGAGTGCGGTTTTGGATCGCCAATAGGCCATATCACCTATTATATCTCCGCTGTAATCCAAATGGTGGTGTTAAGTCCAGTGGTGTTACCACTGACTCAACGAAGAAGGTCTTGTCCTGACAAGCCAGGGTTTGGGGTTCTGTAATTTTTATTATCGGGCCTTTGTCGTGCAGTGAATTGGAGTTTTCTTTGTTTACTTTCAGGAGTGTGAATTTTGAATTGGTGTTCTAACTGGGTATCACAGAGTGGGTGCTGTGGAATAGCTTTATCCATCATGGTAAGTTTTATTTGTGTGTCACGTTCTTGTTTGACCTCCTGCAGTCCTTCTAGCTGGGTTGCCTTTGGTGTATTGCTATCATTGTTTTCCTTCTGCAAAAAAGATCCTGAGCATATTGACTGAGTGCCTTGTAGTCCTCTTGAGTGTCTAACAGTCTGGGTTTGTATTTGTCTGATATATATTGGATTGCCGTTATTAGGCGTAGTCGTAGGTCATACAGATCGAAGTCAAGCATTAATGAGAGCAACTAGTCGTTCTAGATGCTCTCTTGGTGAAGCTTAGCTTTAAACGGGCCGTGTCCTGTAAGGAGGAAGGTGGAATTCCGATCGGGGTGAAGCCATGCTGGCGCCTTGGGGTTAAGCTTGGTGACAGTGGGGAGGAATCTTCTAGTCACTGTGCCTTTTTCTGTGTCACTTCTCTGACAAATCTGGACGAGGTGGTCGGTGATTCTTCTCTTCTGACAGTTGTGGTCATTAGTGATGTCAGTGGTGAGGTCATACATTGTAGCTGATGTGTTTCTAGCAAGATGGTAGAGCAGACCGCTGCAGGTAGCCTTGAGGTCCAGGGGAAGAGCCCCTGCCAGGACCCGTAGGGCAGCCATGCTAGTCGTTCTAGTTGCTTTCGTCATGGTTAGGAGGATGGCCCTCTGAATTGTTTAGAGGATCCTTTTATTCACTTCTATACCACCCCCCATCATGTACCAGACAGGGGAGCCATACGTGATGTCAGGGATGAATAGAGCTTTGTAGTAGAGGGACAGGGTAGTACGGCCGAGTCCCCAGTCCCTGCGGGTGACTCTAGCGACAAGGGCTGCGTATCTTCTTATTTTTTGTTTAATGTATTCTAGGTGTGCCTTGAAATTTAATTTTCTGTCCAGGATTATTCCTAGGTATTTGATCTGTTCAGCCACTTAACTGTTCTGTTCTCAATCTTAATTTGTGGTGGTCTCCTTAAGTCTAGCATACCTTTTAGCAGCACCGATTTTGTCTTGTCGAGTGCTAGTTTGCGCCAGTGTAGCTTCGTTCAATGTAGCAGCTTTTGCAGGGCTTCATTTGATTGCATTTCTGGGGAAGATCTCTGCTCAGCCTCGATAGTCAAGAGCAATTCATCTGCATAGGCCTGGGCCTCCACACCAGCCAGATACATGGCAAGGAAGTCATCTAAGACAAAGTTTCACAGGAGCGGCCCCAGGGCAGAATCCTGGTGGCAGCTCCTCCAGACTGGGCCACTGAGGCATTTATATGGTGTGGTGTTTATATGCACTGCTCTATCAGCCAAGTAATCCTTCATGCAATTGTAAAGATCCAATGGAAGGTTGGCAGATCTGAGCCTTGCCAAGATGCTCGGCCAACAGAGGGTGTCGAACACCCCAGCAAAATCCACTGCGATGATGAAGTATCAAAGGAAGTATTTCCTTTGACTCTAGAGAGGAGGTTCTGTATTGCTTCAATAGCGGATTTGCCAGGAGTAAATCCGTATCGCTTTGTCATGTTAGGATTTACCTTGTGATTCTGGTATGTAGCAGCCTTTCGTATATTTTACTAAGGGTTGGTAGCAGGGCTATGGGTCTGTAGGAACTAGGTCTCCGATGGTCTTGTTGGGTTTTTTAGCAGCAGTGAGCAATAGGTATAGGTATGTTGAGGGTCTAACGGCTCCTGGGATTTCTCCCATCTCCGCGTACATATTCTATGTACATATACATATTCTATGTATCGAGTGACAGTATCCTGTCAAGGCCAGAGATTTTAAAAGTGTATGGATCATGGTGATATGTAGTGTGTTGTGTCCATTGTTCATCCGGTCTCTCAGCCGCCGGGCCCCCTGGTGGAACCTGACGTTACCACACCAAGCCACGAGGAGGCCGACAAATGGCTTTCTATACGTCGCAAGATGTTAGCTTGACAGTGTCATGTCCAGCATTTGGGTCCAAAAGATGGGCTCTACTCCTATTATGTTGTGTCATTTTCTTTAGGAAGGTAAAAGGGTTCTTCATCTTGTAAACAGCAGCCGGGCAAAGTGGGTGAAGGCTCTGTAGTTGTCCTGCTCCTGTAAAATGACGTACTTTTCATTCCTGAGTAGTGACCAGATAGAGTCGTGTATAGTTGTCCACGCAGGTGTTCGAAGAGGTTGCAATCGTGAAGGAGGTGCTCCCAGGATTCTTCTTGTCCACAGGCACAGAATTGGGTGTCTGTGAGACCAAATTCGTGTAGCTTTCTTCTAAAGGAGCCGTGCCCACTCAGTAAAAATGTGGTGTATAGTCCGGGAGATAGCCATGCTGGGGAGAGTGTGTACACCCTGATGATATCCGGGAGGAACTTCTTGGTAATGCTTCTTTTGGCGGATAAATTTCATCGGTTCTGCCAGGTGTCTTTTCGGTGTTCTGTAAGCCTTTCTGTTGTAAGGTTTTGCTGTTTGCTGGATCAACAGTGAAATCCATGTGGGTTACTGCTCTTCCTTTTGAGTGTTGGTATAGTAGCCCACAGCGCAAAACCTCCAGGTCCAGGGGAAGGGATCCAGCCAAGACCTGGAGCACGTAGGTGCTGACAGTGCAGCAAGCTCTGGTAGTTGTACGTAATATGGAGCGTTGAATAGATTCAAGCTTTCTTTTTTTTCACTGCCGTATTTGCCTTGGTGTATCACACCCCCGCAGCATATGTCATGGCTGGGATGAAGACTGACATATAAGAGTGTGAGGGACCTCTTTTTTAGCCCCAGTCTATGCTGGTTATTCTGGCTATAAGTACTGATAGTTTTCTAATTTTTGTTCTAAGGTGCTCCAGGTGTGGGGTGTAGCATAGGTTTTTGTCTAGTAAAATCCCCAAGTACTTCAGGTGTGTCTGCAGTTTAATAGTCTCCATTGATTTTGATTTGTGGAGGCCTTCGAGTATCAAGGGTTCCTTTTAGTAGGATTGAACTTGTCTTGGCTGTTGAGATAGATGATGAAGTTTGGTCCATTCCTGGAGTATATTAATTGTGCGATTTGCATTTAGTTCAACCTGTGCCCTGCTGTCAGCCGCACAGTAGCAGCACCAAATCATCGGCGTAAGCCTGGGAGGCAACAATGGGAAGATCCAGATTGAGGAATCCATCCAGAATCATGTTCCACAGGAGCGGCCCCAGGACAGAACCTTGGGGGCATCCCCTGTGAATAGGTCTGGTAACATGGCAGTAAGGAGTGGTAATGGATACTCTTCTATTTTGGAGGTAAGATTGTAAGCATCGATACAGGTTGTTCAGGATTTTTGCCTGTCTGAGCCTTTCCAGCACTCTGGGCCACCATAAAGAATCGAAGGCACCTGCAAAATCCACTGAGATAAGGAGAAAGTATTTTCTATTACGGTGTTTGGCGGCCTCCGCAATTTTTCTAGTGCATCTACGGTAGATCGGTCTTTTCTGAACTCGAATTGGTTCTGTGACATGCATCCTGCTTGCTGGTAATGTGCTTCTATCCTGTCGTGTAGTAATCTTTCGAAGAGCTTGCTTAGAACTGACAGCAGGGCAATAGGCCTATATACGCCGGGTTGGTCTTGTGGTTTGGTAGGACTCTTAAGAACGAGCCGATCCCTGGCAGACTTCCAAACGTCGGGGAAGATGTCCTCAGAGAGGCAGTGATTGTACAGGTCCAGTATTATGTGAGGTATGTATTCCACTGTTTTCTTGGTTATTTCAGGTTCAATATAGTCTTCTCCCGGAGTGTTCCTGTTTTTCATTCTTGCAGCAGCTAAATTGAGATCTGTTAAAGTAAACGAAGGTTCTTCCGTTGCTGTTCAGTATCTGTCGTATAAACATAGCATTTCTTGTTCCGTTGTCTGTGACTCCTTTTATGGCAGGAGTATGTGGTCCAGGATGTTCTCAATCGAGGATTACCAAGTCCTGGTGTAGGTGTCTTGTGCTGTTCTAGTAGCTGATACCACCTCTCCCCTTGGGAGTTTGTTTGCAGTTACTCTGTATACCACACCCCAGGGGTTGGTATTCCCACAGTGGAGACCAATGCCTCCCAGGAGCATTTCTTTCCAAGCTTAATTTCTCATTGTTGACCTCGCGGTAGCGTTGTCGGAGGATGTCCACCTCCTCTTGGGGGCCAGGATCGTCGGGCGACTTGGAATCTCTTCCTACAGCTGTTTACCCCTTGTCTTATATCTTGCAGTTCGTTTGACCACCAAGGCACAGCTCTGGGTGCTGGTTGTTTTCTTTGTATAGCTATATTAGCTGCATCTGTAATGAGTTCTACCTTCTGTTGATATTGGTCTGGGTTGAGCCCATGTGGATTGAAGTTGATTGTAGAGTCCGACAGCACCCTTTGGAACAGGTTCCAGTCTGCTTTAGATATATTGTATCTTTGGGTTGGAGTTGTTGCCTGGTTACCGTGAATCAGTGAGCGATACAGGTTGAAGGTTAGTACTCGGTGGTCTGAAGTGGTTCAGTTTTCCTGTACCATCCAGGGTGTGAGATGGCTTGCGACTATCTACGGTGGATTCTCCCAGCGTGCTGGAAAACCTGGAGGGCTGATGTAGTTTATTTAAGATAGTTAAGTTGCTGGCGAAAATAAAGTCCTCAAGGCGCTGTCCGTTCCTGGTACCCCGGCGATCACTGAACCCTAATTAAGTTCATATCAGCTGATACTGATTTTAGTGAAATTGTGTTGATTGCTGTGATTTGAGGAACATATTGTTTTGGCGCGAATAATTTCGTCCTTTCTTCTTCGACCACTTTGTTTGAAATAACAAATCACGAGACCTCCATGGCGATCGGCTATTGGTTCTCCTGAAGCCAGGAACTCAAGTTAGAACTTTTAATTAGGAACATTTATTTATTAATTCTGATGTCAGTAGTAATTAATACTGATTGTCTGTTTAGTTAATTAATATGTGGTTATTCATTTTGGAACATACTATTTACATAGCTTTTGAAGGGGACTCTCTTTTATTGTGCATTGATACATCTGACTACTGAACCTCGGGTGACGTCAGCAATCCTCTGTCGCCCAAGAATACAATATGCAAATCCTCCCCATCTCTTTCAGCGTCCCCTCCCGACAAGAGTTGGAAACTCTTCTTTTCATTTAATTATTTAAATTCTTCACTAGCCATTTCTGGATTTTTAACTAAAATTCAGTAGAACCGTTCACCCCCTGAACTTAAATATTTCATCCCCAGCAGAGTAAGATGGTTGAAAATGCTGAAAGTTCACAGGATGAGGTTAGCACGTCTGAGAGAGACGAATCGGAGACTTCTAATTCACTGCTTCTTAGAGTATCTGGCAAATCCTCCTCCAAGAGAAAAAGTCCAAGGGAAGGTCCAGAGCTTGTCCTCTGCGCTCCTCTTGCTCTCCTCTTCCTGCACAGATCAATAATATTTGTATATCGCCATTCATAGACCATAATTACTCAGCTTCCACCTTGGACCAAAGAATCTCTACACCAATAGCTGCCTCCATCCTCGAATCGATGGCAAACTCCACCTCAACTGCAGCTTTACTTGCAGCTCCAAACACTCCTGTAGCTGCTGCTTCTGAGACACGAAACTCAGGTGCTCACCAAACTCCATCAGCTCTGCCACTTCAAACTGCCCCAGCAGATTTCTTGGCTACACATCTACCTTCTGCTCTGGACCAAGTGGTCTCATCTGGGATCCCACCATCCAGTATGCTTACCATTCCTGCACCACCTGTTCTGGCTGGCCTGTTTAATGAGGGAGACACCACCTCCTTCCATCAGATCATCTCAGTCTTGCATAGGAACTTGGTGGCACTCCTCAACCAAGACTCCATAAGATTCACCAAAGCCACTAGAAACTATGTCCAGGAGCTTTGGACAAGCCTAGAAACAATCACAACAGCTATTCTAATCGAGAATGAGAAACTAAAAGCTGTGAACGAAGAAATCAAGACAAGGTGTACAATACTGGAAAAGGCCTTAGATATCTGCGCTAAGCTTCCGCAGTCTTCACCCGAGCGGGAACTGGGCCTAACCACAGAACCTGAATCATCTACAGTGTCCTCTTATGCCGGTGCTGTAATTAAGAACCTTCCAACATCTAAACTGGGTGCCTCCATCCAAATGCATCCACCACAGACCAGTCAACAAAACCCCCAGCATATAAGAAAGAGAACCCTGATAAAACAGCAGAATCTGGTGGTTATCAGACCCATTAACTCCAAAGAATCACATACAAGTGAACAAATCAAGACGAAAATAAATGCAATAAGAAAAACTAGAAATACAGGCATGGACATGTGTGTGGACATGTGTTTATGTAAAGGGCGGCTCCTAGAACGTCAGTTCAACTCCGCCTCGTATCTCTGTGAAGAACAGTATCACTACAAATGGGCCAGATGTGTGTGACGTCGGTTTGTGTGTATTATGTGTGTGTTCTGTTGTTATGTTCTGACCGCTTGGCTACCCAGAAGCATCAGTCACCTGGACAGATGATTCTGGGTACTCGTCCACACCACGGGAAGGTGGGCCAGTTCCAGTAGATGGAACACCTATGGTCTCAGAGTATGAGACAAAAAAAAATAAATTAAATAATAAAATAGAAAAAAAAATAAAAATAAATAAATAAATAAAATAAAAAAATAATTTTTTTTTTTCCTTCTCTGGGGGCCCACTCCAGAGGGAAAAAATAAAATAAAATTTAAAAAAAAAAAAAACCCGAAAGAAATACAGGAATAGTGATCGAAACGGAAACTAAAAAAGAAGCTAACAAAATTATGACCAATGGAAAAATAATGACAATGGGTCTTAAAGGCAGAGGCGCCAAAAAAGTTGGGGCCCTCTATCATCATTTTTGACCTCAGTGACAACCTGACCCCGCAGCAACTCACTGAGGAACTATACTGTAGGAACTTGCAGGAGTACTTCCCAGACTTAGAAGCAGATGCCTTAATCACACCTAAATACTCAAAAAAAGTCAAAGGAGGAGGAGGCAAAAACTGGATTGTTCAAATCAACCCAATCGCCTGGAAGGTCCTTAACAATCAAGCAAGGGTATACATAAACTGGAGCAGCCACCGCTTTCGCGAACATGTGGCTGTGCCTAAATGCTTCAAGTGTTGTAGGTTCGGCCACAGCTCACACACTTGTATCCCGACGGTGCCAACGTGCGGCCATTTGCTGAAAAAGGCCACGAATTTAACAGGCTGTCCTAACAAAACCAAAGATCCTATTAGTGTGAACTGTAAAAGTTTCAAAATGGACTCAGCACATTCCATCAGAGTCAGAATATGTCCAACATATATAAAGGCCAAGGGTCAGCACCAACAACGGATCGATTATGGGGAGACACCTTAAAAAATTTAACTTCGAAGAGGTAAAAATAATGCAAATTAACGCGCAGCGGGCCCAGGCTGTGGTCGGCCAAATCAGGATTCAGGCAGAAGAGGACAACACGGATGTAATTATCCTGCAAGAGCCATACACCCATAAGAACCAGGTGAAAGGCTATCCCTTGACCTAAAAAGTCATCCAGGTGGAAGGGGAAACCCCCTGGGCAGCAATAGCTGTAAGAAACCCTGACATCACAGCCACAAAGATAACACAACTTTGCACAGCCTGGGCCGTATGTGCCCACATTATTACAGCGCTTGGAAACTTTTACGTCGTTTCCCTATACTGCCGTCCAGGAGAAGATATTATCAGGGCTATAAGATACGTTCAAAGTATACTAAATACTCTTCCTGGAGGGAGAATTATCGTTGGGGCAGATGTAAACTGCAGGTCTCCCGCGTGGTACAGCACAACACCAGACCGTCGAGGAGCAACAAACGGCCAAAGACTGGAGAACTACCTGAGTAACTCCCCTTTCGGAATCCTCAATCAGCCAAACAACCTCCCCACTTTCAGCAGCACCCTTTGGGAAGCCACCATAGACATTTCTCTTGCTACAAGAAACACAGCCAGCTATATCTCCGACTGTAAGGTCCAAGATGATTGGACGACCTTGGACCACCGAGCCATTACATTCAGGATCACAAAAAACTGTAATAGTTTCCAGAGTAATGCAACATAGATATGCAATAGTTTCCAACCAATTTCCAGAGTAATGCAACATAGATATGCAATAGAAAAAACAAACTGGGGCACATTCAGGGGTGCCCTGTTGGAAATGGTGGGAAAACAGCAGCAGAAACTCAGGCAAACTCAAAATCCGAACCTTCTTCAAAAAGAGATTTCCACCCTATTAACACAAGTCTGCAATGCCACAATTAAAAGGGGAACACCTTCTCCGGGAGCGGTGCCCTGGTGGAATGAGGAGCTTCGAAGGATGAGAAAGGACGTACAAGCCAAACGAAAAGCGTTCCAAAGGGCGAGAAGATCTTGGCCTGATGTGGAGGTTGAAGAACTTAAACAAGTATATCGAACAGCAAGAAACTTGTATACGGAAAGAATAAAGAAATCAAAGCAGCAATCCTGGGAGCAACTTGTCTCTTACACGGGAAATTCTGACCCCTTGGGGGTGGTGTACAAAATCACCACAAACAAACTCCCCAGGGGGGAAGTGAACACCGCTACGGAAACCCCGCAGGGAAACCTAACCTCACCTGGAGGGACTCAGTCTCAAACATCTTAAACAATGGTTTTCATCCAAACATTAATCCAACAACAACTGAGCAGCATGAGATCTGCAGAGAAAATTGGACTGGACAAGTTGAACCACAGTTCACACAGGAAGAACTCCTAGCCGCAGCAGCTCTTATCAAAGGGAAAAAATGTCCGGGGCCTGACTTGTTAGAGCCTGAGATTGTGAAGAAGGTTGTGGAGCTTTCCGGAGCTATTGCTGCACCTATTCAATCTCTGCCTACACACTAGCACCTTCCCTGATGACTGGAAAGTCGCAAATATGAAACTGATCCTTAAAAATCCGACAAAACCACCACATCTACCAAGTTCATACAGGCCCATAGCCCTATTGTCCGTATGCAGCAAGCTTCTAGAGCGTCTCCTCCATGTACGGATGCAAAGCCACTATAAGAAAGCAAACCTAATATCTCCAAACCAATATGGTTTCAGACCAGGGCGTTCCACGGTTGAGGCTCTACAGGCACTGCTCACTGAGGCCCGCCAATCAGACAGGAAAGATTTCCTGATGATTACAATTGATTTCGCGGGAGCGTTCGACACCCTTTGGTGGCCGAGCATCCTCCGCAGACTCAGGCAAGCAAATGTACCGGACAATTTGTCCAATATCATGAAAAGCTACCTCTCAAATAGGGTGATCACAGTAAATGCACCTTATCAGAAACTCACAAGACGGATACACCGTGGCTGCCCCCAGAGCTCGGTCCTGGGGCCGACCTTATATAACATGGTGATGGACGAATTTCTATGCCTTGACCTCGGGGAGGTTCGTTCACAAGCCTTTGTTGATGACCTCATCCTGATGGTGACTGCAAATTCCAGGGCCCAGCTTGAGACCTCGCCAAACCATGCACTCCAAATCCTCCAGGACTGGGCAAAAACACACTGCTTGACCATATCACCATCAAAAACAAACTCCCTGCTTCTTAAAGGAACTCTCTGTATTACAAGACCACCACAGATTAAAATTGGAAACAAGACTATAAAGTTGTCAGAGCAACTGAAATATCTTGGCATAGTACTAGATAGAAAACTATCCTTCCAAGCTCTTCTCAAATACATCAGAACCAAAGTGAGAAACTATACTGCGATGGTTGCTAGGATATCCCGTCGGGACTGGGGTCTCAACAAGCGAACCCTCTCATTGTATTACAAGGCTATAGCTAAATTAACGGGTAAACATTTGATCCCCGCCTCATCAGAAAAGTAATAATGGCTGTTTGTAACCGACTTGCTGCTTTTGCCGAACAGTTGGTTTTGACAGAGCCTAACTCCAACTTAGGTCGTGACGACCTGGCAGTTAAATGCTCAATAGACAGATTAGGTCCAGATGGCAGAGTGTCAGTTCTTGTTGCCAATCTGACAGACGAACCGCTCCATCTTCCAAAAGGGATGAATATTGCTAGTCTTGAGGGTGTTAGGGATAATACAGTTGTTTTTACAGGTGAGAAAGCTAATGAGAAAGCTACATCTCCCGTGACTTTGCAAGACTTTGACCTTGATCACTTGACAGATGATCAAAGGCATAAACTGTCCGATTTGTTATACGAATATAGAGATATCTTCGCCAAGTCCCCAGCTCAGCTAGGAAATTCGAAGGTGCTAAAACATAGGATTAGATTGACTGATAATATACCAGTGAAACAGACAGCCTATAGAGTTCCATATTTGCTAAAAGATGAAGTTCGAAGACAGGTAAATGAACTATTGGAATCCAACATCATACAACCAAGCCATTCCCCATATGCAGCGCCTATAGTTCTAGTCAAAAAGCCTGATTCGAGTTATAAGATGTGTGTTGACTTTCGAAAATTAAATTCGAAAATTCTTTCTGATAATTATTCTCTGCCTAATGTTAGTGAGGTACTCCAACATCTCAGGCAAGCGCGTTATTTTACTTCACTCGATTTGAGAAGTGGATTCCACCAAATTGAGGTGCACCCAGATGATCGTCACAAAACCGCCTTCACTACTGGTGAATCCTTATATGAATTTTCTCGAATGCCGCATGGGTTAAAGAATGGTTTTACGTCGCTTTTGAAAGCCTTATCATTAGTGCTTCATGGACTCGGAAAAGAATCGATTTTCGCTTACCTTGAACATATAATTATTGCATCGCCCAACCTTAATGAGCATCTCTTGAAGCTGCGAAAGGTTTTCCAGCGTCTGAGAGAATACGACCTTAAGCTAAAACCTAAGAAATGTGAGTTCCTAAAAGGACAATTAAAATACCTTGGGCATTTAATCAATTCTGAAGGTATTCGTCCTGATGCAGACCAGGTGGCTGCTGTTCGAGATGCGCGTCCTCCTCGGAACGCAAAACAAGTGCGATCTTTTCTAGGAATGGCAGGGTTTTACAGGAAGTTTATTCCTAATTTTTCGGAGATTGCGAGACCTCTAACAAATTTGACGAAGAAAGGAACACCATTCGTCTGGAACAGCTCAACGCAGCAGGCTTTCGATCAGTTAAAGGCTGTTTTGACTACACCACCTTTGCTGGTCTATCCTGACTTTTCCCGACCTTTCGTCCTATCTGCTGATGCATCTTCATATTGTGTCGTGGCATGCTTAGAAGTACAGATAGATGAGAATTCTAGACAGCCAGTAGCTTATGCGTCCAGATTGTTAAAAAAGTCGGAATTGAACTATAGTACTACAGAGAAAGAAGCCTTGGCTATAATCTTTTCAGTCATGCAATTTAGGCCTTATTTTTTGTCAAATCATTTTACATTAATAACGGATCATCAACCGTTGAGCTTTTTGCTTAATCTAAAGAATCCATCGCCCCGCTTAGCTCGCTGGAGTATGATGTTGCAAGAATACGATTTTCAAATTATCTACCGTCCTGGCAAAGCGCCTTCAAATGCAGATTTTCTTTCTAGACCGGTTTTAGAGGAAGATGAGACACAAAAAAGGAATAGTAAGCTAAGAAATACGAAGGTAGTCGCTCCTTTATCAACAGAGGCAAATCAGGAATCAGTGATTTTTCCTCAAAATCAAACCAGAACTTTGATCAAAACTCTACAGAGAGAAGATCCGATTTTGCGGAAATTAATTTCCGATTTTGAGGAAATTTTAATTTCCTTTTATTCCGATTTTGCGGAATAAAAGGAATCTGTGCCAGATTCCTTTTATTCCGTGCCAGATTCCTTTTATATGAGTAATGATGGATTATTATACCACTATACTCTGTCTGGCTCTGGAAACACCCGAGAAGACCCAAATGAACAGTTAGTCGTTCCAGAAGGTCTGAAGGGGGAAATTTTAAAATCATGCCATGATGATTTACTTTCTGGAGGCCATTTAGGGTTACAGAAGACACTAGAAAAAGTTAAAAGGCACTTTTTCTGGACAGGCATGTATGCAGACATCCGGAATTATATTGAATCATGCCCATCTTGTTTGGAACGCAGAGGTTATAACCCTAAAGCTAAAGCGGCTCTGATGAGAGTCCCAGTCGAAAACGCCCCTTGGGTGAGGGTGTCTTTAGATATTTTGGGACCTCTCCCAATGACACTGAAAGGGAACAAGTATTTGCTGTTGACAGTTGACAACTTTACTCGTTATGCCGAAGTGGTCCCACTGCAGACTCAAAAAGCGGATGAAGTTGCTACAGCTTTTATTAATAATGTAATCGCTAGGCATGGAATTCCTAAGTACATTCTTACAGACCAAGGCACAAATTTCATGTCCTCGTTGGTACGACAAGTGTGTGAAAGGTTGAATATTCATCAAATTCATACGTCTCGATATCATCCGCAAACAAATGCCAAAGTCGAACATCTAAATCGCACCTTAGCAAATATTTTGTCACATGTCATAAATGAGGCTCAATCAGACTGGGACGAAATGACACCATTGGCGATAGCTGTGTACCATGCAGCAACCCATAGTGCTACTCAGGAATCGCCTAACTTTTTAATTTATGGTAGAGACTTACTGTTGCCTTCTGATTTATGGCATGCGAAAGAAAAACAGTCTTATGCATCCTTGGAAAATTATTCTGAAAAGTTGTGTGCGCGTCTTAGAAGAACCTATGAGATTGTGTCCCAACATCTGGAAGAGGCAGTGCAAAAACAAGAAGAACGAAGAGCTACAGTAGCTGTAGACAAAAGTATTCGTGTGGGAAGTCTTGTCTATCTTTTTACTCCTAAGATAAAGGTAGGCACAACAAAGAAACTGGCTCGATTGAGTACAGGTCCTTACCGTGTAACCAACCAAACTTCGCCAGTGAATTTTGAGATTCAGAATCTGATCAACCCAAGAGACAAGCAATTAGTGCATGTGGATCGATTGACAAAGGTAGTTGATCGAAAAGTTTTCCCTGAACTGAGAGTTGAAGAGACAGCAGAAGCTGAAGATAATGAACCGGTGGAAGAGACTTGTACAGAGACAGTGCCTAAGGAAACTTGGATATTTGACGAACCTCTTGTGGAAGCTTGTGATTTAATCCCACCAATAGATCCTAGGCCGGCCATAACAAGACCAGTTCGGCCTACAACTGTGCCAGTATCCATTCCCTTAAGGAATCTCCCAAGCAGGAATAAAAATATTCTGGCTGATAAATCAGTTGAAGCTACCCAAGTGCCAACACAGACACATGGATACAACTTGCATAGCCGAAATCGAGTGACTCATACTCCGCATGTTGTGACTATCACTCCCCCACCACAAAATGAAGTGTTAGTTCCCGAATCAATTCCCAGTGAAAGAGAGGAAACGGGACAGAGTAATCCCATTCTTGAAGTAGAGATGCCGAGTGATGAAGTTCAAGAGCAGAATCTTGTAGACCTTGGTAGTCCTGAACAAAATGAACCACCAGGTGGTGCCGAAAGGACATTACAGTGGATGCTTGGACCACTTGCATCAAGGGTTGATTCACAGGACAGTGACAAGAGTTTTAATTGGTCAAGTCTCCTCAGAGATGCTTGGAGAGATTAAAAAAAAAAAATAATAATAATATAAATTAAATAAATAAAATAAATAAAATTTTTCCAGTTTTTGACTAATGAGAAGAGTATGCTAGAATGATTGCTTTTCTCTCTATCCCCTAGATTTGAGATTGAGGTCTGAAACAGGTACTACGACCAGCCTGAGATTTCTGTTGAGATTGTTGATCTTAGCAATATTTCTGCGATTTTGTAAAGCTGAAGTTGAACTGCGCCATGTGAAACATGGAGCATATGTTTGTGAAATGACTAAACCCTCCCTGTCTTTGCGTAAATTAATTCCACAGAATAGTTGCTCTATTACCAATTGTGGAAATTGCCTTAAACAGTGGGTATCCAGAATTCTTCTTAAAAATGGTTCTTTGATCCCACCAGGGCACTTTATATTGAAACAGTCATTAAAAGAAAATGGCACTTCTGCCATTTATAAATGTCAGAAAGGAGAAGAGAGTTGCGAATGTAGCAAAGAGCCCTGTAAAGGTAGTATCGAATACTGTTTCGAAACCGAATGTAATCAACAAGCATCATGCATATGTCAAAGACAAGCGGCTGAAACATATTGGCTAGCAGAATACGGTGCGCAAACTGTTAGAAATCCACCAATTGTCTCTTACAGAATGTGTTTGACATCGCAAATGGAGAATTCGGATCGGATTAGACATGGAAGGCCTATGTTAGCTGACGAACAAGCAAATTTCCAAGAGCAAGGATTGGAAGTTATGTTTACCGACCCAGTTTTCACCACCTTAGAGAAAGGTACCTTGATTATCAGGAAGTTTGGGAACGAACGGACGTTTGTAATAGATAAGGAACCTTTGCAGGCAGAAGTACCAAGGGAGTTCTTGTTAGTTCCAGGACCATTAAAGTTTCTTTTTGTATCCCAACAAGGTAAAGTGGTACAAGGTACGATACATTTGACAGGAAGGGATGAATGTAAGAGAATGAATTGCATTTTTTGTTGGGAGGTGATAAACAGCCGACACTGTTTTCCACCTATTGTTACTTATACAGTATACATAATACTGGGTATCATGGCAGTAATAATCATCTGGTATTTAAATCTGGTCATCAAATCAATTGTACAAACAGTCAAGGGATTTTTCGTGCTTGTTAGTGTTATGTGGAGAATGTTTAGAACTGCTTGGCGCCTCACGAGCCTGGCAGGCCTTTCTGCAGGTGCAGTGGTTAGGACAACCACGGGAAGAATGCAGTAGTATTTAGGAGAACATGTTCCCATAGAACCCAGACCACTTGTAAGAGTCACACCCTTGCAGATTCTCTTATACTTGTCGACACTTATGCTTGTAATTGATTCAACCTGTACTAATCATCAGATTTTACATGCGAAAATAAAGGAATGTCAAGCAGACATCTCTCAACCATGCAAAATCTCTACGAAAGTCCGTGTGACTCTATTAAATTTGGAATACAAACAATGTATGTGGTTTGTTTCTGACACTGATCAAACCCTCTTTCAATTACAGTTGACTTTTAAACAAGTTCAGTGCCATTGGCAAACGAAACGGATGTATTACACTTTTCCTACTGAATTGCATCTAATTAGTCAAGTGGCCTGCCCACAAAATGCTTACTGTGCTTGGGGCCACCATTGTGTGCCTGACTATAGTTTTGAGGCATTGACTAAGGAATCCTTGAGTTGGCCAGGGATTACAAATGGCATTGCAGGAGATAGTGGTTCGAATTGTTTCATTATCGATAGCCAGCCCTGTTTACACTATCGAGTTTGGCTAGTTTCCGACTTCACACGTGTGTATGAAGTCCGAAAGATTGAAGGAGTTACTTGTAGATACATAGTGGAAGTTCAATCACACGCTAATGCAACTGTTGAGACGTTGTCATTAAAGAATTTCGCTATCACACGAAATAACATTGAAATTCAAGTTTTAGGAGCATTTGATCAACCCACCGACATTCTCGAACACCATTTAATTCTGAGAGTTGGTGATAGTA
This sequence comes from Mastigoproctus giganteus, assembly GCF_048544385.1. NCBI lineage: Eukaryota > Metazoa > Arthropoda > Arachnida > Uropygi > Thelyphonidae > Mastigoproctus > Mastigoproctus giganteus. Next base: position 98,605,940 of record NC_143581.1, read on the forward strand.
CTGAAGCCTACCTAGACCAAGCAGCTTTGATATCTCGACCAAAATACGGAGAGATTGGTGACGTACAAGCGAATTATAGTGTGTCAAAACATTTTATTTTTGATGACAGAATGATACAGTGTCAATACTATGAAGAGAAAGTCCGTTGTCAAAAAAGCGAGTCTTATTTAGAACAAATGGTAGCCAGCAAAATAAATAAGCTCCCCAAAACGCAAGTTTCTCATCAGCTAGAAGTTGAGCCTTCTGGTAGGCTCACATCAAAAATGCTGCAATCAGCTCCATTAACATTAGACTTGTCGTTTCTTGGATTCGAATTTTACTTGGAAACACACACAGTATGTCCAAAGTTTGTTGACGAGGTTACCAAACCGATTGGATGTTTTATATGTGATACACTGGCTACACTTACTTTTCAAGCATTTTCGACATGTCTTTCTGGAACAGTTTCTGTAAACTTTCAAAGCATATTAGTGGCCACAAGATCAGTTAAGTTAACTCAAGAAACTAGTACATACACTATTCAATTCAAGACCGATATTAAATGTCATAATGAGAACTTGTGCCTAGTCGCACGAACTATTACAGCTTGTAAGGACATAGAATTCTGTTTAGAAGACCCAGCATTACAAGTAAACCACCCAAACTTTTCACAAGTTTCACACATAGCAAGTTACGCATCGGGACTGTCGCCGTGGACAGTGTGGTTCCACCAATTAATGGATGGAGGCCTCATTTCTTGGATTAAAATACCTATTATACTCCTTTCTATGGCCTTATTAGGATCATTTATTGTCTCGACATGCTTAGCTTGTTTTCGCAAATAATAATAAATAATAAGGATAATATTAGTTAAAAAATTAAAATTCTATGTGTTAAGAGGAATGAAAGAGGATTAAAAATGTGAACAGTAAATGGATAGTATGAATCTGAAGAGTAAATGACAGCAAATGTCCTCCTGTTTGATTCCAACATAAGAGGTGAACAGAAGTATAAATGAAGCAAATTTTTGTCTAAAAGGAAGGAGTGAGAAGAGTAAATGGAAAAAAAAAACAGAGATTAATTTAGCACCTATTTCTCTTTGTTTCTTCCCGCTCACAGTTTCAGCAATAACCAAATTATGGGGGTATGTGTTGAGTTGCCTGAGGATCTTCCTCGGCACTCATTTGAATTGGTTTTGGAGGGATGCAGCACCCTCTCCCCCCTCTCGGAGTACCTGCCAAGACCATACCAGGGCACAGCTGGTATTGACGCCGAAGAAACTTGCCAGGCACTGCCGAAGACATGAGGCGGCAAGAATGCGTGTGGTCAAAAGGAAACGTGACGACGACAGCTCCTTTGAAGGTAGTCTTCCCCGTCACACCCCGGAGCAGCACGCTGAAGTTGTTAGACCGACGTTTATCAAGCTTACCCCATCCCAGATTGCCACTACGAGTCGCCCTTTCAAGACGCTCGAAGTGCCTTTTAAAGATTGGGCATTTTTAGACGCTCGTTTTACGCGAGATATTCAGGAGTCAGGGCCAGTTGAAGAACTTGCCTTCATTACGGCAGATGGTCAGGATTGTGCTTTCCTTCTCCAGCCAGGAACCCTCTTTTCCCCGGAGTTTGATTCTCAGCTAACTCAACTCCTAAGAAGCTACCCTGTGATTCTCACAGATGGTTCGGAAAAGGCACGGCTTCTCCGTGAATCGCTTCTCTTCAAGACCGTCCTGAACATCAAAGACTTCTCCTGCCCTGCTCAAGACTGTCTCCCTGCGGTTCGAAACCACCAATTTAGATGTCCTTGGGGTCATCAAGAAAAGTTTTGCGCGGTCCACTCGGTCGGTGTCCTCACTCAGTGGGCAGAATCCGAGGGCCTGATCCAGCTGCGTAGTGAGACCAGCTCAACTGAATGGTGGGAGTGATCCTCTCTAGACTGATGAAAAGAAGTATCCCAGGAGGATCTCTTATTGATTGAAAAAAAGGGAGAAAGCCTCTCTCCAAACAGAGTTATTGACTATAACCATATCCTATTGTAACTAACATGTATTTATAGCTATTTGATAACCAATATCTTACTGCTAATACTGCTTAAATTTAATTGTTGACCAGCTATATATGAAATGGTCTTATATGTATATCAAAAAAAAAGGAAAAAAAAAATATATATATATATATATATATATATTATAATGAAAAAAAAAAGAAATAATCATATGTATGCAAAAATTATTTTTTTTTTAGATTGATAAGTAGGTTTTAAGATAATTGTCTATGTTATTAATTGTATGGATAATTGGCAGCATTGTAGCACCTGTCAATATCAACTATGCACTTTCTAAAACCATTACTTTATAAATGGGTCAAGTATGTTACCTATTTCTTTTATAATATAACCTTCATAAGCATTTATTGTGTGTTTTGCTATCAAACCTTGAGAATATATCTGAAGGTATTTTTAATCAATATGATATTTAATCAATATGATAGTTAATCAAAATATATAACTTTTCAAGTTATTAGATAGTAGTACATGTATAATGGACTGTTCTTAGATATTGATAGTAACGTGTTGTGTCTTTAATAACAAATATATATGACAAATATGTATGTGTTTGACAAATTATATTAGAAATAAGGGCAGATACTAATGTTGTGTTCCTTTGTTTCATGTTGTATCACCACTTTGTATGACAACGAATGACAAGAGTCACAAACCAGCTATGTCTCCAGCATACCAGGAGAAGAAACTTTCAAAGAACTTCCGTTCCAGTGTTAAAAGTTTCAACCAGACTATGCGTATCCTGAATCAACTGTCACTAACAGAAGAAGGTGATGCAGTGAACATGTTAATGTATAAATAGTGAATTCAAGAGACATTCATGAGACATTCATACGTACATCTAAGAACATCGGACTCCCAAAAACATGTGAGCATTTATTGTGTAAATTATTTATGTGAAAACAATATAACGGTATTGCTTTGATACTAATTATTCTGAGATAACTATCTTAATACATAACAAGTTATTATAAATTGATTTTAGATATTATTTAGATTAGAAAGAGTAACCCAATTATGTAAGAGAAGAAATGTGTGTTTTGTTTCACCATAGTCCAAGAACTCCATGCTGGATTCGACGAGTACGTACACCCCTTTAAAATTTTGAGCACGAGAAAACTAACTTTTCACGTGCGCAAAATCTTCTGGTGGGGTAAAGGTGTGTAAAATAGCTTTATTTTACCTCTTGGACTTCTTTAATAAGTAATCTTCGTAACGCTAATACTTTGCCACGGCCTGTATAAGTAAAGCTTCCTCCCTCCCCAACGGAGAAGGCTGCGTCGCTTCCCCCTGTGGTGTGCAGGTGACGCCGCGCGAGTGAAACAGTATCGCCCCGTCATGTGCCGCCCGCTAGCGGAGAGTGGTCATCTTTCCCCAGGCAGCGTGCTGACGCATGTTTACAAAAACGAGATTGAGATGTGACACTCTGCAGAGAGAAAAGTTGCCCCTGTAAGTCATACTACTGATGCCGACTGAATCACGTATCAGCGGAATGTTTGGTAGTGGGGAGACTAGAAAAGGGGAGAGGTGAATGTCACATAAACTTCTCCAAAGCAGCCCTGCACGAATATGCAAGCCCCTTCATAAATATCGTCCCTGGGTGAGTAAGGTCCTAAAAGTGTCAAGCAAAAACCCTTTTTGCCTGGCCGTCCAAATGAACACCTGCATCTGCGAGGGAAAAGCAGAAAGGGGACAAACTTATATATAGAGATTGAGAACAAAGGAGAAGTTGTCTAGTTCGAGGAGTCGAGGGAGTGGTCCAGTTCGTTGATCAGATAGTTGTCCAGTTGCCGTGGTCCAGTGGTCGCAGTCGAGTTGATTCGAGAGCAGTAAGAAGAAAGAGGCAGAGAGCGGTATTACCCCGAGTAGAAGTGAGATAAGATGATGCCAGAGGTAGTGAAGTCCTCGCTCCGACGTGGCTCGGAACTTTGCGGTAAGTTCACCCCATTTTAATCAATAGAATTGTATAGGATAGTATGTCATATTATACCCACCTTTCTTCTCATTAAAGTAAGCTTCAAGATGTGTTTGATGTGATTGTAACAGTAAAGTAATATTATCCAATGATATCATATTGTGTTCTATTATTTACCCAGCAATTACCTTTGCTACTCATTTACCACTAAGATAGGAGAATATCTATGTCATCATTTAAAGGAAAGGAATCGTTGTTTGCCTAACTACATGAAGATACACAGATTTAATGAACCAACCAAATTTCCCTTAAACTAACTTAACAATTATCTTGATACTAGATACTATGATACTGAGTTTATTGTAAGTTTATATGTAATGTTGTTATGTAATGTTGTTGTTTAATAAACCATGTTTGTTTGCTAACTTTGCCTCATGACATTCTCTGGTTACACACGGACCACGGAATCCAAGTTAAGAAAGAACCTTTATTTGCGGCCACTCTAGAGGCTCTGTTAATTCAATAGAGAATCAGGGTGGAGAACACAACGCCCTCCGATGTTGCCAATTTTATTCCACGAATACGATTGAAGAACACGTGAGGTTTATGTCCTAATTCAAACCGGTAGACGAACACATTAAAACCCGACTCTCTGGACATTCATTTTAGTGTTGAGCATGCTTGAAAGTTGTATGGATATTGGTGAAAGTTACACAGCATGCCCGCGCTATAACGGAGAGAAAAGGCGGCGTTACACATGTTGTCTTCCCCCGGCTGTGCATAGATGGGAACTATGTAAAATGCTCCAAGGGAGGATGCTATGTGGGCACAGACTGCCCACTTGGTGCATAGGTCAGTGATCTTTGTTACAGTGAGATCAAGATTCCGGACGATGATTGTGGCCTAGGGAATATCATCCTCAGTCTGGACTATCTTGAACTGGAGGGGGGGTATCCTCTTACCTTTTTGCAGTGGGTGTAGCGCTCTTGAATTATCAGTATGTCCAGGTTTTCTTCTTGTGTTTGCTTTACCATTTGCGCAGCAACTGCTATTGATCTTTGCGCATTATGCTGCGCAATTTTGACTCTAGTTAAATTGTATCTGTTTTGTCTGTTCTCCATAGTCGGTCCTCATTTGTTGTGTGCTCCTAGCTTTTACATATATTGGACATTTGTCCCGGAGAGTGGTCAGATGGCATCTTCATCGCCTTGCAGTTTGCGGAGGTTGGAGACTTTTCCTTGTTTGGGCAGGAGTTAAATTCATGCCCGGTGCCGGCACAGTGGCCACAGACAGGTTCTCTTAGCTTGCAGGAGCAGTGAGCAATGTATGTATATATGTAGAGTATCTTCTGTATAGCAGCTCCAGGAACATAAGTTCATCTCCGCCCTGTTACTCTGTGATGATACAAAACTCTGTAGAGCGGCCAGAAACGTGTAGTGTTATGTTTGTATATAGTGTGTGTTGTTTAGATGTTTCTGGCCTCTTTGCCACCGGGCAGACGATCTCCAGGAGAGTGTGCCCGGTTTGTTTGTTTGTTTGTTTGTTATTTGGTTTTTAGTAGCATTAGCAACTAAGGCCATATTGCTCCGGGATATGCGGTGGTCATTCCCTGACCTTTCCGCATCCTCCATATTTGGTGGTGACGGGCTCGAACCCCGGTCTAATCAAGAAGCGTGTGCTACGCACTGCTGCTCCTTCCCACCCGGCTACGGAGGCGCCAGTGTGCCCGGTGCCCATGTACACCATGAAGAGGTGGCCCACAACTAGATATGTCCTTAGCCAAGTGGAGATAGACCATTACAATCTTTGTCTGCCTTGAAGAGGGCGAAGTCCCGCACCCACTGGAGATAGTGCTATACCAGTGGGTGCCAGCAAATCCCGTACCCACTGCTACCCAAACTTAGGGTACCAGCATAGAGGAAAAAATTAATAAAAAAATCATAATTAAAAAAAAAATGAATTAAAAAAAAACAAGAAGTAAAATGAAATAAACTTAAGATAGAAATTTATAGAGAAGAGTAGGAAAAAAAAAATAAAGAAAAGAAAATTAAATTTAAAAAAATGAAAATAAAATAAAACAGTATTAAAAAAAAGTAAAATAAAATTTTAAAATATATATATAGATTCTTCTTTCTCTTCGCCTTTTCCTATGATATATGGGGTCGGCATTCAATGTTCCCAATTCACATTTTACATCCTCTTCTTCTCCTCTAGTTGGATTAACTTCTTAACCGGAACACATCTATTCGTTTTGGCATAGTTTTTACGCCCGGATGCCCTTCCTGACATCAACCCTCACCATTTATCCGGGCTTGGGATTTAAGCTGCCGATATACTAAACCTGCCGCAGCTATATAAATGGGGTAGCTCTTATTCAGTGATGAAGCTTCCTCGTGATGTCACAATCTAATAATTTTACGCAATTTATGCCAAATTTCTAGTTACTACTGAACAAGCTTGTGGCACTGCTGTAGTTCTTTTATATCCTGGAAACATCCAAATGGCTGACTCGGTAGAATTACTGTGACCTTGAAAATACCAATAATGTATAACTCAGCAACACGTGAGTATTTTTAAATACAATTTGGTATCCTGAAAACTTCTACATCAAAGCTATCAGGTAGCACAACTATTTACTAAGAATTCCCAGTGACTCATTATAGTTCCTTAAAAATTTAATGACCTTGAAATTTCCTATGTCCGAACATAATAATGATAGCCATTTTAAAAAAAGTTCACAGTCCGAAAAATAAAACCACCTTTAGGTCCCAAATCTTAACCTATCACTCGCCCACACTTATTTTATCTAAAATATAACTTCTTTTTGAGCAACAATCCCGAAAACCTTCTTTATTAATTAATTTTAATAGCGCACTAATTTAGCTAGCATACAGCTGGTGCCACCAGTTTAGCTGGCATCAGCTTAAACTGGCACCAACTTAAACTCTAGCTAGCTAGATAAAAAAATATATATAGATGCAAAGTTAAAAAAAAGGAAATTGCTAATACAATGAATAGATAAATAAAATGATGGTGAAGTAAAATTATATAATATAAAATAAGATAAATAAATAAAATAATAATAAAAAAAACAGCCGGTAATGACTTCTATTTCTCTAGCCGGTAGAGCTAAAGAAAATAGAAGAAAAAATATTACACAAAAGTAAAAATAAAATATATTAAAAAATAAATAAATAAATAAATTGAAGAGAAAAAAAAAAGAAAAGAGAAAAAGAAAATATATAAATAAATTTAAAAGAAAAAAAAATTGATAAAAAAATAAAAGTGAATTGTCTAAGATTGGACAAATCCTGCACCCACTGGAGGAAGTGCAATACCAGTGGGTGCTAGCAATCCTTGGATTGCCCATGCCTGAGGGGATAAAAGGGGAAAAAAATAATAATAAAAAAACTGGATCTATGTGATCTTCTAAGAGCTATTCAAGGTGATAATGTTTTATCTTTGCAAGACACCACTCACTGTTGAGGCTGACATTACTGAGAGTGCTGAAGGCACCGTAGTAGGTGAAGCTGAAGCAGGATTGGCCAACAGAAGTTTTATTCTAGCAAATAAATCAGAAGCAAATTGTTGTAGGATTCTAAGGTGTGAGGTAGATTCTACTAGATGTTTTTCGTTGCCAAGTGAGAAGGTATTTATACAGTCTGGTAGGGATTTCCGTAGGTCAGCATAAAGAGGGCAGTGATAGAGGAGGCGGTTCCAGTCTTCCAGTTGGAGACAAAGGCAAGGATCGGTATTGCTTATTCTGAACTGAAAGAGTTTGGAGTTGAAAGAGCCATGTCCAGTTATGATAAATGATGTATAGAGGTTTGGAGAGAACCATAGGGAATTTTTCTTGTTGGCAGTAAAGGAGACGGCTGGTATAAATTTATATGTAGTTCTGCCTTTAGGGGTTGTATTCCAACGATCTTGCCAAATTTTTGTTAAAGCAGACCAAATCCGGGTTTTTTCAGCTTTGGTGTCTACAAGGACATCATTCTGTATCCCATAGAATTCTATGGAGGTCTGATATTTTTGAAAGTAGCAGAAGGCACGATGTAAAATGTGCAAATTCAGAGGAAATACTCCAGCTATGACCTGCAGGGCATCGGTTGAGACAGTTCTGCAGGCATGAAGATTGTAAGAATCATGGATCTTTGCAAGGAGAGTAATTTTGATTTCAGTTTGATGTTCTTAATTCTGTCAAGCTAAACCGGAGCAGCATAGGTGGCAATAGGTATGAATACTGGCTTGTAATATAAGAGAACTCTGCGTCCAAGCCCCGAGTCGGTTCTTGTAACCGAACAATAGCCATAGTAAATTTCTTGATTTTATTTATTAGGTGGTTTATGTGGAGGGTACAATTGAGCCTATCATCAATGCTCACACCAAGATGTTTTAAGAGTTTGACATATGATATTTGCTTGTTAAACTATTTACAAGATAGGAGGACGATGGATATTTATTTGACCTTTAAAGATCACGAGCCGGGTTTTGGATGGAGCTATTTTAAGTTTGTTGACAGTTGCCCATTTAATGAGATCCTTTAAAACCGGAGAAGCTCTTTCTTGAATTTGTTGCCTGGAGTTGCCTGAGAAGACAATGACAAGGTCATCAACATATGCGAATGGAGTAGCAAAATCGAACTAGTAGTAGTAGTAGTAACAGTGGCATTTGATGCAAGAAAGCAAGTGTATGAGCTTATGCAGCATCAGCCAAAAAAAAAAAAAAAAATCACACCATTTCCTCCAAATGCCTGTCCAGTTCCTCCTTAAATTTATTCAACCTATCAACTTCCACAACGACAGATGGAAGTTTGTTCCAGCAATTAACCACCCGCTGGCTAAAGGCAAATTTCCGCACATCTAATCTACATCTCTATTTTCTTAATTTGAATTTATGCCCCCTTAAGTTCGTAATCTGAAGAATTCAGCGTGCTCAACCCATTCAAGGAATTATATACACAAATCAGATCACCGCGCAGGTGCCTACTCTCCAGCCACTGCAATTTGCAGAACTTAAGCCTCTCTTGGTAAGAGGATCCCTTCATTCGGGGAACATGCTTTGTAAAAAAGATAGGTGGAACAGGACCAGGGTATGTCTGCCAGGGGCAAAGGTTGATGACGTTGTAGAGCGAATATCATCTTTTAAGGGCACAAAAGGTGATATAGTTGTACACGTTGGCACTAATAATATTAAGAGTAGGAGACCGGCAGAATTACTTAACAAGTACAGGTCACTGTTGAACAAAAGCCGAGAATTAGGGTTGAATTTGAAAGTGTCTGCAATTCTGCCCAGACACGATAGGAGGGAGTATATGATGAGAGCCTTGTCGATCAATTCGGCCCTGGAAAGATTGTGCAAGGCTCAAGGGGTAGAATTTTTTTCAGCCTGGACTGTACTTGTTAATAGGAGAGATTGCTTCTACAGGGATGGGATACACTTAAATAGAAAGGGTGCAAGAATATTTGCTGATGCTATCGAGGCAGTGTTAGGTGGGTCGGAAAACTGCTAGCTTGGGGGGAGACAAAGACCAATAGATTGACAGTAGCCACTGGCAGAGGTGAAAAAGATTCTTGCACTGCTTCTATTAGAATGAGCAGAAGCCTGAAAAACAAGATGCATGGTATTTCAGAGACTGCTGGGAGCCATTGCGGTACAAGTAAACACATGGGTTGTGTTAGGGTAGCTAAGAATAGAAACAGGTGCAGGTATACTTGCGTGTACACCAATGCTAGGAGTTTAGTAAATAAATTTGATGAATTTGAGGTATTGCTCAAAACATCGAAGGCAGATATTATTGGGATATCAGAGACTTGGTGTCACGCAGATATAAGGGATGCAGAACTGCAATTTGGGGAGTACAACGTCTACAGAAAGGATAGACAGGATAGGAAGGGAGGAGGGGTTATGCTATTAGTTAAGAAACACATAAAAACCAAGGAAGTGAAGCCAGTCGACATCGCTGGACAGTGCAGTGTGGAGTCAGTTTGGTGTGACATAAACATTGGGAGATCAAAATTGAGAGTAGGTGTGTGCTATAGGCCTAATGACTCTGATGAGTATAACAAGGAACTGTACAGGGAAATAGAGTGGGCCAGTAAATCAGAGTGTCTTATAATGGGAGATTTTAATTTCCCAGATATTGACTGGAATTTGGGGGCTGGTTACTCACACACTAGCAGGGCTTTTGTGGATTTATTGGATGATTGTTTTCTACATCAGCATGTTCGGGAGGCAACTAGAGGGAGTAATACTCTTGATTTGATTATCAGCAGTGATTCTTCATGCATTACGAATCTGCAGATAAATGAACCACTAGGTTGCAGTGATCACAGTTAGTGGGATTTACTCAAAGAGGTAACTACCATTAGGGGTAAAGGGAAGGGTTATTGCTTCCATAAAGGCGACTACGATGGACTGAGACAGTTTTTAATTTCTATACAGTGGGACCAACTGATGATGTTACCAACAGCAAATTCAAAATGGGAAGCATTCAAAGAACTTATCTTGGAAGCTACTAGGCTTTACATACCAACTAAGAAATATTGTTCAAGGTTTAGGCCAAAATGGATGTCAGATGAACTAATGAGGCATATGGCAGAGAAGAAAAATGCATGGGATACATACAAATTAACACATGACACAGAAGCCTATGATAGATACAAGTTGATATGCAACCAAGTTACAAAGAAGGTTAGGCAGGCGAAGGCAGATTACGAGAAATCCTTGGCAAGGGATGCAAAGGAAAACAGCAAAGAGTTCTTTACTTATGTAAACTCTAGAAGGAAGGGGATGAATCAGATTGGTCCACTTGATATTGATGGGTCAAGTGTTGATGATCCTGCTCAGGTAGCTAACAAACTAAATGAATATTTTGCATCGACATTCACACATGAGGAGTTATTCAGCGAGGGGAATGCCAGAGGTGTATTCAACTCTAGCAGTAAGCTACAGAATCTTGAAATAACTGGGAGTAAAGTGGAGGAGAAACTGTTGAAGATAAACACAAGAAAAGCACCCGGGGTGGATGGGATCTATCCAGTTATATTGAAGGAGGCAGCAAAGGAAGTAAGCAAACCCTTAGCCATAATTATGAGAGCTTCCTTGGACTCAGGGGAGGTACCCATAGACTGGAAATGTGCAAATGTGACCCCAATTCACAAAGGAGGATCAAAGGCTGACACAAGTAATTATAGACCTGTGAGCTTAACTTCTGTTCCAGGAAAATTAATGGAGGCACTGGTTAAAGAAGCACTGCAGGATCATTTAGACAAGACTTCAGTTATAGCTCAGACACAGCATGGTTTTGTTAAGGGGAGGTCTTGCCTGACCAACTTGATTGGATACTATGATGCAGTCACAAAAGAACTGGATGCAGGGAATAACTTTGATATTATATACTTGGATCTTAGAAAGGCTTTTGATACTGTTGCACATGGAAGACTGCTACACAAATTGGAGCAGTGTGACATTGGAGGCAAATTGCTGCTATGGATAAAGGGGTGGTTGAGGGGGAGAAGACAGAGAGTGGTAATCAATGGACACTGCTCATCGTGGACTGATGTTATTAGTGGAGTCCTCAGGGCTCAGTGTTGGGACCATTATTGTTTTCTGTATTTATAAATGATATTGATGATGGTATATCGGGCTTAATGTCCAAGTTTGCAGACGATACAAAGGTTGGCAGGGTTGTCAAGGACACTACTGACACTATGCTGCTGCAACAGGATCTGGAAAGGTTGAGCAGATGGGCTGAGAGGTGGCAAATGAAGTTTAACATTGACAAATGTAAAGTACTACACATGGGAAACAGCAACCCCAGAGCAACGTATCAACTCTGTGGTACTACACTGACAGTGGTAGAGAATGAAAGGGACTTGGGGGTGGTTGTGCAGGCAGATATGAAGTTCTCTGAGCAGTGCAGACGGGCTGCAAGAGTAGCTCATGGAGTATTATCAATGATATACAGGAATTTTTCCAGCAGGGATAAGGAGGTGATTATTCCATTGTATAAGGCGATGGTCAGGCCACACCTAGAGTACTGTATACAGGTCTGGAGGCCTCATTTCAAGAAGGATGTAGAGCTGCTGGAACGAGTACAGAGAAGGGCGACAAGATTAGTGAATGGAACAAAGGGGTGCTCTTACGAAGAAAGGCTTAAGTTTTGCAAATTACAGTGTCTGGAGACTAGGCACCAGCGAGGTGATCTGATAGAGGTGTATAAAGCCCTGAATGGTTTAAGCATGCTCAATGCTGATGGGATTCTTCCTCTAGCTCAGAAAAATCACCTGAGAGGGCATAAATTCAAATTGAGGAAAGACAGATGTAGGATAGACGTGCGGAAATTTGCCTTTAGCCAGCGGGTGGTTGGTTGGTGGAACAGACTTCCATCCCTTGTGGTGGAGGTTGATAGCCTAAATAAGTTTAAGGCTCAGCTGGACAGGTATTTTGAACGAACAGAGGGGTGAAGTGGAAGTGGGTTTTTTTTGGCTGATGTTGCATAAGCTTGCTTTCTTGCATCAAATGCCTCTACTAATGCTAATGCTAATGCTAATTCCCCTCACCAATCTTGTTGCCCTTCTCTGTACACGCTCAAGTAAATCTACATCCTTCCTAAAATGAGGCCTCCAGACCGGTACGCAGTACTCAAGGCGTGGCCTGACCATTGCCTTATACAGAGGGATAATCACCTTTTCCCTGCTAGCAAAATTCCTATATATCATTGACAAAACCCCATGACCTGCCCTGGCAGCCTGTCTGCATTGCTCTGAAAACTTCATATCTGCCTGCACAATTACTCCCTGGTCTTTTTCATTTTCTACCACCTTAAGTGTAGTACCACACAGTTGGTACTTTTTTCTGGGGTTACTTCTAACCATATGCAGCACTTTGCATTTGTCATGGTTAAACTTCAGTTGCCACTTCTTGGCCCATCTTATCCCAAATTATCTAGATCCTGTTGCAGTACCACACTGCCATTACTGTCATTAACAACCCTGTCTGGTTAACCACGTATTTAGTGTAATGTTCCAGAAGAGCGGTCCCAGAACAGAGCCCTGAGGATATCTTCTATTGACAGCTCGTGTTATGCTGCAGGTTTTTGAAGTAACCTGTATAGATCTGTGATCAAAGTAGGCTCGGATAGCTTGGTACAACTGAGAGGAGCATGAGATGTTCCGAAGGCTTGCGAGGACACTCTCCCACCGAAAAGCACCTTCAAAGTCAATGAAGATGGCCATTTCATATTTTGATGTGGAATTCTGGATGTAATTTTTTCACACAAGAAGTGCATCTTCACAAAACGTGCCCTTAACGAATTCGTGCCGTTAACGAATGCATACTGGTGAGGTAAAAAGATATCTTGAGCTTGGAAAATATCATAGATTCCGTAGAGTTTTTCCAAATTTGGTAAGAGAGAAATGGGACGGAAGGCTCTGGGGTCTGATGGGTGCTTTTTTGGGTATTATTAGTAGTTTGACTAGTGCATTCTTCCAGACGGGGGAAAAGTACCACAGAGAAGACATTTGTTGTTGAAGAGATTTAACAGGATGTTACGATAAGTTTCTCCGAATTTCTTAATGACAATATTCTCCAACAAGTCAGGTCCAGCACTTTATTGGACATTGATTTTATTTAAATCTGTTTAAAGCTCTTGTTAAGTAATTAGGTCAGTATCCTCAGTGGAGGACTTTTGAAGATTGAGGGTTCTTGTTATGGATTGAGTGGGAGAGTCTGTTGACTGATCATCCTGAGGGAAAAGTTTATCCAGAATCATTGAGACAGTATCATGCCAGGTCGTGGTTTCAGAGTCATTGGTCACTATGGAGTTGTAAATATCATTGGTTGGCATTTTATCTCTGCTAAGTTTACAGAGTAAATAAATAAATAAATTTTCTGTTTATACACTGGGACGACCAAACGGTCAGAGGAGTTCACAAGAGAGACAGATTAAAAGAAACCACCGTATTCAGTAGTCACGGACTTGAACCCCGTTCACTCAAGGCACGTGTATTTTTGTACCCGCACGCCTGACTACTGGGCTACAGCAGCCTCAGTCCCCACGGGTTCGAGTTGCCCAAAGTGGAGACGAAAGACTGCCAGGTAGCGATTTTTTGCTTTGAGATTTCGAGATTATACTGCTGTTTTATGGTTCTGTATTCATTTCTGAGTCTTAGTTCTTCATTGGGAGGCGAAGAGCGTGGTCTTTGATACAGTTTCCTTGCCCTGTGAACAAGTCTTCTTATAACCGTTAGATGGGGATTCCACCAGGGAACAGATGATTTTTTTGGAGCTATTCTCTTAATCGAGCATTCAGTTGCTCGTAGTAAGGCAGTTTCGATATACAAGGCTTGTTCTTCGGCATTAAACTGACTAAATGAATCTAAAATTTCATCACGGAAGTAAAGTTTAACTGATTCCGAGAAAAGTGGCCATTTTATATGCTTTAAAGCAAATCTTCTCAAGTCCTGAGGAGGTAACCTCCGATTCTGTAAATTTGTGGTTAGTTTAAATGAAATTGCACGGTGGTCGCTACATGTTAGATCCTCAATCACAGCCCAGTTTGATATTTTGTTAGTGATGTTTGCAGTTGTGAGAGTTAGGTCGATGTTAGACTCACCATTTATTGTGAAGAAGGTACTGGGTTGATTATTTAGAATGTGCAGGTTATATGCCAGTATGAAGTTCTCTAGTTGTCGTCCTCTGTGGTCAGTGGAGGTACTAAACCTTAATGGAGACTTGGGGAAAGAATACCATATGCATATATTTTTGAAAGCCTACAAAAACTGTGAATGGCTGTTGAACAATATTTATCAGGGTCTTCCACGGCAAGTTCTGTTAACAGTTTTATTGATGTTCCCAATTGCTCTCGCCGCTTGGTCCACTTCCTCATTCAACAACGACAGCATCGACGTTTTTTTTTTGTTTTTTTTTCTCATTTCATTTAAGAATTTAATACATTCTTCTGCAAGGGCTTTACTAGCTCGGACGCCGTAGCCGAGTGGTCATGCGTGCTGGTCTAATAAGTAAACGAATAAGTGTCTTGGGTTCATGCCCGTGACTGCTAAACACGGTGCCGTTTCTTGTAATCTCACTATCTTATGAACTCCTCTGACTGTTTGGTCGTCCCGGAGTATAAACAGAAAATTAATTTATTTGAATACTCACTGTTTTAGTGGCCGACAATTTGGAAATTGATGCAATGAATCTGCACTGTTAAAAATATTAAATCGTGGAAATTGTGTGAGCTTTCAAATCTGTTTCACTGTTGATGAATTAAGTGCAAAATGTAAATTTACCATAAACTGAAATAAATAAAAATAAAAAAGGCAAAAATGAGAACTTAGCTACTTTGTGAATAAAGCTGCGAGGTATCCACTTTTAGCTTTTTTTTTTTTTTCATTATTTTTCTTAGCAACTTTTTGCAAAAATCTTTATTTTCACTTTAAAAATCACATACCTTGTTATAACGCGGACACATTTTAATCAGAGTTTACAGAAATTTCTAGCCGCTTTACAAATATCGCTACATTTCTATCGATCGAGCTAATCAAATTTGTAATTGCATGTAAATTGGGTCATGCTACTATATATATTACATCAATTTTTTTCACTCTTGAATATTGTTGTTATTTCGGTTTAATAATGGCAAAATTTTTGTTTACTATATTATGATAATATATATTTTCACATCGTGTTGTAGAATAAGTGTGTAGAAATTGTAGTTATCCAGCGGGTTGTTGATTTCTGGAACAAGTGGTGTTCCTAGGGCATAGTGTTTAGGGTTAGATGTCACCTGTGGTCTCCCACAACTGCACCATCTGTACTCTTGTGAAGAAGTAGTAGTAGTAGTAGTAGTAGTGGCATGTGATGCAAGAAAGCATGTGTATGAGCTTATGCAGCACCTGCCAAAAGAAAAAAAAAATCACACCATTCCCTCCAAATGCCTGTCCAGTTCCTACCTTAATTTATTCAACCTATCAACTTCCACAACGACAGATGGAAGTTGTTCCAGAAATTAACCACCCGCTAGCTAAAGGCAAATTTCTGCACATCTATTCTACATCTGTCTTTTCTTAATTTGAATTTATGCCCCCTTAGGTTCATAATCTGAACAAGTGGAAGGATTCCATCAGAATTCAGCGTGCTCAACCCATTCAAGGCCTTATACACCTCAATCAGATCACCGCGCAGGTGCCTACTCTCCAGCCACTGCAATTTGCAGAACTTAAGCGTCTCTTGGTAAGAGGATCCCTTCATTCCCCTCACCAATCTTGTTGCCCTTCTCTGTACACGCTCAAGTAAATCTACATCCTTCCTAAAATGAGGCCTCCAGACCTGAACGCAGTACTCAAGGCGTGGCCTGACCATTGCCTTATCTGTATAAGATAATGACATCCTTTTCCCTGCTAGAAAAATTCCTATATATCATTGACAAAACCCCATGACCTGCCCTGGCAGCCTGTCTGAATTGCTCAGAAAACTTCATATCTGACTGCACAATTACTCCCAGGGAGAACAGTGACGGTACCACTGTGTTACCCGCGGAGTCACCATATGTGTGGCATCAAATTAAATCAAATTATTATTTTAGGGTTTCCCGTAATTAAATACATTAACCCGTATTCGTGTCTGTAAATTGCGTGTGTTCTCTGGTCGATTTGCCTGTTTTGCTGGACGAAAAAACCCCAGTTTTCGAGGGAAAAAACCTTGCTATCTACGCCTGAGACCAACTAACTCAGCTACGGAGTGAAAAAAGCCCATTAAAGTTCCTCGCGTCATCGATGGGATTCGAACCCAGGCCTTTTCCACCCGGTGTGGGGAGAACAGTGACGGTACCACTGTGTTACCCGCGGAGTCACCATATGTGTGGCATCAAATTAAATCAAATTATTATTTTAGGGTTTCCCGTAATTAAATACATTAACCCGTATTCGTGTCTGTAAATTGCGTGTGTTCTCTGGTCGATTTGCCTGTTTTGCTGGACGAAAAAACCCCAGTTTTTGAGAACCTTGCTATCTACGCCTGAGACCGACTAACTCAGCCACGGAGTGAAAAAAGCCCACTAAAGTTCCTCCCGTCATCGACGGGATTCGAACCCGGGGCTTTTCCACCCGGTGTGGGGAGGACGGTGGCGGTACCACTGTGCTACCCACGCAGACCATATGTGTGGCATGTTGTATGTGTATAGTATTGTGTCGGGTTCTGTTGTTTCTCTGGATTCTTAGCTGCAGGGCCCCTAATGGGACCTATGTTGTCCGCCACCACCACCACTGGGAGGTGAGCCAGGCTGTCCATCATACTCTGGCTGGTCTCTGCCAGGGTCGCTTGAGCTTCCTGACAGAGGACAGTAAAAAAAAAAAAAAAAATTTTTTTTTTTGTTGAAGAGAGTTCACAGGAAATAAGCGAGGAGGTCAGACTGGGGGCGTTCCTAGGGTATGAGGCACCTAAATGCCAATCAAAAATAGGAATCTGCTTCATTCACTGTTCAGTTTTGATGAAATGCAGTTTATACTTTTTTACTTTAGAGAATCATCCGGGATATACATACAAAGTGAAAAATGTAAATTCGCCTTTACAGAAAACTGCATCTTAAATGAAAAATAACTAATACAGGGAAAGGAGGAAGTCAGAGAACTGTCGCTGTTGTAAGCGCTCTTGACTATATACCAACGTTTACAGTTGTTTGATCAACAGCATCAGTCCAATCATCACAAGCATTAGAAAATTTCGTTAAATTATGTATTGCGCTTCATGTTCATCTTTAAATCTTATTTTTATTTTCTTAATAAAACCAAACTTTTACTGAAAATCAGTATTGAATTTATGCTGTTTATTGCTTTTTGAGAGCCATAAACGATTATTATTTATGATTTCGAAAATCAGTGGTTCTCAAACTCTATGGTTTTGATCCTTCCTAGGAAAAGTGGTGAGCAAATTTGGGGGAGTTAAAATTTTTTTAAAATTTCACAATCCCCTGACGATGCGTATCGAAATACTTGCAAAATTTTTTATCGCAAAAGTTGCAAATTTTTTTGCAATTTAGAAGAGGATGAAAACATTTTTTCGACCTCTCTTCCAAGTTTCTGGCTACTTCCCTGGTGGGGAGCAATAGGAGAAATCTTTACCCAGCGATTTCAGGATCGTTGATTTAAAGGAACCCTAAATCTCTCTCTGTCCTAAATAATCATAATTTATGGCTCTCAGAAAGCAGTGAACAGTATAAATTTAATACTGAATTTGAGTAAACGTTGTTTTTATTAAAAAAATAAAAATAAAAAGACTTAAATATGAACATGAAATGAAATACGATGTTTCTTTGGACAAAATTATATCTGACGAGTATTTTGTTCAGTCAGTATTCGTTATTTCCCAGTAGGTAAGAGTATTTCGTCCAGCGAGTATTCGTTACGTCCTAGTAGGAAGTAATGTGCGAACACTTAGTAACGAATAATTGCTATTCGCACAACCTGACAAAGCAGTCGCCACCTTGTTCTGTGTAATATTACTGATCTCTACCTTCCATATTATAATTAACAGTCTTTTAACGTGGAGTTATATCCATATGGCCGGGAAGCAGCGTCTGGACGCAATTAAGCGTCACTTAGCCGGTTCTCAGGCGGGAGATTTGGTAGAAAATTGTGGCGTATTTAAAAGTGAATCTGCACAAATAAGAGGAGGAGAAACCAATGCATCTATTCCAAAACGAAGGTGAGTTCTTTATTAAGTCATTTTCATCATTGACAAAAAAAAAAAAAAAACTATTTATTATTACTTCTGGTTTACACTATTTTTGTAGAGGCAAAAAAGTCAGTAATAATATATCAGCTAAGTAGGACACAAATATATGCTATACAAATAAAATGGATTTGTACGAAGTCGTCATGCTGTGGGAAGCATATTAGAGGAAATACTGTTTCTATTCTCTCACATGGATCATTCAGATGGACTGAAAATCGGCAATCCCTGGCAAAATCCTTTGGTGACACGAGTAGCAAACCTTCCATCATGGTATCGGTCAGACCTTCAAAAAAAAAAAAAAAAGATGTACTGTAGAAATTAAATAAAAAAAATTAAACCGATGACGATTTATTGATATTCATGATAACCTTAAGAAAAAAACCAAGCAAAAATTTTCCTCTAGCATGTTTACTTTTTGTGATAGGACCAATTAGGTTATTCACTGATTATGCTGCTTGCATGCCTACTTATCCAACCTACATGGATATAATTATTACTGATTTATTTTTATTTTTTATACATTTACATTTATAATTGTGTAAATATGACTGTATTCTTGTTATTTTGTACTTCAGTTATTTTATTATAAATTGTTTCAGGTAAGATCTGAACTACTGAAACACATCATCATCATCCTTGAAAATTTAAAAATCACCTGAACAAATTCTCCTATGCATGTGGCTGTTTCCCGACTGAATTAAATGGCATACAATCAAAATGGATATTTGGAAAATTTTCCAGTTGTACTTTGGCTATCCTCTAGATGACTTATAGAGTTGAACTGATGTTTCACAGGTGCTACCTATTAGACATATCCTCTAGGTGACCAGAGTAAATATCTCCACGGTCTCACATCTGGTTAGAATGGGCTTGGCACACCCAGGTTCCTGAGCTGGATATCATTCTTCTCTTTCTTGGTAATTCCCTTCTACTTCTGACTCCTTCTCTCTCTCAGGGTAACTTTTTTTTTAGCTGGTGCAGCATAAGCTTCAGGCTTCCTTGCACTATATGGCTAATAATAATAATAATAATAAAAAGGCTGTGGGTTCCACATTACTTGTACCACTTGATTGAATTGCATGACTGGTTGAACAAAAGGGAAAATCAGTGTTTGCCATATCCCTGATATGGTTGGGGGAGGTCAGAAGACCACGAAGGCAGTCTTTTAATGTGAATGTAACTGGATTATCATCAAAGAATAAGCAAGATTTTTTATCCAAACCTGGATTCAGTGATAAGACCACATTTACAAGATGACAGTATTCCAATTCCATTTTCTGGCATTCATCAGATTCTTTAGATCTATGGAATGTGATGAAGGTGTAATTGGTGGGGACCTGAGAACTTTAGCTGAACCTGAGTACACCCCCAAGAGACTTTGGAACCAGAGCTGTTTACCCAAGATTTACTCATTAGATATCTAGTCTCCTCCATTAATAAAAACTAAACTTCTTTCCTCGAGACTGAAACAGAAACACTGTTAAGAACGGCAGTGACTCGCTGTCAAAAATGAAACCAGTTTTTGGCAACATTTTTTACAGTAAATGGTCTGCTCTGCTTCTTGCCATGATATCAATGAAGTTTTTAAAAAAAATTGTCAAGTATACATTACATCTCAATGGCAGCTCTTCATCAACTCCTTTTCAGACTGAAAAGGAGTTTCTTTTTTTTGTTCTCTTCCATAATGGGCACTTAAAGCCATCCATCCATCCGTACTGTTCAATTAAAAGAAACATATATGGCGACAATACTGGAATCAATTCAATACAGCACTGATTAATGGAATATATGTGGAAACCTCAAAATCATTGGTGTGTTAATGGACATGCAGGGAGAGTTCACAAAATATTCTTGTTTCCTATGCCTGTTGGGGACCAGAAACTACTGCAAACCATTACATCAGATGTCACTGGTTTCAAAGAAGCACATGAGCCACGAATGAGTAGTGTGAAGTACATTTTATTAGTGGATCCAATGAAAATTTTCCTATCCATTAAACTTGTCCAAATGAAGAGTTTCATAAAAGCAATGGGTGAGATGAATTCCAGAGGAATTTCAAAGGTCAGTCCGTGAAAGTGAAAGAGGGAATCTTTGTGGGACCTTAAATCAGAGAGCTACTGCAGGATGAAGGCGCTGAAAAATGCGGGTGCCTCAGTAGCCAGTTGGGCAGGAGCAGCAGTGCATAGCACACGCTTCTTGATTAGACCAGGGTTCGAGCCTGTGACCACTAAATATGGAGGATGCGGAAAGGTCAGGGAATGACCACCGCATATCCCCGGAGCAATATGGCCTTTAGTTGCTGATGCTCCTAAAAACCAATTAACAAACAAGCTGAAAAATGCCTAAATGTATTACTAATAGTGTGACATGCTTTTAAGTGGCTTTTTGGAAACCTTTTGGATAACTAAGTCTCCCACATACAAAGATGGAGTTCAGAAACTTCTTGATATATTGAGAAATGGGATGCTCTCAATGGTCCCTTCTTAGCTGCACGTGTGTGTGCACACATAGGAAATTGAACTGCACACAAAAAAATTAATGACAAAAAAATTATAATTATAAAAGAAACATGGTTGTCCATTTAAAAAATGAAATTGACTACATGAAACTGGCAGTGAGAGGCCCAACTTGGCTGTGTGCTTTATTATTGCTGCTCAAGACTTTCAGCACTCTATATAGAGACTTTTGAGTAATGTCTGTTGGCAACAGTCATATTTTCTGTTAAAACATGCAAATACAATAGTAGCTGTGCAGATAACTATATTAACACAAAATAATTTCAAGTTTACAGTTTTACGTACACTCAATTTAGTATACGGAAGTTTTTGTCATGGAAAAAAGTTGCACAACTCAAAATTTTTTAATACACAGGCAATTAAAAATTAGCAGGAACATTGGATGCTGTTTGTCACTCAAACTTAATTTTTTACATTTGCATTTAGATTTCTTTTCCAAAAGTCCTTGATACCAAGGTTTCCAAAATGAACATATGTTGTCATGCTGCAGCTGGAATCATCTAAATCATTTTCTTTTGAAAATTATCTGCTAATTTCAGAAGAAATTCCTCTAATAAAGAATATTATGAATAAACAAACCAAAGAGGACATTCCAAAGTGTACCAAAGGAAATCATTCACACAACGTTTTTACTATATATTATTTACTATATTATACTATATTATTATTTTACTATATTATTTATGTGCATAAAGTGTGTTGGATTTAAGCTGTAAAAGCAATAAAAAAATATAATTGTAACTGGTTTCATGTGTTTTGTAATGAAATTTTCTTAATCAATTTGAACTATATTATCAGCAGTTGGTATTGATATTATCAGCACCTAATAAAACTGCTGGCTTCTTTGAGGTCAGCAGTTGTATTTAGAAAACTACATGTGCTACAACATATTTGAAAACAGTGCACAAAACTGGTTTAGAAAAGTATATTTTTATCTTTGATGAAAAAAAAAGTTTCATTTTGTTGACCAGCTCTTATGTTCTTAATAAATAAATGCATAGTTCAGTTTATCACCAGTGCTCTGTTTTGATAAATCTTCAATAAATTTATCAAGTAAAGAAAATTAAAAGAAGATCAAATTTAAAAGTCATTCATTGTTTTCAATGTAACTCTTGTTTTTTATGCTGATTTCAGAAATGTTATTTTTTTTCTATCAAGTACTATTTTTTCACCATCACTTAAGTTGTATTATTGAATGTATTAAGTTAGGAGTAAATGGTGGGACTTTGTAAACCAAATCTTCCCACGTTGGCAAGGTAGCCTTCAGTCTTTTGTTTCTTGACTTTGAGAACTTTATACAACAGTGTTTATCAAGGTGAGCTCACATTATTTTTGAGATTTTCATGTCAAAGTTGTGCTTAAAAGTGAGTAAAATATCTTTACGCGAGTGTTTGAACGATTTGAACTTATTTTGTTATATTTGTGGAAGTTATGTAGTCCTCGAGAAAAAACAAGGTATTACAGAATTTGTAAAAATTTATATAGTGTTCTTATTTTGGAGTGAAACTGAGGACCAAGATAAACAGTGGGCTCATGTAAAGTTTTGGCAAAACCTGTGTTGAAGAATTGAGATTGTGGAAAAATGGTAAAAAAGAAGGCTATGCGATTTGCAATTCCCACGTTTTGGCAGGAGCCTAAAAACCATTTTGATGTGTGTTACTTTTGCTTAGTTAATGTTGAGGGTTGTGATGCAAAGAGTAAGATGGGCATCGTGTATACTAATATTTCATCTGCTATTAGACCAGTCTCACATGGAGATAACCTGTCAATTCCATGCCTTCCAATTATATTGGAGAATGTAGCAATAGAGACTACCTATCTACTGTTTTCACAGCATCATCATCATCATCCATTTTCAATCCGCTGCAGGATGAAGGCCTCTCCAGCAACTTTCCAGTTCCTTCTGTTTTGAGCACTAGCCATCCATTTACTACCCAAAAACTCATGAATTTCATCTATCCATCTCCACCTTTGTCTTCCAGGTTTTCTTCTAGCTTCTCTTGGGTAACATTCTGTTATTTTCTTAGTCCATCTGTCATGTCTTCGAGCTATGTGTCCTGCCCAAGACCATTTTAGTTCTTTAGTTTTGATAAGAATGTCCTTTACTTGAGTTTGCTGCGTAATCCATGTGTTTCTCTTCTTATCTAACAGTCTGATTGCCAATATAATTCGTTCCATTCTTCGCTGTGTAGTTCTCAGCTTCTCTTCCATTCTTTTGGTGAGTGCCCAAGTTTCACTTCCATAAGTCATGGTGGGGAGTATACATTGATTCATTATTTTATGTTTCAGACAAACTGGGATATTGCTCTTCAGTATGTGACTATATTTCATGAATGCTATCCATCCAAAATTTATTCTTCTCTTGACTTCCAGCCATTTATCATTATTACAGCTAATAACTTGTCCCAGATAAGTATATGACTCCACCGTTTCAATTACTGCTTCTTCAATCATTATTTCCCTTTCCGTAGCATACTTGTTCATCATTACTTTTGTTTTAGCCATATTCATCTTTAGTCCAAAATCCTTTCTAACTGTGCATAACTGATTAAGATTTTCCTCTAATTCTTTGGGATCGTGGCTTATAACCACAATGTCATCTGCAAATCATAAATGGTTTAGGTACTCTCCGTTCACATTGACTCCTTTCTGCGACCAGTCTAATCTTCTGAAAGCTTCCTCAAGGGCAGCAGTAAACAACTTCGGAGATATTGTGTCTCCTTGTCGAACTCCTTTCTCGATTTTAAATTTGCTACTGTCTTTGTCTAGTCTGATAAAGGAGGTAGCACTCTCATATATTTTCTTCAAAATCATAATATATGGTGTATCTATGCCTTGTCTTTCCAGTGCCCGAAACATTGCCTTATGCTGTATGGAGTCAAATGCCTTTTCATAATCCACAAATGCCAGGCATAATGGTGTTTTATATTCATTTGCTTTCTCCATTAGTTGTGATATTACGTGAAGGTGGTCCATATTAAAAATCCTATCCGAAAGCCAGCTTGCTCTTTCGGTTGATTCTCATCAAGTATTCTTTCTAATCTGTTAGTAATGACCCTCGTGAACAACTTGTAGATATGGGATAACAAGCTAATTGGTCTATAATTTCCAGTTTCTGATTTATCTCCTTTCTTATGCAGCAAAACTATGATTGCATTATTCCACTGCTTAGGCGTCACACCTTTTCTAATGCACTTTGTGAAGAACCTTGCCAGTTTTTGTATTATGTCTCTTCCTCCCAATTTTAACAACTCTACAGTAACTTCATCTTCCCCTAGGCTTTCCGATTTTTCATTTTCTTCAATGCATGTTCTACCTCATCAGGAAGAATATTGGGTATGTCGTATGTGTTGCTACTTTGTAATCCATCTTCCCCACTGCTGGTATTATTCCCTCGCTCCTTGTATAATTCTCTATAGTAGTCTTGTGCTATTTGAATTATGCCTTCTCTGCTGTTTATAAGTATACCATCTCTATTCTTCAGTTTCAGTATCATTTGTCTTTCTGTATTTAAGTATACTGCTCTTTCTGTATACTGCTCATGGCTGCTGATTTAAATCCTTTGTTTTCCCTTAATGCTTGTTCTACTTTTCTTGTGTTAAATCTTCTTATGTCCTCTCTGAGTCTTTCTAATGGCTTTGCATAATACAGTATACTCAATTTTCTCCCTGTCAGTGTTTTTCTTGCTCTTCATTTGTCGTCTTCGGTTCATCATGACAAGTGTTTCTTGACTAATTTTTTCTTCTTTGGATTTCTTTTTACATATAGGTTTTTTGGGCTTTATCACTTTTAGAAAGTTTTAGCATTAGCATTAGTAGAGGCATTTGATGCAAGAAAGCAAGCTTATGCAGCATCAGCCAAAAAAAAAAAAAAAAAACCACTTCCACTTCAACCCTCTGTTCGTTCAAAATACCTGTCCAGCTGAGCCTTAAACTTATTTAGGCTATCAACCTCCACTACAAGGGATGGAAGTCTGTTCCACCAACCAACCACCCGCTGGCTAAAGGCAAATTTCCGCACGTCTATCCTACATCTGTCTTTCCTCAATTTGAATTTATGCCCTCTCAGGTGATTTTTCTGAGCTAGAGGAAGAATCCCATCAGCATTGAGCATGCTTAAACCATTCAAGGCTTTATACACCTCTATCAGATCACCTCGCTGGTGCCTAGTCTCCAGACACTGTAATTTGCAAAACTTAAGCCTTTCTTCATAAGAGCACCCCCTTTGTTCCATTCACTAATCTTGTTGCCCTTCTCTGTACTCGTTCCAGCATCTCTACATCCTTCTTGAAATGAGGCCTCCAGACCTGTATACAGTACTCTAGGTGTGGCCTGACCATTGCCTTATACAATGGAATAATCACCTCCTTATCCCTGCTGAAAAAATTCCTGTATATCATTGACAATACTCCATGAGTATTGTCAATGATATAGCCCGTCTGCACTGCTCAGAGAACTTCATATCTGCCTGCACAACCACCCCCTAAGTCCCTTTCATTCTCTACCACTGTCAGTGTAGTACCCCAGAGTTGATACGTTGCTCTGCGGTTGCTGTTTCCCATGTTTAGTACTTTACATTTGTCAATGTTAAACTTCATTTGCCACCTCTCAGCCCATCTGCTCAACCTTTCCAGATCCTGTTGTAGCAGCATAGTGTCAGTAGTGTCCTTGACAACCCTGCCAACCTTTGTATCGTCTGCAAACTTGGACATTAAGTCCGATATACCATCATCAATATCATTTATAAATACAGAAAACAATAATGGACCCAACACTGAGCCCTGAGGGACTCCACTAATAACATCAGTCCACGATGAGCAGTATCCATTGATTACCACTCTCTGTCTTCTCCCCCTCAACCACCCCGTTATCCATAGCAGCAATTTGCCTCCAATGTCACACTGCTCCAATTTGTGTAGCAGTCTTCCATGTGCAACAGTATCAAAAGCCTTTCTAAGATCCAAGTATATAATATCAAAGTTATTCCCTGCATCCAGTTCTTTTGTGACTGCATCATAGTATCCAATCAAGTTGGTCAGGCAAGACTTCCCCTTAAGAAAACCATGCTGTGTCTGAGCTATAACTGAAGTCTTGTCTAAATGATCCTGCAGTGCTTCTTTAACCAGTGCCTCCATTAATTTTCCTGGAACAGAAGTTAAGCTCACAGGTCTATAATTACTTGTGTCAGCCTTTGATCCTCCTTTGTGAATTGGGGTCACATTTGCACATTTCCAGTCTATGGGTACCTCCCCTGAGTCCAAGGAAGCTCTCATAATTATGGCTAAGGGTTTGCTTACTTCCTTTGCTGCCTTCTTTAATATAACTGGATAGATCCCATCCACCCCAGGTGCCTTTCTTGTGTTTATCTTCAACAGTTTCTCCTCCACTTTACTCCCAGTTATTTCAAGATTCTGTAGCTTACTGCTAGAGTTGAATACACCTCTGGCATTCCCCTCGCTGAATAACTCCTCATGTGTGAATGTCGATGCAAAATATTCATTTAGTTTGCTAGCTACCTGAGCATGATCATCAACAGTTGAACCATCAATATCAAGTGGATCAATCTGATTCATCCCCTTCCTTTTAGAGATTACATAAGTAAAGATCTCTTTGCTGTTTTTCTTTGCATCCCTTGCCAAGGATTTCTCGTAATCTGCCTTCGCCTGCCTAACCTCCTTTGTAACTTGGTTGCATATCAACTTGTATCTATCATAGGCTTCTGTGTCATGTGTTAATTTGTAAGTATCCCATGCATTTTTCTTCTCTGCCATATGCCTCATTAGTTCATCTGACATCCATTTTGGCCTAAACCTTGAACAATATTTCTTAGTTGGTATGTAAAGCCTAGTAGCTTCCAAGATAAGTTCTTTGAATGCTTCCCATTTTGAATTTGGTGTTGGTAACATCATCAGTTGGTCCCACTGTATAGAATTTAAATACTGTCTCAGTCCATCGTAGTCGCCTTTACGGAAGCAATAACCCTTCCCTTTACCCCTAATGGTAGTTACCTCTTTGAGTAAATCCTACTTCAGCACACTGTGATCACTGCCACCTAGTGGTTCATTTATGTGCAGATTCTTAATGCTCGAAGAATCACTGCTGATAATCAAATCAAGAGTATTACTCCCTCTAGTTGCCTCCCGAACATGCTGATGTAGAAAACAATCATCCGATAAATCCACAAAAGCCCTGCTAGTGTGTGAGTAACCAGCCCCCAAGTTCCAGTCAATATCTGGGAAATTAAAATCTCCCATTATAAGACTCTCTGATTTACTGGCCCACTCTATTTCCCTGTACAGTTCCTTATTATACTCATCAGAGTCATTAGGCCTATAGCACACTCCTACTCTCAATTTTGATCTCCCAATGTTTATGTTACACCAAACTGACTCAACACTGCACTGTCCAGCGATGTCGACTGGCTTCACTTCCTTGGTTTTTATGTGTTTCTTAACTAATAGCATAACCCCTCCCCCCTTCCTATCCTGTCTATCCTTTCTGTAGACGCTGTACTCCCCAAATTGCAGTTCTGCATCCCTTATATCTGTGTGACACCATGTCTCTGATATCCGAACAATATCTGCCTTCGATGTTTTGAGCAATACCTCAAATTCATCAAATTTATTTACTAAACTCCTAGCATTGGTGTACACGCAAGTATACCTGCACCTATTTCTATTCTTAGCTACCCTAACACAATACCATGTGTTTACTTGTACCGCAATGGCTCCCAGCCGTCTCTGAAATACCATGCATCTTGTTTTTCAGGCTTCTGCTCATTCTAATAGAAGCAGTGCAAGAATCTCTTTCACCTCTGCCAGTGGCTACTGTCGATGTATTGGTCTTTGTCTCCCCCCAAGCTAGCAGTTTTCCGACCCACCTAACACTGCCTCGATAGCATCAGCAAATATTCTTGCACCCTTTCTATTTAAGTGTATCCCATCCCTGTAGAAGCAATCTCTCCTGTTGTAATATTCCTCGTCGATATCTTGGTCCTGAGCAGTCTGCAGAAACTCAAACTTGTTCTTAAGTTCCAGTACATACTGCTTTTTCTCCTCCTCTGTTATCTCAAAGACCTTTGTATTAATTACTCGAGTCAGTTTTTTCCTTTCCTTTCCTACATCTATATCAAGTATACATCTTACCATTTTGTGATCACTTCCAACATTTACCTTATTCAGGACTGTAGCATCATTCACAATATATCTTCTGTTAGTGAGGATGAAGTCGATTTCATTGGTTGTTAATCCATTTGGACTCATCCATGTCCACTTTCTGTTCACCCTTTTCTTGAAAAAAGTGTTCATTACTGACAGTCCTTGAGGTTCTGCAAATTCCACAAGTCTTTCATCTCTTTTATTTCTTTCACCAATTTCAAAATTTCCTATAGTTCCTCTTTCTGCACTGTTTTGCCTTTTTCCAACCTTAGCATTGAAGTCCCCCATAATAATATTGTAGTGGGTTTTCAGCTCATCTAGAAGACTCTCAATTTCGGTGTACATTTCTTCAACCTCTTCATCATCATGGCTCGATGTTGGTGCATAAATCATTATAATCTTTAGCTTGTACCTCTTAGAAATCTTGAGTATTAGTCTTGACACCCTTGATGATGTACTTTTGAATTCTAAAATGTTGTTTTTAAAACATATTTCATCAATTCAACATCAATTTCACAGCATAATCTGAGTCAAAGATCTGATAAGGGATTTAAATATATGAAAGGAATCTGCAGAACTCCTTGGTTTTAGACTTAAATCAAAAAATCTTTTAGCACATGGCATGTTTTTCTCATGGTACAGACCAGAGAACAAGAACTAGTCTCTTACTTTTCTGGGAACGATTCTATGGTTTTTTGCAGTAATATGAACTATTGAGACTTAATGAACTATTTAGGAATTTGTTACAAGTGTACACAGTGGAGATTTTTTATTGACTCATCAAAGGGGAGTCTCAAAGATGTGTTGCTCCATGATGGAAATAAATATGGATCATTTCTAGTCGCACACTCTGTGCATTTGAAAGAAACATATGAGAATTTGAAGAAGTTGTTGACAAATATTAAGTATGAAAAACACGGTTGGTCAGTTTTGGTCTGTGCTGAATTTAAAGTGATAGGCATGTTACTTGGACAGCAATCTAGCTATACAAAAAAATTCTCATTGATCACCCAAGAGAAGCTAAAACAAGGTATTTTTATTGTACTTCAATTTCAGAAACTGATGAGGGAATGAGATTTTGAGGGAACTATGAATAAAAGTAAAAAAAAACAGGCATGGATTAACTTCAGGTCTGTTGTTGAGAACTTCTTAGAGAACATCAAGGATCCAGACTATAAGAATATAGTTGAAAATGTGTTGGCAGGTTTCAAGAAACTGGGCTGCGACATGACTGTCAAGGCACATTTTTATACTCCCACATGAACTACTTCTCATAAAATCTAGGAAGTATGAGGAATGTCAGCATGATGGCTGACTATTGTTGGATGTTGAAGAAGGAAAATAAAGTAGGATCTGCAAGAAAATCAAAGAAATTAAAATTTGACCCATCGTAGATCAGTTTTTAAAATGAGTGTTTAGTGCACCTTTTACCACACTGCTACATTTTAATAGGGTTTTCAACGCGTGTTTAAATATTAATGTCTGATAAAAATAGCATTTTGTTATATCAGTGCACAAATTTTGCCAAAATAAATAAAAATTTGTGAAAAATCAAAATTTCTCTTGTACTGACATGATGGAAACAAGCAAAACTCATTTTTGAAATCGGCATTAGGAAAATGATTCAGAACAAAGGGCAACCCTTTGTTCCATTCACTAATCTTGTTGCCCTTCTCTGTACTCGCCCCAACAGCTCTACATTCCTTATTAAAATGAGGCCTCCACACCTGTATACAGTGCTCAAGGTGTGGCCTGACCATTGCCTTATATAAAGGGATAATCACCTCCTTATCCCTGCTAGAAAAATTCCTGTATATCATTGACAAGACATTATGAGCTACTCTTGCAGACCATCGGCACTGCTTAGAAAACTTCATATCTGCCTGCACAATTACCCCCAGGTTCTTTTCGTTCTCTACCACTGTCAGAGTAGTACCACAGAGTTGATATATCACTCTGGGGTTGCTGCTTTCCATATGTAGTACTTTACATTTGTGAATGTTAAACTTCATTTGCCACCTTTCTGCCCATCTGCTCAACTTTTCTAGATCCTGTTGCAGCAGCGTACTCTCATTAGTGTCCTTAACAACCCTACCAACCTTAATATTGTCTGCAAACTTGGTCAATCTTGGTCCTGAGCCATCTGCAGAAGTTCAAATTTGTACTTAAGTTCCAGTACATGTTGCTTTTTCTCCTGTCCTGTTCTTTTTCTCCTGTTCTCCCTTTGTATTATTTACTCGAGTCAGTTTTTTTCTTTCTTTTCTTACATCTATAATTTGCAGAGCCGGCGAACTGGAAGTTTTTTAGCTATAGTTAGCCGCTTTATTGACCAATTGTTATAATAAATTATTTTCTGTAAGTAGCTTATAGACCTAGGCAAGATCCTTGATTTATTCTGAATTCAGACAGCGAGATTTTGGAAGTTAATTAATATTTAAATGTCCGTAGATTTGCCGTTCGTAACTTGCAGCCATTGTTATCCGATACAACGTTATATTCCGAACTAGATAGCATTAGCTTAGTATAGTATAGCATATAATATTATCAGTTAATCAGTAAATTTATTAATCTTGTTGAACTTTATTGTCAATTAAATTGTACTTTTAATTAAATACATATAATGACTTAGATTTTACGAACATAACATAATTAATTAATACATAATTTTGATTACGGAAGTTATATAAAGAAACTCAAAGATAATACTTGATACTTAAAAGATATATATAGATATATAGTGTTATATGTCTATATATATTATAGATATATAACATTATATATCTATATATTGGGATACAAGTTTAGGGTTATAATTTGGTACTGAAATTGAAATTTTTTATTGAAATTGAATTGGAATCATGACTCAGACCAGAGCAGCAAAGCAAAAGGCTCAAGCTAAATGGAGTGATGTGGCTCAGGGGAGAACTGAGGGGGGGGAGTTGCCCTCTGAATCACAGCCTTTTAAAATGCACTGCTTGCTTGATGTTTGTGGTGCAATCAGGTACGGGACATGATATTGCCAAGAGGGATGTCTTTATGTGCACACGATGTAAGGAGTGTAAGGAAATGAAGCGACAACTCAGCATTGTTATGGGCCTATATGAGAGATTGAAGGACAGAGTGGATGCCCTCGAAGGATCGAAATTGAGAGGCCCATCAAGCTCTCAGCTGCTCACATCAATGCCAGACCTTGCACTTGATCATCACACAATACAGCGGCAACACCCAAGGCAGAAAGCGATGGTCCCACAGGAACTAGTAGTTGTTGGTGACTCTATTGTTAGGGAAATGGGGAACATGCTATATAAAAAGGATAGGTGGAACAGGACCAGGGTATATCTGCCAGGGGCAAAGGTTAATGACGTTGTAGAGCAGATATCATCTTTTAAGGGCACAAAGAGTGATATTGTTGTACACACTGACACTAATAATATTAAGAGTAGCAGACCGGCAGAAGTACTTAAAAAGTACAGGTCACTGTTGAAAAAAACCGTGAATTAGGGTTGAATTTGAAAGTGTCTACAATTCTGCTCAGACACAATAGGAGGGAGTATATGATGAGAGCCTTGTCGATTAATTCGGCCCTGGAAGGATTGTGCAAGGCTCAAGGGGTAGATTTTTTTCAGCCTGGTCTGTACTTGTTAACAGGAGAGACTGCTTCTACAGGGATGGGATACACTTAAATAGAAAGGGTGCAAGAATATTTGCTGATGCAAACGAGGCAGTGTTAGGTGGATTGGAAAACTGCTAGCTTGGGGGGATACAAGGACTAATAGATTAACAGTAGCCATTGGCAGAGGTGAAAGTGATTCTTGCACTGCTTCTATTGGAATGACCAGCAGCCTGGAAAACAAGATGCAGCGTATTTCAGAGACTGCTGTGAGTCATTGCGGTACAAGTAAACATGTGGGTTGTGTTAGGGTAGCTAAGAATAGGAACAGGTGCAAGTATACTTGCATGTACACCAATGCTTGCTTAGAGTTTGGTAAATAATTTTGATGAATTTGAGGTATTGCTTAGAACATCAAAGGCAGATATTTTTGGGATATCAGAGACGTGGTGTCACACAGATATAAGGAAGGCAGAACTGGAATTTGGGGAGTACAATGTGTATAGGAAGGATAGACAAGATAGGAGGGGTTACACTATTAGTTAAGAAACACATAAAATCCAAGGAAGTGAAGCCAGTTGACATCGCTGGACAGTGTCGAGTCAGTTTGGTGTGACATAAGCATTGGGAGATCAAAATTGAGAGTAGGAGTGTGTTATAAGCCTAAGGACTCTGATGAGTATAATAAGGAACTGTACAGGGAAATAGAGTGGGCCAGTAAATCAGAGTCTTATAATGGGGGATTTTAATTTCCAGATATTGACTGGAATTTGTGCGTTGGTCACTCACACACTAGAAAGGCTTTTGTGGATTTATTGGATGATTGTTTTCTACATCAGCATGTTCGGCAGGCAAATAGAGGGAGTAATACTCTTGATCTGATTATCAGTAGTGATTCTTCGTGCATTATGAATCTGCACATAAAGGAACCACTAGGTGGCAGTGAACACAGTGTGCTGAAGTGGGATTTACTCAAAGAGGTAACTACCATCATTGGTAAAGGGAAGGGTTTTTGCTTTCGTAAAGGTGACTACGGTGGTCTCA
Source organism: Mastigoproctus giganteus (assembly GCF_048544385.1). NCBI lineage: Eukaryota > Metazoa > Arthropoda > Arachnida > Uropygi > Thelyphonidae > Mastigoproctus > Mastigoproctus giganteus. Next base: position 98,638,958 of record NC_143581.1, read on the forward strand.
GACAGTATTTAAATTCTATATGGTGGAACCAACTGATGAGGTTACCAACAGCAAATTCAAAATGGAAAGCTACTAGGCTTTACATACCAACTAAGAAATATTGTTCAAGGTTTAGGCCTAAATGGATGTCAGATGAACTAATGAGACATATGGCAGAGAAGAAAAATGCATTGGATACATATAAATTAATGGGTGACATAGAAACCTATAATAGATATAGGCTGGTCTGTAACCAAGTCACAAAGGAGATTAGGCAGGCAAAGGCAGATTATGAGAAATCCTTGGCAGAGGATGTAAGCAAAGAAAAACAACAAAGATTTCTTTAACTATGTACACTCTAGAAGAAGAGGCATGAATCAGATTGGTCCACTGGAAATTGATGATCCTGATCAGGTGGCTAACAAACTAAATGAGTATTTTGCATCTACATTCACCTATGAGGAGTTATTCAGGGAGGGGAATGCCAGAGGTGAGTTAAACTCTGGCAGTGAGCTGGATGATTTTGTAATAACTGAGGAAAGTGGAGGAGAAATTGTTGAAGATAAACATAAAAAAGTCACCCGGGGTGGACGGGATCTATCCAGTTATATTAAAGGAGGCAGCAAAGGAAGTAAGCAAACCCTTAGCCATAATTATGAAAGCTTCTTTGGACTCAGGGGAGGTATCCATGGACTGGAGATTTGCAAATGTGACCCCCAATTCACAAAGGAGGATCAAAGGGCAACAATGTAATTATAGACCTGTTAGTTTAACTTCTGTTCCAGGAAAATTAATGGAGGCACTGGTTAAAGAAGCACTGCAGGATCATCTAGACCAGACTTCAGTTATAGCTCGGAAACGACATGGTTTTGTTAAGGGAAAGTCTTGCCTGACCAGTTTGATTGGATACTATGATATGGTCACAAAGGAACTGGATGCAGGGAATAACTTTGATATCATATATTTGGATCGTAGAAAGGCTTTTGATACTGTTGCACATTAGCATTAGTAGAGGCATATGATGCAAGAAAGCAAGCTTATGCAGCATAAGCCAAAAAAAAAAAAAAAAACCCTTCCACTTTACCCCTCCGTTCGTTTGAAATACTTGTCCAGCTGAGACTTAAATTTATTCAGGCTATCAACTTCCACAACAAGGGATGGAAGTCTGTTCCACCAATCAACTACTTGCTGGCTGAAGGCAAATTTTGGCACATCTCTCTTTCCTCAATTTGAATTTATGCCCTCTCAGGTGATTATTCTGCGCAAGAGGCAGTATCCCATCAGCATTGAGCATGCTCAAACCATTCAAGGCTTTGTACACCTCTATCAGATCACCTCGATGGTGCCTAGTCTCCAGACACTGTAATTTGCAAAACTTAAGCCTTTCTTCGTAAGAGCAACCCTTCGTTCCGTTCACTACCCTTGTTGCCCTTCTCTGTACTCGTTCCAGCAGCTCTTCAGCTTTCTTGAAATGAGGCCTCCAGACCTGTATACAGTACTCAACGTGTGGCCTGACCATTGCCTTATACAAGGGAATAATCACCTCCCTATCCCTGCTAGAAAAATTCCTGTATATCATTGATAAGACACCATGAGCTACTCTTGCAGCCCGTCTGCACTGCTCAGAGAACTTCACATCTGCCTGCACAATTACCCACAGGTCCTTTTCGTTCTCTACCATTGTCAGTGTAGTACCACAGAGTTGATACGTTGCTCTGGGGTTGCTGTCTCCCATATGTAGTACTTTACATTTGTCAATGTTAAACTTCATTTGCCACCTCTCAGCCCATCTGCCAACCTTTTCAGATCTTGTTGCACAGCATAGTGTCAGTAGCGTTCTTAACAACCGTGCCAACCTTTGTATCGTCTGCAAACTTGGACATTAAGCTTGATATACCATCATCAATATTATTTATAAATACAGAAAACAACAATGGACCCAACATTGAACCCTGAGGGACTCCACTAATAACATTAGTCCACGATGATCGGTGTCCATTAATTACCACTCTCTGTCTTCTGCCACTCAACCATCCCTTTATCCATAGCAACAATTTGCCACCAATGCCACACTGCTCCAATTTGTGCAGCAGTCTTCCATGCGCAACAGTATCAAAAGCCTTTCTAAGATCAAAATATATAATATCAAAGTTATTCCCTGCATCCAGTTCTTTTGTGACCACATCATAGTATCCAATCAAATTGGTCAGGCAAGACCTTCCCTTAACAAAACAATGCTGTGTCTGAGCTATAACTGAATTCTTGTCAAGATGATCCTGCAGTGCTTCTTTAACCATTGCTTCCATTAATTTTTCTGGAACAGAAATTAAATTCACAGGTCTATAATTACTTTAGGTGGTAGATGACTTTCATCAACCGGTGAAATACCACCACTTTGCTTATTGGAGGCTTGAAGTGGTCAAACCCATGTTTAGTCTCTAGAGCAAAGTTTCCGGCATCCCCCCCCCCCCATACTTCTCCTTTAACCCATGCACTGTACTAAGTACTATAGGTTTTGATACCTTTCGTGTTTGGGGTTTTCATAAAAAAAAAAAAAAAACTTGTGTCAGCCTTTGATCCTCCTTTGTGAATTGGGGTTACATTTGCACATCTCCAGTCTGTGGATACCTACCCTGAGTCCAAGGAAGCTCTCATAATTATGGCTAATGGATTGCTTACTTCCTTTGCTGCCTCCTTTAATATAACTGGATAGATCCATCCACCCCAGGTGCCTTTCTTGTATTTATCTTCAACAATTTCTCCTCCACTTTTCTCTCAATTATTACAAGATCATCTAGCTCACTGCCAGTGTTTACTTCATCTATGGCATTCCCCTTCCTGAATAACTCCTCATGTGTGAATGTAGATGCAAAATATTGATTTTGTTTGTTAACTACCTGAGCAGGATCATCAACAATTGAACCATTGATATCAAGTGGACCAATCTGTTTCATCCCCTTCCTTCTAGAGTTTTCATAAGTAAAGAACTCCTTGCTGTTTTTCTTTGCCTCCCTTGCCAAAGATTTCTCGTAATCTGCCTTCGCCTGCCTAACCTCCTTTGTAACTTGGTTACAGATCAACTTGTATCTATCATAGGCTTCTGTGTCACATGTTAATTTATATGTATCCCATGCATTTTTCTTCTCTGCCATATGTTTCATTAGTTCATCTGACATCCATTTAGGCCTGAACCTTTAACAATATTTCTTAGTTGGTATGTAAAGCCTAGTAGCTTCCATGATAAGTTCTTTGAATGCTTCCCATTTTGAGTTTGCTGTTGGTAACATCATCAGTTGGTCCCACTGTACAGAATTTAAATACTGTCTGAGACCATCGTTGTCGCCTTTACAAAAGCAATAACCCTTCCCTTTACCCCTGATGGTAGTTACCTCCTTGAGTAAATCCCACTTCAGCACACTGTGATCACTGCCATCTAGTGGTTCCTGTATCTTAATGCATGAAGAACCACTACTGATAATTAAATCAGGAGTATTGCTCCCTCTAGTTGACTCCCGAACATGCTGATTTAGAAAACAATCATCCAATAAATCCACAAAAGCCTTGCGAGTGTGTTAGTGACCAATCCACAAATTCCAGTCAATATCTGGGAAATTAAAATCCCCCATTATAAGGCTCTCTGATTTACTGGCCCACTCTATTTCCCTGTACAGTTTCTTATTATACTCATCAGAGTCATTAGGCCTATAGCACACTCCTACTCTCAATTTTGATCTCCGACTGCTTATGTCACACCAAACTGACTTGACACTGCACTGTCCAGCGATGTCGACTGGCTTCACTTCCTTGGATTTTATGTGTTTCTTAACTAATAGTGTAACCCCTCGTCCCTTTCTATCCTTTCTGTAGATGTACTCCTCAAATTCCAGTTCTGCATTACTTATATATGTGTGACACCACGTCTCTGATATCCCAACAATATCCACCTTTGATGCTTTGAGCAATACCTCAAATTTATCAAATTTATTTATGAATGGAAGACTATTTACACATGGAAGACTGCTTCACAAATTGGAGCAGTGTGGCATTGGAGGCAAATTGCTGCTATGGATAAAGGGATCGTTGAGTGGGAGAAGACAGAGTAGTAATCAATGGACACTCTCATCGTGGACTAATGTTATTAGTGGAGTCCCTCAGGGTTCAGTATTCTGTCCATTGTTGTTTTCTGTATTTATAAATGATATTGATGATGGTATATCAAGCTTAATGTCCACGTTTGCAGACGATATACGAAGGTTGGCAGGGTTGTTAAGGACAATAATGACAGTGCACTGCTGCAACAGGATCTAGAAAAGTTGAGTAGATGGGCTGAGAGGTGGCAAATGAAGTTTAACATTGACAAATGTAAGGTACTACATATGGGAAGCAGCAACCCCAGAGTGACGTATCAACTCTTGTGTTACTACACTGACAGTGGTAGAGAACGAAAAGGACCTGGGGTTTATTGTGCAGGCAGATATGACGTTTTCTGAGCAGTGCAGCCGGTCTGCAAGAGTAGCTCATGGTTTTTTGTCAATGATATACAGGAATTTTTCTAGCAGGGATAAGGAGATGATTATCCCCTTATATAAGGCAATGATCAGGCCACACCTTGAGTACTGTATACAGGTGTGGAGGCCTCATTTTAAGAAGGATGTAGAGTTGTTGGTACAAGTACAGAGAAGGGCAACAAGCTTAGTGAATGGAACAAAGGGTTGCTCTTACGAAGAAAGGCTTAAATTTTGCAAATTACGGTGTCTGGAGACTAGGCATCTGCGAGGTGATCTGATTGAGGTGTATAAAGCCTTGAATGGTTTGTGCAGGCTCAGTCCTGATGGAATTCTTCCTCTTGCTCAGAATAATCATTTGAGAGGGCATAAATTCAAATTGAGGAAAGACAGAAGTAGGATAGATGTGCGGAAGTTTGCCGTTAACCAGTGGGTGGTTGGTTGGTGGAACAGACTTCCATCCTCTTTTGTGGAAGTTGATAGCCTAAATAAATTTAAGGCTGAGCTGGAAGGAATGGAATGAATGGAGGGGTGAAATGGGAGCGTATTTTAAAATTTTTAATTTTTTTTGCTGATGCCGCATAAGCTTGCTTTCTTGCATCATATTCCTACTAATGCTAATACTAATCGATATCAAGTGTGTACCTTACGATTCTGTGATCACTTGTAACATTTACCTTGTTCAGGATGGTAACCTCGTTCACACTATAGCTTCTGTTAGTGAGGATGAAGTTAATTTCATTAGCTGTTAATCCATTTTGGCTCTTCCATGTTCATTTTCTCTTTACCCTTTTCTTGAAAAAAGTGTTCATTACTGACATGCATTAAGATTCTGCAAATTCTACAAGTCTTTCATTTCATATCTTTCGCCAATTCCAAAATTTCCTATAGTTTCCCTTTCTGCACTGTTCTGTCTCTTTCCAACCTTAGCACTGAAGTCCCCCCATAATAATGTTGTGAGTTTTCTGTTCATTTATAAGGCTTTCAATTTCAGTGCACATTTCTTCAACTCAAACTTGTTAAGTTGCTGTACATCCTGCTTTTTCTCCTCTTCTCTTATCTCAAAAACCTTTATATTATTTGTTCGATTCAGTTTTTTCCTTTCTTTTCTTACATATATTCCAAAATCTATATCATCTTTCTATTCTGTGATCACTTACAACATTTACCTTGTTCAGGATGGTAACATCGTTCACACTGTAGCTTCTGTTAGTGAGGTTGAAGTCGATTTCATTAGTTGTTAATCCATTTTGGCTCTTTCATGTCCACTTTCTGTTTACTCTTTTCTTGAAAAAAAGTGTTCATTACTGATGTCTCTCGAGATTCTGAAAATTCCACAAGTCTTTCACCTCTTTCATTTCTTTCGCCAATTCTAAAATGTTCTATAGTTTCCGTTTCTGCGCTGTTTTGTCTGTTTCCAACTTTAGCACTGAAGTCCCTCATAATAATGGTGTAGTGAGTTTTCTGTTTATCTATAAGTCTCTCAATTTCTGTGTACATTTCTTCAACTTCTTCATCATAATAGCTTGATGTTGGTGTATATATCATACCTTTAGTTTGTACCTCTTAGAATTTCTGAGTAGTAATCTTGATACCCTTTGTGATGTTTGTTTGAATTCCAAAATATTGTTTTTTATATCTTTATGGAACGGAAAGCTAACTCCACCTTTGCTCTTTTCACTGTTTCTATTGGTGTACAGTGTATTTCCACTTGATAAACTTATAAGTGATTAATTTCTTCTTGTTTCAGCCAAGCTGATAACATTCCAGTTCCTTTTCTAGTTCTAATATCCTATCTTCATCGATGAGCGAACTTTCATTGTAATAGGCCAAGTTCAGTTTCCGTGCTTGACAGCCTGGTCATACCTAGAGATTCTTAGCACCTACTTCCACTCTGATCCTCTCACTGCCATAAGAGGGAGAGTGAAAGCCGCTAGTGACTCAGGGCCATTTGTTTCGTTGTGTTGTCATGTGCTGCAGGGTTTGGTATTTTCCTCTTCATGCTGACAAGGCTTCTTGAAGAGAACCACTACACTTCTGTTGCTACCAAAGTGATATAACAGGACTTACCATCGAGAAGGTGTGCATGAGTGGATTTTAAGGAGGCAGGCCAACTGGACTTCTCCTAAATCTTCTAAAATAGAAAGATATTGAATCCATCAGTGTTATAGACTGAGTGTCTGATAACATACAGAATGACTGTTCCCCTCTAAGCTCCTAAAGCAAGCTTATAAAGCATCAATTAAAAAAAAAAAAAAATCCATCACAAACTGTCCATCCACTCCAATAATTTGCCTAGTTCTTCCTTTAATTTATTCAAACTACCCAATTCCACAACAACAGATGGAAATTTATTCCAGCACTCAACCACATGCTGACTGAAGGTAAATTTCTGAGTAGTAATCCTGAGTAGTTTATTTGTCTCCTCCTGGTTGGGGGGGGGGGGGTCCGAGCCAGAGGAAGAATGACTTTCAGCATTATTTAGCTTATTCAATCTATTCAAAGCCCTTAATTTTGTTCAATCTATTCAAAGCCCTCAATCAGATCACCTCAGGTGCCTTGTCTTTATATATAATTTTAATTAATTAAGTTTAATTTATAATTAATTATAAATTAAATATAAATTATAACTACTTTATTACATAATAATAAAATATAATAATATTGTATAAATCATAATAATATTACAATTAGTTGTAATATTATTATAATGTTTTTATTTAAAAAACGTATCGTAAGTAGATACATAAAGTTCTGAAGTAAACTTAAAACTAAATCAAGAGTAAGTAATGAGATTTCAAGCATTGAGTTTCTCCAGAAAAATTATATTGTACTTTATTTTTATTTCTGTGAACTGGGAATGATGAGAATATGCTTTGGGATCATGGCTGTTGAGGTTTTTGGCAAACATTTTTCCATGAGGTTTTTGGCAAACATTTTTCCATCTATGACAGCTAGCACTGCCACTTGGAAATCTAAAACGCTGTTTCAGCTCATATTCAGGTCTTATGTTTAGAGTCAAGTAGGATGAATTTTGATCCTCCACTTTACCTTCAAAATGTTGAGATTGTTGCTAAACCTGGGTATATATCCCCATGTGTAAATCAAAAACATTGTACCTAGTATATTGGAGTTAACCACCTTAAGTAATTGGGTGGTGTGGGAGTGGCATTTACATCACACAGAGAAATGGTCGACCCTTTGTGTTACCAGGCAGTACTAAGTGTTGATGACTGTCATCACTTTTAGTACTACATGGTAACTGTGATTTAGCCTTATACTTTGAATTTATATACATACGTATGTATATGTGTGTGTGTGTATATATATATATATATACACACACACACACTGAATGATCATCATTGAATTATGACCACCCCTATGAAAACTGAATGCGACCCGTTGACCAAATAAAATGAAATATCCAATATACCAATTTGATAGTATCTAATCAAATTGGTCAGACAAGACTTCCCCTTAATAAGCCCATGCTGTGTCTGAACTATTACTGCAGCCTTGTCTACGTGATTCTGCATCACTTCTTTAATCAGTGACTACATTTTTTCCCTGGAACAGAAGTCAAACTAATTGGTCTGTAATTATTTGTGTTACCGTTTTGCACCCCCTTTGTGAATTCCGGATACATTTGCACATTTCCAGTCCATTGGGACCTCCCCTGAATCTAAGGATGTTCTCATAATTATGCTAAGAGTTTGCTTACTTCCTTGCTGCCTCCTTCAATATAACTGGATAGATTCCATCTGCCACAGGTGCCTTTTTTATGTTTAACTTCAACAATTTCTCCTCCACTTTGCTCTCTGTTATTACAAAATCATTTAACTCCCTGTTAGTTTAGTAAACTTCTGTCCTCCCCTTCCTTACAGAATTCCTCATGTGTGAATGTAGATGCAAAAAAATACTCATTGTTTGTCAGCTATCTGAGCAGGATTATCATTGGTTGAACCACCAGCATCAAGTGGACCAATATGATTCGTCCCTTCCTTCTAGAGTTTACATAAGTAAAGAAGTCTTTGTTGTTTTTCTTTGCATCCTTTGCCAAGGATTTCTCATAATCAGCCTTCCCTTGCCTAACCTCCTTTGTGACTTAATTACAGACTAGCTTATATCTGCCATAGGCTTGTGTCACCTGCTAATTTATATGCATCCCACACATTTTTCTTCTATGCCATGATTCTAATTAGTTCATCTGACGTCTATTTAGACCTAAATCTTGACAGTATTTCTTAGTTGGTATGAAAAGCCTAGTAGCTTCAAAGATTAATTCCCTGACGACCTCCCGTTTAGAATTCACTGTTTTTAACATCATCAGTTGATCCCACTGTATAGAATTCAAAAGCTGCCTGAAACCACTGTAGTCACCGTTACGAAAAAAAAAAAAAAAACCATTCCTCTTTACCCTTTATGGTAATTACACCTTACTAGGTGGTAGATGACTCTCATCAACTGGTGTAATACCACCACTTCGCTTGCCGACCGGGCTAGCTGGGTGGGTAAAGTGTGTGCCTGGCAACCCAAAGGTCGCGGGTTCGAATCCCGCCTCAGGCTTGGATCAGAGTATCGCAAAAACCTTGGGAGATGAATTATGGCCACAGAAGCCGATGCACCAACAACTAGCAAAAAAAAAAAAAATGATAATTTTTTTTTTGTTAGTGGTTCAAAGAAAACCACTTCGCTTATTCGAGGCTTGAAGTGGTGGAACCTATGTTTAGTCTCCACAGCTAAGTTCCAGTCAACCCTTCCCCATCTCTTGCATCATGCAGTATGAATGATGACTTTGGAGGTTATGATGGACATCATGGCGAGATCCAATCTTCCTTACATTTTGAGGGTACAGCTCTAAAATGGTGTTCACAGGCCGGCTGCTAGTTATTACACCGGACCGAATCTATTGGTAACTCTCTAGGATTCTTCCAGGTTAGCTAGTGTATAAGCTTGCTACATCTACTCTGCCAGATAGTGACTGGAGGGAGTCCGAGTAGTGTGTATGCGGAGAGCATTGTTGAGGCCATGTTGAGTCGAGGATCTGGGTATATTCTTACCATGTGTACGCCATATTCAAAAATTTTAATACTTCATACAGCATGTCCCCCCACTTTTTCTTACTATTGAATACACCATGAATTGTCAAACTAATAGAGTAAGCTTATCTGCAAAAAGATCCAAACCTCCCAAACACTTCCTAGTTTTCATTTCATAAATATACATGGTCTCAATTCTAATCTCAACGATGTCCATTTCCACTTGCAGTCTGCCAGACCCCATGTACTTTTTCTGACAAAATTCCAGTTATCGGTTGATTCAACTACTGCTCATCTCAGTTGCCCAAATTATTCACTGTATGATTCCTTTTGCCTGAAAGGTGGTACTTGTGCATATGTCTGTTCCGATATTCCATGTCAGAGACTTGGTAATTTGCAATCTTCTCTTTTCTATCTTCTCTATCTTAAAATCTCTCTACATCATTGTGTCAAGTTCATCTGTTGTCTCTACTGTTCTCCCAACTCCACTAATCACTTGGAGCTCTTCAACTTCCTCTCTTTGCAACTTGACTTTCTCCAGTCCAACTTTCCTAACAGTGAGGTAATTTTCCTTGGTGATTTGAATGTTCACAGCTCCAGTTGGCTTCCGTTTTCTAGTCACATCGACCCAGCTGGTTGAGATGCTGAGGCTTTTGCAATTACTAATGACCTTGCACAGATTGTTCATTTACCTACAAGAATACTGGACAATCCTAACCATACAGCGAACATGCTTGATCTTTTTGTCAGAAACAACCCTTCTAAGTACACTGTCAAAGTGAGTGGTCCTTTAGGCACCTCAGATCACAACTTGGTGATTGTCTCTTCTCCAATGGAGCCTTTATTTCATGGTTATTCCCAACCTCGTGTTGTTTGGCATTACAAGAATGCAAAATGGGATGACCTGCGAGATTTCTTTTCCTGTCGGACACAGTGGTGAGCTGTGAATATTTTAACAATGGGCTTGCAGTTTTGTCGACTTTTTGGTGTGAAACATCCTTGTGGTTTCCTGCCACGGAAGTGACTTCATCCGCGGCAGGCTTCCGCCTGAGGCACTTCCCACGTGCACACTACTGGTCTGTGCTGAGCCCTCAGTAGTAGTGTGATTAGAGTGCGTGATGCATTTTTCGTGACTGGTATGATATCTCGAGTCAGCCTGGTCATCATGCCTCCCCGCCCTCTTTACGATGATACCTGGATACGATAGTATCTCGAGTTCTAACTTTTTAGAATTTCATACTTCCTGAAGTAAGTATGACTGCAACAATACAAATATTTGTCAACAATTTTTTTCGTCTTGTATTTTCGTAACATTCCATTGTTAGGTGCCCCAAACAGCTGCGTATGTCATTTCAACTACAAGGTTGGTACTTCAATCGATGCTGTTTTCTAGAAATTTAGATACATTGCAATAGTAGGTACACATCGATTACTTTAGTTATCATAAATCCATTGTACTGTATCTTGTCTTCCAGAAATTATAAAAATTTGCGAATGTTCAATAAAATAAACAAAAGCTCTTATTTTGTAATCAATATACAAATCAAAATACCTAAAAGAAACGTGAAGGATTCACATAAAACCATCTATCACATGTGCTCAGTAGAGGTGCAACTTTTTTATTCTTCTTTATTTTAACAACTAGGGAAATATAATGGTTACTTTTTTTTTTTTTTTCTCCCATGATAAAATTTTAATATTGCAAATAAAACATAACATGAATTATTTTCCATATCACAAATAACATAAAAACTATCACAAAACATTCCACAATATAAAAACAAACTATTCTAGAAAAGGTGCACAAAAATCTAAGATTATATGAAAAAAAATTATTTCACAAATATTCAATAAAAATTATTCTAAAAATTGCCATATGCAATTTACTTCTTTATTAATATTTGTTGTTGATCTTCTGCTTTGCTCAATAGCTGAGTGATGATTACAGAGGTATTATTAGCTATAGGGTGCAAGGAAGCCTGAGGCTTTTTCTGCACTAGCCAAAAAAAAAAAAAAAAAATTCCTGAGTTACCCTGAGAGAGAGAGAGAGAGAGAGAGTTAAAAGTAGAAGGGAATCACCAAGAAAGAGAAGAATGATGATATCCAGCTCAGGACCTTGGATGCTCCAAGCCCATACTCACCAGATGTGAGCCCCTGGGGTTATTTGACTTATGATTCCGGATTGGTAACGATCCGGAATCAAATTTAAGCAAAGGTTTTCCATTTAAATGTATGGTCATCATAATCTGCAATGTGTTTAATTGTCAACATTATTCCATTCATTTATACAATATTATTCATTATGCTGAAAACACTGCTAATCGCAATGGTTTCAAAGATATTTCTGGCTTTCTTAATTGAAAAGGGAATTTCACTCGATTTTAAAGATAAAATGTCTTCGAAAAAATCTCTAAAATCATTAATTTTTATTTCATATTTTATCAGAAAACAAATTTCTTATTTTGTTTTCACTTTCTTGCCATGGAGACGAAAGTTCTTTCATATTCCACGATTCCAGGTAGCATATGTTTAAAATTTCTTTCAATTCCTCATTGTCAATAGTATCATTATTTTCTTTATGTAATTTAAAATTACTGTGTTGCATTAATAACTTATACTTAATAACATGTCACAAGGTAATTTTTAAATGTGTTCTTACTTTGGATTCCTTCAAATTCTTTCCACTTCAATGTGCTCTCAATTTTAGCTTCATAATTTCCTTCAGAATTTTTCGAATTAGCGATACCATTGATATTTAGAATAATTATTTTGGCTGCGTTTACTGTAGTGATTCTGTAAAGCTTCTGAAAGGTAAGAGAGCTCCTTCAGGATGTCGATCACTAGTGCTAAATCGTTAAGAAATTTCAGATTTTATGTCTGTTTAATAATCCAGAATATTCAATTAACTTTCTGATTCAAAATGTTTGCACAAAGCGGGAAAATTCCTACAATCCTCAATTGCCCGTCCGTAAGCTACAAGCTGCCCATCGTGTCCTGAACATTCGATCGATCTTTATAGTTTCCACATGAAGTTCTTTAGCCATGTTCTTTCCACATCAAGTTTAAACATCCTTAACTCGTGTTGGTTTTTCGAAGATTGGTGATACAGTTTTTTTTTTTTTTTTTTTAATTATTGCCTGTATGCCATTATATTTTGGAACATTTTTCTTCACCATGAAAGCCTCGACACAGTTTCCAAATCTGCCAACATTTCATCTTCAGAAAGTTTACTTAATATTCTTAAAGTTCTTTAGGCATGTTCTTTCCACATCAAGTTTAAACATCCTTAACTCGTGCTGGTTTTTCGGAGATTGGTGATACAGTTTTTTTTTTTTTTTTTTTAATTATTGCCTGTATGCCATTATATTTTGGAACATTTTCTTCACAGTGAAAGCCTCTACACGGTTTCCAAATCTGCCAACATTTCATCTTTGGAAAGTTTACTTAATATCTTAGTTGCCTCATCCCCCCCCCAGCCCGACGTCTACCGTCACCAGTTATTTGAATACTGTGCAAAATATCGGAAATACTCGGATATTCAGCTACTGTGACCATGTAAACATAGACAGGAGAAATTTACGGAAACGCGTGGATCACTCACTTCTCCGAAAAACATATGACTTCCTGTCGGAGTAAAGAGGAACCACAGCACAGGTTGACCAGAGGTTATTATCTGTGTCAGGATTCTTCTTAATCCTCTGACTGGCTATGGAAAGCATATTAACTCACGTCTTGGAATGTGGCTGCATAGGTTTTACGGACACCATTAACGTTGCAGGGTGGTAATCCCTTTCACCCTTAATTTGTGCTTTCTAATTACCTAAAGGCCAGAGGTGAAGACGATGCGCACAAAGTTGTCTATCGTAATCTGTTTGTTCTACTGAAATTATTTTAAATGTTTCCTTAGAAACCAAGGGGAATTCAAAAAAATTCGCTATGAAGAAGTTCGTTAAACAGAGGTCCGACTGTAATTAACTCAAAAATGAAGCAATTTTAAAATACATAACTGGTCGATTGTGCCATTATAATGCTGGGGATGATGCCCCGCTTGCCCCACCGTAGTTCTGGCTCTAGATACTCAATAATTAAATTCAGGATTTCATTTGTAAAATAAATAATCGCTTCAATATTGGGCTCACAAATTTTCAAAAGAAAAATAACAATGGGCTCTTGCAAGCCCACTATAGCTCACCACTGGTCAGATTACTGTTTTAAAACTTCTGATGTCAATGTTTGCTGCAATCAGATCGTGTCAGTGAAATTATTCTTGTAGGAATGGAATCCTTTATTCCACACTCCACTTTAAAATCTCATCCTTTATCTAAACCTTGGTTTTCTAATAAATGTGCTAAGGCCGCTCAGGAGAAGAATGTTGCATATCTTAATTGGCTTGTTTCCAATTCTTCAGTTTCATTTTCTGCCTACACCAAAGCTCGCAACAATTGTAAAGCCATTATTAATCAGTCCAAACTAGATTATAAACAGGCTAAGAGTAGAACTTGCTTCTTGCCCTAATGGTAGCCATACATTCTGGTCTCTTGCCAAAGCTATTGGCTGCAACTGTTGCCTATCTCTGCTCACACCTCTGTCAAAACCAGATGGTTCTGTTGTCATTTCGGCCAAGCATAAAGCTGACCTTCTAGCATCCCATTTTTCTTCCAACTCATGTATTAATGATCTTGGTAAAACACCTCCCACCATTCCTGGCATGCTCCATTTAATGCTTCCTGTTATCTTCCGTCAAAAGGATGTCAGAAGGATTTTGATGAATCTTGATGCTAAGAAAGCTCCAGGTCCCGATGGTATTTCTCCATTTGTTCTCAAAAGCTGTGCTCCTGAATTTACTCCTGTTCTTTGCTGCCTTTTTTTACTTTCAAATTCCAAAGGTGTTTTTCCTTCTGTTTGGAAATTTGCTCATATCAAGCCAGTTCCTTAAAAGGGTGACAAATCCCTCCCATCCAATTATCGTCCAATTGCAATTATTTCTACTCTTCCTAAAATAATGGAGAAATCAATTAACTGCCAACTCTTAAACTCCTAGAAACCTTCCATCTAATCAACGATCGCAGTATGGATTCTGTCAGTGTCGATCCACTGGTGATATTCTGGCTTATGTTACCCCTTTATGGACAAATTCAATTGGAAAAGTTTGGTGAAACACATCTCAAAGGCTTTCAATTGTGTTTGGCATAAAGGTCTTCTAAAGAAGCTTCCATTTTATGGTTTGCCAACTGTTTTTGTAATTGGTTATCCAGTTTTCTCTCTGATCACTCACTGCGGGTGATGGTAGATGGCTCTCTGTGGTCTAACTTCTCAACTGATGCTGGTGTCTCCCAAGGTTCAGTCCTTTTCCCCACTTTTTTCCTCTTGCATATTAATGACCTCCTTCCGTTAACTAGAAATCCTATACATGGTTTTGCCGATGATAGCACATTTCCACTTTCCATTTTGAGAAACCTTGGCCTACTCAATCAGCGTCAACTTCTTGAATATCTGCTACCAATTCTTTAAATGCCGATCTCCAGGTAATTCTCCAGTGGGGCAAAGACAACTTAGTTGATTTCAATCCTTTTAAAACTCAGCCTTGTCTTATATCTCGCAAAAAGGATTCTTCTGCTCCTATGCTTATTTTTGGTGACACTCTGATTTCTAGGCAAGTTGATATATCTCTTTTGGGGATTACCCTGACTTCTAATCTCCTTTGGCACAAGCACATTACAAATATTGCTTCCTCTGCATCTAAAAAACTTGGTTTTCTCTTTCGCCCTCGGCGAAAGAGAAAACCAAACAGCTGTTCACTCTGTACAAATTGCAAATCCACCCAAAACCTCTCTCTGGCTTCTAGATTTCATTCAGAAAAGGGTAGTTAGGTTAATTAATGACTCCTCTCTAACACAGTCTCTCCACTGGCCGTCTCATAGATGGACTGTTTCTGCTGAATGCCTTTTCTACAGATACTTCCATGGGCACTGTTCTTCTGAATTGGCTTCTATAATTCCCACTCTCTCTTTCAAAACAGTCCGAACATGTGCTGCTGCCCGCCAAGATCTGTTTACTGTCCAGCTTCAAACTCACGTAACTAATTTTTCATCTTCTTCATTTATTCATTCAACTGCCATTTGTTGGAACAACTTTCCTTCATGTTTTTCCTGAAAATTACAGGAAACTTGTTTACTGTCCAACTTCCAACTCGCATAACTAATTTTTGATCTTCCTCGTTTATTTATTCAACTGCCATTTTCTGTAACAACTTTCCTTCATATGCCTTTCCTGAAAATTACAGTCTACAGAAGTTCAAGTCTAATGTCAAGAAATATCTTCTCAACCTCCAACCCAAGTACTTAGTACCCAAGCACGGTACTAAGTACTATAAGTTCTAATACCTCTCTTGTTTGGGGTTTTCATTAAAAAAAAAAATAAATAAATCCGGCATCAGTAGACTGTGATCACTGCACCTAGTGGTTCCTTTATCTGCAAATTCCTAATGCATGAGTCATCACTGCTGATAATCAGATCAAGAGTATTACCCCTCATTTTTCCGGTGCCTCCGTATCCAGGTGGAAGGAGCAGCAGTGCGTAGCACACTCTTCTTGATTAGACCGGGGTTTGAGCCTGTCACCACCAAATACGGAGGATACGGAAAGGTCAGGGAATGACCACCGCATATTCCCGGAGCAATATGGCCTTAGTGGCTAATGCTCCTAAAAAAAAAAAAAAAAACATAACAAAAACCCCAATTTTCCTTTCTCAGTGTTTGTCATACCAAACTGACTCAATATTGCTCTGTCCACCCATGTCAACTGGATGCATCTCCTTAGATTTTGTGTTTCTTAACTAACAACATAACTCCTCCTCCTTTCCTGTACACATTGTAGTCCCCAAATTCCAATTCTGCACTGCATTGTGACTACGTCTCTGATATCCCAACAATATCTGTCTTTGATGCCTTGATTAGCACTTCAAATTCATCATATTTATTTACTATACTTCTAGCCTTGGTGCACATGGAAGTATAAGTGCACCTGTTCTTACTTTTAGTTATCCTTTGTTACACATTAAAATGCACTACTTGCTTGATGTTTGTGGAGCAGTCAGGTACGGGACATGATACTGCCATGGGGGATGTCTTTGTGTGTGCGTGATGCAAAGAGTGTAAGGAAATCAGGCGACAACTCGGCATTGTTATGGGCCTGTGTGAGAGCTTGAAGGACAGGGTGGATGCCCTCGAAGGATTAAACGTGAGGGGCCCATCAAGCTCTCAGCTGCCCACACCAATGCCAGAGCTTGCACTTGGTCATCGCGCAACACAGTGGCAGCCCCCAAGGCAGAATGCGCTGGTCCCAAAGGAACTAATAGTTGTTGGTGACTCTGTTGTCAGGGAAACGGGAAACATGCTTTGTAAAAAGGATAGGTGGAACAGGACCAGGGTGTGTCTGCCAGGGGCAAAGGTTGATGACGTTGTAGAGCGGATATCATCTTTTAAGGGCACAAAAGATGATATAGTTGTACAAGTTGGCACTAATGATATTAAGAGTAGGAGACCGGCGGAATTACTTAACAAGTACAGGTCACTGTTGAAAAAAAGCCGTGAATTAGGGTTGAATTTGAAAGTGTCTGCAATTCTGCCCAGACACGATAGGAGGGAGTATATGATAAGAGCCGTGACGATCAATTCGGCCCTGGAAGGATTGTGCAAGGCTCAAGGGGTAGAATTTTTTTCAGCCTGTTCTGTACTTGTTAACAGGAGAGACTGCTTCTACAGGGATGGGATACACTTAAATAGAAAGGGTGCAAGAATGTTTGCTGATGCTATCGAGGCAGTGTTAGGTGGGTCAAAAACTGCTAGATTGGGGGGATACAAGGACTAATAGATTAACAGTAGCCAGCAGAGGTGGAAGTTATTCTTGTACTGCTTCTATTGGAATGAGCCACAGCCTGGAAAATAAGATGCAGGATATTTCAGAGACTGCTGGGAATCATTGGGGTACAAATAAACACATAGGTTGTGTTAGGGTAGCTAAGAAAAAGAACAGGTGCATGTATACTTGCGTGTACACCAATGCTAGGAGTTTAGAAAATAAATTTGATGAATTTGAGGTATTGCCCAAAACATCAAAGGCAGATATTGTGGGGATTTCAGAGACATGGTGTCACACAGATATAAGGAATGCAGAACTGGAATTTGGGGAGTACAATGTCTACAGAAAGGATAGACAGGATAGGAAGGGAGGAGGGGTTATGCTATTAGTTAAGAAATACATAAAATCCAAGGAAGTGAAGCCAGTCAACATTGCTGGACAGTGCAGTGTCGAGTCAGTTTGGTGTGACATAAGCATTGGGAGATCAAAATTGAGAGTAGGAGTGTGCTATAGGCCTAATGACTCTGATGAGTATAATAAGAAACTGTACGGGGAAATAGAGTGGGCCAGTAAATCAGAGTCTTATAATGGGGGATTTCAATTTCCCAGATATTGACTGGAATTTGGGGGCTGGTCACTCACACATTAGCAAGGCATTTGTGGATTTATTGGATGGTTGTTTTCTACATCAGCATGTTCAGGAGGCAACTAGAGGGAGTAATACTCTTGATTTGATTATCAGTAGTGATTCTTCATGCATTAAGAATCTGCAGGTAAATGAACCACTAGGTGGCAGTGATCACAGTGTGCTGAAGTGGGATTTACTCAAAGAGATAACTACCATTAGAGATAAAGGGAAGGGTTATTGCTTTCGTAAAGGCGACTACGATGGACTGAAACAGTATTTAAATTCGATACAGTGGGACCAACTGATGATGTTACCAACAGCAAATTCAAAATGGGAAGCATTCAAAGAACTTATCTTGGAAGCTACTAGGCTTTACATACCAACTAAGAAATATTGTTCAAGGTTTAGGCCTAAGTGGATGTCAGATGAACTAATGAGACATATGGCAGAGAAGAAAAATGCATGGGATACATACAAGTTAACACGTGACACAGAAGCCTATGATAGATACAAGTTGATCTGTAACCATGTTATAAACGAGGTTAGGCAGGCGAAGGCAGATTACGAGAAATCTTTGGCAAGGGATGCAAAGAAAAACAGCAAAGAGTTCTTTACTTATGTAAACTCTAGAAGGAAGGGGATGAATCAGATTGGTCCACTTGATATCGATGGGTCAACTGTTGATGATCCTGCTCAGTTAGCTAACGAACTGAATGAATATTTTGCATCGACATTCACACATGAGGAGTATTCAGCGAGGGGGATGCCAGAGGTGTATTCAACTCTGGCAGTAAGCTAGAGAATCTTGTAATAACTGAGAGTAAAGTGGAGGAGAAATTGTTGAAGATAAATATAAGAAAGGCACCTGGGGTGGATGGGATCTATCCAGTTATATTAAAGGAAGCAGCAAAGGAAGTAAGCAAACCCTTAGCCATAATTATGAGAGCTTCCTTGGACTCAGGGGAAGTACCCATGGACTGGAGATGTGCAAATGTGACCCCAATTCACAAAGGAGGATCAAAGGGCGGCACAAGTAATTATAGACCTGTAAGTTTAATTTCTGGTCCTGGAAAATTAATGAAGGCACTGGTTCAAGAAGCACTGCAGGATCATCTAGACAAGACTTCAGTTATAGTTCAGACACAGCATGGTTTTGTTAAGGGGAAGTCTTGCCTGACCAATTTGATTGGATATTATGATGCAGTCACAAAAGAACTGGATGCAGGGAATAACTTTGATATTATATACTTGGATCTTAGAAATGCTTTTGATACTGTTGCACATGGAAGACTGCTGCACAAATTGGAGCAGTGTGGCATTGGAGGCAAATTGCTGCTATGGATAAAGGGGTGGTTGAGGCGGAGAAGACAGAGTGGTAATCAATGGACACTGCTCACCGTGGACTGATGTTATTAGTGGAGTCCCTCAGGGTTCAGTATTGGGTCCATTATTGTTTTCTGTATTTATAAATGATATTGATGATGGTATATCAAGCTTAATGTCCAAGTTTGCATACGATACGAAGGTGGGCAGGGTTGTCAAGGACACTACTGACACTATGCTACTGCAACAGGATCTGGAAAGGTTGAGCAGATGGGCTGAGAGGTGGCAATTGAAGTTTAACATTGGCAAATGTAAAGCACTACATATGGGAAACAGCAACCCCAGAGCAACGTATCAACTCTGTGCTACTACACTGACAGTGGTAGAGAATGAACGGCACCTGGGGTTGGTTGTGCAGGCAGATATGAAGTTTTCTGAGCAGTGCAGACGGGCTACAAGAGTAGCTCCTGGTGTATTGTCGATGATATATAGGAATATTTCTAGCAGGGATAAGGAGGTGATTATTCTCTTGTATAAGGCAATGGTCAGACCGCACCTTGAGTACTGTATACAGGTCTGGAGGCCTCATTTCAAGAAGGATGTAGAGATGCTGGAATGAGTACAGAGAAGGGCAACAAGATTAGTGAATGGAACAAAGGGGTGCTCTTACGAAGAAAGGCTTACGTTTTGCAAATTACAGTGTCTGGAGACGAGGCACCGGCGAGGTGATCTGATAGAGGTGTATAAAGCCTTGAATGGTTTGAGCATGCTCAATGCTGATCGGATTCTTCCTCTTTCTCAGAATAATCACCTGAGCGGGCATAAATTCAAATTGAGGAAAGACAGATGTAGGATAGACGTGAGGAAATTTGCCTTTAGCCAGCGGATGGTTGGTTGCTTTAATAGATTTCCATCCCTTGTCGTGGAAGTTGATAGCCTAAATAAGTTTAAGGCTCAGCTGTACAGGTATTTCGAACGAACAGAGGGGTGAAGTGGAAGTGGTTATTTTTTATTTATTTATTTATTTTATTATTATTATTATTATTATTTTTTTTTTGGCTGATGCTGCATAAGCTTGCTTTCTTGCATCAAATGCCTCTACTAATGCTAATGCTAACACCAGTTTCAAATAATCTGTTTTTGTGACATTTTTAAAAGATGTGAGTTGCTATCTTTAAATCAGTTTAAATTTTTGTTTGTTTTAATTAAATTAAAATTAAACATTGAAAAGAATAGAACATTCATTTACCTACATTGTTTACAGTACAGAAAATCCAAGGGGGGGGAGGTGCATGACTGGAACAGCATTGAAAAATGCGAATGTAATTCTTGGTAAAAGTCATGCCACTAGAAACAAAACTTTTCACGGTACCAACAAATGAACTAATTCAGATGAACTAATGAGACATATGGCAGAGAAGAAAAATGCATGGGATACATATAAATTAACATGTGACACAGAAGCCTATGATAGATATAAGTTGATCTGTAACCAAGTTACAAAGGAAGTTAGGCAGGCAAAGGCAGATTATGAGAAATCCTTGGCAAAAGATGCAAAGAAAAACAGCAAAGAGATCTTTACTTATGTAATCTCTAAAAGGAAGGGGATGAATCAGATTGATCCACTTGATATCGATGGTTCAACTGTTGATGATCATGCTCAGGTAGCTAGCAAACTAAATGAATATTTTGCATCGACATTCACACATGAGGAATTATTCAGTGAGGGGAATGCCAGAGGTGTATTCAACTCTGGCAGTAAGCTAGATAATCTTGTAATAACTGAGAGTAAAGTGGAGGAGAAATTGTTGAAAATAAATACAAGAAAGGCACCTGGGGTGGATAGGATCTGTCCACTTATATTAAAGGAGGCAGCAAAGGAAGTAAGCAAACTTTTAGCCATAATTATGAGAGCTTCCTTGGACTCAGGGGAGGTACCCATAGACTGGAGCTGTGCAAATGAGACCCCAATTCACAAAGGAGGATCAAAGGCTGACACAGATAATTATACACCTGTGAGTTTAACTTCTGTTCCAGGAAAATTAATGGAGGCACTGGTTAAAGAAGCACTGCAGGGTCATCTAGACAAGACTTCAGTTATAGCTCGGACACAGCATGGTTTTGTTAAGAGAATGTCTTGCCTGACCAATTTGATTGGATACTATGATGCAGTCACAAAAGAACTGGATGCAGGGAATAACTTTGATATTATATACTTGGATCTTAGAAAGGCTTTTGATACTGTTGCATATGGAAGACTGCTGCACAAATTGGAGCAGTGTGGCATTGGAGGCAAATTGCTGCTATGGATAAAGGGGTGGTTGAGGCGGAGAAGACAGAGAGTGGTAATCAATGGACACTGCTCATCGTGGACTAATGTTATTAGTGGAGTCCCTCAGAGTTCAGTGTTTGGTCCATTATTGTTTTCTGTATTTATAAATGATATTGATGATGGTATATAAAGCTTAATGTCCAAGTTTGCATACGATATGAAGGTTGGCAGGGTTGTTAAGGACACTACTGATGCTATGCTGCTGCAACAGGATCTGGAAAGGTTGAGCAGATGGATTGAGAGGTGGCAAATGAAGTTTAACATTGACAAATGTAAAGTACTACATATGAGAAACAGCAACCTCAGAGAAAAGTATCAACAGGGTGGTACTACACTGACAGTGGTAGAGAATGAAAAGGACCTGCGGGTAATTATGCAGGCAGATAGGAAGTTCTCTGAGCAGTGTAGAAGGGCTGCAAGAGTAGCTCATGGTGCCTTGTCAGTGATATACAGGAATTTTTCTAGCAGGGATAAGGAGGTTATTATTCCCTTGCATAAGGCAATGGTCAGGCCACACCTTGAATACAGGACTGGAGGCCTAATTTCAAGAAGGATGAAGAGCTGCTGGAACGAGTACGGAGAAGGGCAACAAGATTAGTGAATGGAACAAAGGGTTGCTCTTACGAAGAAAGGCTTAAGTTTTGCAAATTACAGTGGCTGCAGACTAGGCACCGGTGAGGTGATCTGATCGAGGCATATAAAGCCCTGAATGGTTTGAGCATGCTCAATGCTGATGGGATTCTTCCTCTTGCTCAGAATAATTGCCTGAGAGGGCATAAATTCAAATTGAGGAAAGGCAGATGTAGGATAGATGTGTGGAAATTTGCCTCTAGCCATCGGGTAGTTGGTTGGTGGAACCAACTTCCATCCCTTGTAGTGGAAGTTGATAGCCTAAATAAATTTAAGGCTCAGCTGGACAGGTATTTCGGATGAACAGAGGGGTGAAGTGGAATTGTTTTTTTTTTTTTTTTTTGGCTGATGCTGCATAAGCTTGCTTTCTTGCATCATACGCCTCTACTAATGCTAATGCTAAAATGCATGCACCTAATTTTATTATTATTGTTATTATTAGTTATGCTGCATCAGCCAAAAAAAAATTTCTGAGTTATTGAGAGAGAGAGAGAGAGAGAGGAATCACCAAGAAAGAGAAGAGTGATGATATCCAACTCAGGGTCCTTGGGTGTGCCAATCTCATACTGACTAGATGTGTGCCCCTGTGGTGGACTTATCAATATTACTATCAATTTTGCAAGAAAAGACTAATTGTCTAAATCAGCAACATGGAATTGATGACCAAGTGTGGCAGTGGATGATTCTAAAGATTTACGGGCATTAATAACTTCAGTCTGAATCAGTTAACAAAGAAAATGTTAGTCTGGTTGTGTTCAAACTGGTTGCACCTCATATATTCTATTCTTGAAATATATGAGGCAAGGAATATTTTTAACCTTGACGAGATAGATAATTTGTTCCCAAATAAAACTTCAAGAAGAGCCCTGTAATAGTGGAAAAAATGAAGTAAACAAGGAATTGCCATTCTGTTTTGCAGCAGTGTAGGTAGGTGGCAGTTCAAAATTGCATCCACTTTGTTTTGTCAATTTTCCAAGATGTTTTAAAGATGTTAGCCAATTTTCCCACTATTATGGAGCCAGTACAAGTGCTTGGTTTATGATCAGAATTTTTCAGTCATTATTATTGGGAGAGGACAGAGGAATGGTTTCATTTAAAAAAGGGGATATTTTGATAATTCTAGATTGTTGTATTTGCAGAAAGTTCTATGTATCTTCTTGGTAAAAATTTTCAGATAGTATCTTTAATTGTAATGGAACGTCTGTTGGATTGGGGCTCTTTGTGAAATATGAATATGGGTCACATCCTAAAAAGGTTGGAAATTTCTAATAGGGAGGATAATGTAGCATAACTGAAAAAAACTCATGAGATTTTAATGTTAAATCAGTCTTTTTGATACCTTTTCCATCTCACCATCGCAGCATAGTTTTTTGTCTTTTTTGTAAAAAAAAAAAACCCTTATGTTAAATGTGGAATTTTTTAAAAATTCTGTGAATTTCTGCTTATTTTCATAGTGTCAAGTGTGCCAGTTGACATATCATAGTTCCAAGTTCCACATACATATGTATGTGGAACTTGGAACTCTGGAAATATTTGTGTTCCTCTGTAATGTGTGACTACAGCATTTCATCATACTTGTGTGGTGTGAAAGTAATTAACAAGGTCCTTCAGTAACATGCCAAAGAAATATGATGTAAAATTTCAGAAGACTATACAAAGGGTACTAGGAAAGTTTTGCAATATGACGCAACAATGAATCACAGGAAGCTGCTTGTTGCTGCATGTTGAGACATGTTCATACGTGCATAGTAGCCGCCGCGCCAAGTCGATGGGCTCAGTTATTCATTAGTAGTGAGAGCGTAAAGTGCTTGCGATGGCATCGTGGTCACGAAATGAGATAAGGACAGTTTTGCGGTATAATTTCGTGCGTGGTTTAACCATAGACCAGTGCTTAGAAGAAATGACTCTTGCACTAGATGATGATTGTCCACATTGTACAACGATATTCAGGTGGTATAGAGAATTCCAAAGGGGAAATTTCACTCTGGAGGATTCTGAGAGGCCGGGAAGGCCACGAACGTCAGTTATGGAGGAAAACGTTACTGCTGTGAGGAAAATGCTTGACGAAAACAGGCGAGTACCTACCAACAGATAGAGGATACTTTGGGCCTAAATGCACCAGCAATTCGTTCGATTCTGCAAGATCATTTGCACGTGAAGAAACTTTGTTCTCTCTGGGTGCTGCATCAACTGACTGAAGAGCAGATGACACGACGTGTGACTTGGTGCCGGGAGATGTTAAAAAAGTTTGATAAGGGACAATCTCGGTATGTGAACAACATCGTGACAGGTGACGAGACTTGGCTGTACTATTACGATCTGCCGACCAAGGCTCAAAACAAAGTTTGGGTCTTTGATGATGACGACACACCCGTAATTGTCAGAAAATCCCGATCTGTAAAGAAGAAAATGATAGCTGTATTTTTCAAATCGAGTGGAATTGTGGAACGTGTCACGCAGAAGACAGTCACAGCTAAGTGGTATACTGAACAATGCCTGCCTAAAGTCATTGGATCTATGAAGAACCTGCGGCCAAAGTCAAGAATGGACACCTGGTACCTCCATCACGATAATGCTGCAGCTCACCGCGCCAAAGCCTGCACCGAATATTTGACCACGACAGGACTGAAACTTCTCGAGCACCCTCCCTACAGTCCAGCAAGACCTTGCTCCCTGCGACTTTGCACTGTTCCCGCATGTGAAAATGAAGCTAAAAGGGAGGCGGTTTTCCAGTGATGAGGACCTTCTATGGGCTTGGGACAACGAGTGTGCTTTACAACCTAGTGAAACTTGGCAGAACTGGTTTAAAGATTGGTTTCGGAGGATGGAGAGGTGTATTGAATGTAGAGGAAATTATTTTGAAAAAATTAAATAAACAAAGCTGTATTGCAAAACTTTCCTAGTACCCTTTGTACATATATGCAAGATTTTCCATGCATTGCAAATTCATATGCTGAAAAAACATTCAGCATTGTCACATATGTTGATTGTTTTTTTATTCACATTGTTTATCTTTAAACTTTCTCACCACTGTTATGCAACACATTTTGACATCCTTGTCTCTGATTCAATCTAAATTAGTATTAGTAGGGCATGTGATGCAAGAAAGCAAGCTTATAGTATCAACCAAAAAAAAAAAAAAAAAACGCCCTTCCCATTTCACCTATCCATTCACTCAAATGTTTGTCTAGTTCTGCCTTGAACTTATTTAAGTTGCTGACCTCCACTACAACAGATGGAAGTTTGTTCCAGCTATCAACCACCTGCTGGCTAAAGGCGAACTTCTGCACATCTATTCTACAATTCTCTTTCCTCAGTTTGAATTTATATCCCCTCAGGTGAGTAATCTGAGCAAGAGGTAGAATCCCATTAGCATTGAGCTTACTCAATCCATTCAAGGCCTTATGCACTTCAATTAGATCACCTCACAGGTGACTAGTCTCTAGAAGCTGCAATTTGTAGAACTTAAGCCTTTCTTGGTAACAAATCCCCTTTGTTCCAGTCACCAATCTCGTCGCCCTTCTCTGTACTCGTTCCAGTAGCTCTACATCTTTCCTAAAATGAGGCCTCCAGACCAGTATACAGTACTCAAGGTGTGGTCTGACCATTGCCTTAACCAAAGGGACAATCACCCCCCCCCCCCTTATCTCTGCTGGCAAAATTCCTGTATATCATTGACAAGACACCATTTAATAAATTAATGAGAACATCATTGTCTAATAGTTTCTTCCATACATTTACTATTGTACTCTGCTTTACTTCATTCCAACTTGAAGCCCATTGCAAATGGCGCTTTTGTTATGATTTTTAATATTGGTTACTATCTTTTCTCTTTAGCCTACTCTGTCAGAATTGGGAAAAAAAACCCCAAGATTCTTTGTTTTCTGCAATACAAACATTTACACTGCAATGCTCTTCAATCATCCTCAATAGGATGATTAATAACTAGAATACCATGACGAATATCTTGCCAGAACTGTTTTGTATTCATTAATATCAAGGTTATTACAAAAACTTTTCCCTCAGCTCCCTTCACTGCTAGGTAAGGTGTCAGTGGGGTGGAGTTTGGCTAAATATGCAATTTGATAATTTTTTACATGCATGACTATATTGTCCTTTAAAAAAATTACAATTATTGCACAAAAATTGTGGTTCTAGAAATTGCTACATGAAGTTGTCCATGAGCAAAAAAATGTCAACTTTGTTGGAAGTCTGACCCTTAGATTTGTTTATTGTAATGACGAAAACTAAGAAATTGTCTTCTCTTCAAAGTAAATGGCAAGTTTCATTGGGAGTGAAATCAATTCTCAGGATTTGAAAATTGGTTGGAAAATTTTCAGAAATTTTTTTTTCTCAATTTTACTGCTAAATAAAACCTATTACAAAAGGAATCAGGTCAAAAGCTTGTTTAGTCTTTGAGTTATTTATGTCAAGGAGTGTTCGAGATGGAGGGGCGTAAGCAAATTATTATATAGATAGCCATGCCTTAATATTTTCATGTTCATTTAATTTTTCATTTGATTCTTTTAATTCTTTTACAAAGCAATTTTGAAATAATTCTGAAAAAAGGGTCAGAATATATACATAATAAAGGCAGTCCAAATTATGGAATCTGAATTAGTAAGGTTTTACTGTAATTAAAATAATTTATAGAGTTATATGCCAACTTCATTTAATTAAAAAAAATGCACACCTGCAACTTGGCTGTGAGATGCTACTGGTAATAAATGTGATGACGGATACTTTGAACAGTTTCTGTAATAACTAATAAATATTGTTATTCCTATTGATTTTTTTTCATTCTCTCTAAAACATTATGCTGGACCTTGTGTGTGGGTACACTTTGTTCTTCTTAATAATGTAGGCAGGATCTGTTGAAATGGAATGGCTGGGGATACAAGGATTCAAAATTTTTTTTGGACAACAAGACCAACAACATACGCTTTTCAGGACAAAGGTAATTATTAATTGAAAAATAGTATTATGCTTCTATTTGTATTATATATCAGATGAGATTTATGTATTTTTAATTTGTCAGCTTCATTCTCTGTGTTTTTTTTATGTCTTGTAATATTGTGATTGACAGTGTTATTAAAAAAAAGTCCTGCTATAATGGTATACCATATTTTATAAATGTAATCACTGCTTTCATGCATGGTATTAAACAAAAATATAGCATAACATTTTCTTTTGTAATGAAGTGGCATGATTATTGGTTTTATTTAAAAAGAAAAACATTTAATCTGTTGTAATTTAACCAAAATTGTGCAGATAATTTAGAAATCTTTAAATAGATTAAAAGCCATAGGTATATTGGAAGAGGTCAACAAATTAAATTTTAATAATAGAAACGTCACCTGTGACAGTATTACGGTTTTTTTGTCATTTGTCAGTCCTCTGGTTGGGTGTGGATTACAATCCCCTCATTGACTGGAAGAATTCTTAAAAGTTTCTTTAACCCAGCTGTAGTACCTCTTGCTTTTGTAACAAGAGTGATATCCTGTTTCCTGACGGGCCTAGATTTTGATTTTAATATTTAGGAAAAAAGTATATGGTTTTTTGAATTTTGTTTTTAGTGTACCCCTTTTACCAGTTTATTACTTTATTACTTTAATGTTTATTACTTTCAGTTCTACAATTTTTTTTATTATTACATAATTGAAAAGTTTGAAATTGTGTTTTATTTACACTAAAAATACTCATTAGTTTTAATGAAATAAAGTTTATTAATTATGCTTAAATTTCCAGAAAAATGTTGATAACATTAAATAGAAACACGAAACCACAGACCAGCATATAGTATTTCTCATGCATTAGCAGAGGCATATGATACAAGAGAGCAAGCTTATACAGCATCAGCCAAAAAAAAAAAGCACGCTCCCATTTCATCCCTCCGTTCATTCCAAGTACCTGTCCAGCTCAGCCTTAAATTTATTTAGGCTATCAACTTCCACAACAAAGGATGGACGTATGTTCCACCAACCAACCACCCGTTGGCTAAAGACAAACTTCCGCACATCAATCCTACATCTCTGTCTTTTCTCATTTTGAATTTATGCCCTCTCAAATGATTATTCTGAGCAAGAGGAAGAATTCCATCAGCATTGAGCATGCTCAAACCATTCAAGGCTTTATACACCTCTATCAGATCACCTCGCCGGTGCCTCGTCTCCAGACACTGTAATTTGCAAAACGTAAGCCTTTCTTCGTAAGAGCACCCCTTTGTTCCATTCACTAATCTTGTTGCCCTTCTCTGTACTCGTTCCAGCATCTCTACATCCTTCTTGAAATGAGGCCTCCAGACCTGTATACAGTACTCAAGGTGCGGTCTGACCATTGCCTTATACAAGAGAATAATCACCTCCTTATCCCTGCTAGAAATATTCCTATATATCATCGACAATACACCAGGAGCTACTCTTGTAGCCCGTCTGCACTGCTCAGAAAACTTCATATCTGCCTGCACAACCACCCTCAGGTGCCTTTCATTCTCTACCACTGTCAATGTAGTAGCACAGAGTTGATACGTTGCTCTGGGGTTGCTATTTCCCATATGTAGTGCTTTACATTTGCCACCTCTCAGCCCATCTGCTCAACCTTTCCAGATCCTGTTGCAGTAGCATAGTGTCAGTAGTGTCCTTGAGAACCCTGCCCACCTTCGTATCGTCTGCAAACTTGGACATTAAGCTTGATATACCATCATCAATATCAATATCCAGCATCTCTACATCCTTCTTGAAATGAGGCCTCCAGACCTGTATACAGTACTCAAGGTGTGGTCTGACCATTGCCTTATACAAGAGAATAATCACCACCTAATCCCGGCTAGAAATATTCCTGTATATTATTGACATGACACTATGAGCTACACTTGCAGACCGTCTGCACTGCTCAGGAATCTTCATATCTGCCTGCACAATAACCCCCAAGTCATTTTCGTTCTCTACCACTGTCAGTGTAGTACCACAGAGTTGAGACGTCACTCTGGGGTTGCTGCTTCCCATATGTAGTACTTTACATTTGTCAATGTTAAACTTCATTTTCCACCTCTTAGCCCATCTGCTCAACTTTTCTAGATCCTGTTGCAGCAGCATACTGTCATTAGTGTCCTTTACAACCCTGCCAGCCTTCTTGGACATTAAGCTTGATATACCATCATCAGTATCATTTATAAATACAGAAAACAGCAATGGACCCAATACTGAACCCTGAGGAACTCCACTAATAACATTAGTCCACGATTCATTGATTACCACCCAACCATCCCTTTATCCATAGCAGCAATTTACCTCCAATGCCACACTGCTCCAATTTGTGCAGAAGTCTTCCATGCGCAACAGTATCGAAAGTTTTTCTAAGATCCAAATATATGATATCAAAGTTATTCCCTGCATCCAGTACCTTTGTGACCACATCATAGTATTCATTCAAATTGGTCAGGCATGACTTTCTCTTAACAAAACCATGGTGTGTCCGAGCTATAACTGAAGTCTCATCTAGATGATCTTGCAGTGCTTTTTTAACCAGTGCCTCCATTGATTTTCCTGGAACAGAAGCTAAACTAACAGGTCTATAATTACTTGTGTTGCCCTTTGATCCTCCTTTGTGAATTGGGGTAACATTTGCCCATCTCCAGTCCACGGGTACCTCCACTGAGTCCAAAGAAGCTCTCATAATTATGGCTAAGTGTTTTCTTACTTCCCTTGCTGCCTCCTTTAATATAACTGGATAGATCCCGTCCACCCCGGGTGCCTTTTTTATGTTTATCTTCAACAATTTCTCCTCCACTTCCCTCTCAGTTATTACAAAATCATCCAGCTCACTGCCAGAGTTTAACTCACCTCTGGCATTCCCCTCCCTGAATAACTCCTCATGGGTGAATGTAGATGCAAAATACTCATTTAGTTTGTTAGCCACCTGATCAGGATCATCAACAGTTGAATCATCAATATCCAGTGGACCAATCTGATTTATCCCTTTCTTTCTAGAGTTTATAGGTAAAGAACTCTTTGTTGTTTTTCTTTGCATCTTTTGCCAAGGATTTCTCATAATCTGCCTTTGCCTGCCTAATCTCCTTTGTGACTTGGTTACAGACCAGCTTATATCTATCATAGGCTTCCATGTCACCCATTAATTTATGTATCCCATGCATTTTTCTTCTCTGCCACATGTCTCATTAGTTCATCTGACATCCATTTAGGTCTAAACCTTGAACAATATTTCTTAGTTGGGACCGGTACCTCCGTAACCAGGTGGGAAGGAGCAGCAGTGCGTTGCACACGCTTCTTAATTAGACCGGGGTTCAAGCCTGTCACCACCAAATACGGAGGATTCAGAAAAGTCAGGGAATGACCACCACATATCCCGGAGCAATATGGCCTTAGTTGCTAATGCTCCTAAAAAAAAAAAAAAAATTTCTTAGTTTATCTAAAGCCTAGTAGCTTCCAACATAAATTCTTTGAATGCTTCCCATTTTGAATTTGCTGTTGGTAACATCATCAGTTGGTCACACTGTATAGAATTTAAATACTGTATTAGACCACCGTCGTCACCTTTACGAAAGCAAAAACCCTTCCCTTTACCCCTGATGGTAGTTACCCCTTTGAGTAAATCCCACTTCAGCACACTGTGATCACTGCCACCTAGCGATTCCTTTATCTGCAGATTCTTAATGCACGAAGAATCACTACTAATAATCAGATCAAGAGTATTACTCTCTCTAGTTGCCTCCCAAACAAGCTGATGTAGAAAACAATCATCCAATAAATCCACAAAATCCTTGCTAGTGTGTGAGCGACCAACCCACATATTCCAGTCAATATCTGGGAAATTAAAATCCCCCATTATAAGACTCTGTGATTTACTGGCCCACTCTATTTCCCTGTACAGTTCTTTATTATACTCATAAGAGTCATTAGGCCTATAACACACTCCTACTCTCAGTTTTGATCTCCCATGCTTACGTGACACCAAACTGACTCGACACTGCACTGTCCGCTGGCCGGGTGGGTAAAGTGCCTGCCTGGCAACCCAAGGTTGCAGGTTCGAATCCCGCCTCGGGCTTGGATAAAAGTACTGCAAAAAACCTTGTGCGGTACATAATGGCCACAGAAGCCGATGCGCCAACAATTAACTAAAAAAAAAACTGCACTGTCCAGATGTTGACTGGCTTCACTTCCTTGGATTTTGTGTTTCTTAACTAATAGTATAACCCCTCCTCCTTTCCTATCTTGTCTATCCTTCCTGTACACATTGTACTCCCCAAATTCCAGTTCTGCATTCCTTATATCTGTGTTACACCACATCTCTGATATATTTAACTCACTTCTGGCATTCCCCTACCTGAATAACTCCTCATGGGTGAATGTAGATGCAAAATACTCATTTAATTTGTTAGCCACCTGAGCAGGATCCTCAACAGTTGAACCATCAATATCCAGTGGACAATCTGATTCATCCCTTTCCTTCTAGAGTTTATATAGACATGTATCATACATGATAGACATGTATCATACATGGCCTACAAC
The DNA here is from genome assembly GCF_048544385.1 of Mastigoproctus giganteus. Taxonomy (NCBI): domain Eukaryota; kingdom Metazoa; phylum Arthropoda; class Arachnida; order Uropygi; family Thelyphonidae; genus Mastigoproctus; species Mastigoproctus giganteus. The sequence goes on from NC_143581.1 coordinate 98,670,783, forward strand.
TTGTACTGCTATGTCATCTCTTCCTCTTTCATAGATTTATAATGTAGTAGTAATGGCAAATGATATGGTGCCCACTCCATATAAACGTGGGAAGAAAGCAAAGATAAAGAAGTAGTGGCAAATAATGCAAGAAAGCAAGCTTATGTAACATCAGTCAAAAAAAAAAAAAAAACCCTACACAGTTCACCTATCTGTGTCCTCCAAGGATTTGTCTAACTCTTCCTTGAATTTATTCAAACCATCCACTTCTTTAACAACAGATGGAAGCCTGTTCCAACAATCAACAACAAGAGTTCTTGTTTGTTGCTGCAACAGATCATATTAGCAATATGTTCTGAGTGCAGAAACATTTATAATGAGTATGCACCTAATGCCAGGGAAGCAAGCTTAAATAACTTCAAGGGGTATGTCATTGTAGTTAACTATACAAGACCACTAAGTATTAATTTTTTATACAGTAATGTCAGAAGTGTCTTCAATAAAATGAGTGACTTCGAACTGCTGGTTAGGACAAGTAACGCTAACATAATAGGGCTTACAGAAACGTGGTGCCACCTGGAGACAGGGGATGAAAAGTTTTAATACTGTATGTACATCATATTTAGGAAGATAGAAGGGGTGGTAAGGTCATGCTTCCTATCAAAAGCAGCCTGGGCACAATGAGAGCTTTCCTGGATTCAGCCATTTTGCATACTAGTATAGAATCTATATGGTGTGAGATAGTTGAAAGCAAAGGTATAGTGTAAAGTAAAGTGTAAAGCATGTAAGTTGTCTGATGGCACCAGGGTTTACCCCAATCTCCAAGCTGTGTACTCTTTGTGACACAGAACTCTGTGGAGGCCAGAGATATAAAAAGTGTGTGGGAGGTGGTTTGTTGTGTAGTGTTATGTTTTGTTGTTTCTCTGATTATTTAGCTGATGGGCCCCTATTGGGACCCACCATTGCCCACACTTTGCCATGAAGAGGCAGGTCAGGCACCCAGTAGATTATTTAAGTACTCTGGCAGGCCCCTGTACCTAATTTCCAAGGATTTCAGTGGCAAGATCTATATATATGACCAAAGAGGTCAGTAGGGATGAGCCCCACCAGGCAAAGTATGAGGGAGGAGAGGAAACAGAGACCCCTGTCTGGGGATGGAATTTTAAGGGGAACAAGGTTTGAGCACCCAGTTCAGGTCATCAAATGGCATGTCGGCAGCAGAGCCGCAGTATGTCTCCTTCAGTGCTGGTTGTCAGGGCCATGTAAGTGTTTAATCCGATAGGAAAGTCAAGCTGCTGTCCATCCTGCTCTGGAGGTGGATATGTTAGCTTGCAGTGGGGCAACCCACCAGGTGAAGTGGGGGGGGGATAATCTCTTCCTCATCTGGTGGAGAGTGGGAACAAAACACATTTACTTATTCATAATCTGCATTTTCACTCTATTTTTATACTTTTTTCTAATATTTTATAATTTTTTTTCCTTGTTAGATTATTTATATATATATATATATATATATATATATATATATATATTATTTATTTATTTTTCCCCCTTATCATTTTTCTTACACACACCAGGGGGAGATACAATAGTGTATAATGTAAATTTAAATACTAATGCATAATAATTAAGCTAAATAAGTAAGAATATAAAAGATTAAAATTAGGGTTAGAGTGTAACATTTATGGTTACAGTTAAGTGTTCTTTTTCTCACACAGTTACTCTCATTCATTCTTCTCGCATTCATTTCATTTGTTTGACCCTTGCTTTCTGCACTGCACTGCACTCTTTGGGCACTTCAACTTACTGTTATTCTTCAGTTGTGGTTCATGCCTAGCTGCAAGTTTTGCAGGCCAGGGGAGAATGTAGTGATGGTGTTTGTGTTGTTAGTAAATGTTTGTTATCATATATAAAGTAATGTAAGTTATTATTAACTTTGTATTCTTTTGGCCAATTACATTTTCTCTTCCACTCATTCCGATTCACCATAACACTCATTTACTCTCTCTTTTCCACATGCTAGGCCACTCTTTTATTCACCAAAACTGATATTTACTCACCTTTACCATAATTTGTAATTCACTCTTTCGCTCAGTGCCCAGCCCATTAATTTTGTCTTTCATTCTCATTCATTCATTCATTCTACAGTGTATCCCCTTGCTACTAGCTTATTAATATTTTTCAGCTAATCTGCTTCCCTGGCTGCCTGTCCATCTCCCTCCTGTACATGGTTACTTATTTGGTGTGGGGCCTCAGGTTCCAACACATAGCAGGGTAGTCCTGGGGGGGGGATACTCAGGTCAATCCGGTTTCGTTATATTAGGTTTCTGTCAGGGCATAGAATACTGTTATCCTTACAGTTTTTAAGTCATTGCCTGGGTGTGGTAGGAGATGTGGGCAGTTTTAATTATTGGTTATTGTATAATTGCTGGGAGGACCAAACTGCCATTCTTTGGTTAGTTCTGTGCATTTTGAATACTTTCTGTGTGAAAATTGTAAAGGCTTTATAATTTTCCTCTTCTACGATGAACAGATGCTCTTCTACCCTGGGAAGGGGACCAATCTGTGCTGTTAGCTGTGGTCTGGGGATGTCATAAATTATACATTCGTATAGAATTTGATAGTATAAACCAGAGCTATGATGCTCAGTACATTGAGTTAATTTCAATATTTTTAAAAAAATAAGAAAAATTTACCTCAATATGATACGTAGAACACTTCCATATGACACTCTCCAGAAATTAAAACAAATAAAAAATTAACACAAAATGATTAAAATAAATTGAAAACAAATTAAAAAATCAATTGAGCACAATTAAAAAACAATTCGACCATATGTCATGATCACAGGAATGAAAATTACTGCATATGTGTGAGCTTGCATCTTAAATAGAGGTTATTAGTCTGTGTGCATAAAAGACCAAGAATCGGAGATTAGATATGGCCGTAAATGTATGTTTTTCATTAACTGCATGAAAATCTAATTCTGAATGTGTTGAACGAGAAGCATGAACTGAGGATGCATGCTGTTTAACCTGAAAATTCATGGAAACTGTGTGGATCCTCGGTAAGACGACTTACAATCATTGCAAGAAATGTTGCATACCAGGTCATTTGTGTTGCAAAAGAGGGGAAAAACTGAGCAATTGTTCAGTACAGCATGTAATTTCCGTATTGCTCTGGCCACTATCTTAAATTTGCTATCTTTAAAGAATGTGTTACGTTGTTTGTGCTGCTGTTCAACGTACGGCAGAGAAATAGTGTTTTTTGATGCTACTATTGTTGGTTGGTGTAGATTTTTGTATCCTATCCTTAGCTTGTACCCTAATTCGGTTTATAGTCATAAGGGCAACCACTGTTTAAGAATCAGCTGGTTAATATCTGTATTTCTGAGTCTAAAGCAGATTCTGTTGTTGAATATTTATAGGTATTGAGAAAGTGATTAAAGATAATAGACCTCTTATAGGTGAACGGGTGATAACTGTTATAATGCAGAAGCATACCGGTGTTTGTTGGTTTATGATAGATGTTAAATTGAATTGTGACTCGTCTTACCAAGGATCCACGGAGTTTTCTTTGAATTTTCAGGTTAAATAGCACACATCCTTAGTTTGTGCTTCTCGTTCAGCAGTGTCAAAATTAGCCTTTCATGCTTGTAATGAAAAACACATTTTTATTCAATGAGGCCAAAATACTCAGTGTCGAACTTAGTATACAAAACTATTAATTTCAGAAATTGTTGAAATTAAATTACGTGAGAATTCTGGCGCCTCCATAGCCAGGTGGGCAGGAGTAGCAGTGCGTAGCACACGCTTCTTGATTAGACCGGGGTTCGAGCCCGTGACCACCAAATACGGAGAATGCAGAAAGGTCAGAGAATGACCACTGCATATCCCTGGAGTAATATGGCCTTAGTTGCTAATGCTCCTAAAAACCAAATAACAAACAAACAAACTTGAGAATTCTGTTAACGTTCACTGGCCATATCTAATCTCCGATTCGTGGTCGTTGATGCGCATGCACGAAGACTAATAATCTGTATTAAGATGCGTGATCACACGTACGTGGTAATTTTTATGCCTATGATCATGATATACAGTCGAAAAATGTTGTCAGCATCAGGAAGGCAAATCGTTTTTCATTACGTTAAACTTTTTGTAATTATTTTTTAATTGTTTTTCATTTATTTTAATAATTTTGCATTAATGTTTTTTGTTTTAATTTCTGGAGAGTGTCATATGGAAGTGTTCTTATGTTCATATTGAGATAAACTTCTCTTATTCTTTTACAAACATTTAAACCAACGTAGAACGTATTGAGCATCATAGCTCTGGTTCATACTATCAAATTCATATTTTAAACTCTTGTTAACTATGTCATTCACTTCCTTCTTTCCTCTCCAGGCATAACCTATTGATACACACAATTATGGGTGATTTTTTTGAACAGCTTGGTGCAAAATTACATTAGATTAACACTAAGGTACTCGGTCTCTTTCCTAAGATATTGCCTTAAAAACAACATCGTTCTGAAGTTTGCCAGGATAAATTTGAATCATGAAATTTTGGGCTTAAAGAAACTGTGCATATGTCCATTCCTGTATATTTCCTGTTAGAGACTTGGTAATTTAGAATCATCTCTTTTCGATCTTCTTTAGCTTAAAATCTGTCTACCTCATTCTATCAAATTCATCTGTTGTCTCTACCATTCTCCCAGCTCCCCTAATCACTTGGACCTCTGTGGCTTCCTCTCTTTGCAACTTTACTGTCTCCAGTCCAACTTTCTTAAAAGTGAGGTAATTTTTCTTGGTGATTTTAATGTTCACAACTCCAGCTGGCATCCATTTTCTAGTCACACAGACCCAGCTGGCCGAGATGCTGAGGCTTTTGTAATTGCTAATGACCTCACACAGATGGTTCATTTACCTACCAGAATAGCGGACAATCCTAACCATACAGCCAACACGCTTGATCTTTTTCTCACAAACAACCCGTCTACGTACCCAGTTGAAGTGAGAGGTCCTTTAGGCATCTCAGATCAAAACTTGGTGATTGTCTCTTCTCCAAAGGAGCCTTTATCTCATGGCTATTCCCAACCACGTGTTGTTTAGCATTACAAGAATGCAAAATGGGATGACCTGCGAGATTTCTTTTCTTCTTTTCCTTGGTTGGATTACTGTTTCAAAACTTCTGATGTCGATGTTTGCTCAGATCGTGTCAGTGAAATTATTCTTGTAGGAATGGAATCCTTTATTCCACATTCCACCTTAAAATCTCATCCTTTATCTAAACCTTGGTTTTCCATTAAATGTGCTAAGGCTGTTCAAGAGAAGAACGTTGCATATCGTAATTGGCTTGTTTCCAGTTCTTCAGTTTCATTTTCTGCCTACACCAAAGCTCGCAACGATTGTAAAGTAGTTATTAATCAGTCCAAACTAGATTTTGAACAGGCTAAGAGTTGAAAACTTGCTTCTTGCCCTAATGGTAGTCGAGCATTCTGATCTCTTGCCAAAGCTATTAGCCGCATCTCTGCTCACACCTCTGTCAAAATCAGATGGGTGGATGGGATTTATCCAGTTATATTAAAGGAGGCACATTCAAAGGAAGTAAGCAAACCTTAGCCATAATTATGAGAGCTTCCTTGGACTCACGGGAGGTACCGATGGTTTGGAGATGTGCAAATATGACCCCAATTCACAAAGGAGGATCAAAGGGTGACACAAGCAATTACAAATCTGTTAGTTTACTTCTGTTCCAGGGAAATTTATGGAGGCTCTGTTTAAAAAAGCACTGCAGGATCATCTAGACAAGTCTTCAGTTATAGCTTGGACACAGCATGGATTTGCTAAGGGGAAGTCTTGTCTGACCAGTTTGACAAGATACTATGATGTGATCACAAAGGAACGGGATGCAAAGAATAATTTTGATATCATATATTTGGATCTTAGAAAGGCTTTTGAAACTGTTGCACATGGAAGACTGCTGCGCAAATTGGAGCAGTGTGGCATTGGAGGCAAATTGCTGCTATGGAAAAAGGGATGGTTGAGTGGAAGAAGACAAAGGGTGGTAATCAATGTACATTGCTCTTCTTGCACTAATATTAATAGTGTAGTCCCCCCCCCAGAGTTCAGTGTTGGGTCCATTGTTGTTTTCAATTTATTAATGATATAGATGATGGTATCTCAGGCTTAATGTCCAAATTTGTAGACAGTACGATGGTCGACAGGGTTGTTAATGACACTAATGACAGTATGCTTCTGCAACAGGATCTAGAAAAGTTGAGCAGATGTGCTGAGAGGTGGCAACTGAAGTTTAACATTGACAAATGTAAAGTACTGCATATGGGAAGCAGTAACCCCAGAGTAATGTATGAACTGTGTGGTACTATTATTATTATTAGCCTTATTGTGCAAGGAAGCCTGAGGCTTATGCTGCACCAGCCAAAAAAAAAATTCCCGCATTACCCTGAGAGAGAGAGAGAGAGAGTGTCAGAAGTAGAAGGGAATCGCCAAGAAAGCAAGAAAGAGAATAATGATGATATCCAGCTTAGTACCATGGGTTTGCCAAGCCCATATTCACCAGATGTGTGCTACACTGACAATGGTAAAATTAAAAGGACCTGGGGGTAATTGTGCAGGCAAATATGAAGTTTTATGATCAGTGCAGACGGTCTGCAAGAGCAGCTCATAATGTCTTGTCAGTGATATACAGGAATGTTTCTAGCCGGGATAAGGTGATTATCCCCTAGTATGAGACAATGGTCATCAGGCCACACCATGAGTACTGTATACACGTCTGAAGGCCTCATTTTAAGAAGGATGTAGAGCTGTTGGAATGAGTACAGAGAAGGGCAACAAGATTTGTGAATGGAACAAAGTGTTGTTCTTAAGAAGAAAGGCTTAAGTTTTGCTTTTTACAGTATCTGGAGACTAGGCACCTGCGAGGTGATTTTATTGAGGTGTATAAACCCTCGAATGGTTTGAGCATGCTCAATGGTGATGGGACCTCTCCTGCTCAGAATAATTGGCTGAGAGGGCATAAATTCAATTTGAGGAAAGACAGTTTTAGGGTAAATGTGCGGAATTTTTCCTTTAGACAGAGTGGTTGATTGCTGGAACAAACTTCCATCTGTCGTTGTAGAAGTTGATAATTTAAATAGATTCGAGCTATAACTAGACAAACATTCGGAGTAAGTAGATGGGTGAAATGAGAAGGTTTTTTTTTTTTTAGCTGATGTTATATAAGCTTGCTTTCTTTAATCATGTGCCTTTACTAATGCTAATAGAATTCTTCTGCTCCTATACTTACCTTTGGTGACACTCCGATTTCTAGACAAGATGATATATCTCTTTTGGGGATTGCACTGACTTCTAATCTCTCTTGGCACAAGTACATTCTAAATATTGCTTCCTCTGCATCTAAAAAACCTGGTTTTCTCTTTCACTCTTGTCTTTTCTTCCAAACAGCTGTTCACTCTGTACAAATCGCAAATCCATCCTACCATGGAATATTGTTCCCATATCTGGGGCGGTGCCACAAATACTTCTCTCAGGCTTCTAGATTCCATCTATAACAGTCTCTCTCTCCACACTCTGTCTCATAGATGTACTGTTTCTGCTGCATGCCCTACAGATACTTCCATGAATACTATTCTTCTGAATTGGCTTCTATAATTTCCCTCCCCCCTCTCTCTCTTTCAAAACATTCCGAAGACGTGCCACCACCAGCTAACATCCATTTTCTGTACAACTTCAAATTTATAGGATCAATTTTTCATCTTCCCCATTTATTCATTCAACTACCATTTTCTGGAACAACCTTCTTTCATACGTATTTTCTGAAAATTATAGTCTACAGAAGTTGAAGTCTAATGTCAACAAATATCTTCTTACCGCTTCTCAACCTCCAACACATGCACAGTACTAAGTGCTATAGGTTCTAATCCCTCTCGTGTTTGGGGTTTTCATAAAAAAAAAAATTGGCACTTGCTACCTTGCGCAGTATAGTTAACTTGGCTTCAAATCTCTGTATTCTAATGAATGAAATTAAATTTCCCATGTTAGGAAACTTCGCGACAAATAAAAAATCTATCTACGCTCAAAAGATTGGTCTGTATTGAAGAACTCCATTGATTTGTGTCATGAATCACTGGCCACAGAAATAGAAAAACAGACACATTAAAAAATTGAATACATTATCGGGGGTATCAGGATAGGTTCATACGTGTTCAATCACATTTTTGCGAGCTTTGGAGGACCAAGTGAATAAGAGCTGGATGGAATCCCCCCCCCCCCACATCCGTATAACATGCTAACGCACAATCAAAATGCTGCTGCTGCAAGTTCTTGAATACCGCATCCTCCAACGTGCAACATTACTACATATCAACAGGTTACAAATCTTTTCTCATATCAGCTATCGCAGGACCAGATTTTACTTTTATCCAAAGGATTAAATTATAATTTACCACCTCGCAAACTACATATCTAAAAAATCTGTTCATAATAGACGTTGAATTTGCACTTTGAAATATCCAACAAAAAGATTTATTTATTCAACAAGTTATCCAAGTGGTGAATAACATAAAAGAAACGCGACTTTCTAAGTTGAATAGTCATGAAAGTTCAGCTTTACGTGAACTTCAGGAAAATAAAGATATTATTATTCACAGCTGATAAAGATGATACAGTTATAATACTCAATAAAACTGATTATGTATAAATAAGTTAGGTTCAATTATATCTGATACCTCCAGTTATCTTGAGGTAGACCTGGCACTTTTTACCAATTTGGTCAATCAGTACAATAAAACGTTAACCACGTATTGAAAAAAAATTTATGTATCACTTAAAGGAATTGAAGGCCAGAACATACAATATTCCTGCACTTTTTGGTCAAGTAAAATTGCACAAGACTGGTTTCCCTATTTGGCCAACTATCTCTTACAGAAACTGCATTTTCCTCCTTAGCTACATATCTATATAGTATTATTAAGATTCTTAGCAAAGCTTATTATCTTAGTACTCACCTCTAGATTCGTATTGGTTAGGGTTAAATTTACATAAAGGAAAGTAAAGAAAGTAAAAGTTCCCAATTATATTAATAGATTAATTAATTTAAAAACATGTCTCTAGGAAGAGGAAGTGCAGCACTTTTTCCTGGTTTGTCATTTATAAAATAAGAAGAAGATTTGAGAGTTTAAAAAACCAAGAGCTGGACGAGAAGCTTTCGATGTCGTCGTCAGTTGGTGAATGACATGAGTTGTAAGTGTTGATTTATAGTATCGCGGTATCCAGGATGCATCACGTTAAACACGTGGAAATTTGATTCATGAACTGCCATATTGGCGATAGATTTGTGGGTAATTTAATGTTTAAAATTTTGCATGAACTATTTTGGCGGAACCATTCTATAGCTAGGGCTTCATACTGGAATATCTTATAATTCGATTTAAGTTTAATTAGTGTAATTGCATTATCTATTAATGGATCATGATTAAAAGAGTGTATGTGCTGACTGAGTTCAGTTCCTGGTTGGTCTTATTTGAAACTATTGTAATGATAGTATGCTCTCATGTTGGCTGTTCTGGAAGTTCCATATTTTTGTTGTGGTGCTACCTATGTAGAATGCATTACATTGGGATTGGCATTTTATAAGGTATATTATATTGTTTATGTCTTGAATATTTTATTTATATGTTTCCCTGTATTTGCTGAAAAAAATACTTAAAGTTTATTATACTAAGTACTTATTAAAAACTTATTATATTAAAAATTATTATATTAAAGTACTTATTAAAAACTTATTATATTAAAAATTATTATATTAAAGTACTTATTATATTAAAAACCAGTGTAATGTTTGTCCCTCAGAAAATATTCCGGAGCTGAGGTACAAGTTGGCTATGATACGGAAGTGTGACTATTGTATTTTGTGTTTGATCAGTACTAATGTTATCAATGCGAGTATTATTAATTTTTTTCTTTTACAGCTAATATGGTTTCTTGAATTAACTGTTTGAGGTATTTTCTAGCTATAAAGGTTTTTGTTAGGTATAGTAGTTCTGTAGTCAGATCTTGTGAATGATTGTATTTGATTGCATTGTAGATTTGGTTGTATAATTCTGATGTTTTTTGTGTTGTAGGGGTGGTGGGAATGAAAATGTAGGGAATTTCCCTGTATGTGTCTTTTTCCTGTATGTTCGCGTTTTGAGTTTGTTATCGGATTTATATACGGTCAGATTTAGAAAATTAATACTATTAGTTTCTTCTAGTTCCAAAGTATATTTTAGTCTGTTGTGGATAGAATTAAATTTTTGTAGGAGTTCATCGATGGTGGTTTTATTGCTTATAATTAATACATCATCTGCATATCTCATGAATAATTTAATCTTAGAAGGAAAGGGCTTAAGTATTTGGTTTTTTAATGGTGGCAAGATAAATTTCTGAAAGTGGGGCCGAAATGGCCAAATCCATTGGGAGGCTGTATACTTGTTCGTATATTTCCTTCCCAAACTGAAAATGTTTGCCCTAACTAAACGGCTGCAATGCATGCTGCATAGGTAGCACCACCACAAAATATGGAACTTCCAGAACAGCCAACACGAGCATACTATCATTATAATAGTTTCAAATCAGACCAACCAGGAACTGAACTCAGTTAGCATGTACACTCTTTTAATCATAATCCATTAATAGATAACGCAATTACACTAATTAAACTTAAATCGAATTATAAGATATTCCAGTATGAAGCCCTAACTACAGAAAGGTTCCACCAAAATAGCTCATGAAATTTTAAACATTAAATTACCCACGAATCTGAAACCAATATGGCAGCTCACACGAATCAAATTTCCACGTGTTTAACGTGATGCATCCTGGGTACCACGATATTATAAATCAACACTTACAACTCATGTCATTCACCAACTGATGATGATGCCATCGAAAGCTTCTCGTCCAGCTCTTGGTTTTTCAAACTCGCGAATCTTCTTCATAATTTTATAAATCACAACCAGGAAAAATGTGGTGCACTTCCTCTTCCTAGAGACATGTTTTTAAATTAATTAATCTATTAATACAATTGGGAACTTTTTACTTTATACTTTTACTCTCTTTACTTTCCTTTATGTAAATTTAACCATAACCCTAACCAATATGGATCTAGAGGTGAGTACTAAGATAATAAGCTTTGCTAAGACTCTTAATAGATAATCAGCAGTACTTCAAGTTTTCAGCTGTAAAATTAGTCACTATATAGTATTAGTATTATAAAACCCTTTAGAGAGGCGATGCAGTTTGGGATAAAAAAAACTATGATACATTATTTAATAACGTTAACCTTAACCACTTGGTGATAATGATAATTTATTCTCACTTGATGGATGTTACTTTGTTATATATGAATATAAACATTGAATACGAATTAGATATTCTTTGGAATATGTTAAATAATAACTGTATACTGATTAATTATAGAAAGTTTCCTGTTAAACAAATTTTTAATTAAACTTTCAGTTGAAGCCCGCTATATTACCTTTCAAGACAAAGTATAGAAACAAATTTTTGGTTTGCCAATGGGATTAAGTCTAAGTGGTTTAATATCAGAGGTCTATCTCTCAACAATTGAGCATATAGATTTGACGCCTTTTCTACCCCGTATCGCATACTATGGGAGGTATTTAGACAATGTTCTTGTTATTACTCATAGTAGCACTATCCAAGACATTTTACATTTATTTAATAATATTCATTCAAGACTCAATTTGACATTGGAAAGGGAAAATACAGTTACTAAGTCATTAAAGTTTCTAAATTTCACCCTTACTCGGGACTCGAATAAAATCCAATTTAACATCTATCATAAACCAACAAACACCGGTATGTTTCTGCAGTATAACAGCTATCACCCATTCATCTACAAGAGGTCTATCATCCTGAATCAGTTCCTCAATGCCTATAAATATTCAATGACGGAATCTGCTAAATTTAGACTCAGAAATGCAGATATTAACCAGCAGATTCTTAAACACGGGTTACCCCCTTGCGACTATAAACCAAATTATGGTACAAGCTAAGGATAGGATACAAAAAAACTACCCCAACCAACAATAGTAGCATCAAAAAATACTTTATTTCTGTCCCATACGTTGAACAGTGGCACAAACAGCTTAACCATTCTTTAAAGATACCGAATTTAAGATGGTGACCAGACCAGTACACACTATACTGAACAATTGCTCAGTTCTTTCCTCTTTCACAACACAAATAAATGACCTGGTATACATTTCTTGCGGTGAATGTGACTTGTTTTACCAACGATCCACACGGTTTCCTTTGACTTTTCGGGTTAAACAGCATGGATCCTCAGTTCATGCTTCTCGTTCAGTAGCATCAGAATTAGCCTTTCATGCCATTAATGAAAAACATACATTTTTATTCAATGAGGCCAAAATACTTAGTGTCTAACATAATTATACAAAATCATTAATTTTGAAAACCGTCGAGTTTAAATTACGTGAGAATTCTATTAACATTCACTGGCCATATCTAATCTCCGATTCATAGTCTTTTACGTGCATGCACGAAGGCTAATAATCTATATTTAAGATGCATGCTCACACATACGCGGTAATTTTCATTCTTGTGATCACAACATACAGTCAAAGCATTGTCAGCTTCAGGAAGGGAAAATCGTTTTTCATATTTATGTTTGTAACTTTTTGTAATTATTTTTTAATTGTGTTCAATTGATTTTTTAATTGTTTTCAATTTATTTTAATCATTTTGCATTAATGTTTTATTTGTTTTAATTTCTGGAGAGTGTCATACGGAAGTGTTCTACATATCATATTGAGGTAAATTTCTCTTATTCTTTTACAAATTCATATAGAATGTGTGCCCAGCCTTCACTCTCACCACAAGTGCAGTTTGGGTCGTCAGTCTGCCCTAAGGGGGTTAGTGTCGCCTTTAGGGAGCCGTGACCTGTCAATATAAATGTTGTAAAAAGTCCAGAGGCATACCAGATAAGTGGCTTTGGGTTAACCATTGCCAGCTACTGCAGAAAACTTTTGTTAACAGACCTCTGGTTTCCTGTTCTCACTTTGTTTGTCATAGCTCATGGAGCTTTATAGCTATTCTTTTTCTTTCAGCATTGAAAGTATTGGCTGTATCAAGGGCTATCACCAGAAATTTTGTGGTATGCCCTTTTTAAGTCTATAATACAAGCCTCTTTTGGCTACTTCCAGGTAAAGTGGGAGAGCTCCAGTCAAACTGGAGTTTTTTTTAATATCTTTCTTTTTATATTCTTTAATTTAATTTCACTGAAACTGTTCAGCATTTTGTGGATAATGTTATTCAGATTTTACTTATGAGTATGAAGTTTTTTAATTTGTCTTTTTTTAAAACATGATGCTGTTCTATTCAGCATTTAACAATACCTTTGAAGTTAATATGGAAAATCTGCTGCTGAAAAGGTGGAAAGAATATAACTAATATTTTAAAACTATTTATTTCAGATATCCAATTGGAAATAATAGGGTGTTGCCTTACTTCAAAGAATGGGTTAAATCTACTCTTGGTATTGATTTTGTTTATAATCCTGCTCAGGTAATATAGATGCTAAATTGTTATATGGCTTATTATATCTTGTTGTTATAATATTTTATGAGTACAGTCTGTCCCTGACATGTGTAAGAGATACATTCCAGGACTTCCTATGTAAGTCGATTTTACTTAACTCGGGAATGACTAATAAAATATTGATACTATATTTCTGATATGCTAAAATTATAAAAACCACATAATTTCCTCAGAAGAATGAAGAAAAATAGTTATATACCATAACAATTAAAAACTTTATCTGGTGACAGCAGTGAAGTAGCTGGAGTGACACATAAGAAAAGAAAACACGAAAGGAAAAAAAATGCATGCTATTGTACTGTTAAAAACTGATACGTATTTTGTATGTCGTGTAGGCTTCATAAGGGCAACTAAGGGAATCGAAACTAAAGTGTACATATTTCAGAAAATTGGGCTAAACCACACAATGCATCAAAGTGTATACACTTCAGCTGATGAACTGAAGGTAACTTAAAACAAACCTGATTAATAATAATAAGACATTAATAAGGCATTAATCACATGGTGTTGTGGGCTTGAGTAGAGATAGCACATAATATGAACTCATCAATCTTCATCTGTTTCATATGCTTTTTCCCCCTCTTCATAAATTTCACGATAAGTCAATAAGTCAAAAAGCTTGAACTTTTCTTTCTATTTTCAAGAAACGTTCAGTATTTTCATCCATTTTATCATAGAGAGACCTTTCTGAATTTTACGAAACATTTCTGCCATTTCCTTTAATTTGAAGGAAATGGCAGAAAGGGAAAGCTGAATCGATTCCTCAATCGATTCAGCTTTCCCTTTCTCCTCAACTCTTTACATGTTCAACTGAGCTGGGTCTTCTGTTGTTAAATCTTCACCTCATTCATTCACAAGCTCGTGTACATCTTCGTTCTCCAGGACCAGCTGCAACTTCTGGGCTAAGTTTACAATTTCTTTGGTAACAGAAGACATCAGCTCATCTTTATTGAAGCCTTTGTTGTTAAGCTCGGAATGTTTTAGAAGTTTTTTCCAAACTCTGCTCATACAAGTTGTTGTCACATCATTCCAGGCTCTTGAAACGTTGCATATTCCATCAAGAATGTTAAATGTCTTCCCAAATTGCTGCCAATTCATCTTCTCCTGCTCTTTTGCATTTATAGCCTCAGAAAATGTTGTCCGTATGTAATAAGCTTCGAATACCCAGATAATTCCCTGATCCATTGGTTGAATCAAAGCCATTGTGTTTGGAGGGAAGTATACCATCTTGGCATAGTGGTTTTTTTTTTTTTTTTTTTTTATGAAAACCCCAAACAAGAGAGGTATTAGAACCTATAGTACTTAGTACCATGCTTGTATTAGAGATTGAAAAGATGAGAGAAGATATTTGTTGACATTAGACTTGAACTTCTGTAGACTATAATTTTCAGGAAATATGTATGAAGAAAGGTAGTTCAGAAAATGGCAGCTGAATGAATAAACAAGGAAGATGAAAAGTTGGTTCTGTGAGTTTGAAGTTGGACAGTAAATGGATGTTGGCTGGTGGCGGCACATGTTTGGACTGTTTTGAAAGAGAGAGCAGGAAGCCAATTCAGAAGAACAGTGCCCGTGGAAGTATCTGTAGAAAAGGCAGGAGCAACAGAAACAGTACATTTATGAGACAGCCAGTGGAGAGACTGTTAGAGAGGAGTCATTAGTTAACCTAACTGCCCTCTTCTGAATGGAATCTAGAAGCCTGAGAGAGGTTTTGGGGGCACCGCCCCAGATGTGGGAACAATATTCCATGGTAGGGTGGATTTGCGATTTGTACAGAATGAACAGCTCTTTGGAAGAAAAGTAAAACCGAGAGTGAAAGAGAAAACCAAGTTTTTTAGATGCGGAGGAAGCAATATTTGTAATGTGCTTGTGCCAAGAGAGATTAGAAGTCAGGGTAATCCCCAAAAGAGATATATCATTTTGCCTAGAAATCAGATTGTCACCAAAGATAAGCATAGGAGCAGAAGAAGAATCCTTTTTGCAAGATATAAGACAAGACTGAGTTTTAGAAGGATTGAAATCAACTAAGTTGTCTTTGTCCCACTGGAGAATTACCTGGAGATTGGCATTTAAGGAAATGGTAGTGGATATTCATGAAATTGAAGCTGATTGAACAGGGCAAGGTTTCTCAAAATGGAAAGTGGAATGCAATGTGCTATCATCGGCAAAACTATGGATAGGATTTCCAGTCAATGGAAGAAGGTCATTAATATATATACATCAACATTACACTTTAGACCAGTGGAGTCCAACATTTTCCTGTATAGGGGCCATATTCAAAGTTATGGGTTTTTTTTTTTTTTTTTTTTTTCATGGGCTGCACTGATTCAAGAAAAATTAGTGTGTTGCGTTTTCCATATTTTGTTACATGTAAAAGGAAGTTTCTACTTTCATGGTACAATTTTTTATTTTTAGGCTATATATATATAAAAAAATGCAAATTCCCAACGTTTATGTGCAACAAATCCGTGTCAGTGATTTATTTTTTTGGTTTTAATTAAATTATAAAATTATGACTTGTTTTTTAAAATTATACCTTACTTTTGCTTTTAAATGCTCACTTAAGAAAATTTACAACCTGAAAAAGGATCATTGCTTTTCAGTATTAAGGTGAATAAATAAATAAATATAATGACACACCTAAAATTGAAAATATTCAATAATTTTATTGAGTACAATACACAATAACATTTACTGAACAAAACTTTACATTTAATGAGATGATTGAGGCTGGATATGTTTAGCTAATTGTTGAAAATTTGTGATGCCAATTCTTAATATGGAATGAAGATGCTCATCTGTTATTCTGTTTCTTTTTAAATATTTAGTTGATTTCATGCATCAAAAAATTTGCTCACAAACATATGTTGATCTGAACAAAGTAGCTCTTTTCATGGTATTTTCTTTTATTAGTGGAAAATCTTCAAATGGAAGAGCCTTATAGAATTCAGGTACAGGCAACCCCTGTATAACCCGATACTTCTACAACATGGTTTCGCTCTAACACGATTGATAATTTGCAGTAATTCTTGCACAACATGGTTAGAGAATTTCGGTAAACCTTGCATAACAGGGTATTTTTGAGTTTTTGTGCAGGGGAAACCCTGCTATTATGTTGGATGTAATTTTTCAACATTTCCACTCTTTTTGAATCCCCGCTGTTGACTCGCTAGTGAAAAAATTAATGAGAAAACCCTGTATTTTATTTTGTTGGGAAATTCCCATGTTACGTTCTGTGCGATTGGACTTGTGCTTGCTGAACTTGTGGAAAAATCTAGATTTCGAAATGTTATTACTATTGGATAGCACACCAGACTATCCAAAAGATTTAAGTAATCCAAACGTTGAAGTTTCCTAATACCACGGTTGTACTAGGTTAATACAACTTCTTTTATTCGATATTAGATCAAGGCATTATATCCACCTTGAAAGCTCGTTACATCAGGAAATCATTGCAATGGATTTTGGAAAAAATGGATTCAGAATCTGTTGAAGTAATGGAGGCATGGAAACATTTTCTTGATTGTGGACTCTATCAGAATCATAGCTTTATTTCTGAAAGAAGTAAAACTGTCAACAGGTGCATGTTGGAAAAAATGTATGGCCAGAGTCAGTTCATTCAGGAAATATGATCGAACTGGCAGAAAACAGAATCGGTGCAATAGTAGAACTTACTACGTTTTTACAATATGACTACTGAAGCCCTCACGGGTAGATTAGTTGATAGAATTGCCCTCATCCTCACACCGGGTGGAAAAGAAATTAGTTCAAATCCCGTCGATGACGGGAAGAATTTTTATGGGTCTTTTTTACAATGTGGCTGAGTTTGTCAGGCTCAGGGGAGGGTAGCATGGTTTTTTCTCCTGGAAACTTGGGTTTTCAGTTCAGCAAAACATAGTCGTCCTCAGGATACACACAATTTATAGACAATATATACAGAGTAACGTAGCGTTAGTCTCCTATGCTCCTAAAAAAATAAAAAAAAGATATGATTACTGAAGACGTTCAAGAATTACTGGTAAAAAAGGAGGCTGTTGAAGCGTATTTGGTGGAAATAGCATTGGAGGTAAAACTAAAACAAATCAGAGGATGATACTGCAGATAAATTCTAAATTTCCAAATTTTACACTAAAAAGCATACAGGAAGGCATAAAGTTAGCTGAGCAATTAGAATCTTGAATGCAGATTCTTGATTGAAAGGAGCTCAAAGTTCAAATATTTATCAGGCAAAAGCAAACAAACCTATATTACTGATTTTTTTTAAAGAGGCCAGAAGATACATGAAATCTAGAGTGGTGTATTTTTGTTAGTTTTGTTAGCTTTTGGAATGCAACCCCCTTTTTGTACCTTTTTCTTAGTCCTTTATAACACAGTTTCACACAACATGACATTTTATAGGAACCTAACTACCATGTTATAAGAGGGTTACCTGTAGTTTATTTTTACAGTCCATATACTTATTTTTCAACCATGTTTTGGCTTGAAGATCAATAATTTCAAGTTGCAAGCTAGGACTGTAGTTTTCAGCCATAGAAGTAAATGGATTCGCAAACAAGCTTATGTCTTTTTCATGTGGTCTAATACAGGTCGACCATCACTAATCTGGTTCCACCGCTAATTTGGACATAATTTAAAATTTCTGGGTTGGCGCACCGACCTTCCGCTACTGTTTTGGTGGCGTTGGTTGCAGCATCAGCAGTTGGCACGAACTCATAAACACTGGCAAGCCACTCCCACTCATTTTTCTGCATTTATTATTATAACCTGCTCACATTTAGCCCCAGCCATGGTTTCAATGCATAAAGGAAGTGCCTCTTGTGGTGTAAAGCACAAACCCCGTACATTGTTCATAACAGATAAAGTTGAACTTCTGAAAAAACTCGACAGCGGTGTGTCTGTGAGAAGTTTAACTTTGCTTAATTGTAAATTCCAGCAATTTCTCTCGGTTCCTCTTATCTTAGTAATTTTCTTTTAGCTATTCCTTTTTAGATTTTTTTTTTTACAACACACTTATACAAACTTGTGGAAAAACACAATACAATATGATGGATAATACAGTGCACTAACGAACTTGTTTTCACAAAATCTCTAACAATACTGACAAACTTATTGTGATGTTTGAGAGTTTATTTTATTATAATTAGTTTTATTGCAGCGCTCGCCGTGAGTGCAATAAACTAATCACAAACGACATTCATATGTATGCCATAATAGCGTCAAACGTATGTTGCCAACACGGCTTCTCAAGAAATAAAGTAAACAACATATGTGGCCAACGTGGCCACATATGTTGGTTACTTTATTTCTGTTATATATGCGATTCTGTTATATATGCTACATATGGTTACTTTATTTATTATATATGTGACATAAAAAAAGACTTTTTTCTTTTTTTTCTTTTTTCTTTTTGTATTTTAAGCATAGAAACGACAACACTGACATTACAATATTTATTTTAGAATTACTAATCAAATTATTTCCTAAATATTTTTTGGTCCCTGGGGAATTTCTTTCTTAAACTGACTTGGCAGTCAACATGTTAACGGTAGAAGGAGGTGGTTAAATGTTAGGTAAAATGTATGTGCTAAAATAACCACCGGTGATCCGGCAAACTCACTAATGTGGCACCCCACAGGTCCCAACGCTGCCAGATTAGTGATGGTCGACCTGTATCAGCAAATCGACTTTCAAACTCATCAAAAAGTAATTGTAATAATGAGTGGCAATGATTCTTTGGAAATATGTTTCTTTTTTAGCTCAGTGCAACATTTAAAGTAAATTAAATTGTCTTGTTCAATTTGGGATTTAAATAATAACAACATATTCTGAAATAATTTGATATCACCATACAAATAAGAGACCAATTTTTCTTTGCCTGGTAATTTTAAATTAAGAACATTTAAATGATTAGAAATGTCTGTAAGAATTGCAAGATCAAACAGCCACTTCATATTTGATAGTTGTATTATCGGTTTCCCTTTTTCTGTCATAAAAATATCAATTTCATGATGCAGTTTAAAGAAACGATATAGCATTTTTCCATGACTAAGCATCTCACTGCTCAATGTAAAATTGCATCTTTGTATTCAGTTTCAATTTCTGAGAAACTGTTGAAACATGGTGATTAAGGCCATGTGATCTTATAAAATTTACAGTTGAAATAACAACACTGGTAACTTGTTGGAGATCCAATACTTTTCCACAGAGAGCTTCTTGATGAACTTTGTGGTGAATTCTAATTGGAGGTTCAGCTCTGATAGCTATCATTTTCTTGGTTATTTATTCCATAAGCCTAATGTTTTTACCAATCATATTTTTTGCACCATCAGTGTGACTCCTACCAGGTTTTTAATATTTAATCCAAACTTTTCTATATATTGGCAAAAAACTACTCCTTTAGACTCTCTACTAGAAAGCTTTTTATCATGACAGGGAATCAAAGGTCTGATTTGAACTAATATTCAGAAATTGCCCTACACAAGATACAGTACATGACCTACATATCTTAAGAACTTGTTAAAAAGAACCAATGATAATTCCAATAATTTTATTTTTTTGGATTTAGAAATTGCATAAAAAGATACAAATGTTGAATTTTGACTGTTGATTCCTAATAAAAAGAAATCCATTTAATTTAAATCGTATGCCTCAATCACTGGAATTCCGGTATTCTTCCAAATCCATAGGAATGTTATTGTTGCACCAAGCAGACATGCAGCATATGTAGTAATAACAGACCAGTTCTGGTTCAGGCTTTAACATGTTAACTGCATCATGATGCATATGTGCACTTTGGAGTTTGGAGTTTTTAATCCACTTGAAGAGCAAACTACCTGAGTTTAGAACCATTTTCATGCAATTTAATAAAACCAAATATTTTTGTCAAACAACCTTCACCAACCTTCAGCCATAGCGAGAAGAAAGCCCAAAAAAAAAAATCTCTACTCTCCCCAACCAAGATTGACTGAATTCAGTACTTTGCAATCGGGAGTCAAAAAGGTTATGTGAAAAGCTAGGTGTTAAAAGTGTTAAAGAAACTTTATTAAATATTAGTGAATAATAAAATTCCATTAAGTTTAATTATCTTCTGTCTGCAAAGCAGTTTATGACAGAATTAATGTCAGTTTTGAAAATATTATGCAGTATAAATAGTTTAAAATCCAGTATCCTCAGATATCTCAAGAGATCTGTTAGATTTTAAAATTTTCCAGACTTATTTTTTATTTTATTTTATTTTTTTTATTTTTTGAAAACCACAAACACGAGAGGTATTAGAACATATAGTACTTGGTACCATGCTTGGGTTGGAGGTTGAGAAGACGAAAGAAGATATTTGTTGGCATTAGACTTGAACTTCTCTAGACTGTAATTTTCAGGAAATACATATGAAGGAAGGTTGTTCCAGAAAACAGCAGTTGAATGAATAAACAAGGAAGATGAAAAGTTGGTTCTGTGAGTTTGAAGTTGGACAGTAAATAAATGTTGGCTGGTGGCGACACGTATTCGGAATGTTTTGAAAGAGAGAGCGGGAACATGCTGCTGCAGAAAACAATCATCCAATAAATCCACAAAAGTCACTCACACACTAGTAAGACTTTTGTGGATTTATTGGATGATTGTTTTCTACATCAGCATGTTCGAGAGGCAACCAGAGAGGGTAATACTCTTGATCTGGTTATCAGCAGTGATCATTCGTGTATTAAAAATTTGCAGATAAAGGAACCACTAGGTGGCAGTGATCACAGTGTACTGATGTGGGATCTACTTAAAGATATAATTACCATCAGGGGTGAAGGAAAGGGTTTTTGCTTCCGTAAAGGTGAGCACAGTGGTCTCAGACAGTTTTTAATTCTGTACAGTGGGATCAACTGACGATGTTACCAACAGTAAATTCTAAGTAGGAAGCATTCAAGGAATTAATCGTGGAAGCAACTAAAAGTTTCATACCTATTAAGAAATATTGTTCAAGGTTTAGGCCTAAATGGTTATCAAATGAACTAATGAGACTCATGAAAGAGAACAAACATGCATGGGATGCATGTAAATTATCAAGCGACTCAGAAGCCTATGGCAGATATAAGCTAGTCTGTAATCAGGTCACAAAGGAGGTTAGGCAGGCGAAGGCAGATTTTGAGAAATCTTTGGCAAAGGATGCTAAGAAAAACAGCAAGGATTTCTTTACGTATATAAATTCTAAAAGGAAGGGGATGAATCTGATTGGTCCACTTGATATCGAAGGTTCGACTGTTGATGATCCTGCTCAGGTAGCAAACAAACTGAATGAGTATTTTGCATCTACATTCACACATGAGAAGTTATTAACGTTTGAAAATGGCAGAAGGGTATCAAATTATAGCAGGGTGCTTAATGATTTTGTAATAACTGAGAGCAAAGTGGAGAGAAATTGTTACAAGACTGGGGATCTATCCAGTTATATCAAAGGAGGTGGCAAAGGAACTAAGCAAACCCTTAGCCATAATTATGAGAGCATCCTTGGACTCAGGGGAGATCCCCCACAGACTGGAGATGTGAAAATGTATCCCCAATTCACAAAGGGGGATTGAAGGGTGACACGAGTAATTACAGAACAGTTTAACTGCTGTTCCGGGTAAAATTATGGAGTCACTGATTAAAGATGCATTGCAGGATCATCTAAACAAGACTGCAGCAATAATTCAGACACAGCATGGGTTTGTTAAGGGAAAGTCTTGACTGACAAATTTGATAGGATATTATGATTTGGTAACAAAGGAACTGGATGCAAAAAATAATTTTGATATCATATATTTGGATTTCAGGAAAGCTTTTGACACTTTTGCGCATGGAAGACTATTGTACAAATTGGAACAGAATGGTATTAAGGGGAAGTTGCTACAATGGGTAAAAGGATGGTTGAATGGGAGAAGACAGAGGGTGGTAATCAATGGGTGCTGCTCTTCGTGGACTAATGTTATTAGTTGAGTCCCACAGGGTTCAGTGTTGGGTCCACTGTTGTTCTGTATGTTTATCAATGATATTGATGAAGGTATATCAGGCTTAGTGTCGAAGTTTGCAGATGATACAAAGGTTGGCAGGGTTGTTAATGACAATAATGGCAGTGTGCTACTGCAACAGCATCTATAAAATTTGGGCAGATGGGCTAAGAAGTGGCAACTGAAGTTTAACCATGACAAATGCAAAGCACTGCATATGGTTAGAAGTAACCCCAGAGAAATGTACCAACTGTGTGGTACTACACTTAAGGTGGTAGAAAATGAAAAAGACCTGGGAGTAATTGTGGAGTCAGATATGAAGTTTTCAGAGCAATGCAGACAGGCTGCCAGGGCAGGTCATGGGGTTTTGTCAATGATATATAAGAATTTTGCTAGCAGGGAAAAGGAGGTGATTGTCCCTCTGTCCCTCTGGACGAGAAATTGTTGAGGATAAACATAAAAAAGGCACCCGGGGTGGATGGGATCTATCCAGTTATATTAAAGGAGGCAACAAAGGAAGTAAGCAAACCCCTAGCCATAATTATGAGAGCATCTTTGGACTCAGGGGAGGACCCATATACTGGAGATGTGCAAATGTAACCCCAATTCACTAAGGAGGATCAAAGGCTGACACAAGTAATTATAGACCTGTTAGTTTAACTTCGGTTCCAGGAAAATTAATGGAGGCACTGGTTAAAGAAGCACTGCAGGATCATCTAGACAAGAATTCAGTTATAGCTCAGACACAGCATGCTTTTGTTAAGGGCAGGTCTTGTCTGACCAATTTGATTGGATACTATGATGTAGTCACAAAAGAACTGGATGCAGGGAATAACTTTGATATTATATATTTGGATCTTAGAAAGGCTTTTGATACTGTTGCGCATGGAAGACTGCTGCACAAATTGGAGCAGTGTGGCATTGGAGACAAATTGCTGCTATGGATAAAGGGATGGTTGAGTGGCAGAAGACAGAGAGTGGTAATCAATGGACACTGCTCAACGTGGACTAATGTTATTAGTGGAGTTCCTCAGGGTTCAGTGTTGGGTCCATTGTTGTTTTCTGTATTTATAAATGATATTGATGATGGTATATCAAGCTTAATGTACAAGTTTGCAGACAATACAATGGTTGGCAGGGTTGTTAAGGACACTACTGATGCTATGCTGCTGCAACAGGATCTGGAAAGGTTGAACAGATGGGCTGAGAGGTGGCAAATGAAGTTTAACATTGACAAATGTAAAGTACTACATATGGGAAACAGTAACCCCAGATCAACGTATCAACTCTGTGGTACTACGCTGACAGTGGTAGAGAATGAAAAGGACCTGGGGGTAATTGTGCAGGCAGATATGAAGTTCTCTGAGCAGTGCAGACGAGCTGCAAGAGTAGCCCATGGTGTCTTGTCAATGATATACAGGAATTTTTCTAGCAGGGACAGGGATGTGATTATTCCCTTGTATAAGACATTGGTCAGGCCACACCTTGAGTACTGTATACAGGTCTGGAGGCCTCATTTCAAGAAGGATGTAGAGCTGCTGGAACGAGTACAGAGAAGGGCAACAAGATTAGTGAATGGAACAAAGGATTGCTCTTACGAAGAAAGGCTTAAGTTTTGCAAATTACAGAGTCTGGAGACTAGGCATCGGCGAGGTGATCTGATAGAGGTGTATAAGGCTTTGAATGGCTTCAGCATGCTTAATGCCGATGGGATTCTTCCTCTTGCTCAGAATAATCACCTGAGAGGGCATAAATTCAAATTGAGGAAGGACGAATGTCGGATAGATGTGCGATAATTTGCCTTTAGCCAGTGGGCAGTTGGCTTGTGGAATCGACTTCCATCATATGTTGTTGAAGTTGATAGCCTAAACAAATTTATGGCTCAGCTGGACAGGTATTTCGAATGAACGGAGGGGTGAAATGGGAGTAGTGGTTGTGTTTTGTTTTTGGCTGATGCTGATGCATCATATGCCTCTACTAATGCTAAAAATGCTAATGCTAATAAGGCAATGGTCAGGCCACGCCTTGAGTACTGCATACAGGTCTGGAGGCCTCATTTTAGGAAGGATGTAGATTTGCTTGAGCGTGTACAGAGAAGGGCAACAAGATTGGTGAGGGGAATGAAGAGATCCTCTTTCCAAGAGACACTTAAGTTCTGCAAATTGCAGTGGCTCGAGACCAGGCACCTGTGCGGTGATCTGATTGATTTGTATAAGGCCTTGAATGGGTTGAGCACGCTGAATTCTGATGAGATCCTTTCACTTGTTCAGATTATGAACCTAAGCGAGCATAAATTCAAATTAAGAAAAGACAGATGTAGAATAGGTGTGCGGAAATTTGCCTTTAGCCAGCAGGTGGTTAATTGCTGGAACAAACTTCCATTTGTCGTTGTGGAAGATGATAGGTTAAATAAATTTAAGGAGGAACTGGACAGGCATTTGGAGGGAATGGTGTGGATTTTTTTTTTTTTTTTTTTTTTTGGCTGATGCTGCATAAGCTCATACACTTGCTTTCTTGCATCACATGCCACTACTACTACTATAATAGAAGCCAATTCCGAAGGACAGTGGCCATGGAAACATCTGTAGAAAAGGCATGCAGCAGAAACAGTACGTCTGTGAGACAGCGATTGGAGAGACTGTTAGAGTGGAGTCGTTAATTAACCTAACTGCCCTCTTCTGAATGGAATCTAGAAGCCCGAGAGAGGTTTTCGGTGCCCCACTCTAGATGTGGGAACAATATTCCATGGTAGTGTGGATTTGTGATTTGTACAGTGTGGCAGCACGTGTTTTCTTCTTCCAAACAGCTGTTTGGAAGAAAAGTAATTAAGAGAGCGAAAGAGAAAATCAAGTTTTTTAGATGCACAGGAAGAAATGTTTGTAATGTGTGCTTGTGCCAAGAGAGATTAGAAGTCAGGGTAATCCCCTAAAGAGATATATCATCTTGCCTAGAAATCGGAGTCTCATCAAAGGTAAGCATAGGAGCAGAAGAATCCTTTTTTGCAAGATATAAGACAAGCCTGAGGTTTATAAGGATTAATATCAACTAAGTCATCTTTTCCCCACTGGAGAATTACCTGGAGTCGGCAATTAATAAATTGGTAGCGGATATTCGAGAAGTTCAAGCTGATTGAGCAGGGCAAAGTTTCTCAAACTGAAAAGTGGAATGCAATGTGCTATCATTGGCAAAACTATGGATAGGATGTCCCAGTCAATGGAAGAAGGTCATTAATATACAAGAGGAAAAGAGTGGGGGAAAGAACTGAACCTTGGGGGACTCCAGCATTAGTGGAGAAGTTAAAAGAGAGAGAGGCATCTACCATCACTCTCAGTGAGCAATCAGAGAGAAAACTGGATAAACAATTACAAAAAACAGTTGGCAAACCATAAGATGGAAGCTTGTTTAGAAGACCTTTATGCCAAACACAATCAAAAGCCTTTTTAAGATGTCAAGAGCAACTGCTTTTGTTTCACTGAACTTTTCCATTGAATTTGTCCATAAATGGGTAACATAAGCCAGAATATCAGCAGTGGATCGACCTGAGGAAATCCATACTGGCGATCGCTGATCAGATTGAAGGTTTCTAGGTGGTTTAAGAGTTGGTGGTTAATTGATTTCTCCATTACTTTAGAAAGAGTAGAAGTAATTGCAATGGGACAATAATTGAATGGGAGAGATTTGTCACCCTTTTTAGGAACAGGCTGGATATGAGCAAATTTCCAAGCATAAAAAAAACACCTTCGGAATAAGAAAGTGAAAAAAGCTGAAAAGAACAGGAGTCAGTTCAGGAGCACAGTTTTTGAGACAAGTGGAGAAATACCATCAGGACATGGAGCTTTCTTAGTATCAAGATTCGTCAAAATCCTTCTGACATCCTTTTGATGGAAAACCACAGGAGGTACATGAGTTGGAAGAAAAATGGGTTGCTAGCAGGTCAGTTTTATCCTTGGCAGGAGCCTCTGTAGCCAGGTGGGAAGGAGCAGCAGTGTATAACACACGCTTCTTGATTAGACCGGGGTTCGAGCCCGTCACCACCAAATATGGAGGATGCATAAAGGTCAGGAAATGACCACCGCATATCCCGGAGCAATATGGCCTTAGTTGCTAATGCTCCTAAAAACCAAATAACAAACATTTATCCTTGGCTGAAGTGACAACAGAATCATCTGGTTTTGACAGAGGTGGGAGCAAAGATGGGCAAAAGTTGCGGCCAGTAGCTTTGGCAAGAGAGCAGAATGCTTAGTACCATTAGGCAAGAAGCAAGTTTTCTATTCTTAGCCTGTTCAAAATCTAGTTTGGACTGATTAGTAACTGTTTTACAATTGTTTCGAGCTTTGGTGTAGGCAGAAAATAAAACTGAAGAATTGAAATCAAGCCAATTATGATATGGAACGTTCTTCTCTTGAACAGCCTTAGGACATTTATTGGAAAACCAAGGTTTAAACAAAGGATGAGATTTTAAAGTGGAGTGTGGAATAAAGGATTCCATTTGTACAAGAATAATTTCACTCACACGATCTGAGCAGAGTTGACATCAGAAGTTTTGAAACAGTAATCCGACCAAGGAAAAGAAGAAAAGAAATCTCGCAGGTCATCCCATTTTGCAGTCTTGTAATGCCAATCAACTCGAGGTTGGGAATAGCCATGATGTAAAGGCTCCATTGGAGAGAAGCATTTCAGTGAATTCCAATTTAGAGATATAGCTTGTGATCAAGTTGTTTTGGAGAGGAGCATTTGAATGAATATTAAACATAAATAACTGAAGTTATTTACATCTGTAAACAATTAAAAGTAATGATAATAGTTAAAAAATGTAAATAATTCCTTTTTGTTGAATATAGAAAAATAATAAATAAAATCCCAGGAAATGTCATGTAATACAGTCAGTCCTCGGATAGCACGATAGTTGTTCCTAGAAATCCTCATGCAATATAAATAACAGGCCCTATTGGAAAAAAAGGTTAGGTGCCGACCACCCAAGATTGAACACACATTTGTAACCAAAACATTACCAAACACAATAAATAATCGTAATAAAATATTTACGTATGTTATTAAGACTATTACGTAATAAAATATTGCTAATGCTTTTGCTTCTATTGTAAGCAAACTTGTTTTTTTTGTTTTGATTTTCTATCCAAACATATGACAGCCGTTCCATCTCTTCCAATTCTTTGTGTCTTGATCTAATGGATTTTAATTACACTTTGAGTTGTTCCTGCTATGAAAGTTGTTTTTATTTTCTCTGCCTTCTTTCTAATTCTCGGTGTTGCCTCATTTAGGCCAGTAGCACGTGCAATATCACATGGTCTTAATTTCGCTCAAAGTGTTTCAAAATTTCATATTTTTTCTCTATCAACAGAGGCGGACTGGCCATAAGCCTTACCGGGGAAACCCCGGTGGGCCGGATGCCAGAAGAGGATGGAGGCCGGTTTGATTTTGGCCATAAACGCTAGTATGAGGCCGCTACAAATTTTCCCGGGTAAGAATTTTTGACCCAGTCCACCTCTGTCTATCGATATTGCTTTTCTTTTTCTCTCTGCATCTGTGGTGTCTTCACCAGGACACTTCCTTTTCACACCTTTTAAGTATTTTACTCATTTTTAGGGAATAAAGCAGAATTACAAAATGAGGAGGCACGCTTGATGCACATAAACAAAGCTGTGTGCGTGTAGCACTGAATAAACAACACCGTAAAGGCAGAGACACACTATGAACACCTCACATTTTACTAAAACATTTCTGGGGGGTTACTACCATAAAACAATAAAAACTATTTTCAGCTGCATTTCTGCTAGTGGAATCTGTTATAAACTGGAAGTAAACTCGATCTAATTGCATTTGCGATAATACCGATAGCTAGAATTGTGTGGGTTTTTACGTTATTATGGCGAAAAGCATTTCCCCTTCACTGATATAAAAAACATAAATACATTTTCAGAATCTTCTCTTCATTCCTGTTGTGTTGCGTTCAGTTGGGGTGATTCCGCATTCGACTGCCATTTCTTGTAAACCCAAAGGCGAATCGTGCCTAAGCGAATTCGGTTCATGTTATATGATTATCATTCCCCTATTTATAAATCAAATTTGTGTAGTGTAAACACATGTTATACGAGGACTGTCTGTACTGTAATGCCAGTTTTAAGTGTATGCCTAGTACAGGATGAGAGAGAGAATATCAGTGAATATGCTTCTGAGAAAAATTACACATTGGATGATAAAAATATTAAGTATGCCTGTTCAGGTATAATTATAACAAGGTCTGTGTATTATTTATCAATTTACATGTCATTTTGATTCAAATGACGTACTGTGGAGAAATTCAGTCAGTTTCTCACATATCATATCACAGAGTGCTAAGTTCTGTTTATATATAACTTTCCATACTGGTGACAGGTTGTGTGGCTTCTCATAATGGTAACAAAAATCTTAGTTTAAATTTGTTGTTTGTCTCAGCTGTTTTGAAGTGATATCAAACTGGTTGGCAGCTCACACAAGTGCCATCTGACCAGCCACACAGTTGTAATTTGAAGTAGTTTGAACTAAGTTATTTTTACTGAATAAGCAATAACACACACACACACACACACACACACACACACACACACACACACACACACACACACACACACACACACACACACACACTCTCTCTCTCTCTCTCTCTCTCTCTCTCTCTCTCTCTCTCTCTCCCCCCCCCCCCATCTATTAGCAAGAGAAAGTTAGATAGCACGTTTCTTTTTAGGTTTTTGCCAGCAAGATGGCAACAACCCTCAGTGGGCTTGTGGGCATATTAATAGTTGTGTACATTACAAATAAATAGCAGTATGCTGGAAAAAGTTCTGTTTATTTTAGTGGAGAAATATTAAGATAGTTTCTTGTGACAGTTATGAATGCTACATTCAAAAATTTTCTGGAATCACAAGCTGGTATTTAAATGGTTTGTGCTACACTTTAGCATTAGTAGAGGCATATTATACAAGAAAGCAAGCTTATGCAGCATCAGCCAAAAAAAAAAAAAAAAAAACCGCCCCCATTTCACCCCTCCATTTGTTCCAAATACCTGTTCAGCTCAGCCTTAAATTTATTTAGGCTATCGACTTCCACAACAAAGGATGGAAGTCTGTTCCACCAACCAACTACCTGCTGGCTAAAGGTAAACTTCCGCTCATCTATCCTACATCTGTCTTTCCTCAATTTGAGTTTATGCCCTCTCAGGTGATTATTCTGAGCAAGAGGAAGAATCCCATCAGCATTGAGCATGCTCAAACCATTCAACGCTTTATACACCTCTATCAGATCACCTCGCTGGTGCCTAGTCTCCAGGCACCGTAATTTGCAAAATTTAAGCCTTTCTTCGTAAGAGCAACCCTTTGTTCCATTCACTAATCTTGTTGCTCTTCTCTGTACTTGTTCCAATAACTCCTTAAAATGAGGCCTCAAGACCTGTATAACGAGGTGTGGACAAGGAGGTAATCACCTCCTTATCCCTGCTAGAAAAATTCCTCTATATGAGCTACTCTTGCAGACCGTCTGCACTGCTCAGAAAACGTCATATCTGCCTGCACAATTACTCCCAGGTCCTTTTTGTTATCTACCACTGTCAGTGTTGTACCACAGAGTTAATACGTCACTCTGGGGTTACTGCTTCCCATATGTTATACTTTACATTTGTCAATGTTAAACTTCATTTGCCACCTCTCAGTCCATCTCCTCAACTTTTCTAAATCCTGTTGCAGCAGCATACTGTCATTAGTGTCCTTAACAACCCTGTCAATCTTTGTATCGTCTGCAAACTTGGACATTAAGCTTTATATACCATCATCAATATCATTTATAAATACAGAAATCAACAATGGACTCAACACTGAACCCCGAGGGACTCCACTAATAACATTAGTCCCACGATGAGCAGTGTCCATTGATTACCGCTGTCTGTCTTCTCCCACTCAACCATCCCTTTATCCATAGCAGCCATTTGCCTCCAATGCCACTGCCCCAATTTGTTCAGCAGTCTTCCATGTGCAACAGTATTAAAAGCCTTTCTGAGATCCAAATATATGTTGTTAAAGTTATTCTTTGAATCCAGTTCCTTTGTGATCACATCATAGAATCCAATCAAATTGGTCAGACAAGACTTCTTAAAAATACCATGCTATGTCCGAGCTGTAACTGAAGTCTTGTCTAGATGATCCTGCAGTGCCTCTTTAACCAGTGCCCTCATTAATTTACCTGGAACAGAAGTTAATCTAACGGGTCTATAATTACTTTTGTCGCCCTTTGATCCTCCTTTGTGAATTGGGGTCACATTTGCACATCTCTAGTCCATGGGTACCTCCCCTGAGTCCAAAGAAGCTTTCATAATTATGGCTAAGTGTTTGCTTACTTCCTTTGCTCCCTCCTTTAATATAACTGGATTGATCCCATCCACCCTGGATGTCTTTTTTATGTTTATCTTCAACAATTTCTCCTTCACTTTCCTCTCAGTTATTACAAAATCATCTAGTTCACTGCCAGAGTTAACTTACTTTTGGCATTCCCCCCCCCCCCCTTGAATAACTCCTCATGTGTGAATGTAGATGCATGATACTCTTTTAGTTTGTTAGCCACCTGAGCAGGATCTTCAACATTTGAACCACCAGTATCCAGTGCACCAATCTGATTCATCCCTTCTAGAGTTTACATAGGAAAAGAACTCTTTTTTTTGTTTTTCTTTGCATCCTTTGCCAAGGATTTCTCATAATCTGCCTTTGTCTGCCTAATCTCCTTTGTGACTTGGTTACAGACCATCTTATATCTATCATAGGCTTCCATGTCACCCATTAATTTATATGTATCCCATGCATTTTTCTTCTCAGCCATATGTCTCATTAGTTTTCTGACATCCATTTAGGCCTAAACCTTGAACAATATTTCTTAGTTGGTATGTAAAGCCCAGTAGCTTCCAAGATAAATTCTTTGAATGAGTCCCATTTTAAATTTGCTGTTGGTAACATCATCAGTTGGTCCCACTGTATAGAATTTAAATACTGTTTCAGACCACCGTAGTCACCTTTACGAAAGCAAAAACCCTTCCCTTTCCCCCTGATGGTAGTTACCTCTTTGAGTAAATCCCACTTCAGCACACTGTGTTCACTGCCACCTAGTGGTTCCTTTATCTGCAGATTCTTAATGCACGAAGAATCACTACTGATAATCAGATCAAGAGTATTACTCCCTCTAGTTGACTCCCGAACTTACTGATTTAGAAAACAATCATCCAATAAATCCACAAAAGTCTTGCTAGTATGTGAGTGACCAATCCACAAATTCCAGTCAATATCTGGGAAATTAAAATCTCCCATTATAAGACTCTCTGATTTACTGGCTCACTCTATTTCCCAGTACAGTTTCTTATTATACACATCAGAGTCATTAGGCCTATAACACACTCCTACTCTCAATTTTGATCTCCCAATGCTTATGTCACACCAAACTGACTCGACACTGCACTGTCCAGCAATGTCGACTGGCATCACTTCCTTGTATTTTGTGTTTCTTAACTAATAGCATAACCCCCTCCTACCTTCATGTCCTGTCTATCCTTCCTGTACAAATTGTACTCCCCAAATTCCAGTTCTGCATTCCTTATATCTGTGCGACACCTCGTCTCTGATATCCTAATAATATCTGCCTTTGTTTTGAGCAATACCTCAAATTCATCAAATTTATTTACCAAACTTGCATTGGTGTACATGCAAGTATACATTCACCTGTTCCTATTCTTAGCTACCCTAACACAACCCATGTATTTCATTGTACCGCAATGACTCCCAGCAGTCTTTGAAATAACCTGCATCTGTTTTCCAGGCTGCTGCGCAATCCAATAGAAGCAGTGCAAGAATCACTTTCACCTCTGCCAGTGACTACTGTTAATCTATTAGTCCTTATATCCCCCCCCCAAGCTAGCAATTTACTAACCCACCTAACACTGCATTGATAGCATCAGCAAATATTCTTGCACCCTTTCTATTTAAGCGTATCCCATCTCTGTAGAAGCAGTCTCTCCTGTTAACAAGTACAGACCAGGCTGAAAAAAATTCTACCCCTTGAGCTTTGCCCAATCTTTCCAGGGCCGAATTGATCAACAAGGCTCTCATCATATTCTTCCTCCTATCGTGTCTGGGCAGAATTGCAGACACTTTCAAATTCAACCTTAATTCACTGTTTTTTTTAACAGTGACCCGTAATTAAGTAATTCTTCCGGTCTCTTATCTTAATATCATTAGTGCCAATGTGTACAACAATATCACCTTTAGTGCCCTTAAAAGATTATATCCGCTCTACAACATCATCAACCTTTGCCCCTGGCAGACATACCCTGGTCCTGTTCCACCTATCCTTTTTACATAGCATGTTCTCAGTTTCCCTGACAATTGAGTCACCAACTACTACTAGTTCCTGTGGGACCAGCGCATTCTGCCTTTGGGGTTGACACTGTGTTGCATGATGATCAAGTGCAAGCTCTGGCATTGATGTGGGCAGCTTAGAGCTTGATGGGACCCTGAATTTAGATCCTTCGTGGGCATCCACCCTGTCCTTCAAGCTCTCATATAGGTCCTAACAACACTGAGTTGTCACCTAATTTCCTCACACTCCTTACATTGCACACACAAAAAGACATCTCTATTGGCGATATCATGTCCTGTACCTGATTGCACCACAAACATCAAGCAAGTAATGCATTTTAAAAGGCTGTGATTCGGAAGGCAACTGCCCCCTCAGTTCTCCCCTGAGCCACAGCACTTCATTTAGCTTGAGCTCTTTGCTTTTTTGCTCTGGTTTGAGTCATGATTTTGATTGAATTTCAATTTCAGTACATAATTATAACCCTAAATTTCTATCCCAATGCAGTTGTAACACCATATATCTATATATATTTTTTCAGTATCAAGTATTATCTTTGAGTTTCTTTATATAACTTCCGTAATCAAAGTTATGTATTAATTAATTATGTTACGTTTGTAAAATCTAAGTCTTTATATGTATTTAGTTAAATAGTACAGTTTAATTGACAATGAAGTTCAACAAGATTAATAAATTTTACTGATTAATTGATAATATTATATAGTATACTATACTAAGCTAACGCTATCTAGTTTGGGATATAATGTTGTATCGTATAACAGTGGTAACAAGTTACGAACGGTAAATCTACAGACACTTATGTATTAATTAACTTCCAAAATCTCACAGGCTCAATTCAGAATAAACTAAGGATCTTGGCTAGTTCTATAAGGTACTTATAGAAAATAATTTAATATAACGATTAGTCTATAAAGCGGCTAAATATAGCTAAAAAACTTTGTTTGCTGGCTCTGCAAAATTTGTAAAACACATGAATTGGATACCCTTGCCAATACTAAGTATTAACTTACAAAATCTCTATCTAATTTAAAATATAAACTAAGTATCGTAACTGGGAATATAAAGCTACTCTAGAATATAAGTTAATATGCCAATTTACGTTAATAAAACAGAAAAAACTTCGCCTGGACAAGGCTATACTCGTTCCGTCAGTCCTCCACGAAACCTGTAAGGTTTTGTGGAGGACTGACATTGACCTTGGTGCACATGCATGGGAACTGGCCTGACCACTTCACTCGTGTGTCGCAGGTGATTGATTGCAGAATGTCGCAGATTTAACAGTGTGCCAACACCAAGTTCTTTAAACTTGGGAAAAGTATTACAGAGAATCCGCAAACATTACAGTTTATGGAGGTGATGCTTTGAAGAAAACAGTTTGAGTGGTTTATAATCTGTTTAAAAATGGACAGGAAATACTGCAAGATGAACCTTGCAGTGGATGCTTTTTGACATCACAAAATGATGAAAATATCAGAAAAATGACATTTTCTTGAAGGAACTTGTGCAAAGTGATAGGCAAATGATGGTTCTTCTTGAGATTGTTCATGTAGTTGGACTGTCTGTATGCTCAATAGACATATATATGGATATGGCTTACACATATATATGGATATATATGTGTACGCCATATCCAAAAATTTCATTACTTCATATAGCATCTACTCCTCCACTTACTACTGAATACATCATGAATTGTCAGTCTATTAGAACAAACTTATCTGCAAAAAGATCTAAACCTCCCAAACACTTCCTCATTCTTTTCACAAAATATATGAGGTCTCAGTTTCAATCTCAGTGATTTCCATTTACAGTCGTGTACTGTTTCTGACAGAACCCAAAATTATCAGTAGATTTAAACACTGCCCATCCGAGTTGGCCTAATTATTCATTGTATGATTCCCCTTGCTTCAAAGGGGAATCATACAATGAAATTGTGCATATGTCCACTCTGATATTGTCTTTTAGAGACTCAATAATTTGGAATCTTCTACTTTTTATTTTCTCTGGCTTAAAATCTGCCTACCTCATTCTTTTAAATTCATCTGTAGGGATGAAATCCTTTATTCCACACTCCACCCTAAAATCTCATCCTTTATCTAAACCGTGATTTTCATCCAATAAATGTGCTAAAGCTGTTAAAGATAAGAATGTTGCATATAGCAATTGGCTTGTATCCAAATCTCCAGCTTCATTTTCTTCCCACCAAAACTCATAACAATTGTAAAGCAGTTATTAATTAGGCCAAACTAATTTCCAGCAGGCTAGGAATTGGAAACTTGCTCCTTGTCCAAATAGTAGTTGAGCATTCTTGCCCAACCTATTGGCCACAACTTTTTGTCCAACTCTATTCCCACCTCTGTTAAAACCAGATGGTTCTTTTGCCACTGTTGCCAAAGATAAAGCTGATCTGCTAGCATCCTATTGTTTTTCTAACTCAAGTATTGATTATCTTGGTAAACCACCTACTACCCTGTACACTCCATTCAGTGCCTTCTGTGGTCTTCCATCAAAAGGATGTCAGAAGGATTTGGGTAATCTGGGTGGATTTTGAACAATCTGGGTGGATCAAATGTCATCTCTTGACGGTATTTCTCCACTTGTTCTAAAAACCTGTGCTCCTGAGCTTACTCCTGTTCTGTGTTGGCTTTTTTTTTTTTAGCTTTCTTATTCCAAAGATGTTTTCCCTTCTTGAAAATATGCTCATATCCAGCCTGTTCCTAAAAAGAGTGACAAATCTCTCCCATTCAGTTATCATCCCATTGCACCTACTTCTACTCTTTCTTAAGTAATGGAGAAACTATTAACTGCCAACTTTTAAACTATTTAGAAACCTTCCAGTATGATCATCAGTGTGGAGTCAATCCACTGGTGATATACTTGATTATGTTGCCCATCCGGCAACTCCCTGTGGAAGGCGCCTCCGTAGCCAGGTGGGAAGGAGCAGCAGTGCATAGCACACGCTTCTTGATTAGACCGGGGTTCGAGCCCCGGTCTAATCAAGAATGTGGAAAGGTCAGGGAATGACCACCGCATATCCTGGAGCAATATGGCCTTAGTTGCTAATGCTCCTAAAAAAAAAAAAAAACCAAATAACTCCCTGTGGAAACTCTAGCAGTTGCTCTTGACACTTCAAATGCTTTTGATTGTGTTTATCATAAAGGTCTTCTAAATAATCTTTCGTCTTATTGTCTGCTAACTGTTTTTTGTAATTGGCTATTCAGTTTTCTCTTTCTCTGACTGCTCACTGTGGGTAATGGTAGATGGCTCTCTGTCTTCTAACTTCTCCACTAACACTGGTGTTCCCCAAGATTCAGTTCTTTCTTCCACTCTTTTTATTTTGTATTAATATATAATATGCTAATATATTAATATACATTAATATGTTATATATTTATATGAATTTATACATATAATAACATTAATATGATAACTGATATAATAATAATAATAATAAATATAATAACTAATATAATAAATGTAATATAATAACATTAATATATATATATATATATATATATATATATTAATATAATTTTCTTCCATTGACCAGAAATCCTATCCATAGTTTTTCTGATGATAGCCACTGCATTCCACCTTCTAGTTTCCCTCGACGTGGACACCTGTACATGGTGAGGGGACCTTGCAGTGATGCTGCTGGTCCTCTAGATTAGCATCACTGGTATCCAGTGCCCACAGCCTAGGTTCCAGGCTAACATTAATGGAATCTGGATTGTTTGCTGTGCGCTGTGACCCATGGAAATTCGGAAAGGGGAATTCTGGTTCTTGAGGGGGCCCAGCTTCAATACACCACTTTGGCCCCTGCTTTGACAAGACGTGTGGTCCTGGAAGGCCTGGTTAGGCGAGGGGTCAACCGTGTCAATGCCACACCCCTAACCTCATGGTCCGAGGGACAGAATTCAGGCTGGCGGCAGTGTGGGTATGATGTCTGGGTAGCTCTGGCGTTCCACTCCCGACCGCATTTATTGCATGCAGGGCAGTGGGCATCCCTTTGGGCTCCGTGGTGGACGGGGAGCCCGGGCACTGAACCAATACAAAAACTCTATGAATCCTGATAAAGTAATTTCTTCTGGGGCCCCAACCCGGTCCCTTATTGAAAATGAAATCAATGAGAGAGACAAAGCCAATGTCGAAAAGAGGGCACGAACTGAAGAACCGTCAGGCCTCACACCAAGATTTTTGATTATCCATTCCCAAACTGAGAAACCCATTGGGAAAATGTCGCCGTTCTTTATACAGAAGGGTTTAGAGGGGTTAGCAGGTTCCCCTAAACCAGTTAAGAGGCTTCACTCTGGACACCTCCTAATTGAAACAAAAAGTGACACACTCAGAGCAGCTACTCCATTCAAATCAATTGGAGACATATCGATAACAGTGACACCACACCTCCTTGAGGTCACCGAGGAGGAAATCTTTACAGAACTAAAACCACAGGGAGTGGTAGCTGTGAAAAGAATTTCCATGCGTAAGGATGAGAAGTTGGTACCAACTAGAAACATCGTTCTTACGTTTAACTCTCCAACATCTCCTGATGAGATAAAAGCTGAGTACATCAACTGTAATGTCAGGCCATACATTCCAAATTCACCGTGATGTTTTAAATGCCAAAAATATGGACATCTGCAGATGGCCTGCCACGGAGCGACTGCTTGTCCTCGTTGAGGTGCAAAAGACCATGAAAGCACTGCATGTACAGCTGCCAAGCCCACTTACATCAACTGTGGAGGTGAATACCCTGCTTACTCCAGGCATGCGAGCAGTGGAAAGAAGAGAAGGAGATACAAAGGCTCAAGGCACAGCTGAACATATCCTACCAGGAGCCAAGGAAAGCTGTTAAGCCAATAAATGGCAAAATGCCTACATATGCAGAGAAAGTTGCAAGGAAACATTCCATTGCAGCACAAACCAATGTGTCTATCCCACCAAAGGAGTCATTCACTCCTATTGTGTGCTATTTATTAAGCTTTCAAAAACTCGCACAAAAACCCAGTCAACTGCCACTCTAATATCAATATCTCCTAGCGCTACACCACTAACGAAGCCAAGTGAGAAAGAAAAGCCACAGAAACCTGAAGCACCAACAACACAAGAGAAAATGGATGTTGAAGACAAGGAGGTACCTGATGATTCAGTTCTGGAACTCTTTGCGGAAGAAGAAGAAATGGATACAGGTCAATGCCCAGTCTTTCCAAAGGGAAAAAAATCCAGCACTGAGAAAATAATGCTCTCAGCCCTTCAGAAGCCACAAGATGGACCACTAAAATCTAAATAATGGCTATACTAAAATTTTTTACAGTGGAATTGACGTGGATTCCGTTGGAATTGTGATGACATCAAGGCCTTCCTTCGTAAGCATGAGCCAACATGTTTTTGCTTACAGGAGACTTATTTAAAGGCAAATGAGGACCTTCACTTGTGTAACTGCTCTATTATTCGTAAATATAGTGCTGGGATTGGACTTGCCCATGGGGGAGTCGCCATCCTTGTGGGCAACCATATCCTCCATTCCAAGCCACATCACTTATGTCCTCCTTAGAGCCGTAGCAGTTCGTATTACAGTAGGGTTCCTCCTAACTGTTTGTTTCATATATTTACCACTTGGGAATGACATCTCCCAGGATGCCCTTGATGATATCATTAAACAATTGCCACCCCCTTTTTTATTATTAGGGGATTTTAATGGACACAGTACTCTGTGCGATAGCTCTGACATCAATAGGAGGGGTCAGATTATCAAGCATATGCTTGAAGACAATGATTTTTCACTCCTAAATGTGGGTTCTAATACCTTCTTTCGCATGTCTACCCATACATTTACTGCGATAGATCTCTCTCTCTACATGCTCCCTGTCACTCCTTCCTTTTTGTATGTGGGAGGTGGATGATAACATTTATGGTAGCGATCACTTCCCCGCCTCACCCAACCTTTCAAATGGGAGACAGTGCCACCCATCTAGGATACCACAGTGGAAGTTCGATCATGCTGACCGGATTGCATTTAGACATCTGGCAACGTTTAATACCATCAGTCAGCCAGGAGCCAATTAGTGTTGCAGTTATGTACATCACAGACTGAATCGTCCAAGCAGCTGCAATTGCAATTCTGAAGACTTCAAAACAGTTTCCATGATTTCCAAAACCATGGTGGAATGGAGATTGCACAGCAGCATGAAAGGCTCAAAGCAAGGCCCGGGTTATATTTTGTCGTGTCCCCACCACATATAATCTAATAGGCTTCAAAAGTGCACAAGCCAAAGCACGTTATGTTAGACTACAGAAGGAATTGTGGATCCACTTCGCTTCTTCTATCTGGCACCTCTGTAGCCAGGTGGGAAGGAGCAGCAGTGTGTAGCTCACGCTTCTTGATTAGACTGGGATTCGAGCCCATGATCACCAAATACAGAGGATGTGGAAAGGTCAAGGGAATGACCACCGCATATTCCTGGAGCAATATGGCCTTAGTTGCTAATGCTCCTAAAAACCAAATGTGTGTGTGTGTGTGTGTGTGTGTGTGTGTGTGTGTGTGTGTGTGTGTGTGTGTGTGTGTGTGTGTGTGTGTGTGTGTGGCTTCTTCTGTCTCCTAGACAATGTCACCAAAAGTCTCTGGGATAAAGTCCGGAAAATGAAGGACAGATACATGTACAATACATCGATCCTAGAACATAATGAATGTGCAATTGCAGATCCAACTGCAATTGCGAACACTCTAGGGAAGGCATTTGCCAAAACATCATACCCCCCCAATTTCCTGACCCTGAAACAAAAAGCTGAAAGGTTGTCGTTGAAGTTATCTTCAAAAAATTCTAAGGAATACAACCAACCATTTACAGAACTTGAACTGAAAGAACTTGGAACTGAACTTGTTTCTGCTCAAAGCAAGTGCCATTGGGCCAGATGATATCCATTATGAGATGATTAAACATCTTTCATCTGATTCTATGGATTGGCTGCCTTTCTTTACAACAGAATCTATCTTGAAGACCAATTTCCAGACTCCTGGCATAAGGCAATTGTTCTTGCCTTTCCTATGCCAGGAAAGGATCCAAAAATTCCGAACAACAACCGTCCTATTGCTCTGACAAGATGCCTGTGCAAGATCCTGGAAAGGATGGTCAATGCACAGATCATGTGGTATTTAGAAGCAGATGACCTTTCCAAAGTACAATATAGCTTCCATAGGAACAGGTGAATACTTGATCCTCTAATAAGATTGGAAACATTCATTCGAGATGCTTTCCTGAAACACGAGCACCAGGTGGCAATTTTCTTTGATTTGGAAAAAGCGTGTGACACTGTTTGGAGATTTGGAATTTTAAAGGATATCTATAATCTTGGTCTTAGAGGTCATCTTGCCCTCTTTATTAAAAACTTTTTATTAAACAGCTCATTCCAAGTTCATGTTGGGTCCGTTCTCTCTCGCTCTTTTTGCCAAGAAGAGGAAGTCCCACGAGGGTCAGTTTTGACTAGATCGTAGGTATAGCTTAGCTTAATTATCAGCACTCACCTCTTAGACATGCAGAAGAGGTGTGATAAATAAAGGATTATTCGTTAAATTGACTGATGATATTTTAAGGAATCCTTATGTGCTGTGATGTAACAACTAGATCGTAGTTATAGCTTAGCTTAATTATCAGCACTCACCTCAGAGGTGAGGTATTAAGCTAAAGCATAGCTTAGCTTAATTATCAGCACCCACCTCTTAATTATCCGTTCTTAATTATCAGCCACTTTATGGCGGGAAAAAATCCCTAACAAGAAATAACTTGTAGGCTGAGGAAACCGATTGTAAATGGAAACACTCCTCTTGAAGAAGAATTATCATCAGCACTCACCTCAGAAGAATTATCAGCACTCAGAGGTGAGTGCTGATAATTAAGCTAAGCTATACCTACGATCTAGTTGTTATATCACAGCACATAAGGATTCCTTAAAATATCATGGGTCAGTTTTGAGTGTTATGCTTTTTGCTATCAAAGTTAATTTTATTACTGAACAACTTCCTTGAACCATAAACAGTGCCTTCTTCATTGATGACTTTATCTTTTCACAATCATATAATATGAGGGTTATCAAAAGGCAATTGCAACATGCTGTTGACCATGTCAGCTCTTCGGCAATGGCTAATGCTTTCAGATTTTCTCCTCAGAAGACCGTCTGTGTACACTTTTGTCGCAAATGTAACCTTCACCCGGAACCTGAAATTAAGCACGGACAAAATATTCCAGTAGCACCGCAGACAAAATTCTTGAGGCTCATATTGTATAATAAGTTGACATTTCTACGACATATCCGTAAACTGTGGACAAAGTGCACAAGAGGATTGAATCTCCTATGAGCCAATTCATACAATAATTGGGGAGCAGACCGCTGAACCTTACTGTGCCTATATCATGCACTTGTCCATTCTAAATTAGATTATGGGTGCCAAGTATACGCATCAGCAAGGAACAGCGTACTATGGTGGCTAGACCCAGTCACTCATCAAACCATCTGCATTACTACTGGAGCTTTTAGAACATTCCCAGTCCAGAGTTTATACATCGAGGCAGGCGAACTGCCACTGTCCCTGCGACGAAAGCAATTGCCACTAACGTATACTTTTAAACTGAAATCCCTGCCAGACAACCCTACTTGGACATCCGTTTTCGAGCCACTATGGGAAAATCTCTATAACACCTGTCAGACTGCCAACTGTCCCTTTGGTATTTGCATCCAAGAGCTGCTCAGAGAACTTCATATTACGGTAGACAGTGTTGCCCACTCACCACGGCAACACTTTCCACCATGCAATTTTTCCCTTAATATTGGGAGAAAGGCAAGCACTTCACCATCTATCTACCAATGCTGCCTATCAATCTACCTACTCTGATTTCCTGCCCACCTTTATTGATGGCTTCTAATCGGAGTCATCTGTAGGATCCGCCGCTGTCTTCTCAGATAGCACAGTTTCTCAGAAAATTCCTCAGGAGTGCAGTATATACACAGCAGAGTTGTACACTATAGAGCGAGCCTTGGACCACATAAAAAAATAGTAATAATTATCAAAGGTTTATACTGATTTTTTAAGCACATTACAGGCCTTATTCATGATCAGATATAATTCCAATCCAGTCCTGTCCAGGGTCCGGCAGAAGTTATTTACCCTTTGTGAATCTATATTTGATATCCACTTCTGCTGGATCCCAAGCCACGTCGGGATCAAAGGAAATGATCTGGCAGACACTGCAGCCAGATCAGCACAGCCCCACAGTCACAGCCCACTAGTCCCATATACAGACTACAGGCAAGTGATAAGAAATGCATTACACACCCAGTGGCAAAAATTATGACACGGACAGTCCACAAACAAGTTGTATCAAATCAAGCCTGTAATCCAAAGATGGCAGTCTGGTTTGCGCAGGAGGCATAGAGAGGAAGTTGTTTTAGTTCGCCTCCGTACAGGACATGTCGTCTGATGCACTCTTTTCTGCTGAGGATCCTCCTATGTGTGAGTATTGTGACACCATTTTAACTATTAGACACATTTTAACTGAATGTCCACGTTTTAGACATGAATGACATATATCTTTTATCGCTTTTAACCATCTGACTGAGCCTTATATGCTCAGTCAGATACTCTCTGACAATGATCACGTATCAGCTGTTTTTAACAATTTAAAACTGATAAACTTATTTACATCTTTTTAACATATACTCTTT
Source organism: Mastigoproctus giganteus (assembly GCF_048544385.1). Taxonomy (NCBI): domain Eukaryota; kingdom Metazoa; phylum Arthropoda; class Arachnida; order Uropygi; family Thelyphonidae; genus Mastigoproctus; species Mastigoproctus giganteus. Next base: position 98,713,497 of record NC_143581.1, read on the forward strand.
TGTTAACATATATTTTTATTACATTTCATATATCATTTATACCTTGTTCACTGTTCTTATACATATTTTTGTACAAATCTTTTTCTGATATAGTGACCAGTATTCCTGGGTAACTGTAATATTTTAACCTTTGTTTCTGTACTTTTAATATGTCTACTCATTTATCGTGGTTGGTGCATTATAGCCTAGATTGCTGTTGCACCAGTAAACCCAAAACCAAACAAACCTTCCAGTTTGAGAAGTCTTGCCCTGCTCAAACAGCTTCAACTGCTTGAATATCCATTTCCATTCCTTAAATGCTAATCTCCAGGTAATTCTCCAGTTGAGGCAAAGATAACTTAGTTGACTTTAATTCTTTTAAAACTCAGTCCTGTCTTATATCTTGCAAAAAAAGATTCTTTTGCTCCTATTGTTATGTTTTATGACACTCTGATTTCTTTGTAAGATCATATATCTCTATTGGAGATTGCCCTGAATTATCTGTCTTGGCATAATACATTACAACTGTTGCTTCCTCTGCATCTAAAAAACTTAGTTTTCTCTTATGCTCTCGGCAGTACTTTTCTTCCAAACAGCTGTTCACTCTGTACAAATTGCAAATCTGTCTTACCATGGAATATTGTTCCCACATCTGGGGCGATGTCCCCCAAAACTTCACTCAGGCTTCTAGATTCCATTCAGAAGAGGGCAATTAGGTTAATTAATGACTTATCTCTAACAATGTCTCTCCACTCTGTCTGGCGCATTATGGCCTTAGCTGCCAATGCGCCATAAAAAATCAAATCAAATCAAATCAAATCCACTCTGTCTCATAGTTGTTCTGTTTCTGCTGCTTACCTCTTCTATAGATACCTTCCACGGGCACTGTTCTTCTGAATTGGCTTCTATAATTCCTACTCTCTCTCTCTCTTCCAAACCAATCCAACTATGTGCCGCAACCATTCAACTTCCTTTTACTATCCAACTTTAAACCCACAGAATGAACTTTTCTTCTTCCTCATTTATTCATTCAACTTCTGTTTTCTGGAACAGCTGCCCTTTATATGTATTTTCTGAAAATTACAACCCACAGAAATTCTAGTCTAATTTCAATGGGTATCAAACAGCTTCATCACTGGTGTTGAAGCTGTCAACTTCTCATTCTTCAACCCATGCATGGTACTAAGTACTTTAGGCCCTTGTCATAAAAAAAAAAAATAAAAACCTTCCTGCTCCCCTGAACTTGCACTGTCTGACTTTTGGCTGTTCTATTAACTGAAAATGGGCCTTTATGGTTGTTGTTCGCTACATTAGATGACATCAAAGAAAACACCGAATCTGTCATATTTGAACTAAAAAAACATGATTGTAAAGAATGTTTCAAAACTTGGGAAGACCAATAGAGCAAGTGTGTGCATGCAGAAGGAAGGTACTTTGAAGGTGATAGGTTAGTAAACCAAACTCTTTGCTCAGTAAACTTTTCATAGAAAAATTCCAGGAACCTTTTGAATGTACCTCATACTTTGAGATATCAATGCCATTGTAAAAGCCTTGTCTTTCCCTATAATAATGTTAATCTTCCCCATGACTTAGTATTAAAAATATTGCTTAAATTTATTAAATCACATAAACAAATACAGTGTAGTTCTTTTTTTTTTAAGCCAGAATTAAAAGAGACGGACATGCCACCTCCTGTTATTAATGAGCTTTTTGTGGAAGGACTTCAGCCACTTGAAATTGAATATACAACTAATTCACAAGACAGGCTTTTCAGGGCACATGGTAATATGTATTTCATATTAGAAAATTATTTTTAGTGTAGTAGTAGTGGCAAATAATGCAAAAAAGCAAGTTTATATAGAATCACGTGCACACCTCCATTCATACCCTCCAAGAATCTGTCTAGTTCTCCATTGAATTTATTCAACCCATTCACTTACACAACAACAGGTGGAAGCCTCTTCCATCAATCAACCACCTGCTGGCTGAAGAAAACTTCTGCACATCTATCCTGCAATCATCCTTCCTCAACTTGAGTTTATGTCCCCCTCATTTGTGTAGTCTAAACAAGGGGAAGATTGCCATTAACATTTGGCTAACTCAATCTATTCAAGGCCTTAACCCCAGGGGCTCACATCTGGTGAGTATGGGCTTGGCACACCCAGGGTCCTGAGCTGGATATCGCCATTCTTCTCTTTCTTGGTGATTCCCTTCTTCTTTCTCTCTCTCTCTCTCTCTCTGGGTAACTCGGAAATTTTTTTTGGCTGGTACAACATAAGCCTCAGGCTTCTTTGCACTATATGGATAATAATAATAATAATAATAATAATAATTAAAACCTCAATCAGATCCCCTGCAGTGGCCTGGTCTCTAGACACTGCAATTTGCAGAACTGAAGCCTTTCTAGGTAAGAGTAACCGTTTGTTCCGTTCACCAATTTGATTGCCTTCTCTGCACTCATTCCAGTAGATCTACATCCTTCTTAAAGTGAGGCCTCCACACTTGTATACAGTACTCAAGATGCAGCATAACCTGGCCTTGTGCCAAGGGATAATCACCTCCTTATCCCCTATAGCAAATTTTCTGTATATTATTGACAAAATCCCATGAGCTGACCTGGAAGAATGTTAGCACTGCTCAGAGAATTTCACAATTCTCTGAGAAGAATTAACCCCGGGTCTTTTTCATTTTCCACTACCCTGAGTGTAACACCACACCATTGATAAGTTACTCTGGGTTTATTGCTACCCATATGCAGTACCTATCTTGGATTTGTTAATGATAAACCTCAACTGCCATTTCTCAGCCCATCGACCTAATTTTCCTAAATCTTGTTTCAGTAGCTCTCCCTGATTACTGTCATTAACCATGCTGTCAACCTCTGTATCATCTGCAAACTTAGACATTAAGCCTGATATACCTTTATCAATATAATTAATAAATAGAAAGCAACAATAGGCCAGCATTGAAACCTGTGGGACTCCACTAATAACATTAGTTCAAGAAGAGCAGTATCCATCGATAACCACTCTGTCTTCTTCCACTTAACCATCCTTTTATCCATAGCAGTAACTTGCTCTTAATGCCAGTTTGCACAGCAGTCTTTTATGTGCAACAGTATCAAAATACTTCTGAAGTCCAAGGATATGATGTCAAAATTATTTTTTGCTTCCAGTTCCTTGGTCTCTGCATCATAGTAACCTCTCAGATTGGTTAGACAAGACTGCCCCTTGACAAATTCGTACCATGATTACAATATAAATGCATTTCTGTCCAAATGGTCCTGCTTTATTTCTTTAACCGACATTTGCATTATTTTCTCTAGACAGGTACAGTTAGCTAACAGGGCTGTAATTACTCATGTCCCCCTTTTGATCCTCCTTTATGAACTGGGGATACATTTGCACATCTCCAGTCCCCAGGGACCTTCTCTGAAACCCAGGATTCTCTCATAATTATGGATGAGGGTTTGTTACCCCTTTGCTGCCTTTCTTAATAAAATTGGATAGACTCCATCCCCCCTAGGCATCTTTTTTTTTTTATGTCAGCTTTAACAATTTCTCTTCTGCTTTCTCTTTTTGGTTATCACAAAGTCATTTAGCTCCCAATGTTAAACTTCTGGCATCCCCTCCCCTAAAGTATTCCTCATATCTGAATGGAGATGCAAAATACCTATTCAGTTTGTCAGCATTCTGAGCAGGGTCATCAACAGTTTATCCATTGACATCAAGTGGCCCAAGTGATTCAGTCCCTTCCTTCTATTAATATAAATTAGATGTCTGTGCTGCTTTTCTTTGTATTCTTTGCCAGAGATTTCTCATAATTTGCCCAAGCTTGCCTAACCTCCTTTGTGATTTGATTGTAGATTAATTTATATATACTATAGTCTTCTATAAATGATATATTCAACATTATTAGTAAATATATAAATGAAGTACACTAACTCGCTAATTTTTGGTGAATTAAGTTTATTGAATTGGTGTGTTGAATAAATTGCACCTAGGCAAGACCCTTAAGTAGACCAGTCAAGCGTGAATCAAGCTTGAACATTAGAGTGAAATTTATTTCACTTTATGGTTTAATAAACTTAATTAATTAGCCAAAAATTATGCTAGTTGTATGTATTTAATTTATCTCTTTAGAAATATTTAATGTCACATCTTTTACACAACATTTTATTAATATGTTGGACAAACATTATTTTAAGATAAGCATTATTTAAAAGCATTATTCAAATTTTTAAATTGCCATATGACATAAGGGTCAGTGCAAATCTAATGCATTTCTGTAAACCTAAATGTATGCAGTGTAGTCTTGGAAAACTTTGTTAACTGAATGTATGCTAACCAAACATCAGTTTCCCCATATAAATTCATGAAACTTTCTGAGTTATGTTCTCAAAGATTTACAAATAATTTGATATTTTTTTAAAATGAAATAGGTATAAATATATTTAATGTGTATATCTAATAAACTAAGCCTGTTTGGAAATTTCATTTAAAGAAAGCTGAAATGTTGCCGTTTTTTTCATCATAGAGAATCTTATAGCAAACCATAACATCACAGTGGCCTCTGACAACATTATTCTGACAATACTATCTTTTTACATTGAGAGTGGAATACTCTGACTCATTTTGTCTCTTCCAACTTCATGGTTTTTCTTATTAAACTTATGAGGTTCATGCTTTTTGAAAGGACTGGTTATTTAATTTTCATTGTCATCCTTTTCTTCAGTTTGAATTAAGTGCATTCAACTTAATCAGCTTATCAGTCTTCTCTATGTGACTACAGCAACTCTGTCAGCCAGATCTTCTCTACATCACATTTTCAGTATCCACTTCCAGATTAAATGTCTGAAATTCTCTGACATTTTGTGTTTTTTAGAAATCCACAGTCTTTAATTATGGATAAATAAACTGTTGGTAGAGTTTTCTCCAACAACTAGTCATAGTTGCTGTTGTTGTTCTTATGGAAGTTTAATGGCACGTAAGCTGCTACGGCTATAATTCATAGTTGCCTATATATTTCCAGCTCACAGCAGTGTTTCTTAGTACTTTAAGAAATCTTCTGCAAAAGTGTTATACAATTCAGAAACTGCATGAGAATTGTTGCTACTTTTTCCCCAGTAGCAGCAACAGTCTGAGTCATGGTGCTTTACAAATTATACTGCTTAAAGGTGAAAATAACCCTTTGATCCATAGTCTTGAGTAGGAAAATGATTTTTTTTTTAGAAAAGAATACCAATACTTTAATTTGAGGGCAAGAATCCACAGTGTGAGAAGGATGACTGAGAGCAACGTTAAGGATTAACGATGCATTAAGTGACATTTTCTTTTCCAACAAATATTTTTTGCTTCTATTGCAAAACATGTGTTTCCATGCTTTCTTATTTTATTTCTAAATCATTGGCATTAAAGACAAGATGCAGTAATAATTCAGACACAGCATGGGTTTGTTAAGGGAAAGTCTTGTTTTACAAATCTGATTGGATACTATGATGTGGTTACAAACGAACATGATGCAAACAATAATTTTAATATCATATACTTGGATTTCAGGAATGCTTTTGGCACTATTGTGCATGGAAGACTACTGTACTAATTGGAGCAGTATGGTATAAAGGCTAAGTTGCTACAATGGATAAAAGGGTAGTTGAGTGGAAGAAGACAGAGTGGTAATCTGGATGCTGCTCTTCATGGACTGATGTTATTAGTGGAGTCCCCCAGGGTTCGGTGTTGGGCCCACTGTTGTTTTGTATATTTATCAATGATATTGATGAAGGTATATCAGGCTTAATGTCGAAGTTTGCAGACAATACAAAGGGTGGCAGGGTTATTAATAACAGTAATGGCAGTGTGCTACTGCAACATGATCTAGAAAATTTAGTTAGATTGGCTGAGAAGGCAACTAAAGTTTATCATTGACAAATGCAAAATACTATATATGGGTAGGAGTAACCCCCAAAAAATGCACCAACTGTGTGGTACTAAACTTCAGATGGTAGAAAATGAAAAAAACCTCGGAGTAATTATGCAGTCAGATATGAAGTTTTCTGAGCAATGAGAGAAGCTGCCAGAGCAGATCATGGGGTATTTTCAATGATATACAGCAATTTTGCTAGTAGGTAATATCCCTGGCCCAATGGTCAGGCCATTCCTTGAGTACTACGTAAAGGTCTGGAGGCCTCATTTTAGGAAGGATGTCGAGTTGCTTGATTGAGTACAGAGATAACAACAAGATTATTGAGGGGAACAAAGGGATCATCTTACCAAGAAAGGCTTAAATTCTGCAAATTGCAGTGGCTGGAGACTAGGACCTGCGAGGTGATCTGATTGAGGTGTACAAGGCCTTGAATGGGTTGAGCACACTCAATTCTGAGGCGATTCTTCCCTTCTGAGGGGTCATAAATTCAAATTGAGGAAAGTCAGTTATAGAATAGATGTGCAGAAATTTGCCTTTAGACATTTACACTGATGATCCAAAACATTATGACTACCTACCTAATACGATGTTGGTGCTCCGTGTGCAGCCAAAGCTCATACCCGGCAAGGCATGGACACTACAAGATTTCTAAATGTGTTTTGTGCTATCTGGTTTCATCAACCGGTGAAATACCACCACTTTGCTTATTGGAGGCTTGAAGTGGTGAAACCCATGTTTAGTCTCTAGAGCAAAGTTTCCGGCATCCCCCTCCCCCCATACTTCTCCTTCAACCGATGCACGGTACTAAGTACTATAGGTTTTGATACCTTTTGTGTTTGAGGTTTTCATAAAAAAAAAAAAAAAAAATCCTTTAACTCCGGTAAGGTCCATGGTTGAGATGCTGCAGATCAGAGTTGCTGTTCCAACACAAACCACAGATGCTCGATAGGATTGATGTCTGGGGAATTTGGAGGCCAAGGCAATACCTGGAAGTCTTCCTCATGTTCCGCGAGCCAATCTCGAACAATCCGGGCAGTGTATTCAACCGATGCACGGTACTAAGTACTATAGGTTTTGATACCTTTTGTGTTTGAGGTTTTCATAAAAAAAAAAAAAAAAAATCCTTTAACTCCGGTAAGGTCCATGGTTGAGATGCTGCAGATCAGAGTTGCTGTTCCAACACAAACCACAGATGCTCGATAGGATTGATGTCTGGGGAATTTGGAGGCCAAGGCAATACCTGGAAGTCTTCCTCATGTTCCGCGAGCCAATCTCGAACAATCCGGGCAGTGTAGCATGGTGCATTATCCTGCTGAAAGACGGCACCACCAGAGGGGAAGACTGTTACCATGAAAGGGTGTACCTGGTCAGCAATGATGTTTAGGTAAGTGGTAGATGTCTGAGTGCCCGGTACATGGATGATTTGACCCAGAGTATCCCAGCAGAACGTTGCCACTACTGGCTTGTTTTCGTCCCATGGTGCATCCAGGCACCATCACTTCCCCAGGTAAACGACGCGCACATACCCGGCTGTCCACATGGCGCAACAGGAAATGTGATTCATCGGACCAGACTACCTTCTTCCAATTACTCAAGGGCCAGTTTCGATGCTCACATGCCCATTTGAGATGCTGTCTGTGGTGAACCGTGGTTAGTACAGGCACTCGGAGTGACCTGTGGCTGTGCAGCTCCATTTTCAGCAGGGTTCGATGTACTGTGTGTTGTGACACATCACTCCCATCACCAGCATTCCAATTACTGGCCAATTGCACCACAGTCGTCCTTCTGTTGCCATGTACCATCTGGGAGAGCTTTCGCTTACCTCTAGCATCAATGAGCTGTGGTCATCCAGTAAAGCAATGGGCAAAAAGTGGCAGGAGTGATGATTCGGGGGAGAACTGAGGGGGGGGGGGGGCAATTCTCCAACGCATCACAGCCTAAAAAAATGTGCAACTTGTGAAATGCTTGCCGAACTCTCTGGAACAGAACATGATCTAGCCAAGGAGGATGTCTTTGTGCGGGCCAGGTGCAGAGTGTGTCTAGAAACTAGGCATCAAGTCAGCGTTCTACTGGGTGTCTATGAGTGCTTGAGGTGTAGGGTAGATGCCTTCTAAAAAATTAATATGAGCGGCCCGTCAAGCTCTCAGCTGCCCAACTCAACGCCAGAGCTCACTCCTGGGCATCAAGTAACACAGCGGAAATCTCCAAGGCAGAATGCACTGGTCCCAAAGGAACTAGTTATTGTTGGTGACTATTGTCAGAGAGACGGGGAATATACTGTGTAAAAAGGATAGATGGAACAGGACCAGCGTATGTCTGCCAGAGACAAAAGTTGATGATGTTGTAAAGCATATATTATCTTTTAAGGGCACAAAAGGTGATATTGTTGTACACGTTGGCACCAATGACATTAAGAGTAGGAGATCTGCAGATTTACTTAACAAGTATACAGATCAATGTTGCAAAAAAAGTCGTGAGTCAGGGTTAAATTTGAAAGTGTCTGCAATTCTGCCCAGACATGATAGGAGGGAATACATGATGAGAGCCTTGTCAATTAATTTGGACTTGGAGGGAATGTTCAAGGCTCAAGGGGTAGAATATTTTTCAGCATGGTCTGGGCTTGTTAACAGGAGAGAGTGATTCTACAGGGATGGGATACACTTAAATATAAAGGGTGCAAGAATATTTGCTGATGCTATCGAGGCAGTGTTAGGTGGGTCGGAAAACTGCTAGCTCGGGGGGGGGGGATTCACAGACTAAAAGATTAAAAGTGGCCGCAGGCAGAGGTGAAAGCGATTCTTGCACAATTTCTATTAGAATAAGTAGCGACCTGGAGCCAGGGGTACTGGGGGTTTCAGGGACTGATGGAAGTCATCTTGTAACAGGTGGGTATATGGGATGTGTTAGGGTAACTAATAATAAGGATAAGTACATGTATACTTGCATGTATACCAATGCTAGAAGTATAGTAAATAAATTTGATAAATTTGAAGTGTTGGTCAAGACATCGAAGGTGGATATTGTTGGGATAGAAGAGACCTGGTGTCACACAGATATAAGGAATGCAGAACTGGAATTTGAGGAGTACAATGTGTACAGGAAGGATAGGATGGGAGGAGATGTTATGCTGTTAATTAAGAAAAACATAAAATCAAAAGAAGTGCATCCAGTTGATATAGATGAACAGTGCACTGTTGAGTCAGTTTGGTGTGACATAAGCACTGCGAAAGCAAAAATAAGAATAGGAGTGTGTTATAGGCCTAATGACTCGAATGAGTACAATGAACAATTGTAAAGAGAAATAGAGTGGGCTAGTAAATCAGAATGTCTTATAATGGGGGGTTTTAACTTCCCAGATATTGACTGGAACTTGTGGGTTGGTCACTCACACACTAGTAAGACTTTCGTGGATTTATTGGATGATTGTTTTCTGCAGAAGCATGTTCGAGAGGCAAACAGAGAGGGTAATACTCTTGATCTGGTTATCAGCAGTGATCATTCGTGTATTAAGAATTTTGCAGATAAAGGAACCACTAGGTGGCAGTGATCACAGTGTACTGATGTGGGATTTACTTAAAGATATAATTACCATCAGGGGTAAAGGAAATGGTTTTTACTTCCGTAAAGATGAGTACAAGGAATTAATCGTGGTTATTACTAAAAGTTTCATACCTATTAAGAAATATTGTTCAAGGTTTAGACCTAAATGGTTATCAAATGAACTAATGAGACTCTTGACAGAGAAGAAAAATGCATGGGATGCATATAAATTATCAAGCAACTCAGAAGCCTATGGCAAATATAAGCTAGTCTGTAATCAGTCACAAAGGAGGTTAGGCAGGCGAAGACAGATTAGAAAAAATCTTTGGCAAAAAATGCTATGAAAAATAGCAAAGATTTCTTTACTTATATAAACTCTAAAAGGAAGGGGATGAATCTGATTGGACCACTTGATATCGATGGTTCGACTTGATGATCCTGCTCAGATAGCAAACAAACTGAATGAGTATTTTGCATCTACATTCACACATGAGGAGTTATTAAGGTTTGAAAATGGCAGAAGGTTATCAAATTGTAGCAGGGTGCTTAATGATTTTGTAATAACTGAGAGAAAAGTGGAGGAGAAATTGTTGAAGTTAAATATAAGAAAGGCACCTGGGGTGGATGGGATCTATCCAGTTATATTAGAGAAGGTGGCAGAGCAACTAAGCAAAGCCTTAGCCATAATTATGAGAGAATCCTTGGGCTCAGGGGAGGTCCCCACGGACTGGAGATGTGCAAATGTATCCCCAATTCACAAAGGGGGATCAAAAGATGACACTAGTAATTACAGACCAGTTAGTTTAACGTCTGTTCCGGGTAAAATAATGGAGTCACTGGTTAAAGATGCATTGCAGGATCATCTAGACAAGACTGCAACAATAATTCAGACACAGCATGGGTTTGTTCAGGGAAAGTCTTGACTGACAAATTTGATAGGATATTATGATGTGGTTACAAAGAAAATGGATGCAAAAAATAATTTTGATATCATATATTTGGATTTCAGGAAAACTTTTGACACTGTTGCGCATGGAAGACTATTGTACAAAACTGGAGCAGAATGGTATTAAGGATAAGTTGTTACAATGGATTAAAGGATGGTTGAGTGGGAGAAGACTGAGGGTGGTAATTAATGGGGGCTGCTCTCCGTGGACTAATGATATTAGTGGAGTCCCACAGGGTTTGATGTTGGGTCCTCTGTTGTTTTGTTTATTTATCAATGATATTGATGAAGGTATATCAGGCTTAGTGTCGAAGTTTGCAGATGATACAAAGGTTGGCAGAGTTGTTAATGACAGTAATGGCAGTGTTCTACTGCAACAGATCTAGATAATTTGGGCAGATGGGCTGAGAAGTGGCAACTGAAGTTTAACCTTGACAAATGCAAAGTACTGCATATGGGTAGAAGTAACCCCAGAGAAACGTAACAACTGTGTGGTACTACACTTAAGGTGGTAGAAAATTAAAAAGACCTGGGTGTAATTGTGCAGTCAGATTTGAAGTTTTCTGAGCAATGCAGACAGGCTGCTAGGGCAGGTCATGGGGTTTTGTCAATGATATATAGGAATTTTGCTAGCAGGGAAAAGGAGGTGATTGTCCCTCTGTATAAGGCAATGGTCAGGTCTCTCCTTGAGTACTGCGTACAGGTCTGGAGGCCTCATTTTAGGAAGGATGTAGATTTGCTTGAGCATGTACAGAGAAGGGCAACATGATTGGTGATGAGAATGAAGAGATCTCTTACCAAGAGAGGCTTAAGTTCTGCAAATTGCAGTGGCTGGAGACTAGGCTCCTGCGCGGTGATCTGATTGAGATGTATAAGGCCTTGAATGGGTTGAGCACGCTGAATTCTGATGGGATTCTTCCACTTGTTCAGATTATGAACCTAAGGGGCATAAATTCAAATTAAGAAAGACAGATGTGCAGAAATTTGCCTTTAGCCAGTGGGTGGTTAATTCCTGGAACAAACTTCCATCTGTCGTTGTGGAAGTTGATAGGTTAAATAAATTTAAGGAGGAACTGGACAGGCATTTGGGATGAATGGTGTAATTTTTTTTTTTTTTTTGGCTGATGCTGCATAAGCTCATACACTTGCTTTCTTGCATCAAATGCCACTACTACTACTATCTCACCAGCAGTTTGTAAAATCCTTCGACCATTTTTGGTAGGTACTAACCACGTCTGACCGTCAGCACCCCACCAGCTGTGCCGTTTCAGATATGCTCTGATCCAGTCATATGACCATTACAATTTGGCCTTTGTCAAACTCGCTTAAGTCTGCTGCCTTTCCTATCTGATCAACAAGAGTAGCACTGAATAGGGAGCTCAGTATCAGGCATTTTTTGTACTGTCTTCCAACCTAAGCATGTGCCATAGTTCACCTGCAGTTGCTTACATTTGCATAACGACTCGCTCTTCATAATGTTTTGGCTCACTGGTGTATGCGGTTATATTTTATCCACTTGATTAACATTTTATTCTTAGTTTAATTTCGGAAAGCAGGTCAGGGAACCCACATCTGTTTCTGAATATATTAGCAGCTTCTCAATTTTTTGTTATGCCCTCCTGCGTGGCTCTTGTATCTTTGAAACCATCCCCAATTTGCATTAAATGGATTAAAATTATTACCCTCACTGTCACCTTATTCCATATCAGTATTCCGATTCTCAATGATATCTTTTGCTCTCTACAATTATTGTGAGAGAAAAATATATTCATTGGAATTCAATTCATACATATTTCATAAATCCTTATTTTCAAAATTCTTTCCATTTCTTTGATTATAGTATTATAATCATGAGTGGAAGTAATTTTATGACAGCCAAAATCCATTTTAACATGTTTTACTCTTTATCCTTCACCTTTGTTTTGGTTTTTCTTTCAGATTTATAAGACACATCAACTTCTAATCTTATTAAAAAATAAATAAATTTTCTGTTTATACTCTGGTATGATCACAGAAATCGGAGGAAGTTGCGGTAGTTGTTAACATAACTGTGGATTGTCTAGTTCTGCCTTGAATTTATTTAAGCTGTCAACTTTCACAATGACAGGTAGAAGTTTTTTCCAGCAATCAACCACCCTCTGGCTAAAGGCAAATTTCCACACATCTATTCCACAACTTTTTCTTTTGGTGCCATCTCCTATTGGAGGTTGGCGATCACAAACCGCTGTACATCTCTCTACACCAAGGAAATTCGTAAGTGTAAGAAGGAATCATGGCACACACTGGTCTCCACTATTGGCAATGAAGACCCATGGGCATCGTGTTCCGCATCGTCACCAATAGGTTGACTAGAGGTGAGGTTTTTAGTACAACTCTCAAACTGGATGGCTCTTCAACCTTTACCTGGTCTGACTCAATAAACAATATTCTTGATTCCATTTACTCTACTGAAGTTTCAGCGATGTCACTGGAGCAACAGCAGTTCATTGACAGTAATCAAGCTTATCAGCCAGAGGCTATGGAACCGCCCTTCACTATGTTAGAGATGAATATGGCTCTGGCTAAAATGGCAAAACGCCTAGGTGCTGACTTACTCGAAGTCGATGTAGTCAAGAAATTCGCTGAAGGCTACTCCACCACACTCTTGAGCCTCCTCAACAGGTGCCTTGCTGAAGGAACTTTCCCTGTACCCTGGAAGATTGCTACTCTCAAGCTGATCCTGAAAAATCCAGATAAACTGCCCCAACTTCCTGCCTCCTACCGACTAATTACTCTGCTCTCTGTTTTGGCCAAGCTTCTAGAACGACTTCTGCTGTATCACCTCTCCACCTGCTATACCGATAAGCAACTCACCTCACCTCACCATGTCAGTTTGGATTCAAGACAGGCTCCAGCACTGAAGACACTATACACAACTTGATTACCCAGGCCACACATACAACTTCAAAGTATACTCTAGCCATTATGGTGGGCTTTGCTGGTGCCTTCGATCGACTGTGGTGGCCCAGTGTCCTTCGGAGGCTTCGGCAGGCAAACATGTCCAAAAACCTATACGATAGTCTAAAATCCTATCTCAGCAATAGAAAATTACAAGTTGTAAAAAATACGTTCACCGGGGTTGCCCCCCAGGGCTCTGCCCTTGGGCCATTCCTCTGGTCCATTGTTCTGGACGAGTTCCTGGGATGAGGCCAGATCATCAGTGAAGGCCAAGGGTCTGGCCTGGCCTGGATGAGGCTAGACCCTTGGCCTCACCCGCTGATGATCTTGTCCTGGTGGTTCAAGCTGACACAAGAGCGGCACTGGAAGCAAAAGCAAATACAGCTCTGGAAAAGCTCCAAAACTGGGCAGCACTCCACAACCTCTCAATTTCTGGTGAGAAAACAAAATCGATTCTCCTCAAGGGGAAAGCTACAAATACGCAGGCCTCCAACAATGAAGTTAAATAACATCCCCATCCGTCTCTACACAGAAGTGAAATACCTGGGAATCTACATTGACACCGGTCTTACCTTTCATTCTCATCTGAAGTACTTATCCACAAACATCCGAAAGTATACAGCCATAATAAGAAGAGTCAGCAGAGTGGACTGGGGCATGAAGCATAAAGCTTTCTCTCATCTATAAAGCGGCGTTTTCCAAATTGTGTGTTATGGAGCCTCAGTTTGGTGTACAAAGGCCATCCTGGAAAAGAACAAGCGTAAACTTGACTCAGTGCAAAGATTCATGCTGTTGTCTACCTGCAGGGCATATCTCACTGTCAGCACCCCTGCCCTACAGGTTATTACTGGATGCTTGCCACTCTATCTTGAAGTGACTAAAAGGGGCCTTTACCATCAATTAAAGAAGGGAATTCTGACACAGTTGTTAAATCTTCAACTGTGGCTTACCAATGACCTGAAACAAGAAAGAAAACGTACCTTCAAACACCTTCAAGGACTTTGGCAGCATTCATGGGGAACCACTCCCAAAGGAGAAATTACCAGAAGATTCCTCCCATCCATTGACATGACTTTCCCAAAGTCTCCTTTCTGGTTTTCACCTGGTCTGCAAGTTACATTCCTGATCACAGGACATGGGCCCTTTCAATAGAAATTGACAGCAATGGGAATTGAAAGTAATCCATTCTGCCACTGTGGTGAAGAGGAGAGTCATGGGAGCATCTCGTGTATGAGTGCCCTGCTTACGATGATTGTAGGCTCAAATTTTTTACTGAAATCCAGGGGAACCCTTGTAACCATGAAACATACCTGCTTCAGGATGAAATAACATACAAAGCCCTAACGAGTTACGCACAATCTGTCTTTACCATCAGACGGGCAAAGTTTGCTTAACTTAGAGCTGCTCAGAACAACGACCCTCAAGTGCAAACACAAACTGGGGTCGGATAGCATTTTCCCAACTGATAAAAGAGTAAGACTGAAGGTTAAAATACTATGCTGGCATCATGATGGTTGGCACTCCTTGGAAAGCTGACTCCCAGAGAGTGCTTGGCCTTTGGCACTCGCACAGTGGCACCTGCCCCTGTGACTTTTGATCCCCATCCCCTATTTCTCCTTACTCTGGTGGACTGCCTTCTCTGTCTGTCTACTTTAGCTTTTTCCTCCCATTCAGATCCCCCCCTTCCTTTTTTTTTTTTTTTTTTTTAACTTGGTCTTTGTCCAGGACGCTTAGGCAACCCTGGCCGAGACCAGCCAGAGAATAAACGGCAGCCTGGCTACCTCCTAGTGGTGTGTGTGCGGGCAACGTGAGGCAGGACCTCACGTTGCCCGCATACAAGGGGCCCTGCAGCCAATTGCCAGGACACCCAACAGAACCTAATGCAATATGTCATATACAACAGAGAACACTTTTCTGGCATTTACAGTAGTTCTTTATTTCTTCACAGCGTATATATGGCACAGATGTGAGAAATCACTGGTGGCGCCTGACCCTAGCACTATGCACACTATGTACATCTCTCTCTCATGCGGAGATGGGAGAAATCCTAGGTGCCATCTGACATGAACATGTACATCTCTCTCTCTCTCTCTCTCTCTCTCACATCACAAGGCGATTCCTGCTAACTATAAACCATACTCACCCAGAGCCCCCCTCCCTGGTTCTCGCCTGGTCTGCACATGACGTTTATTATCACTGGACACAGCCCCTTCCATCAGAAACTTACAGCTATGGGGATTGAAAGAGACCTGCGGTGCCATTGTGGAGAAGAAGAGTCCTGGGGGCATCTCATGTATGAGTGGCCCTGTTTTGACAACAGTAGAATCAAATTTGTTACCACAATTCAAAGAATCCATGTCATCAAAAGAGTCCTCGCTGCTGCTCGATGAAAACACGTACAGGGCACTAACTGTGTATGCGCAGGAAATCTTTGTACTGAGACGAGCCAAGATTGTTGAAATGAGAACATTAGATCATGCTGCCCAAGGCCCGAATCAGCTCCTCTGCTAGAGGACACTGCCCTAACAACTTGCTAATCCTTTAAGGGTAGGAACATAGTGTGCATAGTATTAGGGTCAGGCGCCACCTGTGGTTTCCCACATCTGCGCCATATGTTCGCTGTGAAGGAATACAGTACTACTGTAAATGCCAGAAAAGTGTTGTGTATGACATATTGCGTTAGGTTCTGTTGTGTGTCCTGGCATTTGGCCGCAGGGCCCCTAGTG
Source organism: Mastigoproctus giganteus (assembly GCF_048544385.1). NCBI lineage: Eukaryota > Metazoa > Arthropoda > Arachnida > Uropygi > Thelyphonidae > Mastigoproctus > Mastigoproctus giganteus. The sequence continues at coordinate 98,729,547 of NC_143581.1, forward strand.
GGACTCCACGTTGCCCGCACACACCACTAGGAGGTAGCCAGTCTGCCCATTATTCTCTGGCTTGTCTCCGCCAGGGTCGCCAGAGCTTCCTGGACGGAGACAAAAAAAAAAAAAAAAAAAAAAAAGGTAGAGTCGGGGAAGTACAGAGTGTACGCAAGAAAGGAGGGTATAGCTAGAAATATGGAGGATGTAGGCGAAGGTATCCTCCAGGTTATCAATGGAGCAATAAGTGCCATCAGTTGAAAGGGGAACCCGGGTAGGACGATAAATAAGACAGCAAGAGAGCTGTGTGCAAGTTGCTACTGAAGAATGAGGTGGTCCATACGCCAGTTGATCCTATCCAGGTTAAGATCGGTTTTGCCAGTTAGGTTAGGATCAGATGTTTGGGTTGTTCCTATTTTGTGTTGGCAATAGGGTGCTCCGTCTTGTGAAGAGGGCTTGTGCAAACTTGGTAAACTCATAATAGTAGTAGTTTTCTTCTGTGATGAATAAGTGTTCATTTCCTTGAGGGTTATCTTGGATACGAGTAAACAGGATGCTGCGGAGGTCCTCATAGTGTTGACAGGTATATACTAGATGGTTCCAGTCTTCTATTTCACCACATGCACAGTAGGGGTTGTCAATGATTCCCATGGATGTTAATTTATGGTTTATTGATCCGTGTCCAGTGATGAGGTAGGTGGTATGAAGACCAGGAGAAAACCAAGTTGGAGATTTAGGAAATATGGCATTCACATACGGTATAAATTTCTTGGTGATTGGGCCCTTGTCGGTAGCAGTCCATCTGTCCTGCCAGGTCTGAAGTAGTAGAATGGCAATTTTTTTCTTTTCCTGCCTGATTTCATTCAGGTTATTGATGGAGTGTCCAAGGATAGTTGCTGGTATACCCCTGGATAGACAGTAGTGGAGGCCCCTTCGAATAACCTCCAGATCAAGCGGAAGGACGCCCACAAGAACCTGAAGGGCTGGGTTGCTAACTGTGCAGCATGCCCTTGTAATAGTAAGAAGGATGGTGCGCTGGATGGTTCCCAGTTTACGTTTGTTGTTGTAAAGAGTTGCCCTGCGAAACCAGACCCCTGATCCATACGTTATGAAGGGAAGGAAGATTGATTTATACAGAATCTTAAGGGTGCGTCGGTTCAATCCCCAATCGCGACGACTCACCCGTGCGATGAGAGCAGTGTAGTTTCTCACTTTCGCATGGAGGTGTGCAAGATGCGGAGAGAAAGTGAGCTTAGGGTCAAGTACTATTCCCAGTAGTTTTAACGTAGAAACTAGCTTGACGGTTTGGCCTTGAAGTTTGATAGTGGGGTAAGGGTAGGAACACCGCTGGCACAATTCTGGTGCAGGATAATGCTGGCACCATTCTGGTGCGGGACTGCTGCGGCTGATCCTACCCCTTATAGGATCAGCCGGCACCGTTCTGGTGTGGGATTGCTGGCACTCTGGAGAACTCCTGAGTGCGGGATACAGATTCCACTGGCCTCTAGCGATCATAGAGGGGCACCTGTCCCCTGCTACTTTAACTCCCCCTCCCAGACCCCTATTTTCACCTCACAAAGAACAGACTGCTCCTCAACTTCCATCTGCCATCCTTTCCCTTTTTCTGTTCCTTTTAACCTGTACCCCTGTTCTGTTCTCTCCCCCCCCCCTTTTTTTTTTACTTGGCCTCTGTCAGGAAGCTCAGGCAACCCTGGCAAAGGCCAGCCAGAGTATAATGGGCAGCCTGGCTCACCTCCCAGTGGTGGTGGCAGGCAATGTGGGGTCTCACTAGGGTCTCTGCGGCTAAGCAGCCAGAGCCACAACAACAGAACATAGCACTACTCTGACAGAAACCAGACATTACACTTTTTCTGGCTTTTACAGAGATTCTGTACTTCTTCACAAAGTACCATGGTGCAGATGTGGGAAACCACAAGTGGTACCTTTCACAAAACACTATGCCATATGCCATCTCTGTCTTGGGCAAGACGAAAAATATCCTCAGCTGATCTGCCAATCTAATTCCAGATGTTTTTCAGCCAGGAAAATTTACTCCTCCTCCTCCCCACTTCTCTCTTTCCCTCTATTTTCCGCTCTACAACTATCTTTCTCAATTTGAATTTATGCCCCCTCAGGTGTGTAATCTAAGCAAGAGGAAGAATCCCATCAGCATCGAGCTTTCTCAAACTATTCAAGGCCTTAAAAACCTCAATCACATCACCTTGCAGATGCCTAGTCTCCAAACACTGCAATTTGAAGAACTTACGCCTTCCTTGGTAAGAGCAACCCTTTATTCCCTTCACCAATCTCATTTCCCTTCTCTGTACTCATTCCAGCAGCTCTACATCCTTCCTAAAATGAGGCTGCCAGACCTGTATGCAGTACTCGAGGTGTAGCCTGACCATTTCCGTACACAAGGGGACGATCTACTCATCCCTGATAGCAAAATTCCCATATATCATTGACAAGACACCATGAGCTACGCTGCCTCCGTAGCCAGGTGGGCAGGAGCAGCAGTGCGCAGCACACGCTTCTTGATTAGACCGGGGTTCGAGCCTGTGACCACTAAATACAGAGGATGTGCAAAGGTCAGGGAATGACCACCGCATATCCTCGGAGCAATATGGCCTTAGTTGCTAATGCTCCTAAAAACCAATAACTAACAACTAACAACCATGAGCTACTCTTGCAGCCTGTCTGCAGTGCTTAGAAAACTTCATATCTGACTGCACAATTACCACCAGGTCCTTTTCATTCTCCACTACCCAGAGTGTAGTACTACACAGTTAGTACCTCACTCTGGGTTACTGCTACCCATATGCAGTACTTTGCATTTGTCAGTGTTAAACTTCAATTGCCACTTCTCAGCGCATCTGCCCAACTTTTCTAGATTCTATTGCAGTAGCATACTGTAATTAATATCATTAACAACCCTGCCAACCTTCGTCTCTTTGGCAAACTTTCATATTAAGCCTGATAAACATTCATCAATATCAGTGGTAAATATAGAAGACAACAATGGACCCAACACCAAACCCTGGGGGATTCCACTAATGACATCAGTCCACAATCAGTGGTGTCCGTTGATTGCCACTCTGTATTCTCCCACTCAACCATGCCTTTATCCATAGCGGCAACTTGCCCTTAATGCCATACTGCTCCAATTTGTACAGTAGTCTTCCGTGTGCAACTGTATCAAACCTTTCCTAAAATCCAAGTATATGATATCAAAATTATTTTTTGCATCCAGTTCCTTTGTGAGCACATCATAGTATCGAATCAGATTGGTCAGACAGCACTTCTCCTTAACAAACCCATGCTGTTCCTGAGTTTAACTGTAACTTCGGTCTTGTCTGGATGAACCTGCAATGCTTTTTTAACCATTGACTCCATAATTTTCCCTGGACCAGAAGTTAAACTAACAGGTCTGTAATTACTCATGTCACCCTTTGATCCCCCTTTGTGATTGAGGATACATTTGTACATCTCCTGTCCGTGGGGGACCTCCCCTGAGTCCGATGCTTTCATTATTATGACTAAGAGTTTGATTACTTTTTTTACTGCTTTCTTTAATATAACTGGATAGATCCCATCCACCCCAAGTGCCTTTCTAATGTTTTCTTCTACACTTTGTTCTCAGTTATTACAAAATCATTTAGAGTTTGATAAGCTACCAGTCTCCACATCCTTACAGAATGTAAAGAATACGTGAATGTAGATGCAAAACAATCATTCAGTTTGTCAGCTCCCTGAGCAGGATCATCGACAGTCGAACCATCGATATCAAGTGGATCAATCTGATTCGTCCCCTTCCATCTAGAGTTTACATACGTAAAGAAGTCTGCTGTTTTTCTTTGCATCCTTTGTCAAAGATTTCTTGTAATCTGCCTTCGCTTGCTTAACCTCCTTTGCGACTCGATTACAGATTAGCTTATATCTACCATATCTTCTGTGTATCTGATAATTTATATGCATCCCATGCATTTTTTTCTTCTCTGCTAAGAGTCTCATTAGTTCATCCAACATCCATTAAGCCTAAACCGTGAAGAATATTCCTTAGTTGGCATGAAAATCCTAGTAGATTCCAATATTAATTTCTTGACTGCTTCACATTTAGAATTCTGTTGGCAACATCATCAGTTGGTCCCACTGTATAGAATTTAAGAACTATCTGAGACCACTGTAGTCACCTTTATGAAAACAAAAACCTTTAAAACCTTATATCCGATAGTAGTTACATCTTTGAGTAAACCCCACATCGGTATGCTGTGATCACAACTACCAATTGGTTCTTTATCTGCTGATTCTTAATGCATGAATAATCTCTGCTGATAATCAGATTGAGAGTATTACTCTCTCTCTCTTTCTGGTTGCCTCTCGAACATGCTGCTTCTGTAGAAAACAATCATCCAATAAATCCACAAAAGTCTTGCTAGTGCACAGATGACCAACCCACAAATTCCAGTCAGTATCTGGGAAATTAAAATTCCCCATTACAAGACACTCTGATTTACTGGCCCACTCTGTTTCTCCATACAGTTTATACTCATCAGAGTATAACACACTTGTACCCTCAATTTTGCTTTCCCAGTTCTTGTCACACCAAATGCATGGTTTACCCATGTCAAATGGATGCACTTCCTTAGATTTTGTGTTTCTTCACTAGCAGCATAACCCCTCTTGCCTTCATATCTTGTCTATCCTTTCTGTGCACATAGTACTCCTCAAATTCCAATTCTGCATTCCTTATATCTGTGTGACACCATGTCTCTGATATCCAAACAATATGTGCCTTTGATGTCTTCACCAACATCTCAAATTTATCAAATTTATTTACTATACTCCTAGTGTTGGTGTTCATTCACATATAAATGCATCTGTTCCTATCCTTGGTGTCCCTAACACAGCCCATGTATTTACTTGTTTCATTACTTCCAGCAGTTTCTGAAATCCCCAGCAACTTGCTTTCCGGGCTGCTGCTCATTCCAATAGAAGCAGTTTAAGAATCACTTTCAACCCTATCTGCTGCTATTGCTAATCTAGTAATTTGTTTATCTCCCCCAAGCTAGCAGTTTCCCAAAACACCTAACACTGCCTTGATAGCATCAGCAAATATTCTTGCACCCTTTCTCTTTATGTGTATTCCATCCCTGTAGAAGCAGTCTCTCCTGTTAACAAGCACAGATCATACTGGAAAAATTCTACCCCTTGAGCCTTGCACAAATCTCTCCAGGGCTGAATTTGATTGACAAGCTCTCATCATATACTTCCTCCTATCACATCTTTGAAGAATTGCTAACACTGTCAAATTTAACCCTAACTCGTAACTTTTTTTCAACATTGATCTTGTCACACCAAACTGACTCATTGCCCTACAATACCCTAAATACCCTACAACATCATCAACCTTTGCCCCTGGCAGACATATCCAAGTCCTATTCCACCTATGCTTTTTGTACAATATATTTCCCATCTCCTTGACAATACAGTCACCGACAATAAGTAGCTCCTGTGGGAACACAGGATAAGGATAGGTGGAACAGGACCAGGGTATGTCTGCCAGGGGCAAAGGTTGATGACGTTGTAGAGCGGATATCATCTTTTAAGGGCACAAAAGGTGATATAGTTGCACACGTTGGCACTAATGATATTAAGAGTAGGAGACCGGTGGAATTACTTAACAAGTACAGGTCACTGATGAAAAAAAGCCGTGAATTAGGGTTGAAATTGAAGGTGTCTGCAATTCTGCCCAGACACGATAGGAGGGAGTATAGGATGAGAGCCCTGTCGATCAATTCGGCCCTGGAAAGATTGTGCAGGGCTCAAGGGGTAGAATTTTTTTCAGCCTGGTCTGTACTTGTTAACAGGAGAGACTGCTTCTACAGGGATGGGATACACTTAAATAGAAAGGGTGCAAGAATGTTTGCTGATGCTATCGAGGCAGTGTTAGGTGGGTCGGAAAACTGCTATATTGGGGGGATACAAGGACTAATAGATTGCCAGTAGCCACTGGCAGAGGAGAAAGTGATTCTTGCACTGCTTCTATTGGAATGAGCAGCAGCCTGGAAAATAAGATGCAGGATATTACAGAGACTGCTGGGAATCATGGGGGGTACAGTACGTAAACACATGGGTTGTGTTAGGGTGGCTAAGAGGAAGAGCAGGTGCATGTATACTTGCGTGTACACCAATGCTAGGAGTTTAGTAAATAAATTTGATGAATTTGAGTTATTGCTCAAAACATCAAAGGCAGATATTGTTGGGATTTCAGAGACGTGGTGTCACACAGATATAAGGAATGCAGAACTGCAATTTGGGGAGTACAATGTCTACAGAAAGGATACGAAGGGAGGAGGGGTTATGCTATTAGTTAAGAAACACATAAAATCCAAGGAAGTGAAGCCAGTCGACATCACTGGACAGTGCAGTGTCGAGTCAGTTTGGTGTGACATAAGCATTGGGAGATCAAAATTGAGAGTAGGAGTGTGCTATAGGCCTAATGACTCTGATGAGTATAATAAGAAACTGTACAGAGAAATAGAGTGGGCCAGTAAATCAGAGAGTCTTATAATGGGGGATTTTAATTTCCCAGATATTGACTGGAATTTGGGGGCTGGTCACTCACACACTAGCAAGACTTTTGTGGATTTATTGGATGATTGTTTTCTACATCAGCATGTTTGGGAGGCAACTAGAGCGAGTAATATTCTTGATTTGATTATCAGTAGTGATTCTTCATGCATTAAGAATCTGCAGATAAATGAACCACTAGGTGACAGTGATCACAGTGTTCTGAAGTGGGAGCTACTCAAAGAGGTAACTACCGTTAGAGGTAAAGGGAAGGGGTATTGCTTTCGTAAAGGCGACTACGATGGACTGAGACAGTATTTAAATTCTATACAGTGGGATCAACTGATGATGTTACCAACAGCAAATTCAAAATAGGAAGCATTCAAAGAACTTATCTTGCAAGCTACTAGGCTTTACATACCAACTAAGAAATATTGTTCAAGGTTTAGGCCTAAATGGAGGTCATATGAACTAATGAGGCATATGGCAGAGAAGAAAAATGCATGGGATATCTACAAATTAACACGTGACATAGAAGCCTATGATAGATACAAGTTGATCTGTAACCAAGTTACAAAGGAGGTTAGGCAGGCGAAGGCAGATTACGAGAGATCCTTGGCAAGGGATGCGAAGAAAAACAGCAAAGAGTTCTTTACTTATGTAAACTCTAGAAGGAAGGGGATGAATCAGATTGGTTCACTTGATATCGATGGGTCAACTGTTGATGATCCTGCTCAGGTAGCTAACAAACTAAATGAATATTTTGCATCAACATTCACACATGAGGAGTTATTCAGCGCGGGGAATGCCAGAGGTGTATTCAACTCTAGCAATAAGCTAGAGAATATTGTAATAACTGAGAGTAAAGTGGAGGAGAAATTGTTGAAGATAAACACAAGAAAGGCACCTGGGGTGGATGGGATCTATCCAGTTATATTAAAGGAGGCAGCAAAGGAAGTAAGCAAACCCTTAGCCATAATTATGAGAGCTTCCTTGGACTCAGGGAGGTACCCATGTACTGGAGATGTGCAAATGTTACCCCAATTCACAAAGGAGGATCAAAGGCTGACACAAGTAATTATAGACCTGTGAGTTTAACTTCTGTTCCCGGAAAATTAATGGAGGCACTGGTTAAAGAAGCACTGCAGGATCATCTAGACAAGACTTCAGTTATAGCTCGGACACAGCATGGTTTTGTTAAGGGGTAGTCTTGCCTGACCAATTTGATTGGATACTATGATGCAGTCACAAAAGAACTGGATGCAGGGAATAACTTTGATATTATATACTTGGATCTTAGAAAGGCTTTTGATACTGTTGCACATGGAAGACTGCTGCACAAATTGGAGCAGTGTGGCATTGGAGGCAAATTGCTGCTATGGATAAAGGGGAGGTTGAGGGGGAGAAGACAGAGAGTGGTAATCAATGGACACTGCTCATCGTGGACTAATGTTATTAGTGGAGTCGCTCAGGGTTCAGTATTGGGTCCTTTATTGTCCTCTGTATTTATAAATGATATTGATGATGGTATATCAAGCTTAATGTCCAAGTTTGCAGACGATACGAAGGTTGGCAGGGTTGTCAAGGACACTACTGACACCATGCTACTGCAACAGGATCTGGAAAGGTTGAGCAGACGGGCTGAGAGGTGGCAAATGAAGTTTAACATTGACAAATGTAAAGTACTACATATGGGAAACAGCAACCCCAGAGCAACGTATCAACTCTGTGGTGCTACACTGACAGTGGTAGAGAATGAAAGGGACCTGGGGGTGGTGGTTGTGCAGGCAGATATGAAGTTCTCTGAAAAATTCCTATATATCATTGACAATACATAGGAATTTTTCTAGCAGGGATAAGGAGGTGATTATTCCCTTGTATAAGGCAATGGTCAGGCCACACCTAGAGTACTGTATACAGGCCTGGAGGCCTCATTTCAAGAAGGATGTAGAGCTGCTGGAACGAGTACAGAGAAGAGCAACAAGATTAGTTAATGGAACAAAGGGGGTGCTCTTACGAAGAAAGGCTTAAGTTTTGCGAATTACAGTGTCTGGAGACTAGGCACCAGCGAGGTGATCTGATAGAGGTGTACAAAGCCTTGAATGGTTTGAGCATGCTCAATGCTGATGGGATTCTTCCTCTTGCTCAGAATAATCACCCGAGAGGGCATAAGTTCAAATCGAGGAAAGACAGATGTAGGATAGATGTGCGGAAATTTGCCTTTAGCCAGCGGGTGGTTGTTAGGTGGAATAGACTTCCATCCCTTGTCGTGGAAGTTGATAGCCTAAATAAGTTTAAGGCTCAGTTGGACAGGTATTTCAAATGAACAGAGGGGTGAAGTGGAAGTGGTTATTTTTTATTTATTTATTTAACTTTATTTTTTGTTTTTGGCTGATGCTGCATAAGCTTGCTTTCTTGCATCAAATGCCTCTACTAATTCTAATGCTAATGCTAACAGCGCATTCTACCTTGATGTACTGTGTTGCCTGATGCACAAGAGTGAGCTCTGGCATTGAATTGGGAAGCTGATACCTTGATAGCCCCCATTTTAATTCCTTTGAGGGCATCTATTCTACACTTCAAACAAATAGTGGCACATCAGAATGCTCAGTTGGCACCTAATTTTGTCACACTCTGCAATTAGCACATACAAAGACAGCCTCCTTGGCTAGGTCATATCAAAAGGGATAGGTGGAACAGGACCAGGCTATGTCTGCCATGGGCAAAGGTCGATGACATTGTAGAGCAGATATCTTTTAAGAATTACTCAACAAGTACAGGTCAATGTTGAAAAAAAGCTGTGAGTTAGGGTTGAATTTGAAAGTGTCTGCAATTCTGCAGACACTTTCGGAGGGAGACACGATATACTCCCCTCCTATTGTGTCTGCAATTCTACAGACACGATAGGAGGGATTATATGATGAGATCCTTGTCGATCAGTTCGTCCCTGGAGAGATTGTGCAAGGCTGAAGTGGTAGAATTTTTCTCAGCCCGGTCTGTGCTTGTTAATAGGAGAGATTGCTTCTACAGGGATGGGATACACTTAAATAGAAAGGGTGCAAGAATATTTGCTGATGTTATCAAGGCAGTGTTAGGTGGGTCAGAAAACTGTTATCTTGGGGGAAATACATTGGCCTAATAGGTTAACAGTAGCCACTGGTAGAGGTGAAAGTGATTCTTGCAATGCTTCTATTGGAATGAGCAGCAGTTTGGAAAACAAGGTGCAGGGGATTTCAGAGACTGCTGGGAATCATTGCGGAACAAATAAATACATGGGTTGTGTCCTGCTCTTCCTCTTAGCCACCAATACATGGGTGGCTAAGAGGAAGAGCAGGTGCATGTATACTTGCGTGTACACCAATGCTAGGAGTATAGTAAATAAATTTGATGAATTTGAGTTATTGCTCAAAACATCAAATATCCAATTATATTCAAGGAGGTAGCAAAGGAAGTAAGCAAACCCTTAGCCATAATTATGAGTGCTTCCTTGGATTCAGGAGAGGTCACCATGGACTAGAGATGTGCAAATGTGACCCCCAATTCACAAAGGAAGATCAAAGAGTGACACAAGTAAATCCAGACCTGTTAGTTTAACTTCTGTTCCTGGGAAATTAATGGCGGTACTGCTTAAAGAAGCACTTCAGATCATCTAGACAAGACTTCAATTGTAGATTGGACACAGCATAGATTTGTTAAAGGTAAGTCTTGTCTGACCAATTTTATGGGATATCATGATCTGGTCACGAAGGAACTGGATGCAAAGAATAATATTTGGATCTTAGGAAGGCTTTTGATACTGTTGCAATGGAAGACTGCTGCACAAATGTGCAGCAGTCTTCCATGTCCATTCCAAGTGACTGGAGCAGTGTTTTATTGGAGGCAAATTTCTGCTATGGATAAAGGGATGGTTGAGTGGGAGAAGACAGAGTGGTAATCAATGGACACTGCTCTTCTTGTACTAATGTTATTAGTGGAGTTCCCCAGAGTTCAGTGTTGGGTCTATTGTTGTTTTCTGTATTTATTAATGGTGATGATGGTATATCACGATTAATGTCTTAAGTTTACAGATGATACGAAGGTTGGCAGGGTTGCAAATGACAGTACGCTACTGCAGCAGGATCTAGAAAAGTTGAGCAGATTGGCTGAGAGGTGGTAACTGATGTTTATCATTTAAAAAAATGTAAAGTACTCTATATGGGAAGCACTAACCTCAGAGTAACGTATCAACTGTGTGGTACTACACTGAGGGAGGTAGAGAATGAAAAGGAGACCTGGGGAAATCATGCACTCAGATATGAAGTTTTCCGAGCAGTGCAGACAGTCTGCTAGAGTACCAAATTGTGTCTTGTCAATGATATATACAGGAATTTTTCTAGCATGGATAAGGAGGTGATTATTACCTTGTATAAGGCACGGGGCTCAGAGGGGAACAGGTATCCTGTGTGTTATCAGACACTCAGCCTGAAACACTGATGGATCCAATATCTCTCTATTACAGAAGATTTAGGAGAAGTCCGGTTGGCCTGCCTCCCTAAAATCCACTCATGCACACCTTTTCGATGGTAAGCCGTGTTACGTCACTTAGGTGGCAACGAATGTGTAGAGTGGTTCTCTTCAAGACGCCTGGTCAGCGTGAAGAGGAAAAGACCAAACCCTCCAGCATATGACAGCACAACAAAACAAATGGCCCTCAGTCCCCAGCAGCTTTCACTCTCCTTCTTACAGCAGCGAGAGGATCAGAGTGGAAGCAGAGGGTGCAAGAATCTCAGGGTACAACCAGGCTGCCATGCATGGAAACTGAATTTGGCCTGTTATAACGTAAATCACTCATCGGTGAAGACAGGATATTAGAGCTGGAAAAGGAATTAGAAAATGTGAATTGGAATATCATCGGTTTGGCTGAAACAAGAAGAAGAAATGAATCATTTATAAGTTTATCATGTGGAAATCCACTGTTCACCAATGGAAACAGTGAAAGGAGTGAAAGTGGAGTTGGGTTTCTGGTCCATAAAGATTTTAAAAACAACATTATGGTATTCAAAAGTACATCACCAAGGGTGTCAAGACTAATACTCAAGATTTCTGTGAGGTAAAAGCTAAAGATTATAATGATTTATGCACCAACATCGAGCCATGATGATGAAGAGGTTGAAGAAATGTACACCGAAATTGAGAGTCTTCTAGATGAGCAGAAAACCCACTACACTATTATTATGGGGGACTTCAATGCTAAGGTTGGAAAAAGGCAAAACAACGCAGAAAGAGGAACTATAAGAAATTTTGAAATTGGTGAAAGAAATAAAAGAGGTGAAAGACTTGTGGAATTTGCAGAATCTCAAGGACTGTAAGAAATGAACACTTTTTTTTTCAAGAAAAGGGTGAACAGAAAGTGGACATGGAAGAGTCCAAATGGATTAACTACTAATGAAATCGACTTCGTCCTCACTAGCAGAAGATATATTGTGAATGATGTTACCATCCTGAATAAGGTAAATGTTGGAAGGGATCACAGAATGGTAAGATGTACACTGGGTATAGATGTAGGAAAGGGAAGGAAAAAACAGACTCGAGTAAATGATATGCAAAGCCATTAGAAAGAATCGAGTAAATAATATAAAGTTCTTTGAGATAACAGAAGAGGAGAAAAAGCAGTATGTACTGGAACTTAAGAACAAGTTTGAGCTTCTGCAGACTGCTCAGACCAAGATATCGACGAGGAATATTACAACTTTCTAAAAGTGATAAAGCCCAATAGGGAAAAATAAATCCAAAGAAGAAAAAATTAGTCAAGAAACACTTGTCATGGTGAACCGAAGACGACAAATGAAGAGGAAGAAAAACACTGACAGGGAGAAAATTGAGTATACTGAGTTATGCAAAGCCATTAGAAAGATACTCAGAGATGACATAAGAAGAAGATTTAACACAAGAAAAGTAGAACAAGCATTAAGGGAAAACAAAGGATTTAAATCAACAGCCATGAGCATTAATACAGAAAGACAAATACTGAAACTGAAGAATAGCGATGGCGTACTTATAAACAGCAGAGAAGGCATAATTCAAATAGCAGAAGACTACTATAGAGAATTATACAAGGAGCAAGGGAATGATGCTAGCAGTGGGGAAGATGGATTGCAAAGTAGCAACACATACAACATAGCCGATATTCTTCCTGATGAGGTAGAACATGCATTGAAAAAAATGAAGAATCAGAAAGCTCCGGGGGAAGATGAAGTTACTGTAGAGTTCTTAAAATTGGGAGGAAGAGACATAATACAAAAACTGCCAAGGCTCTTCACAAAGTGCATTCGAAAAGGTGTGACGCCTAAGCAGTGGAATAATGCAATCATAGTTTTTGCTCCCTAAGAAAGGAGATAAATCAGAAATTGGAAATTATAGACCAATTATAAATTATAGACCTTGTCATCCCACATCCACAAGTTGTTCACAAGGGTCAAGATTAGAAAGAATACTTGATGAGAATCAACCGAAAGAGCAAGCTGGCTTTAGGACAGGATTCTCAACTATGGATCACCTTCACGTAATAGCACAGCTAATGGAGAAAGCAAATAAATATAAAAACACCATTATGCCTGGCATTTGTGGATTATGAAAAGGCATTTGACTCCATACAGCATAAGGCAATGTTTCGGGCACTGGAAAGACAAGGCATAGATACCCCATATATTATGATTTTGAAGAAAATATATGAGAGAGCTACCTCCTTTATTAGACTAGAGAAAGACAGTAGGAAATTTAAAATCGAGAAAGGAGTTCGACAAGGAGACACAATATCTTCGAAGTTGTTTACTGCTGCCTTTGAGGAAGCTTTCAGAAGATTAGACTGGCCGTGGAAAGGAGTCAATGTGAACGGAGAGTACCTAAACCATTTATGATTTGCAGATGACATTGTGGTCATAAGCCACGATCCCAAAGAATTAGAGGAAAATCTTAATCAGTTATGCACAGTTAGTAAGGATTTTGGACTAAAGATGAATATGGCTAAAACCAAAGTAATGATAAACAAGTATGCCACAGAAAGGGAAATAATGATTCAAGGAGCAGTAATTGAAAAGGTGGAGTCATATACTTATCTGGGACAAGTCATTAGCTGTAATAATGATAAATGGCTGGATGTCGAGAGAAGAATAAATTTTGGATGGATAGCATTCAGGAAATATAGTCACATACTGAAGAGCAATATCCCAGTTTGTCTGAAATGTAAAATAATGAACCAATGTATACTCCCCACCATGACTTATGGAAGTGAAACTTGGGCACTCACGAAAAGAATGGAAGAGAAGCTAAGAACTACACAGCGAAGAATGGAACGAATTATATTGGGAATCAGACTGTTAGATAAGAAGAGAAACACATGGATTAGGCAGCAAACTCAAGTAAAGGACATTCTTATCAAAACTAAAGAACTAAAATGGTCTTGGGTAGGACACAGAGCTCGAAGACATGATGACAGATGGACTAAGAAAATAACAGAATGGTATCCAAGAGGAGCTAGAAGAAAACCTGGAAGACAAAGGCGGAGATGGATAGATGAAATTCATGAGTTTGTGGGTAGTAAATGGATGGCCAGTGCTCAAAACAGAAGGAACTGGAAAGTTGCTGCAGAGGCCTTCATCCTGCATTGGATTGAAAATGGCTGATGATGATGATGATAAGGCAATGGTCAGGCCACACCTTGAGTACTCTATTCAAGTCTGAAGGCCTCATTTATAGCCGGGTTTAGAGCTGCTTGAATGAGTACAGAGAAGGGTAACAAGATTAGTGAATGGAACAAAGGATTGCTCTTACGAAAAAGGCTTAAGTGATTTGAAAATTACAGTGTCGGGAGATTAGGCACCTGCGTGGTGATATGATTGAGGTGTGTAAAGCCTTGAATGGTTCGAGCATGTTCAGTGCTAATGGGATTCTTCCTCTTGCTCAGAATAATCGCCTGAGAGAGCATAAATTCAAATTGAGAAATGAGAGTTATAGGATAGATGTGCAAAAATTTGCCTTTGTCCAGGGGGTGATTGATTGCTGGAACAAACTTCCATCTGTTGTAGAAGTTGACAGCTTAAATAGATTCGAGGCAGAACTAGACAAACATTTGCAGTGAGTGGATGGGTGAAATGAGAAGGTTTTTTTTTTTTTTTGCCTGATGCTGTATAAGCTTGCTTTTCTGCATCATATGCATTTACTAATGTTCTTTTCCAGAAAGGCGCCGCCTCCGTAGCCAGGTGGGCAGGATCACTAGTGCGCTGCACATGCTTCTTGATTAGACCAGAGTTCGAGCCTGTGCCCACCAAATACGTAGGATGCGTAAAGGTCAGAGAATGACCACCGCATATCGCCGCAGCAATATGGCCATAGTTGCTAATGCACCTAAAACCCAAATAACAAACAAACATTTAACAAGTGAACTATTTTTTTTATGTTGTAAATCTTTGGCGAATGAGCCCTTAGGTTCCCCCCCCCCCCCCGAGTCACAGCACTCCTACTACTTTGTGCCCTTTACTCTGCAACTGTAGTCTGGGGTATGATATACATTTAAATATAGTTTTCTTTGATGAACAATTATAATTAATAAATATTAATTAATTTAATTGATTAATTCACAATACTACACTAAGCTGGTTCAGTGATACGTATTACACTGTCAAGTTTAATGTTATTAGCATTAGTAGAGGCATATGATGCAGGAAAGCAAGCTTATGCAGCATCAGCCAAAAAAAAAAAAAAAAAAAAAACCCTTGCACTTCACCCCTCTGTTCGTTTGAAATTACCTGTCCAGCTGAGCCTTAAATTTATTTAGGCTATCAACTTCCACAACAAGGGATGGAAGTCTGTTCCACAAACCAACTACCCACTGGCTAAAGGCCAATTTCCACACATCTGTCTTTCCTCAATTTGAATTTATGCCCTCTCAGGTGATTATTCTGAGCAAGAGGCAGAATCCCATCAGCATTGAGCATGCTCAAACCATTCAAGGTTTTATACACCTCTATCAGATCACCTCGCTGGTGCCTAGTCTCCAGACACTATAATTTGCAAAACTTAAGCCTTTCTTTGTAAGAGCAATCCTTTGTTCCATTCACTAATCTTGTTGCCTTTTTCTGTACTCGTTCCAGCAGCTCTACGTCCTTCTTGAAATGAAGCCTCCAGACCTGTATACAGTACTCAAGGTGTGGCCTGACCATTGCCTTATACTAGGGAATAATCACCTTCTTCTCCCTGCAAAAAAAATTCCTGTATATCATTGATAAGACACCATGAGCTACTCTTGCAGCCTGTCTGCACTGCTCAGAGAACTTCATATCTGCCTGCAATATTACCCCCAGATCCTATTCGTTCTCTACCACTGTAAGTGTAGTACCACAGAGTTGATATGTTCCTCTGGGGTTGCTGTTTCCCATATGTTGTACTTCACATTTGTCAGTGTTAAACTTCATTTGCCACCTCTCAGCCCATCTGCTCAACCTTTCCAGATCCTGTTGCAGTAGCATAGTGTCAGTAGTGTCCTTAACAATCCTGCCACCTTTGTATTGTCTGCAAACTTGGACATTAAGCTTGATATACCATCATCAATATTATTTATAAATACAGAAAACAATAATGGACCCAACACTGAACCCTGAGGGACTCCACTAATAACATTAGTCCACGATGAGCAGTGTCCATTGATTACGACTCTCTGTCTTCTCCTCCTCAACCACCCCTTTATCCATAGCAGCAATTTGCCTCCAATGCCACACTGCTTCAATTTGTGCAGCAGTGTTCCATGTGCAACACTATCAAAAAAAAAAAAAAGCCTTTCTAAGATCCAAGTATATAATATCAAAGTTATTCCCTGCATCCAGTTCTTTTGTGACTGCATCATAGTATCCAATCAAATTGGTCAGGCAAGACTTCCCCTTAACAAAGCCATGCTGTGTCCGAGCTATAACTGAAGTCGTCTAGATGATCCTGCAGTGCTTCTTTAACCAGTGCCTCCAATAATTTTCATGGAACAGAAGTTAAACTCACAGGTCTCTAATTACTTGTGTCAGTCTTTGATCCTCCTTTGTGAATTGGGTTTACATTTGCACATCTCCAGTCTATGGATACTGAGTTCTCTCCTGAGTCCAAGGAAGCTCTCATAATTATGGCTAAGGTTTTGCTTACTTCTTTTGCTGCCTCCTTTAATATAACTGTATAGATCCCATCCACCCCAGGTGCCTTTCTTGTGTTTATCTTCAACAATTTCTGCTCCACTTTGCTCTGTTATTACAAGATTATCTAGCTTACTGCCAGAGTTGAATACACCTCTGGCATTCCCCTCGCTGAATAACTCCTCATGTGTGAATGTTGATGCAAAATATTCATTTAGTTTGTTAGCTACCTGAGCAGGATCATCAACAGTTGAATCATCGATAAGAAGTGGACCAATCTGATTCATCCCTTTCCTTCTAGAGTTTACATAAGTAAAGAACTCTTTGCTGTTTTTCTTTGCAACCCTTGCCAAAGATTTCTCGTAATCTGCCTTCGCCTGCCTGACCTCTTTTGTAACTTGGTTACAGATCAACTTATGTCTATCATAGGCTTCTGTGTCACGTGTTAATTTATGTGTGTCCCATGCATTTTTCTTCTCTGCCATTAGTTCTCATTAGTTCATCTGACATCCATTTAGGCCTAAACCTTGAACAATATTTCTTAGTCGGTATGTAAAGCCTAGTAGCTTCCAAGATAAGTTCTTTGAATGCTTCCCATTTTGAATTCGCTGTTGGTAACATCATCAGTTGGTCCCACTGTATAGAATTTAAATACTGTCTCAGACCATCGTAGTCGCCTTTACGAAAGCAATAACCCTTCCTTTTACCCCTGATCGCAGTTACTTCTTTGAGTAAATCCAACTTCAGCACACTGTGATCACTGCCACCTAGTGGTTCTTTTGTCTGCAGTTTCTTAACGCATGAAGAATCACTGCTGATAATCAAATCAAGAGTATTACTTCCTCTGATTGCCTCCCGAACATGCTGATGTAGAAAACAATCACCCAATAAATCCACAAAAGCCTTGCTAGTGTGTGGGTGATCAACCCACAAATTCCAGTCAATATCTGGGAAATTAAAATCCCCCATTATAAGACTCTCTGATTTACTGGGCCCCTCTATTTCCCTGTACAGTTTCTTATTATACTCATCAGAGTCATTAGGCCAAAGCACGCTGCTACTCTCAATTTTGATGTCCCAATGCTTATGTCACACCAAACTGACTCAACAGTGCACTGTCGACTGGCTTCACTTCCTTGGATTTTATGTGTTTCTTAACTAATAGCATAACCCCTCCTCTCTTCCTATCCCGTCTATCCTTTTTGTAGACATTGTACTCCCCAAATTCCAGTTCTGCATTCCTTATATCTGTGTGACACCACGTCTCTGATATCCCAACAATATCCGACTTTGATGCTTTGAGCAATACCTCAAATTCATCAAATTTATTTACCAAACTCCTAGCATTCGTGTACACGCAAGTCTACATGCACCTGTTCTTTTTCTTAGCTACTCTAACACAACCCATTTGTTTATTTGTACCGCAGTGACTCCCAGCGGTCTCTGAAATATCCTGCATCTTGTTTTCCAGGCTTCTGCTCATTCCAATAGAAGCAGTGCAAGAATCACTTTCACCTCTGCCAGTGGCTACTGTTATTCTATTAGTCCTTGTATCCCCCCAAGCTGGCAGTTTTCCGACCCACCTAACACTGCCTCAATAGTATCAGTAAATATTCTTGCACACTTTCTATTTAAGTGTATCCCATCCCTGTAGAAGCAGTCCCTTCTGTTAACAAGCACAGACCAGGCTGAGATAAATTCTTTCTATTCCTTACTATCGAGTTTGAGATTTACATTATGTGAAAGGTTAACAGTCACAATGTTAAATTAGTTATATCCTTAGCCAAATACAAAAGATATATGCCAAAAAAGTGATTAAAACCTTCAAAATACTTATTTACTACGATTAAAACCCTACTATTCTTCTGTGCAATCGGTTAAGCTACGTTAAATTAGTATTGGTACAACTAATAATTAATAAAAGAAAAGGAAATTAAACCTGTCATCCTATGCGTTTCCCTCACCTAAAGGTGCTATCCAGATGACCTTTGAATTTTCCCAAACTGTCAGCCTCTACCACCCATGTAGGCAACTTATTTCAGTAATTTATATCTCTCTGCTAAAATAAAACTTCCTGCAGTCCAATCTAAACATCTCCCCTCCCCCGGAACTTGAATTTATGTCCCCTAGTTCTAGCATCATTTATAAGCTTGAAAATTTCATCCTCATTCATTTTACTGATGCCTCTCAGAGCCTTAAACACCTCAGTCAAATTTCCTCTCAGTGTCTAGTTTCCAAACTCTGCAACCCACATATTCGAAGTCTTCCTTCATAAGGATGCCCTTTTGTCGATCTCATCAGGTGAGTTACCCATCTTTGCACCCTTTTAAGAAGCTCGATGTCTTTCTTTATGTGCAGTCTCCATACTTGAACAAAGTATTCCAAGTGTGGTCTAACAAAAGCCTTATGTAATGGGATTATCTCATCCCTATCTCTACTTGCAAAAGTTCAATAGATCATCGATAGGATGCCATGGGCCTTCCTTGCAACCTGTTTACAATGCTCAGAGAATTTCATGTATGACTATATTGTAAAACCCAAGTCCCTTTCCTCCAGTACTCGGTTTAGTTGAACTCCACCAAGTGAATAAGTTATTTTGGGATTACTGTTTCCCAGGTGTAATACCCTACACTTTGTTGGATTAAAGCATAGATGCCATTTTTCTGACCATTCCTGAAGTCTGTCTAGGTCTCTCTGAAGAAGCTCAAGTTGACACTTATCATTCACTACTCTACCAATTTTAACATCATCTGCAAATTTAGATATCACGCCCTCTATCCCTTCATCAGTGTCGTTTATGAAAATTAAAAACAACAGTGGTCCTAATACTGATCCTTGGGGAACCCCCACTTCTTACATCAACCCAATCTGAGGAATAGCCATTTATCACAACCCACTGCTTCCTGCCCTGAAGCCATCCTGATATCCATCTAAGGATTTTCCCTGTGATTCCAACCTGTTCCAGCTTTCAAAGCAACCGCTCATGCAGGATTGAGTCAAAAGTTTGCTGAAATCTAAATAAACAATGTCGAAATTATTCCCTACATCCAGCTCGTGAGTGACCCTTTCGAAATAGCGAACCAGATTTGTTAAACACGATTTTCCCTTTACAAAACCATGTTGAGTATCTTTGAGAATTTCAGTTCAATCCAAATGATCTTGAATTCCACCTTTGATCATTGCCTCCATGATTTTCCCTCCCACTGAAGTCAGACTGACAGGTTGATAATTTCCCACTTCACTCTTAGAAGCACCCTTATGTATGGGAGATACATTGGCACTTTTCCAATCCAAGGGAATCTCCCCAGAGTTTAGTGATGCTCGCATAATTAGCCTCAATGGTTCAATGTACTCACTTGCCACCTCCCTTAAGATTATAGGGTATATTCCATCAGCTTGAGGAGCGTTACTGGCCTGTAGGCTCAATTTTTTTCATTAAATAATCTTGCGAAATTTCAATATCATTAATTACATCTTTTTCAACTTCGCTCCCACAATTTCTCATCGTCACTAAAGGTTTTTGTGGCAATGGTAAATATCCCGCCAAAAACACCATAGGATAGCGGTACATTTAAAAAGTAGCTAAAAAGCAGTACAAGTAGCTAGTTGTAACTTACAAAATCACTAGCTAAATTTAAAAAATAAGGTAACGAATGCTACCAAGCCTATTTAATCTATTTGTAAAATGCAAATTAATATGTTAACTTATCAAAAATACTATAAAATTTCAAGATAAACTTATCCGTTTGCAGTTGCTACAGAACTCTACGTCTTCACCAAGCGAGACCTGGCGTCCCAAATCCAATTTTACATGACATCTGAGTTACTGTTAAGTCTTTAGACAGAATTTATAACTGGAAAAGCATCATAAGTTTTAGACAGTCCTATTTTAAGTTTTTCCCATGTCCCCCCATCTTTAATTCTTGCAATAAATCTGATTTTTAGAGCTCTTAGTATAAGTATTGGCATATAATCTTACAGCACACAAGATGGAAGTTTGTTCCAACAATCAGTTACCCTCTGGTTGAGAGCATTTTGCACATCTCTCCTGTAGCCATTCTTTCAAAATTTATGTTGCCTAATGTATTTTGTGTGTTGTCGAAGTTTGCTTTTTAAATTTAAGTTTATTTAATCCATTTAATACCTTAAAACATTTCAAAGAGGTCACCTTGCAGTCTTAATTTCCAAGTGCTTCAACTTGCAGAACTGAAGTCTTTCATTATAAGAGTATCCTTTTGTGTCCTTGGCTAATTTTGTTTTTCCTATCTGTATACAGATCCACATCCCTTTTAAAATCAGGCTTCCAAAACTATAGTACTCAAGGTGCAGCGTAAATAGCCTTATACATCAGGATAATCACTTCCTTGTTTTTTTTTTTTAGTGAAGTTCCTGTATATCACTGACAGAACCCCATGAGTAGTCTGAGCAGTCTGCCTGCACTACTTAGAGAACTTCATGTTGGACTGTATGATATGATACCCTTAGGTATTTTTTCGACACCACCTTTAGGATGGTACCAACCAATTGGTATGTTATTCTGAGATTACAGCTATCCACGTGAAGAACCTTGTTTATCAATGTTAAACTTAAATTGCCACTTCTTCATCTATCTGAGTAGTATGCCTTGATTTCTTTCATTTACCTCCCTGCCAACCTTTGTACCTGCAAACTTACACAATAAATTTGTTATACCTTAATCGGCATCATTAGTAAATATTGAAAACAGTAAGAGGTTCAGCACTAAACACTAAGGGACTCCACTGATAACATTAGTTCAAGAAGAGTGGTGCCCATTTAAAACCACCTTCACACTAGTAAATCCTGTCAACTTGCAATCTGGCTTCCTGATTTAGAATATTGCCAAGAATATAGATGAGTCATTACACTCTGAAACTGTCCTGATTTGCAACTTGACTCCCAGACCTATGATAAAGCGTAGGACAGACTGATGAATCGTAACTTATCATGTTGACTTTCTCTGCTCCACAGAGACAGAGTCAACATGACTCACAGAGAATATAAAATATAGGCACACTGGTTACTGCGATCACAGATATTATCATTTGTGTAATGTCATTACTCTTATAAAGTCCTAATCAGATATATATACTAATACATAGAAGAAATGTTGTTTGTTGTTATCAGCACTTCAGTTTTTGTTATTACTTTTTTATATTATCATGGTTTATGCATGTGCAGTTGAAGTAGTCACATCCTGATTTGTTCTTGAACTCCGCTGTGTTGCATATCCAGTTAATGCTGTTGCTTTATACAGTTCTTGTAGCTTCCAGATGATTGTTCCTCCTATCAGTCTGATTATTTTACAGTAGAGCATTAATTGTTTTCTAATCCTTTATTTTAATCTTTTCTTTATTTGTTTTTAATGGTTGTATACCTTTCTAGAAACATTGACAGTTTTCTAAAAACTTTTATAAAAGTTTCCAGTTTTTTTTAAATGAAAACTCCAAACACGAGAAGTATTAGAACCTATAGTACTTAGTACCCTGCATGGGTTGGAGGTTGAGAAGATGAAAGAAGATATTTGTTGACATTAGACTTGAACTTCTGTAGACTGTAATTTTCAGGAAATATGTATGAAGGAAGGTTGTTCCAGAAAACGACAGTTGAACAAATAAACGAGGAAGATGAAAAGTTGGTTCTATGAGTTTGATAGTTGGATAGTAAATGTATGTTGGCTGATGACGGCATGTGTTCAGACTATCTTAAAAGAGAGAGCAGGAATTATAGAAGCCAATTCAGAAGAACAATGACCATGGAAGTATCTGTAGGAAAGGCATGCAGCAGAAACAGTACGTCTCTGTAAGACAGAGAGTTGAGAGACTCTGTTAGAGATGAGTCATTAATTAACCTAACTGCCCTCGTCTGAATGGAATCTAGAAGCCCGAGAAAAGTTTTGGGGCACCGCCCCACATGTGGGAACAGTATTTCATGATAGGGCGGATTTGCGATTTGTACAGAGTGAACAGCTGTTTGGAAGAAAAGTAACGCCGAGAGAGAAAAAGAAAACCAAGTTTTTTAGATGCAAAGGAAGCAATATGTGAAATTTGCTTGTGCCAAGAGAGATTAGAAGTCAGAGTAATCCCCAAAAGAGATATATCATCTTGCCTAGAAATCAGAGTTTCACCAAAGATAAGCATAGGAGCAGAAGAATCCTTTTTGCAAGATATAAGACTAGATTGAGTTTTAGAAGGATTGAAATCAACTAAGTTATCTTTGCCCCAATGGAGAATTACATGGAGATCGGCATTTAAGGAATTCTTAGTTGATATTTGAGAAGTTGAAGCCGTTTGAGCAGAGTAAGATTTCTAAAACTGGAAAATGAAATGCAATGTGCTATCATCAGCAAAACTTTGGATAAGATTTCCAGTCAATAGAAGGTCATTAATATAGAAGAGGAAAAGAGTGGGGAGGTAAGAACTGAACCTTGGGGGACACCAGCATTAGTGGAGAAATTAGAAGACAGAGAGCCATCTACCATCACCCTCAGTGAGCGGTCAGAGAGAAAACTGGATAACCAATTACAAAAAACAGTTGGCAAACCATAAGAAGGAAGCTTGTTTAGAAGACCTTTATGCCAAACACGATTGAAAGCCTTTGAGATGTCAAGAGCAACTGCTTGTGTTTCACGGAAATTTTCAATTGAATTTGCCTATAAATGGGTAACATAAGCCAGAATATCACCAGTGGATGGACACTAACAGAATCCATACTGGCGATTGTTGATCAGATGGCATTTTTCTAGATAGTTTAAGAGTTGGCAGTTAATTGATTTCTCCATTACTTTAGAAAGAGTAGAAGTAATTGCAATGGGACAATAATTGGATGGGAGGGATTTGTCATCCTTTTCTACTCTTAGCATGTTCAAAATCTAGTTTGGACTGATTAATAACTGCTTTACAATTGTTGCGAGCTTGGGTGTAGGCAGAAAATGAAACTGAAAAATTGGAAACAAGCCATTTACAATATGCAACATTCCTCTCTTGAACAGCCTTAGCACATTTATTGGGAAACCAAGGTTTAGATAAATGAGATTTTAAGGTGGAATGTGGAATAAAGGATTCCATTTTTACAGGAATAATTTCACTGAAACGATCTGAGCATATCTGCAATAAGGCCTCTGGGGTTGGGATTATTCATACCACCAATTTTAAACACACACACCAACTGTTTATGACTGAATGAATAATGAAATAAAATAAAATGATAGAAAAGACTGTAAAATAATATTTACAAAAAAACTTTTAATTATTTACAAAAAACTAAACTATAACAAAAATAAAATAAGTAAATAAGTTAAAATGCATTAAAATATAAATATAAAAAGACGATAAAAAACACTATTAGAGTTTTCGGAGGTGTCTGCCTCCTTCCTCAGTAATAGTGAGACCTAAGCGACACATCCTTAAATACCAGGTTCACAGCACACGTGGATGACCAGGCGCATACTCAGCATTCCTTTCACTTGTACCAGAACCGGAAGTGGTCTGGAGACGTGGAAAATTAAAACGTTTATCTCTGGCCAAAACCACCGCCTCAAAAAGGGGGTGAAGCCTAACTCCCCTGTCTCTGTTCATGCTATTGTTACCAGAGGATCCAATCCACAGACTTTCCAGCCACTTGCGATCCCAGAATCTATGCGCCCGGTCAAGGATGACAGCATTGTTGGGGGAGATCTGGTGTTGTTTTTCCCAATAGTGCTCGGCAGTGGCGGATTTATTGAGCTCTGCGGTCCGTATCGCTCGTGAATGTTCCCCCAGACGGTCCTTGAGACGCTGTCCTGTCTCCCCCACGTAACATTCCCCACAATCCGGGCATGTGATCTCATATACGACCCCACTACTAGAATCCCTAGTAATGGGGTCTTTGACCTGTGACACTGCTGTGTGCAACCTCCGGCCCAGAAGCTGCATACAGCGTGTCTGAAAGTCGCGAAGCATCCTCGCGATGCGATCTGACAGGCCCGGATAGTAGGGAACATACATTGTGGTAAGCGGTACAGGCGGAACTACCCGATTGGGCTCTTCCTCTCTGTTGTATTCATCAATGACCCTCTGGGGGGGGGGGTCATTGATGCACCTCATAACCTCATAAGATCCGTCGTGATTTTCCTAATTTCCTTCTCCCCCTCCTCAGGGGTACTGCAATGTGTTCTCACCCTACCCAAAAGTGCTCTGGCCACACTATTTTTATGTTGGACAGTCTGTGCCGTCCTATAATGTGTGTACTGGCCCCTACACATTGGTTTCCTATAAACCTTAGTTCTAAGTCCTGGGCCTTCCCTGTATACCATTATGTCCAGAAATGGGAGGGTACCATCTATTTCTGCCTCCGAGGTGAATTTTATGAAGGGGGAGAAACCATTGAGAAATGAGACCACATCTTCCTCTCTCCCCTTCTTTACAATAGTGAACGTGTCATCAACGTATCGTTTCCACTTACGCATAGGGAACTCCAATCTCGCGAAAACCCTATTCTCAAATTCCTCCATAGCCAGATTTGCAACAATGGCGCTAATTGGAGAACCCATGGCTGTGCCGTGAACCTGTTTATACATCACTCCTTGGAAAACCAAGGTTGTACTAGAAAGACATAATTCAACAGCACCACATATCTTCTATGTTTATGTGGGATCTAGCACTTAAGGTATTATCCTTTTATAAAGCCAACCTCACACATTCTACCCCATGTGCTATGGGGATACACGTAAATAATGATATAACATCTAATGACATCATCATCTTGTCCTCCCCTATTTCTTGACTCCTTACAAAGTTCACAAATTCCACACTGTCTCCAATGACCGGGGAAATCAGCTGTGCCAGATATTTTGATAAAGCATACATAGGGCTACCAATGAAGGAAACTATGGGCTGTAATGGAACATTCTCCTTGTGTGTCTTAGGTAACCCATAAAATCTGGGCAGTCGACACCCTGTTGCATACATGGACCAATACTTGTCCTTTGGAATCTTTTCCATTCTTAGCCAGGAAAGTAGCATCTTATTTACACACTGTTCTAAGCTGGCCAAGGGGTTTCTGTGGATAATCTTATAAGTACCACTATCACCTAATAAGTCTAACACTTTCTTGTGGTAATCTTCTTTGTTTAATACCACTGTTGATCTGCCTTTATCTGCTGGTAGGATTATAATATCTTCGTCCCATTTATTTTATTTCATTATTCAATCAGTCATAAACGGTTGGTGTGTGTGTTTAAAATTGGTGGTATGAATAATCCCAACCTCAGAGGCCTTATTGCAGATATAGTTAATGTTTATGGCCATACAGTTTTGCGGCACATCCGAAGGTTCCAAAGATATAGCATAGCTGAGTCCAAACAGCAACAGCACTTAAGGTTTGCCTACCGTTGCAGGGATCATAATCTTATGCCACATGGATTTAGGATCAAGACACCATTTAAAGATGCCCGTTTGTCCAGGATTATCACATGGTATCAAAAGAAGGTTTTGAATACGTGGATTCAGAAACTTCATGATGACTTGAGACAATAATTAGGTGATATTAGTAGTAGATTGTCGCCCCTACACCTGATAGGTGTGAAGAGGTTAGGTATGGAGAGGATAAATAGGATTACCTATTCATATAAACAGAGACATATTAGGAAGTTTCGCACGTTATTAGAGGAGCAGTCCACTGTATTTAGGGGTAGCGACCATTCCAACTTTATTCAGAATTTAAGTGGCAAATCGTTAACCCAAGAACAAGAGAGACTATTGGCTCTTGGACCGAAGTTTGCATTGCTACCCCCTTAAACCTCCAATTACCGAAACATCTATGGGTATTGAGAGGGCAATTAGCAAATTACCTGAACATATTGCTAATCAAATTCGTGTTAAAGCTGTCACCATCCTGGGCCAAGCAAAAACGATTGCTCCAAATCTTACCCCGAAACAGAAGAACACTTAAACGGGACGAAGATATTATAATTTCATTCCTCCTTGTGGTGTGGGTGCCACACCTCGACCTCTGCTTATGTTGGTTCGCACCTGGGCGGTTACTGACAATGTGCTTCCGCATGGGAGTTATACTCAGGATTACTAACAGTCCTACCTCAGCATTCCTCCTTGTGGTGTGGGTGCCACACCTCGACCTCTGCTTATGTTGGTTCGCACCTGGGCGGTTACTGACAGTGTGCTTCCACATGGGAGTTATACTCAGGATTACTAACAGTCCTACCATCGTAAAGGTGGAAGCAGAGGATTTTGCTGTTACAGACTGTCCGAACTTTGCCGAAATTGGGTCCACTTGACTTGAGTGTCACCCAAATATCAGTTCCATCAGTGTTTTAGATTCCCAGGTCGCAAGCACAGCTTGTCTGGCATATCTGAGAGAATGACTGCGACAGTTTAAGGACCAAAGGTGTTCATCGTACTGTACATTCAAATTAAGTTATTTTACATTGCTTGATTTTAATGTTTTCTTTCTCTCAACTTACACCATTTTATATACACATTTCTGCCCAGCATCAATAAACAGTACTGAACAGCTGCACATTGTTTCATTGATTATTGTTATAAATTAATCTTTGTCCTGAAATGATCACAATAAGTGGAATCCACTGTATTTCCTTTGCAAAAGCCAGTTGTATCAGACAGTTTTAGTTAAAAGTTGTGGTGTAACAACCAAAAAGTTAGAGTATATCCAATTGTTGTATTTTGTTCTTGCCTGCTTCTGTATTATTTTAATGAGAGTTAATTATGTTTTGTTAAATACTGTTTAAGAGATAGATTAAAAAGAAATGCATTTCATAAATTGCCAGTGCAGTATTTGGTGATGCTTACAGTTCATGTGATTTTTATCTGTGTGATGTTATTAACATTTTATTATCTGCTGAATGGCATATCTTTGGAATAATTTTTTTATGGTAAATAATACAAGCTGCAGTTAGGAAGATATTTTTTAATTCAGTTCAGCTATATATTGTGTTTTAAAATATGTCTTAATTTTGTTTATTAGGCCATACAATGAAGGAAATATTTATTCTCAGAGAAGGAAGATTTCAGCGTATACCAGATATGGTTGTTTGGCCAAGTAAGTTAAGTTGATCTATTAAAATGATTGTGCACCAATTTTACTTCATGCTTGTATATTTCTCTCTACCCTTTGCTTTTCATGTGAAATGTCAATTTAGTTTTACCTATTTTGTGATATAGAAATAGACCTGTATTTATTATAATAGCCAACTTTTATTATTTTTTTGCACCTAAAGGCTATATTTCTTTTATTAAATATATTTCTGTGTATTAAATACATTTCTATATTAAATAAATATACTGTGGATTCTGGTTATTTGGGACACATTGGGACTAATGCACTTTGGCCCGATTTAGGGGCTGCACTAATTATGCAAAGTTTCATGTAAATAGTTAAAAATACAATGGAGCCCTGCTTTATGATTGGTTCACTGTACAATCAAATCACATTACAATCGACTCTTCATATTAATATACCATTCACTATAAGATACGTAGCAAGTGGTGGTCATTGTGATCAAGTTTGTGAATTGAATTTTAATTCTATTAAATGGCAATTCTAATAAGCGAAAATAGGAAGAATATTATCCACAAGCTATAAAAGTAAAGATATATTAAGGACAAATTTACACTTTGTTACCTTACCAATTAACAAATTTAAATATACTTGAAAATTGGAAGAATATTTTCCACAGGTTAGCAAAATAATAGTAAATTTACACTTACGTACATATCTTAATTAATACTGTAATATGTACATACTAATTGATATTTCTGTTCACTGACATTTTTTTGGGGTTGTAAAATTTAGAACAATAAAAAAGATAAGCAATCGATAACAAAGAATACAGCACACACACAAATTGCAACTAACCGGATATAACCAAGTGAGATTAAAAAAAAAAAAAAAAAAGGTACAGTGCAGCCATTATCAACCCACTGCAGGATGGAAGCCTCCTCAACAATTCATGCTGAGGGAAATGGACCATAATCTGCCACGCTGGTCCAGTGTGGGTTGGCAGATCAACCGTATTCAGCAGTCAGGGGTTTGAACCCCAGTCTACTCAAAGAGTATGTGCTACTGCACTCCCGCTCCTGACCACTCGGCTACGGAGGCCGTTTTAGAGTAACAAATTTATGAAGCTTAAAAAATAGGAATGAAGAGAAGAAAATTTATTTATGTTTTTTATATGATTGAAGATTTCAGTGAAGGGGAAACACATTTCGCCATAATAATGTAAAAACCCACAGAATTCCAGCTATCAGTATTATTATTACAAATGCAATAGGATTGAGTTTACTACCCATTTATAATAAATTGCACTAACAGAAATGTGCAATAAACTGGAAACTGCAAATTACTTTTAGTGTTTTATGGTTGCAATGACCTTCAGAAGTGTGCTTTAGATGACGTGGTCTGGTTGGAGACAATCGGGGGTGGGGGGGGAGAGATCTTGGTTGCTGCAATCTCCTGTCCCAATTAAACGGCATGTTGTCCCAATTAAGTGAAGAAAACCGTGACTATTTTCCAATTAGGTTCTGTTCTTTAAGATTTGTTCCAAATAAATGGCTGCCCTGATTAACCGGTGGCCCAAATAACCGGAATCCACTGTGTATGTATATTATTATTAGCCATATGGTGGAAGGAAGTCTGAGGCTTTATGATGCACCAGGCAAAAAAAAAAAAAAAAAAAATTCTGAATTACCCTGAGAGAGAAGTAGAAGGGAATCGCCAAGAACGAGAAGAATGATGATATCTAGGAAATGATGATCCTGGATGTGCCAAGCTCAGGGTCATGAGGGCTCACATCTGGTGAGTATCACCAGATGTGATGAGCCCCTGGAAGGTTATAAAATGTATTGTGAAATTTAGTCAAGTATAGCAAGTATATTTACTTGTGGTGTCTAATGCCGTTGTAATTTAATTTAATATTATGCAATTGCTAATTAATAAAAATAAAGAATGAAAAAATCATGTTGGATGTTAATTAGTTTACCATACACAAATCAGAATAGCCCCTACAAGCTTGCAGCCGACCGGGCTGAAAGCTTGTAGTGGCTATTCTGATGGTGGGTAAAGTGCCTGCCTGGCAACCCAAAGGTCATGGGTTCGTATCCTGTCTCGGGCTTGGATCAAAGTACTGCAAAAACCTTGGGAGGTGCATTATGGCCACAGAAGCCGATGTGCCAACAACTAACTTAAAAAAAAAAAAAAAAAAAAACAAGCTTCCAAATCACAATGACTTATACCAGAGTCCATTTATATACAGGTGCTGGCTCATCAGTATGTAAATAAAAAAACACACCTCTCAATCTGTGTATTTATAACTTTCACAATTTTTAATGTATAGGAGCTTCTGTAGATTATGTAGTTATTTCATGTCAACTATCATTGCTGAATCAGTAGAGTTTACTTGTTATTCAGTGATTAGAATGAGGTGTAATAAAAAAAAAAAAATGTTTAGAGACTGAACTAATATTTAGGAAATGATGAAGCTTGCTGGCTGTTCAGATTTGTTTCCTTTGAAGT
This sequence comes from Mastigoproctus giganteus, assembly GCF_048544385.1. Taxonomy (NCBI): domain Eukaryota; kingdom Metazoa; phylum Arthropoda; class Arachnida; order Uropygi; family Thelyphonidae; genus Mastigoproctus; species Mastigoproctus giganteus. The sequence continues at coordinate 98,759,792 of NC_143581.1, forward strand.
AGTGTCTTGACAGTGTATACAAATGCAATATACAGTGTATACACTGTATATTACATTTGTGTATTAATCAGTGTATACAGTGTCTTGACACTGTATACACTTCAGTGCTTTTGTAACTTCTGGAAGCATTCTTGATAGACAATTCTTTTAGAATTGCTAATAGGTCTTGAATTACATTCTACAGTCATTTCAGATCAATGACCTTCAAGCTTAAGTTTTTAAGCTTGTGGTAAAAATAAGAAAAAAAGAGCTAATGCTAATTCCAGTGAGTTTTCTGATCACAGTGACGAGTGTATTGCAAGAAATTGTTGAATGGAAGCACTGAATGTGCAGGGCCATTGTCACAATGAAAGGGCCAAGTCCCCAAACCCACTTTTGCAGCTGTTTTCATGAACAGCATTGTTCATCTGTTTTGTGGTATTCCTCATTCACTCTTTCACCAATGCAGGACAAATTCTTAATGAACCATGCCCTGCAAGTCAAAAAATACAATAGCCATGATCATCTCGGCTGATTGAGATTGCCTTAATTTTTTTTTGGTCTTGGAGAAGATGGAGTCTTTGACTGAGAGGACCAGGTCTTTGTTTTTGGGTTATAGCCATACACTCACAATTTTTCACCAATAATGTTGGAAGAAAGAAGCTATAGTTCAACGACATGTTGATGAAGATCTTGACATGTGAGAATATGTGGATCTCTGTGATTAGTAGCATTGAAAGATAGCAAACTTGGTTGAAACACATTATGTTCCCTAACCTTGTATTAATATTGGTTGATATGTCCATTAAGAAATACCAGTTTCACTAGTAAATTTTGCAAATAGTTAAATGTTGATCAGATCAGGAACACAAGTGTTTGAATCATTGGTTTTTGAAGCTGAAGGAGCATGGATCAACTTTGACAGATAAGTGGCTCCCTTTAAACTTTGTGAACCACTGAAAAGACATTGGTGAAAGCTGCTTTTAACATTTTGTACATTTCAGTCGCACTTCGTCCTAATTTGAAATAAAATTTGATGCAGATTTGGTGCCCAGTAAAATCTAATTTTAAACTAAACTTTTTGAATAGATGGTGTTATGTGACAAAACACACAACACCTTCTTTTCAATGTATTATAATTCAGATTGACTACAGATAATTTTAACATTACTATGTCTAGTCAAGTCACCTAATATATTGTGACAAGTTCAACTCAATAAAACTCCACAATTTCAACCTACAAAGCAAGCCTCTAACTTTCTGATCCTAAAGCAGTATTTGCTCAAATATGCACAACCCAAAACAGTATAAAAATGAAATTTATGGTATCCTTATTGAGGGATAACTTATGAGGTCAAATATAAAGGAACCTCATTTGCACAGCAATTTTCATCCATTTGTGTTTGACTGGGAAGAAGTTATTTGTTCTAAAGCAATATTTGGAACATATGCAAAATACCTATAATATAATAGAGTAACATCTTAAAAGAATTTTGTTCATTAATTTTATGGTTATTCATATTTCAGGAAGTGCCTGCATATTTAGCCAGCACTTGCCCAGCACTTGCTCTTAAATGTTCTGCATAAAAGAAAAGCAAGTGGTCCATGTGATTTCAGTGGTTCAAAGCTCAAGCACAGTCATTATCCATTTTGGAAAATGTTTCTTGTTTAGTGTTACTTTTGGCATTGATTCATTGGTTGTATATATTGTAGAAGGAGAAATAATTTGAGTATTTTATTTTTATTATACTCTACAGTTATTGTACTGGTAATGCAGCTGCGTCATTTTGAAAGCCATTTTTGATGACAGCACATCTACCAGTACTAAAAAAAAAAAAAAAAGGTGTAAAGATGACAGGGTAGGAATAAAGTATTTGTTTATAGGAAAGTTAATTTTTAAATCAACCTTTATATTGATATGTCATAACACTTTTTAATGTGGATGAATGAATTATTTAAGGTAGCGCAACTAGTACTGGATGGGCGCTCTTCCTATTACAAAGCTACCTCAGTGTGTATTTGTTTGTAATTAGTTTGATGTTCTGTGGCAGTAATGATATTGATGAAGGTTTATCAGGCTTAATAACTAAGTTTGCAGATGATACAAAATACAAAGGTTGGCAGGGTAGTTAACGACAATCTGCTGCAACAAGACGTAGAAAAATTAGGCAGATGGGCCGAGAAATGGTAGTTGACGTTCAACATTGAAAAATGCTAGGTACTGCATATGGGTAGCAGTACAGGTGACCCCCGCTTAACGCTGATCATTCCTTCCGGAAAAACAGAGCGCTAAGTGAATCCGCGCTAAGCGAGCGCCGCTTTCCCATAAGGTAACATATGTATTTATGAGCTGCGGTCGGTGCCATAGTATATTTCCTAATCAATAATAAACAGTAATGAAAAGATGCACAAATGTCGGTCAAAATATTTAATATTCAAATATTTGCACATATAAAATATTCTGCATTACATACGTATAATTATGTGGTAATTACTTGCGTATCAAAAGTAAACTTAAAAATTCCAATTAAAATAATGAATTTAATTGATTTAATTTAATGGATGAATTTAATCATGAAAAATGTGTGGATTTTGAGTTGAACTTTGGCCCTCTTCCAAATAAACTAAAATGGGTATTAATTTTAAATGGCCCGCAGCATTACCACCCAACAATAAAGTCAACTGATCCTTCGCCGTTTTGAAACCTGGCATGTTTTTTGTTCTTTCAATATGAAACTTCTTTTAGGCATTCGTTTCCACAGAAGTCCTGCTTCATCTATGTTAAAAACTTGTTGAGAAGTATGACACATAATACCCCCCTTCAATAATTTTAACAAGTTCTTTTTTGAAATTTTCGGCTCCTTGATCTGCACTAGGCTTCTCCCTGGATTTTAAATTTATTCTATCAGCCCTTACCAGATTTAAATGGTTCCACATTTTTTTTTTTTTTTTTTAGGCGAGTTTTCTTCAGATCATCATATTGGCTAATCTCTTTCTCTCTCTCTCTCTCTCTCTCTCTCTCTCTCTATTTTTTTTTTTTTTTTTTAATATTTAACTTAACTGAATTCTGCATTGGATATTATCTTCAACAAAATTAGTTAGTCTTTCCATTTCAATCCTAATAGCCGGCCTAGCCCTAGTTGCTTGCAGTGGAACAGCTATCTTTCCCGCCGCTAAAATTATTTCTTTATTTTTTTGTTTATAATTGTTCTTACAGTTAAACTTGCAAGTCATAAATTATGGCACACATCCGCTTGTCTTTGACCGGAATCGATTCGCTTCAAAACGTCTAATTTAATTTTCAAATTCAGTCTTTTTCTTACATTTATAGTCTTCGTACTGCGCCCAGACGTTTTGTTGCTTTTTCATTCTTATCGGCCATTATTAACTCTTCGAAAATGTAACTGCGTTGGTTGCATTAATTACAATACAATGTTCGAGTAAACTGTCCTTTATGCACAATGTCTAATACTGTACTGAGTTATGACCAGACTTGGGCTAAATGCGTATAACGCAAATATTACAAGCAATATACTTGATCGTTTTTTAAAATGTTGATCTCGGAACTACGTAACAAGTCACCTGTACTGCAATTAAATTAGCGTGCGAGAAAATTTCACTGAGCGTGGGAAAATTTCTCAAGTCGGCGTGGGAAACGTTTTAATGCTGTTTTGCTATTGATTTTCAAGCTATCGACTCCCTCAAATGAAACAATTTCGTTAAATATGCCAAAAATGCAATCTGTAAAAGAGCGTTATAGTGATCTGTGACAGCGTTATAGTCAGATACAGGTTATAATATAAGAACAGCGTTATAGCGAATCCGCGTAAAGCGAACCGCTTTATAACGGGGGCCTGCTGTAATTCCAAATTAACATACCAACTGTGTGGTATTACACTCAGGTTAGTGGAAAATGAAAAGGACCTTGGAGTAATGTGCAGTCATTTATGAAATTCTCTGAGCATTACAGGCAGGTCGAGAGGATAGACAGTCTAGAGGGATAAAAAGGTGATTATCCTGTGATACAATGGTTCGGCTGCATTTTGAGTACTGCATACAAGTCTGCATAGATAACATTTTAGGAAGGATGTAGATCTGCTGGAATGGGTACAGAGAATGCCAATGAGACTGTTGAAAAGGTAGTCAGCAAGAAAGGCTTAAGTTCTGCAAATTGTAGCATACGGAGACTAGGCACCTGTAAGGTTATTTGATTGAGATGTTTAAGGCTTTGAATGGATTGAGCAAGCTCAATGCTGATGGCATTTTTCCTCTCTTAAACTACACACATGTGGGGGCATAAATTCAAATTGAGTACAGGTGGTTGCAGGATAAATGTGTGAAGGTTTTCCTTCAATCAGCAGGTGGTTAATTGTTGGAACAAACTGTCTGTTGTGGAAGTGTGTAGTTTTGAATAAATTCTAGGAAGAACTAGACAAATTATTAGAGGAGACGGAGACCGGTGATGAAGAGGTGTTTTTTTTTTTTTTTTTTTTTGTTTCATTTCTTGCATCATACTACTGCTGCTGCTACTACTACTAATAATAATAAATGTATATGTATGCACAAGGTGTGGTACTCTGAACGAGTGGCTTTTATTTTTCAGTTTTATTTGAGCAAATTAATGCAACTTTTTGGAAAAACCATTTAATAGTATAAATAATCAGTTTAATTCTTAAAAACTAAGTCAGTCTGGTAAGCTCCCTCCTTTGTTATGTAGTTATGGAAAGTGAGATAACATTTAAAAAAAAAAAAAAAAAGAAAGAAAGAAAGAAATATATATATATATATACACACACACACACATACACACTGGTATTCAAAGAAAGTGCATAACCTAGGAATTTCATATTTCTAACTTTTTTTTGCGATGGTATGTTACATTAATGACTACCATCGCAAATAGAAATATAAACAAAAGATATTTATTAATAGTTAAGGCAAAGCTAAGTAATATTTTTCAGGTGCTCTCAAAATATTCCGAAATGAGCATTTGCAACCTTTATACAACAGTTTTGGTAAACATGACAATTACAGCTAAAATGTTATCAGAAGCCCCCAGTTTGCTTCAGTTTATCATTTTAAATGGAAAACAAAATGAAAAGTTCACCAGGTGCAAACTAATATTTAGTTCAACGGCCTCTGGCCCTAATGACAGCCACCCACCGTCGAGGCATTGACAAGATCAATTTCTAAAGATAATTAACTGATAGTTCGTGGTTCCAGACATGATGGCTTCCTAAAGTTCATGAAGGGTCTTTGGTTTCTTTCTGGCAACTGCAGATTCCACATGATGCCAACAGTTCTCTAGAGGATTCAGGTCCGGGCTGTTTCCTGGCCAGCTAAGAGTTGTAATGGACCGTTCTTCCAACCATTTTTTCACCTGTAACAAATGTAAACACAAACACACATTACTGTTGAACCTCTAATGCAGAAATGAAGCTAAAGTAACTACAGAAGTGCCTACTTACAGTTTTCACCTGCTGACAAGGAGCAGAGTCTTCCTGAAAGATGCAGTTACTTGGCAGGTTGAAACGGTCTCTAATGGTTGGCAGCAATTTGCCTTCCAATATAGCCAGGTATCCATTTGGCATTTACGGAACCTTTTATAAACTGCAGGTGACCTACTCCGCGATACGAAATGTACCCCCATATCATTTGGCTGGTAGGGAATTTCACTGTAGACACCATACAGTCTGGATGGTATTCTTCACCATGTCTACTGTGAATCGTTTGTCTCCCATCAGAGCCATGCAAGTTGAATTTCTTTGCATCCGAGAAAATAACTAACTTCCACTGCTCAGGGGTCCATTTGACATGCTCCTCACACCAAATTAATCAGGCCTTTTTCATTTTTTGTGTGCGGAGGGCTTCTTCTTAGGACTGGCTACAAGTCCATTTTTTGAGAGGCATCTTCTGACTGTTACTGCACTTGCTACCACTCCTGTATATTCTTGCCATTCTCTTTTCAACCCAGACAAAGAGGCGTTACGGATTTTAAGGCATAAACGCTTCAAAACGCGGTCCTCTTTTGGCATAGAGACTTATTTGTGTCTGGTTCCTTTTTTCCTATCATCAGAACCAGTATTCTTGAGTTTGGAAAGAAATCTACTCACTGTCGACTGATTACAAGACACTCTAATAAGCAATATGATGGAAAGAACATCCTTCCTCGCATAAAGCAACAATAGCACTCTTTCTTCATGGCATTAACTGCACGTAACTCGCCATCCTTACACAAGCAAGGAATGACTGCAACTCTTGCAGAGCGTACTTATATACATGAAAGTAACAGCTGATGCAGTATTACATCATCACCTACGTGTGTTAATCTTATCTGATGCAATCTGTAAGAAATATTGCCATATACTTATGTTATTCGGGCGAAAATTACAATTTTAAGTGGTGATGCACTTTCTTTGAAGCCGACCGGGCTAGCCGAGTGGGTAAAGTACCTGCCCGGCAACCCAAAGGTCGCGGGTTCGATTACCGCCTCGGGCTTGGATCAAAGTACTGCAAAAACCTTGGGAGGTGCAATATGGCCACAGAAGCCGATGCGCCAACAACTACCAAATCAAAAAAAAAAAAAAAAAAAAACCTTTCTTTGAACATCAGTGTGTGTGTGTGTGTGTGTGTGTGTGTGTGTGTGAACACTGTGCTGCCCCTTTATTAGGTACACCCCTGCTGTGCACACAAATGGTTTATCCCACAATGTTGCAACATAACCACAGTTGTGGATATAAATGCAGCAGAACAACCTTTCTAGTATCAGTTAAGCATACAAACCATAGCAAGAATGGGGAAAAGGATTGACCTAACGGACTTTAGACGTGGCATGGTAGTAGGTACAAGATGTGCTGTACAAAGCATCTCTGAAAAGGCAGTTCTCCTGAATTTTTCATGCACCACAGTTTCAAGGGTGTATCAAGAATGGTGCAATGATCAGAAAATGTTCTCTCAAGCACTCCTGTGGAATAAAATCGCTTGTTGATGAGAGAGGTCAGAGGAGGATGGCTAGAATTGTGAAAGCAAACAGACGGGCCACAATGTCGCACATACGTCATAATGCAACCTTGGTCCGCAGAACAAAATATCACAATGGACCAATGTCGCACTTTGTCGCAAATGAGCTACAACAGCCGACAGCCACATCGTACACCTTTGTTATCAATGAAGAACGAGAGAGTGTGCCTCCTGTGGGCACAGCAGCACCAGCACTGGACTATCGAGGATTGAAAAACAGTTGCTTGGTCTGATGAGTCGAAGTTCCTGGTGCATTATGTTGATGGAAGGCTCAGAATTTGGCCAAAACAACATGTTTCCATGAATCCATGTCTGACGACTACTGTGCAAGGTGGTGGGGGCAGTGTTATAGTGTGAGGAATGTTTTCTTGGCACACATTGGGTCCATTGATACCCATAGATTCACGTCTGGATGCCATACCATACCTAAACATTGTTGCTGACCAAGTGCATCCGTTCGTGTTGACAGTTTATCCTCCGTCAGATGGTTACTTCCAGCAGGATAATGCACTGGTGCACAAAGCTCGAATCACTATGAAATGGTTCCAGGAACATGACAATGACTGCTTTGCTGCAGTGGCCCGCGAATTTCAATCCTATTGAACATATTTGGGATGAGTTGGAAAGGGCTGATCGGTGCAGGCCTACACCTCCATTGCATTTCAAGAAACTGCATGACACACTCATGTCTGCATGGTACTCCATTCCTGCACAATGTTTTCAGCATCTTGTTCAATCCATGCCTAGATGAATTCAGGCTGTTTTGAAGGCTAAAGGATGCTCAACACGCTACTAGGTAGGTGTACCTAATAAAGTGGCAGCACAGTGTGTGTGTGTGTGTGTGTGTGTGTGTGTGTGTGTGTGTGTATATACACAGTTTATTTATAAGAATTTTTTTATGAATAATTTAACAGTATATATTATTAATAATTAATTAATGGTTTATGGACCAAAATTAATCAGAACGAACCCAACGACTATAATGGATACATACGTTTGTAGGTATAGAGGAATAGGTAAAGGACTAACAGAACTGAAATTGTAACTGCAGGGAACAAGGAAGGGACAGACGGTAATAAGAAGTAAATTAGAAGTACTAAATGCTGTATATCCTATGACTTCAATGCATTTTTAGAGGGCCACCACCGAAATCAAAGGAAAGAACAGCAAGATGTAAGGCCTCTGTTTCTGTCATGAAATATTTGCAGCACATGGTAGATTTGAAAGGCCGGTATGGAAGATGAGGGTTAAAGTTTAATTTATAGTTGAATTATAATTATAAGGCATCAGGTGGTAGATGACTTTCATCAACCGGTGAAATACCACCACTTTGCTTATTGGAGGCTTGAAGTGGTGAAACCCATGTTTAGTCTCTGGAGCAAAGTTTCCGGCATCCCCCTCCCCCCATACTTCTCCTTCAACCCATGCACGGTACTAAGTACTATAGGTTTTTGATACCTTTTGTGTTTGGGGTTTTCATAAAAAAAAAAAAAAAAAACCCATATATTTCATGACTGACCTGACAGAGCCGGAATGCAAAGACAAAGGTTAAAATGAAAGAAGATAACTTACTGAGGTCGAGCTGGTATATGACAGGAGAAAAAGAAGTCTGTACTGCAGTGGAGAATGACGAAAAAGTTTCAAATAAGTCTTTTGGTATCTAGTGACTCCTTGTGTAAGAAATAGGAAAAAGGTAAGTTAACGAAATAATTAAAATTAAACCAGTCTAACTACACCATGTGTCATACATTTTAAAGTTAGAGAAAATAGTCGAAACCAATTAAATCAGATCAAATTAAAATTACGAATGTATATTAGGGGTAGGAATTAAACATTTGAAGTAGTACATCCCAGTATCACAAGGAATAACAAGCTTACAAGGTAGTGGTAAATAGTCGCTAAACTTTTTAGGCAAGAAAAGTGTGTTAAAGTAGAAAAGGAGCATTTTGATATTGCGTTTGGTAAACTAATGGCTCACGAGAAATAAAAGTATATAGAATGGTAGGAAAGAGTAAAGTATACGAAAGAAGACGAAAATAGGTTGTGCTTTGAGCAGTTCGGGGTTGCTATTCTCATTCCTATAGTAGGATCCTGAATATAGTTCTGGGAGTATACTTCCAGTGTTTAGGTGAATTATGTATGGTATGTAAAATATGAAGTAATAAAAATGGTAAAAATAAAATAAGAATTAAAATACTTTTGATTAACCTATTGGTGGGTACAAGTTTTCTAAGTTGTAAGTCACCAAAGAGGCTAGGAATATAGATTATACAATATGTACAAGCCTAGCAGCTATAGAATATTAGTTAGCCATGATATTATTGATATCAATTGTGTAGTTGGTTAACTTTTTACGTTTGATAATAAGTAGTGCTTTTGTGATATGGTAATACATGTAGGCTGTAGGAAACTGGTTATCTAGAAACTTATTGTAGAGATTTCTGATATTGTTAACTATCAATTTTTTGCTATTGCATATAGTGGCTATCCTTATACCTTGAAACAGAATGATATTGGCCCGTACCTTTTTGGAGATATTAGAATGCCAATGTGTAAAGTGTATTATTTTGAAGTTGAAAGCTTCATGTTTGTTGTATATGTTGACTGTGGTCTGAGAGTTAAGATCTATATCTAAATCGAGGTAGTGGCTGAAAGGTTGTTATTATTGGTTTTTTCCAGAGTGAGTTCTGCAGGGTATATCTTGACAAGATCTTGTAGGAAATTGGGCAGTTTGCTTCAAATAAATTGTCTTTGTATCTAAACATACAGATTTCTGGAGGTAGTAAGGTTTTGGTATAGATTGGTGATATAGCTTGCATGGCTACCTATTGGTGTACCCATAGTTTGTTGGTAAACTTTTTCCATCAAAAATATAATTATTGGAAATACACAAATTGATTAAATCGTTCCAGTATGTTGGTTTGCAGTTTTTTATATGTATGTATTTATTATACAGATTGTTTAAGACAGATTTTAAACCAGCTTAATCAATAATGCTGAATAGGCTATGGAAATCAAAAGGTTTGTATGTAGGATATACTGCTTTTATGCAAGGTTTCTAAAATAGGGATATTGTTGGTGATGATCCTGCTGTCAGGTAGAATGTTAATGATACGTTTCAGTAACTGTTCTAAAGTCTTACCTGGTTTATGTGCATAGCTGCTCTTGCTTGAAGTAATAAATCTGAAGCTTATTGGGTTCTTATGAAACTTTGGTATGAAGTATATATAAGGAATTAGAGGGGAACAGGCATTCTGTGTTATCAGACATTGTCTAAAACACTGATGGAGCCAATATTTTTTTATCTCAGAAGATTTAGGAGAAGTCCGGTTGGCCTGCCTCGCTAAAATCCACTCATGCACACCTTCTCGATGGTAAACCCTGTTATATCACTTAGGTGGCAACTAACGTGTAGAGTGGTTCTCTTCAAGATGCCTGGTCAGCGTGAAGAGGAAAAGACCAAACCCTCCAGCACATGATGAAACAAATGGCCCTCAGTCCCCAGCAGCTTTCACTCCCCCCTCTTACAGCAGTGAGAGGATGAGTTTTTTTTTTTTTTTTTTTTTTTTTTGTGAAAACCCCAAACACGAAAGGTATCAAAACCTATAGTACTTAGTACCGTGCATGGGTTGAAGGAGAAGTATGGGAGAGGGGATGCTGGAAACTTTGCTGTAGAGACTAAACATGGGTTTCACCACGAAACAGACGGTGCTAAGAATCTGTGGGTATGGCCAGGCTGCCATGCACGGAAACTGAACTTAGCCTGTTAAAACGTAAGATCACTCGTCGGTGAAGACAGGATATTAGAGCTGGAAAAGGAATTAGAAAATGTGAATTGGAATATCATTGGTTTGGCTGAAACAAGAAGAAATGAATCATTTTTAAGTTTATCAAGTGGAAATCTGCTGTACACCAATAGAAACAGTGAAAGGAGCAAATGTGGAGTTGGCTTTCTTGTCCATAAAGATATAAAAAAACAACATTTTGGAATTCAAAAGTACATCACCAAGGGCGCAAGGTTTCTAAGAGGTACAAGCTAAAGGTTATAATGATTTATTCACCAACGTTGAGCCATGATGATGATGAAGAGGTTGAAGAAATGTACACCGAAATCGAGTCTTCTAGATGAGCAGAAAACCCACTACACTATTATTATGGGGGACTTCAATGCGAAGGTTGGAAAAAGACAAAACAGTGCAGAAAGGGGAACTATAGGAAATTTTGGAATTGGTGAAAGACATGTGGAATTTGCAGAATCTCAAGGATTGTCAGTAATGAATTCTTTTTTTCAAGAGAAGGGTGAACATGGAAGAGCCCAAATGCATTAACAATGAAATCGACTTCATCCTCACTAACAGAAGATATATCGTGAATGATGTTACCGTCCTGAACAAGTTAGGAGTGTGCATCAAGTGTGCATCTTACCAAGAATGGTAAGATGCACACTTGATATAGATGTAAGAAAAGAAGGGAAAAAACTGACTCAAGTAAATAATACGAAGGTCTTTGAGATTTTTTTTTTTTTATCATATGATGGGAGCAATACACGAAGGAACTAGTTTTTTCCTGCTTCTTTGTGTATTGTGGCCGTGAGATCCAACTGGATAGTGCGGCACCATTGTGATAACCAAGTCCGAGGCGGGAATCGAACCCGCTAACTTTGGTTTGTGAGGTAGGCACTTTACCCACCCAGCTAGCCCGGTTGGCATCTTTGAGATAACAGAAGAGGAGGAAAAGCAATATCTACTGGAACTTAATAACAAGTTTGTGCTTCTGCAGACGGCTCAGGGCCAAGATATCGACAAGGAATATTACAACTTTCTGAAAGTGAAGAAGTCCAAGAAACCTTTAAGTAAAAAGAAATCCAAAGAAGATAAAATTAGTCAAGAAACACTTGTCATGATGAACCAAAGACGACAAATGAAGAGCAAGATAAACACTGACAAGGAGAAAATTGAGTATACTGAGTTATGGAAAGCCATTAGAAAGAGACTCAGAGAGGACATAAGAAGATTTAACACAAGAAAAGTAGAACAAGCATTAAGGGAAAACAAAGGACTTAAATCAGCAGTAATACAGAAAGACAAATGATACTGAAACTGAAAAATAGCAATGGGGTACCTATATTATTATTATTATTATATATATATATATATATATATAGCAGAGAAGGCATAATTCAAATAGAAGAAAACTACGATAGATAGTTATAAAAGGAGCAAGGGAATGATGCCAGCAGTGGGAAAGATGGATCACAAATTAGTAACACATACGACATACCTGATATCCTTCCTGATGAGGTAGAACATGCATTGATGAAAATGAAGAATCAGAAAGCCCTGGGGGAAGATGAAGTTACTGTAGAGTTGTTAAAATTAGGAGGAAGAGACATGGCACAAAAACTGGCAAGACTCTTCACAAAATACATTAGAAAAGATGTGATGCCTAAGGAGTGGAATAATGCAATCATAGTTTTGCTGCATAAGAAAGGAGATAAATCAGAATTTGGAAATGATAGACCAATTAGCTTGTTATCCCACATCTACAAGTTGTTTGCAAGGATCATTAGAAAGAATCACGGAACAGATTAGAAAGAATACTTGATGAGAATCTACCGAAAGATCAAGCTGGCTTTAGGACATGATTCTCAACTATGGATCACCTTCACGTAATATCACAGCTAATGGAGAAAGCAAATGAATATAAAACACCATTATGCCTGGCATTTGTGACTTATGAAAAGGCATTTGACTCCATACAACATAAGGCAATGTTTCACGCACTGGAAAGACAAGGCATAGATACCCTATATATTAGGATTTTGAAGAAAAATTATGAGAAAGCTTCCTCCTTTATTAGACTAGACAAAGACAGTAGCAAATTTAAAATCGAGAAAGGAGTTCGACAAGAAGACACAATATCTCCTAAGTTGTTTACTGCTGCCCTTGAGGAAGCTTAGAAGATTAGACTGGTCGCAGAAGGTAGTCAATGTGAATGGTGAGTACCTAAGCCATTTATGATTTGCAGATGACATTGTGGTCATAAGCCACAATCCCAAAGAATTATAAGAAAATCTTAATCAGTTATGCACAGTTAGTAAGGATTTTGGACTAAAGATGAATATGGCTAAAACAAAAGTAATGATGAACAAGTATGCCACAGAAAGGGAAATAATGATTCAAGGAGCAGTAATTGAAAAGGTGGAGTCATATACTTATCTGGGACAAATTATTAGCTGTAATAATGATAAATGGCTGGAAGTCAAGAGAAGAATAAATTTTTGATGGATAGCATTCAGGAAATATAGTCACATACTCAGGAGCAATATCCTAATTTGTCTCAAACGTAAAATAATGAACCAATGTATACTACCCACCATGACTTATGGAAGTGAAACTTGGGCATTCACCAAAATATTGGAAGAGAAACTGAGAACGACAGTGAAGAATGGAACAAATTATATTGGGAATCAGACTGTTAGATAAGAAGAGAAACACATGGATTAGGCAGCAAACTCAAGTAAAGGACATCCTTATCAAAACAAAAGAACTAAAATGGTCTTGCGCAAGACACGTAGCTCGAAGACATGATGGTAGATGGACTAAGAGAATAACAAAGTGGTACCCAAGAGGAGCTAGAATAAAACCTGGAAGACAACGACCAGAGATGGACAGATGAAATTCATGAGTTTGTGGGTAGTAAATGGATGGCCATTACACAAAACAGAAGGAACTGGAAAATTGCTGGAGAAGCCTTCATCCTGCAGTTGATTGATAATGACTGATAATGATATATAAGGAAAACTATAATTATTAATTTTTAAAATTAAGTTTTAATTTTTTGTGTATATCTATTAACTTTTTTGTAATGACATTGCAGTTATTGGTCATAGGCTTGTATGTTTCACTAGAATTAAGTTCAGAATTTATGTATGAAAGTAAAAAGATTTACATGTGAATGCATAGTTTTTAGCAGCTTTGTCGACAAGCGTTATGATGAAGTGGTTATGCAGCTCTGAATTTTTTTTTTTTTTTTTTTTAAGTTGGAGATATTACCATTGATAGTGGTTGGTGGAGATCTATGTGATATTATAGCTTTATAATTGTTGATTAATTTTGATGACACCGTATTTATCCATACACGGTAAACTTTAATAGGTGTGTTATATTTATCCATATTAGTAGCTAGGGATTTGTAATTACAAGCAAGAAGACCAAATGGTTTAATATATCTGTAATCTAGCTTTGATTTGGTTATTTTGGCAGTTAGTTGGAAGAAGATTAGCATGTGAGTTGATGCAATGGTTTATATTAATATGATCCATGGTGGTATTATGAAATTTTAGTATGATGGTAGAATGCTCCTTATTAATTTTATTATCTAATGATTTTAGCTTAAATTTACCAATGTCATTTAATAAATGAAATAGGTGTTTTGTACTGAAAAGCAGCTTATGTATCTGCTGTACTTCTATGTCATTGCTGTCCCAATCAGTTATAGTCTGGGAAAATTTGCCTAGTTTGTGACTCTTTAAATTAATATTTCTAGGTTTGCATTTCTTGTGGTATCTAGATTTGCTTATATCTTTAACCATTTGATATTTATCATAAATACAGAGATCTTGTATACAGCTGGTGATGATACTATGGCTAAATTTGTTGTTGAGGCCATAAGGATAAAGTGTCTTCAGTTTTAACATAAATATTTGTTCCTGTCTATTTCTTAAAATAGGGTCAGTTGTGTACGGGCTAAGACAGAGATGTGGATATTAGTGAAGCAATGCTTCTGGAAATGCTTGTACTCTATTTCCTGTTCATGTTTGCCATTGTTTTTGCTGCTATTATAGTTGTCAGATCTATGAAGATTAAGTCTTAAATGCAGTTTGTTTAGTTTGGCCAACATCTTTAGTATTGCAAGTATGGCAAGTGATAAGGTATACCACATTGCTGTACTTGAAAAAGATGAGATCATTACTAATGTCAGTGATAATATGGAGATGCATGTATGAGCAGATAAGACAAAGCCTATTGTTACATTTGTTGAATTTGAGGTTTTGCATGGAAGGATTGGAATTGGAAGCTGTTATTAGTATTAGTATTAGTAACGGCCGCATGGTGCAAGAAAGCCTATGGCTTATGCTGCACCAGCCAAAAAAAAAAATAAATAAATAAATAAATAAATAAAATAAAATAAAAAAAAATATAAATCTGAACAAAACAATGATAAAAACAAAAATAAATAAATAAATAAATAAATAACTAAATAATAATAATTAATAAAATAAAAAATAAATAAAAAGGAAATTAAACCTATCATCCTATGTGCTTCCCTTACCCGAAAGTACTATCCAGATGACCTTTGAATTTCCCCAAACTGTCGGCCTCTATCACCCATGAAGGCAACTTATTCCAGTAATTTATAACTCGCTGGCTAAAATAGAACTTCCTGCAATCCAATCTAAATATTTCCCCCCGTAACTTGAATTTATGTCCCCTAGTTCTAGCATCATTTGTAATCTTGAAAATTTTGTCCTCATTCATTTTACTGATGCCTCTCAGAGCCTTAAACACCTCAATCAAATCTCCTCTAAGGTGTCTAGTTTCCAAACTCTGCAACCCACATATTCGAAGTCTTTCTTCATAAGGACGCCCTTTTGCCGATCTCACCAGGCGAGTTACCCTTCTTTGCACCCTTTCAAGAAGCTCGATGTCTTTCTTCAGGTGCGGTCTCCATACTTGAACACAGTATTCCAAGTGTGGTCTAACATAAGCCTTATATAATGGGATTATCACGTCCCTATCTCTACTTGCAAAAGTTCGATAGATCATTGATAGGACACCATGGGCCTTCCTTGCAACCTGTTTACAATGCTCAGAGAATTTCATGTCTGACCGTATCGTAACACCCAAGTCCCTTTCCTCCAGTACTGGCTTTAGTTGAACTCCACCAAGTGAATAAGTTATTTTGGGATTACTGTTTCCCAGGTGTAATACCTTACACTTTGTTGGATTAAAGCACAGCTGCCATTTTTCTGACCATTCCTGAAGTCTATCTAGGTCTCTCTGAAGAAGCTCAGCTTGACAGTGATCATTAACTACTCTACCAATTTTAACATCATCTGCAAATTTAGACATCACGCCCTCTATCCCTTCATCAATGTCGTTTATGAAAATTAAAAACAACAGTGGTCCTAATACTGATCCTTGGGGAACCCCACTTCTTACATCAACCCAATCTGAGGAATAGCCATTTATCACAACCCTCTGCCTCCTGCCCTGAAGCCATCCTTCTATCCATCTAAGGATTTTCCCAGTGATTCCAACCTGTTCCAGCTTATAAAGCAACCGCTCATGTGGGACTGAGTCAAAAGCTTTGCTGAAATCTAAATAAACAATGTCGAAATTATTCCCTAAATCCAGCTCGTGAGTGACCCTTTCGAAATAGCGAACCAGATTTGTTAAACATGATTTTCCCTTTACGAAACCATGCTGAGTATCCTTGAGAATTTCAATTCGATCCAAATGATCCTGAATTCCACCCTTGATCATTGCCTCCATGATTTTCCCTACTACTGAAGTCAGACTGACAGGTCGATAATTTCCAACTTCACTTTTAGAGCCACCCTTATGTATGGGAGATACATTTGCACTTTTCCAATCCAAGGGAATCTCCCCAGAGTCTAATGATGCTCGCATAATTAGCCTCAATGGTTCAATGCACTCGCTTGCCGCCTCTCTTATACCAGAGCCTGTTACCTGTTACCTTATACCTGTTATACCAGAGCTGATATGCTCTGTGAGGTGTGTGTGTAATATGTGTATGTTTAGGAATAGTAGAATGTGGTGGGGAGCTATACAGAGCATAAGCCCCCCCCGAGGTCAGATTTATATTACTCTGCCTATGTAGTATGTTAGGTAATTATTGCCTATCTATAATAAAAGTTCAATAAGCATAATAATAATAATAAAAAAAATAATAATAATAAAAATAAAGTTCAAAAAGGAATCTAAATTAATAAAACAAAGTTACCAAGATAAATAAAATAAATAAATTTTCTGTTTATACTCTGGGACGACCAAACAGTCAGAGGAGTTTACAAGATACACAGAATGCAAGAAACAGCACGGTATTCAGCAGTCACGGGCTTGAACCCTGGTCACTCAAGGCACATGTACTTATGCACCCGCACGCCTGACCACTAGGCTACGATATGTTGCCTGTAGAGAGAGGATAGATTTGAGTATAAATTTGAGCTGTCTTGGTTACCTGTCTGCACTGTCAGAGAACTATATATGTAACTGCACAATTACCATCAGGTCTTTTTTATTCTCCACTGCTCTGAGTATGGTGTCATTCAGTTGGTACAACTGATCTGGTATTACTGATCCCAATATGGAGTACCTTAAGTTTGTCAATGTTAAATTTCAGATGCCACTTCTGAGACTATCTGCCTAATTTGTTGATCTTGTTGCAGTACCTACCCTGACTATTGTGCATAACCATCCCGCCAACTTTCATATCATTTGCAAACTTAGACATTACACCTGATATGCCTTCATCTGTATCATCAATAAATATAGAAAACAATGGGTCCAGCAAAATGGATGTCAGATGAACTAATGAGGCATATGGCAGAGAAGAAAAATGCATGGGATACTTACAAATTAACACATGACACAGAAGCCTATGATAGATACAAGTTGATATGCAACCAAGTTACAAAGGAGGTTAGGCAGGCGAAGGCAGATTACGAGAAATCCTTGGCAAGGGATGCAAAGAAAAACAGCAAAGAGTTCTTTACTTATGTAAACTCTAGAAGGAAGGGGATGAATCGGATTGGTCCACTTGATATTGATGGGTCAACTGTTGATGATCCTGCTCAGGTAGCTAACAAACTAAATGAATATTTTGCATCGACATTCACACATGAGGAGTTATTCAGCGAGGGGAATGCCAGAGGTGTATTCAACTCTAGTAGTAAGCTACAGAATCTTGAAATAACTGGGAGTAAAGTGGAGGAGAAACTGTTGAAGATAAACACAAGAAAGGCACCCGGGGTGGATGGGATCTATCCAGTTATATTAAAGGAGGCAGCAAAGGAAGTAAGCAAACCCTTAGCCATAATTATGAGAGCTTCCTTGGACTCAGGGGAGGTACCCATAGACTGGAAATGTGCAAATGTGACACCGATTCACAAAGGAGGATCAAAGGCTAATTATAGATTAATTAATTAATTAATCAAGTAATTATAGACCTGTGAGCTGAACTTCTGTTCCAGGAAAATTAATGGAGGCACTGGTTAAAGAAGCACTGCAGGATCATTTAGACAAGACTTCAGTTATAGCTCGGACACAGCATGGTTTTGTTAAGGGGAAGTCTTGCCTGACCAATTTGATTGGATACTATGATGCAGTCACAAAAGAATTGGATGCAGGGAATAGCTTTGATATTATATACTTGGACCTTAGAAAGGCTTTTGATACTGTTGCACATGGAAGACTGCTACACAAATTGGAGCAGTGTGACATTGGAGGCAAATTGCTGCTATGGATAAAGGGGTGGTTGAGGGGGAGAAGACAGAGTGGTAATCAATGGACACTGCTCATCATGGACTAATGTTATTAGTGGAGTCCCTCAGGGCTCAGTGTTTGGTCCATTATTGTTTTCTGTATTTATAAATGATATTGATGATGGTATATCAAGCTTAATGTCCAAGTTTGCAGACGATACAAAGGTTGGCAGGGTTGTCAAGGACACAACTGACACTATGCTACTGCAACAGGATCTGGAAAGGTTGAGCAGATGGGCTGAGAGGTGGCAAATGAAGTTTAACATTGACAAATGTAAAGTGCTACACATGGGAAACAGCTACCCCAGAGCAACGTATCAACTCTGTGGTACTACACTGACAGTGGTAGAGAATGAAAGGGACTTGGGGGTGGTTGTGCAGGCAGATATGAAGTTCTCTGAGCAGTGCAGACAGGCTGCAAGAGTAGCTCATGGAGTATTGTCAATGATATACAGGAATTTTTCCAGCAGGGATAAGGAAGTGATTATTCCCTTGTATAAGGCAATGGTCAGGCCACACCTAGAGTACTGTATACAGGTCTGGAGGCCTCATTTCAAGAAGTATGTAGAGCTGCTGGAACGAGTACAGAGAAGGGCAACAAGATTAGTGAATGGAACAAAGGGGTGCTCTTACGAAGAAAGGCTTAAGTTTTGCAAATTACAGTGTGTGGAGACTAGGCACCAGCGAGGTGATCTGATAGAGGTGTATAAAGCCTTGAATGGTTTGAGCATGCTCAATGCTGATGGGATTCTTCCTCTAGCTCAGAAGAATCACCTGAGAGGGCATAAATTCAAATTGAGGAAAGACATATGTAGGATAGACGTGCGGAAATTTACCTTTAGCCAGCGGGTGGTTGGTTGGTGGAATAGACTTCCATCCCTTGTAGTGGAGGTTGATAGCCTAAATAAGTTTAAGGCTCAGCTGGACAGGTATTTTGAACGAACAGAGGGGTGAAGTGGAAGTGGTTTTTTTTTTTTTTGGGCTGATGCTGCATAAGCTTGCTTTCTTGCATCAAATGCCTCTACTAATGCTAATAAGAAATAAAGAAAAGAAGGTATGTATACCTTTCAAAGCATGAGTAGCCAGTAAGGTAGACAGCATGAGTTAGATTTGTTTAGAAAGTTATTTAAGGTAGCATAAGCAACACCTAGAAAAACTTGTGAAATACAATGTATAAATAATAAGAGGTTGTAGAAAATGGTTACAGTGATATTAAGAATGATATTAAAAAGGTTTATGGACCAGGGAAACTTCAAAATATAGCAGAAAGTATCCAAACATCATAATGGAATATAGGTAAGTAGAATGTGATAAAGAGAGAGGGAACAAGCTAACAAAAACCGGAAGACGAAACTATGGAAAAATCTGTGGGTACCTGAAAAATTAAAATAATACATTAAAAGAAGAATTTTCTTTTATTTGATTCCTGTCCTTATTCAAATCACAAATAACTCTTGAAATCCTATGGCACACGAGTCCAAAATGGCATGCATATAAATTTTTTTTGCTCAGATGTGAATTGCAAAGCATCGAAAAAAAATTTCGAACTTTAAAACAACATCGCTCCAGGGATCCACCTTAAGTCGTGACCTGCACATTCCTGTTCTCTCTGCCAGGTACGTAGTGACGTTCACACCATTCAGTAAATAGCTGTGTATACGCAGTAATTTACTTGAAGTTGGAGTGGTGGTGAGACGTACTGACAAAATTGTGTGATTAAATGTCTTTAATATCGGCTTCTGAGATGCACGTGAGGGTAGTTTTTTGAAAGATTTAGCCAATTTTGGCACGCACCATTAAAAAGGTTCACCAGGGCTATCGAAAAGAGAGGTAATTCCTCTAATACAAACTTACCTTTCACCCCATGATGCAATTTTGCAGGGTGCCTCCGTAGCCAGGTGGGAAGGAGCAGCAGTGCGTAGCACACACTTCTTGATTAGACCGGGGTTCGAGCCCGTCACCACCAAATACGGAGGATGCGGAAAAGTCAGGGAATGACCACCGCATATCCCGGAGCAATATGGCCTTAGTTGCTAATGCTCCTAAAAACCAAACAACAAACAAACAAACAAACAGCAACTTTGCAGGGAAATGCTGAATTGAAACACAAATTGAAATCACAACCTAAGGAATCATTTTCGCCCACCACTTATTTATTGAGTTCTCAAAACCATCACACAAAAATTCCATTCAAAAATTCCTTCCTAATTGCTCCACCTCCAGCAAAACTAAATGCTTTTCCTCCTGTTTACTGAAGTTCTCCACCAATGATTAGAAATATTGTCTGTAGTTTTGTTGGTTATATTTCACTACATTCTACTTCCAGTTTGGCAAACTTTGTGCTGCACAGACAATTGTAACATTGGAATTGTATCACTATTCCTCAAGTAATTATGCAGTGGACAGAAGATGACTCATTTAGCTTCATTGATTTTAACATTCAGTATTATCTTATTTCATGCAAAAAAAGAAGCAAAAGTCTACTGCTCTCATTCTCATCTAGAAAAATTTTTTTCATAGAAAATGAAAGAAAGAAAAAGCTAAGCTTTTTCTTTCTCTTTCAGCTTATTTTTCTCTTATGGTTCCTGTCCTCATTCAAATTACAAATAACTCTAAAATCTTCTAATTCCTCCAAGGCTATCCAAAAGAGAGGTGATTCCTCTAGTACAAACGCACCCTCCCTCCCTATTATGTATTTCCATTTCTGCAGCATGCCAATTTTAGAGATATTTACGTACGCATTTTTTTAGCATCGGTAATTGCACAATTTTATTTATTCAAAACCAATCAAAAACATATGAAAAGCATAGTCAACGTCCATTCATTTTTCAACACCTCTCTCTTTCTCTCTCTGGATTAAATTTTCTTTATTTATCCTTGTATATGTTGTTTGGAATAAACTGTTCCCCCCCCCCCTTATGTAGATCATTGTACACAAATTTAATTCTTTTATCTAGCAAAACAATGGCAACCCTACCATATAATTACAACAACAAAAATACTAGATCGTATGTATAGCTTAGCTTCAAGAATCAACAAAAATGCATAAGTCACAGGCTTGCACTTAAAACAAAAAAAACAATTTCAGGTCTCAAGTCCAAATCAAGTGTCAAATAACTGATTCTTCAAAACACAGGAATAGTTCGAAGTTCCTTCTTAAAGACAAATCTGAGCAGTTCTTCCTTGTCCATAAAGAGACACCACTAATGACACACTGGAACATGATATTTAAGAGAAGCACCAGATCACACCCAAGGAGTACAAAAAATAATCTCTAGCTATTGTCTTAGAACAGTCTTCTCAACACACAATACTAGAATACTGTAGGATCCAGTGACTTTTCCTGTTTGGAAAATCCATTAAAAAAATGCTAGTGCATGCCCACACACACACAATTGAATTCGCTAGGCATCCAGGAATCATTGGGAATGATCAGCCTGATTATAGTCATCCAAAGGAAATAACAACATACTGCAGATACATCTTTAAATGCCATATGACGATTACAACCATGACTATTACATCAATACAATGGATATAGTCAGATAAAGTCTATAATTGACTCTTTCAAAGTAAGATCTCAAACATCAGAAATGCAGTAATGAATGAACTGGCAGGAAGAAATGATTTTATCCAGTCTTCTAAAAAAAATTTTATATATATATATATATTTTTTTTTTTTTCTATAAACTTGCTTACTTACATCATTTTGCTGATACTAAACCTGCACAATCAATTATTGCATGATTCATATAAATCAAAAAAACAAAAATTGCTCATATTTGGTCCTTGCTGCTTGCTACTTGAGTAAAATGCTAATGGAACTGATATTCAGGTGATACCGGAGTCAAGTCAAGTCAACCAAATTTTGGTGAAGCCTGGTTGTTCTGTGACAACCAGATCCACTGCTTACACCTTTGCGATGGTAGGACTGTTAGTAACCCTGGATATATCCTCATAGGGTGCAAGTTCTGAAATACTGTTCTTAGTATACTGAAGGTGACCAGGTGTGAATCAGCATAAGTAGGGGTTGAGGTATGTTGTGCACATCACACAGAGAAATGCTGCTCCTTTGAATCACCAGGCAGTACTAGGTGATAATTGACTCTCATCAACTGGTGCAGTACCACCACTTTGCTTATTGAAGCTTGAAGTGGTGAAACACATAATATTTAGTGTCCAGAGTAGAGATCTGGCAACCCTCACCTCTTCCATCTATTGGAGGTTGGCCAATAGATACTCTACTGGGCTGAACCTGTTGGCAACTAACTAGGAGGCCATCCAGATCCAGATTTTAAATTATTAATGACCTTGCACAGATTGTTCATTTACCTACCAGAATACTAGACAATCCTAACCACACACTCAACACTCTTAAATTTTTTTTTCACAAACCCCATTCAAAGTATGTGGTTGAGATCATCTAGGCACCTCATACCACAGTTTGTTGATAGTCTCTTCTCCAATGGAGCATTTCTCTCATGGCCATTCTCATCCTTATATTGTTTGGAATTACAAGAAATCAAAATGGGATGATCTGGAAGATTTTTGCTCTTCTTTTCCTTGGTTTTAAATATTCTGATGTCACTGTTTGCTCAGATGTGCAAGTGAAATTATTTTTGTAGGGATAAAATCCTATATTCCAAACTCCACCTTATAAATCTCTATCTAAACCTTGGTTTTTCAGTAAGTGATGCTATGACTGTTCAAGGTAAGAATGTTACATATCACATTTGGCTTGGAACCAATTCTCCAGGTTCATTTTCTGTCTTCACCAAAGCTTGCAACAACGGTAAAACAGTTATTAATCAATCCAAACCAGATTTGGAACAAGCCAAGAGTAGAAATCTTGTTACTCCAAATGGTAGTCAAACCATTCTGGCCAGAACTATTGAATGGAACTTTTTTCCACCTATACTTCCAATTCTATTAAAACCTGGTGGTTTATATTGCCTCCTCAGTTAAAGATAAAGCCGACTTACTAACAGCTTACTTTTCTTCTCACTTTTGCATTGATGATCTTGGTAAACCTCCTCCTAGCATTCCCAGTACACTCAACTCAGTGTCTCCCATGTCGTCCACTTAACTCAGTGTTGTCCTTCAAAGGATGCAGTAGAATTTTGAGCAATCTTTAAGCCAAGAAAGTTCTAGGGTCATTATGCTATTTCTTCACTTGTTCTCAAAACCTGTGCTCTCAAGCATCCTTCTGTTCTGTGTCACCTTTTTTACATCTTCTTATTCCACTGTTACTTTATTCCATTAATTGTGATGGGCAGTGTAGGTTTGACTATAGCAACCTAATGTATACTACATATGTTAAGTGTGAATATGTATCAGTCTATTTAAAAATTATTAATATATATGCACAATCATCTGGGCTATAGATTACTGCCATTCTCATTACACCTTCGCTTCCAACTAACTCACATGCATACCTTCTGAATCTAGGAAAGCTTTTGTTGCACTCATGCTGCTTTTGATAAGAAGCATGACCCACCATACCCTTTGTCTTTCCTGTTCTTCCTAAATACATTGTACATACCATAATTTCCATTAGTTCTATTATGTCACTGTTAGTTGCCCTTACCAGAAGTTTAAATTCACTCATTTTATTGACAGCACTCTTGAAAATTAAGATTAACCGTGCTTTGTGTAGTTTACTACCCTGACACCTTTTGAAATTATTTAAGCTTATTTCTCTTACTTACCTCCTGCTCATTTGAAATGTTGCTACTCAGAACATCTTGCTATCAGCTTTTGTGGCAACAAACAAGAACAGCTTGGAATGTGTGCAAATGTTAATTTGAACTATACCATCAGATAACTGTATATTTGTAGTACTATTGTTCATTCCCAACTACTAATTTTCTTGATCCCTTAAGGCAGCAGTTCCCAAAGTGTGGGGCATGCGCCAGCATTTTTTTTTTTTTTTTTTTATATGTTTATTTCTATTATTCGTATAGTATTTTATTTCTTTGAGATTAAATGTATTGAAGTATATATTAATTTATAAAAGTATGTATATTCATACCTAAATTTTATGTCAAATTGTTCATTTGCACTTATTCTGAAGCTTGGGGTGGGGGTGCTGGAAATTTATGAAAAATTTAAAGGGGCTCAAAGTATGAAACTTTGGGAACCTCTGCCTTAAGGTATATCCCCAGTGATACTGGTAAAATTCCTTTCATCATTTTGTTCAAATATATTCCATCTCTACAAATAAATTCATTCTACCTTCACGTGCAGATCACATTGATAACACCCCCACTGATATTTCATAAAGGCCATTGCTGTTTGGGAATTTTATTAGATTTGCAGTGGTATTCATTTTAAAGCACACTTTGTCTTTAATTTTATTTTTAAAAAAAATTCTTTTTATTCAATCAAAACATGCACTGAACAGTAATATTTAGATTTTATAACTAATCTGTTCCTGAACTTTCTGATAATGATGAATTATTCATAATTTGTTTGAATTTTTCTAATTTAGGGTGCCATGATGATGTTGTTCGTTTGATTCACCTGGCAAAATTACATAATGTGGTAATCATTCCATTTGGAGGTAGGTGGGAATGGCATACTACAAGGTGTGGCTGTTAAATAATGAGACTTTGCAATAAAATAAATATAATGAAATATTTCATACCTTAAAAGTTATCTCCTTCAAAATAAATGCCTTTGGCATGCACACACTGTTCTATGCATTGTTTCTAAACATAGAAACATTTCTGGAAGTCATCTTCTGTAAGCCCTTTTAACACTTTGGTCATCCCCCCCCCACCCCGAATATCTTAAATGGACTGAAAATGGGTTCCCTAAGTATACTTTTCAATTTAGGGGAGAGACAAAAAAAGTCACGCGGGTCAAGGTCTGGCGAGTAGGGTGTACATTTACACACACAAGGATTTGTTTTTTTTGGCCAGAAATTGTTGAACAGAGAGCACATTCTGTGCTGGAGCATTGTTTTGATGAAGCATCCAATCATCCTTCCACAATTCAGGTCTTTCCCTTTGAATTTAGAAAGACTTTTGTGGAGTTATTGAATGATTGTTTTCTGCAGCAGCATGTTCGAGAGGCAACCAGAGAGTGTAATACTCTGATCTGGTAATCATCAGTGATTATTCATGCATTAAGAATTTGCAGATAAAGGAACCACTAGGTGGCAGTGATTACAGTGTACTGATGTCAGATTTACTTAAAAATATAATTACCATCAGGGGTAAAGGGATCTGTGAAGGTGACTACAGTGGTCTCACACAGTTTTTAAATTCTGTACAGTGGGACCAACTGATAATGTTACCAACAGCAAATTGTAAGTGGGAAGCATTCAAGGAACTAAATAGTGGAAGCTACGAGGATTTTCATACCGATTAAGAAATATTGTTCAGGGTTTAGGCATAAATGGATGTCAGATGAACTAATGGGACTCAGGGCAGAGAAGAAAAATGCATGGGATGTATATAAATTATCAGGTGACACAGAAGCCTATGGCAGATGTAAGCTAGTCTGTAATCAAGTCACAAAAGAGATTAGGCAAGTGAAGGCAGATTACGAGAAATCTTTGGCAAAGGATGCTGAGAAAAACAGCAAAGACTTCTTTACTTATATAAACTCTAGAAGGAAGGGGATGAATTAGATTGGTCCACCTGATATTGATGGTTTCTGTTAATGATCCTGCTCAGATAGCTGATAATCTGAATGAGTATTTTGCATCTACATTCACACATGAGGAGTTATTAAGGGAGGAAAATGCCGGAAGTTTATCAAACTGTAACAGGATGCTTAATAAAAAAAAAGTAAAGTGCAGCCATTATCAACCCACTGTAGGATGGAAGCCTCCTCAACAATTCATGCTGAGGGAAATGGACCATAATCTGCCACGCTGGTCCAGTGCGGGTTGGCAGATTGACCGTATTCAGCAGGCAGGGGCTTGAACCCCGGTCTACTCAAAGAGCGTGTGCTACTGCACTCCCGCTCCTGCCCACTCGGCTACGGAGGCCGTTGCTTAATAATTATGTAATAACTGAGAGCAAAGTGGAGGAGAAATTGTGAAGTTAAACATAAGAAGGGCATGTGGGGTGGATGTGGATCTATCCAGTTGTATTAAAGGAGGCGGCAAAGGAAGTAAGCAAACCCTTAGCCATATTTATGAGAGCATCCTTGGACTCGGAAAGTCCCAACAGACTGGTGATGTGCAAATGTATCCCCAATTCACAAAGTGGGAGAGATGAGTAACTACACCAGTTAATTTTTCTGTTCTGGGGAAAATAATGAAGTCACTGGTTAAAGATTCATTGCAGGATCATCTACTGCAGTAATAATTCAGACACAGCATGGATTTGTTAAGGGAAAGTCTTGTCTGACAACTTTGATGTGGTTACAAAGGAACTGGATGCAAAAAATAATTTTGATTTCATATACTTGGATTTCAGGAAAGCTTTTGATACTGTTGCGCATGGAAGACTTTTATACAAATTTGATCAGTATGGTATTAAGGATAAGTTGCTACAATAGATAAAAGGGTGGTTGAGAGGGAGATGACAGAGAGTGGTAAACAATAGACACTGCTCTTTGTGGACTAATGTTATTAGTGGAGTACTCCTGGGTTCGGTGTTGGGCCCAGTTATCAATGATATTTATCAATGATATTGATGGTGTATCAGGCTTAATGTCGAAGTTTGCAGATGATACAAAGGTTGGCAATGTTGTTAATGACAATAATGGTAGTGTGCTACTGCAAAAAGATCTAGAAAATTTGTGCAGATGGGCTGAGAAGTGGCAACTGAAGTTTAACATTGACAAATGCAAAGTACTGCATACTGGTAGAAGTACCCTAGAGAAATGTACCAACTGTGTGGTACTACACTTAGGCTGGTAGTAAATGAAAAAGACCTGGGAGTAATTGTGTGGTCAGATATGAAGTTTTCTGAGCAGTGCAGAGAGGCTGCCAGAGCAGGTCATGGGGTATTGTGAATGATAATCAGGAATTTTTCTAGTAGGGAAAAGGAGATGATTATCCCTTTGTATAAGGCAATGGTCAGGCCACACCTTGAGTATTGCGTTACAGGTCTGGAGGCCGCATTTTAGGAAGGATGTGGAGTTGCTTGATTGAGTACAGAGAGAAGGGCAACAAGATTATTGAGGGGAACAAAGGGGTCCTCCTACCAAGAAAGGCTTAAGTACTGCAAATTGCAGTGGCTGGAGACTATGTACCTGCGAAGTGATCTGATTGAGGTGTATATTGTCTTCCACATTGCCTTGTGTGGGTTGAGCACGTTGAATTCTGATGGGTTTCTTCCTCCTGCTCAGATTATGAACCTGAGCGGGCATAAATTCAAATTGAGGAAAGACAGTTGTAGAATATATGTGTGGAAATTTGCCTTTTGCCAGTGGGTGGTTAATATCTGGAACAAACTTTCATCTGTCATTGTGGAAGTTGATAGCTTAAATCAATTCAAGGAGGAAGTGGACAAACTTTTAGAGGGAATGGATGTGTGATTTTTTTTTTTTCCCTTTGACTGATGCTACCTGAGTTCATACACTTGTCTTCTTGCATCATGTGCCTCCATTACTATTTTTTCATGCAGCGTTGTCAGAATTTCAATATAGTATGTTTGATTGACAGTCTGATTTGGTGGAACATATTCAGCCATAATAATTCCTTTAATAAAACTTTAAAGAAAACAAGTAGCATGGTTTTCATTTTGATTTTTGACATTCTTGTTTTTTTTTTTTTTTTTTTTTTTTTTTGGTCCTGGAGGATCATTTCATCTTCCATTACATTATTGACTGTCTTTTAGTTTCTTTGTTATACTGGAACAGACAACTTTCATCTCAAGTAATTACAGTACTTGGAGAGTCTGGATCCTCTTCAATTTTTACAAAACATCTTCATAAGCTTCTATTCTTCTCATTCTCTGATCTTCATTCAAAATTTTTGGCGCACTCTTTTCTCATGCCTAGATTTTCAATTAAAATTTATGTAACTGTTTCTTTGTACAGTTGAGATCTGATGTAGCCATTCTAATGCTTAAATAATGATCACTTATAATCAGTGCTCTTACCCAGTTCACATTTTCATCAGTTTCATGAATACTGGATAGCCTGGTTGTTTATTGTCTTCCACATTGTCTCCTCCTAAAAATCTTTTATGCCATTCAAACATGCAAAATTTAGATATATTAGTTTCCCTGTAAACTTGATGTAACAACTCAACTTTCATATGGTGATTTTTTTAGTTTTGTTAAAAAATTTGAGGTTGATTCCTTGTTCAGTTCTTTTGTCTGTCATTTTTTTCTGCACACTGCAAATACACAAGGCAATGAACATCCATCTTACTGCAGAGTGAGTTGTTTGTAATGTGAGTCTGCCAACTCACATTCCAAACAACTAGGGAAAGGTTAGAGATCAAGTGCTGTGCCTTTGTTTCACAAGTAGTGTTTGGTGTGGCTGCACACACACAGTCTCATTATTTAATAGCCCACCTCGTATTAACAGTTGTTATATAAATTATGCATTGATTTTTACAGTTGGAAAATTATTGATTTGCTTAAATTGCTGCTCTTGTCTAGGTGGCACAAGCGTTTCTGGGGCACTTGAGTGTCCTCCTGATGAAGAAAGGATGATTGTATCTCTAGATACTTCACAGATGGTAAATAATCCTTATTTTAAATTTCCACACCCTTGATATAATTATTAAAAGTTGTGTAACAAGTTATAATTTATGATAAAGTTGCACCTTTTGTGATATGAACTATATGTTTGCTGTTGTGTTATTGTATTATCAACACAAGATTTAATCCAGTCAAAAAGTTATTTCAGTAGCCTTATCAGCTGGAAATATGCAAAGTTCAAAGGGCGCCTCCATAGCCAGGTGGGAAGGAGCAGCAGTGCGTAGCACACGCTTCTTGATTAGACCGGGGTTCGAGCCCGTCACCACCAAATGCGGAGCATGTGGAAAGGTCAGGAAATGACCACCACATATTCCCGGAGCAATATGGCCTTAGTTGCTAATGCTCCTAAAAACCAAATAACAAACAAGCAAAGTTCAAAATCCACCAATCTCTAGTCTGTAACAGTAACCTCCAGATCTGGAGATTGCTGGATTTTGGACAATAAATCTAATAGGTTGAATTGTGAAAATAAACGTAAAATTCTGAGCAGTGGTAAATGGAGAACACATCAGCAGCTTGGCTGATTACTTTTTAGCATTTTCTCTACATGAGTAATTTCACATGGTTGTTTGATAAGTATCTAGCCTCCCATAGAACAATGCAATGTTATAGTTCATAACTTACAACACTTCTTTTTTTTAGGTCACTGAAGTGTGATCTGTATAAATGGGGGAAAAAAAAATGAATACCGAGCTGTAATAAAATATCTTTACAAAAGGAAGTTATCAGGTTATAAAATTTCAAAAAGAGAAACTCTGGCACAATGAAACTATCAAAGTGATCACCAACAAAATCATTTCGGTTATTTTCCCTTAATTCAAATCACAGTTTTTGAGGCCTTGTAACAAATATGTCATGTTAGTTAATGACATATAATGTAACAAAATAATACAGTCCACACAAAGTGTGGGGGGCGCCTCCATAGCCAGGTGGGCAGGAGCATCAGTGCATAGCACACGCTTCTTGATTAGACCGGGGTTCAAGCCTGTGACCACCAAATACAGAGGATGCGGAAAGGTCAGGGAATGACCACCGCATATCCCTGGAGCAATATGGCCTTAGTTGCTAATGCTCCTAAAAACCAAATAACAAAGTGTGGACAGTGTTATTGTATCATTCACCCCTGGTTGGTTTGGCATATTCCTTCCACATTGTTGTCAGTTTTTCAATGAAACATCAGAGAATGTAAGATTACTTCAGAAGCTGTAGGACAACTTTTGCCAGTATTCGGTCGAACACTACTCTTTGAAGATTAATCAATAGTTTTTTCTTCTGTTAATTTTTTAAATCTTTCTAAATAGTTAAATAATTAAAATGGAGTAAATTAGAATAAATTCTCTAAATATGAATTCTTTCTTTACACTTAACAGGTATCAACCAAAGTAATCAACTAAAGCTTAAAGCTAATAAAGATGAACCACATAACATCTCTGTTTTCCATCAGTATCTCTCTTGCATGATTTCCTTCCCCCCCTTTAAAATTGGTGAATTAAAATTAAAGTTGTGCTAACTACTTGTAAGGATGCCATAGTTATGAACAACCAGTGGATCACAAACGGACACCTTGTTGTTTGGAATTCATGCAGTGTTCAGTGTATGGACAAAGCCTTACACTCTCTGAACTTTTATTCTGATCGTTAATTGCCAATATGGATTCTACTAGTGATGTCTTAGCTTTATTATATATGTTTTGACAAATTTTATGGAAAAGTGTGGTGAAACTTAAGCAATTATTCTTGACACATCTAAGGATTTTGATATATAAATGGTATAAAGGCTTTCTTGAGAAGTTTCCATCTTGTAGTTTGTTTTCTCTAGCTGATAGTTTTCTCCAGCTGCACAGTGTGGGTAATGTTAGACAGCTGTCTGTCTTCCTTGTGACTTTTAAAGTAATACTTACGCTTTTCCACTTATATATTAATGACACATTCAACTGCTTGGAAATCATGTCTGCAATCAAACCAAAATTTGTATGCTCTACCTGCATTCAAATTTCAATCATGGAGAGACTTTTTACTCTTGCTGAAGACTGAGTTTCAGTGAGTAATTGGTACTAAGACTTGGATCTGTGTTTAACTTAGAGATAAATACTATTATCCACAATTCTGTCAAGTTGAACATAGGTCTAAGCCTTAGTATCAATTACGCAGCACTCATTATGTTTTCCTTTAAACCCTGGTATTGAGCTGTATGCTATATACAGATATGTTTTCCATATGCAATATAATACTATGAGATTGCAGGGATATTTCAGTGCAATAATTTAAATCAAATCAAAATTTGTATGCTTTATCTGCATTTGACCTTGATCATGGAGATTGCGAATTTTTACTCTCACTGAAAGCCGAGCACCAAGTACTCTTTGATTAAGCCTCGCTCTCCACCAAGTACTCTCCATACGTTGTTTCGCTGTTCACTTAGAAAAAATGTTATTCGTTATAATTATATTAATTAATACATTATATAAAATTTTAAAAATTTGAGTGTTATCAAAGTAACATTCAAGATTTTTAAACAAGATCATATCACTCTGACTGATCCCTAATCGCTTTTGGTATAAGACTTCCCAAAATAAGCTTCCACCTGCACAGAAACTAGGTTTTCATTTTGGTCTCAGTGTCACTTTTCTTCTAAAGATTTAGGATTTGCACAGAGCTTTGTCTGTGCAAATCCAAAACTGCCCTCCCTTGGAATACTGTTCCCACATCTTGGGATGGTGTATCCAAAACCTCTCAAGCTGCTAGACCCAATGAAAACAGAGTGGTCATGTTAGTTAATGACCAGTCTTTTACGAACTCTCTCCACTCTATCACATGTTTATTCAGTTTCTGTTGCATGCCTTTTTTCTAGATTCTGTAAACAATCTTCTTTTGAATTGGCAGCATAATTCCATCTCTCTTCAAAACCAGTCTTCTGAATATGTGCATACATTAATATCAATGTCTTTTCAATGTTCACCTCCAAAACTCAGAGAACTAATATCCAATATCAACAAGCATTTTCTCTCTTTGTAATAAACATATAGATGTTAGAAACTGTACATACACAGTATTATATGTTCTACCATCTGTCTTGCTTATAGTTACCATAAATTAAAAAACAAAAGGATGAAGAAGAAACAAACTAATATAATAGTAACTGATCAGCATCAAGATCTGAACATTTTTTGCTAGCAATTAGCATGGAGGTTAATGAGGCATTGAAATTTGCAGAAAAGTAGCAATGTATAAAATTAAACAATAAATTCACAAATTATAGGAGTGCCTTCTTTCTTTAACTCCCATATAGATAAATACATTTCTATTTATACTCTGGACAGCTGAGGCTTGAAGAGTTTAAAATTTCATTGTAGATATTGTAGATTTTATTGAAGGTGATATACCAAGGCATCAGCTACCATTGGACCATACTCATTTTAGTAATAGGGGGAAAAAAAAAAAAGGAAGAAAAATCTATCCCCTTAATTTTCCCATCCCTTGTAATTAATTTGTCCAATCCTTAAATTTATTCAAGGTACCCACTGCTACAACACCAGATGGAAGTTTGTTCCTACAGTCACGTATTGTTTGGCTGAAATCGAGGTTTCTCATATGGATTCAGCAGCCCTCTGTTTCCCATTTAAATTTATGTACCCCTGTGTGCCTTATCCAAGAAAGAGTAAGGGTCCTTTAGTATTTATTTTACTCAACCCATTTAAAGCCTTAAGCACTTCAATCAGGTGTCTTTGCAGTAACTATAGTTTCCAGATGCTGTAATTTACAGAACTCAGATTGTGCAATTATCCCCAGATATTTTTTCATTCTCCTTTACCACCCAGTTGTATGTTATTATGGGATTACTGCTGCCAAAATGCAGTACCTTGCATTTATCAATGTGTAATCTCAGTTGTGACTTTTGAGCACAACTACCTAATTTATCCAGGTGTTGGTAGAGTAGCACACCCTGGTTATTGTCCGTGATCACCCTTCCAGCGTTTGTGTGTTTAGAAAATCTAGCTAACACCAAACCCTAATGAGGGACTCTGCTAGTAATATTTATTAGTCTAATTATTCCACATATTACACAATTGTGTAATCAGTTATTAAAAATGTTATTAAAACGTTATTAAAAATGTTATTGAAATTTAAATGTGATTTCAAAATTCATTTTTTTTTTTTTTTTTTGCATCCATTTACTTTGTTCTACCTCATACTAGCTAATTAGACTGGTTAGACAACATCACCCCATTAACAAATCTGTGCTGTGATTACTGTGTAACTGTATTACTGTCAAGTTACCAGAATAATTTTTTTACTACTGCTGTCTTGATTATTTTCTCTGCCACACGTCAAACTTACAGATCTGTAATGGCTTACTTTGTCCTTTGATTCCCTTTTGTGAATAGGAGAGACTATTATATATCTGAAGTCTGTAGGGACCTCTCCTAAATCCAAGATGTTCTCATTGTTATGGCAAAAAAGGTTTGCTTACCTCTACTTCTTTTGCTGTTTCCTCATATACTTTTCTTATTTACTTGTAGCTTGAACAGTTTCCTTTCCACTTGCCTCACAGTTTTTATGAAGTCATTTAGCTTACAGTTAGAATTGGGTGTGTATATCACTATCCCTAAGGATTTTCATATGTGAATGTAGATGCAAAATATTGATTTGTTTTGTTAGAAAACTGTATAGAATCGTTATTAGTTATGTTTTCATATCCAGTGGATCATGTGATTCATCCCTTTCATTGTAGTTTTAATATTTGCAAAGAATTCCTTGCTGCTTTGCACTCTTAGCCAAAGACTTCTCATAAATCTGCCTTAGCATACCTAAACCCCTTAGTAACTTGATTAATTCAGATTAGTTTGTACTTATTATAAGTTTCTGTGTCTCTTGATAATTTATAATTATTTTATACATTTTTCTTTATTGATGCCTCATCAGTTCATATGATATCCATTTAATTCTACACCTTGAACAGTCTCCTACTTGGTATAGAATGGATTCTAAATGCTAAATGGAAATTGCTTGGCAAAGTAATTGTAAAAACTTTGTAGCTTCTGTGGTTACCTTGTCAAGCAGTTATTTACAAATGTAAATGCTAAATGAAAACTGTCTGGAAAAGTAATTGTAAAAACTTAGTAGCTTCTGTAGTTACTTTTCCAGACAGTTGTTCATTTAGCATTTACATTTGTTAACAACATCATTTGGTCCCATTGAGACCAAATGGGACCAATATAGGGTTTTCTGTCTGAGAACCCTGTAATCACCTCTGCAAAAGCAAAATGGCAAAGGTAAAGAAAGCCAACACGAGAACAATGAGAAACGTCGGATAACTTACGAGGAAAATTAGTTTCCCAATACGACACTCTAGCGCTGCTCGCTCGGTAAACAGACGGTAGGTGTTATCGGTCTGGAGCAAAGTCGAGAACAATATATTGATTGACAGGTAGGCGTGGCAAACGATGTGCTGATTGGTGCATGAACACAACACACAATAACATCGGGTTAGTATCATTTTAGTAGCACTCAGAAGCACTAAATGGTAACTTGCCCTAATGAATGCTTTCCATAATGGTGAAAAAAGGTCAGGTTACCTCCACTTGAATCCCGTGGGAGCTTGAACCCCTCCCAAAATGGAGGGGGTAACATAACCTTTTTTCTCAGAATCATGTGGACTAGCGCATAAATTGTTTATTAACAAAATATTATTTTTTTATTACTGTACTTTTATTTTTAAAGATATTCATGCAGATACACATGTATCATAACATCAATCAACACCTCAACACTATATATAGAATCTTTCTTTCTTTTCTTATATTATTTCGGAACCTAACTTTTAAGGTTAGGTCATTAAATATAAGGAAACCGTTTCTGTTATTTCCAGACAGTTTTCATTTAGCATTTACATTTGTTAACATCATTTGGTCCCATTGATAAGAATTTAAGCTGACCTTAAATTTCCATTTAAGGTCAGGCTACGAAATATAATGAAAAATAAAGAAACCTTTTCCTTTTTTCGTAACCAAACCTAAATCAACAGTATAGTAAAAATACTCATGAACTCCAAACATCTGCTTTTAATAATGAGAAAAAAACATAATGAAGAACATAAAAATGAACAGAATGAAACTTTTTTATTAATTTAGTTTTCATCAAAAAATCAACGAATGTTTTATTTTCCTTACAAATTTCTTCCATCTTTAAAAGATTCATCGCTGCTATTACCTGTTTACCGTTCATTACAAAACTGTTATGCACCGTTCTTTACTCCTAAATACACATTATAATGCCAACCAATGACTACACAGTAGCTTGTCCTCTGTTGCGCCCACCACCAATCATTTCATCATTTGCCACACCTACCTGTCAATCAATATATCCTTCTCTGTTTCGGCTCCAGACTGATAACACCTACCGTCTGTATACCGAGCAAGCAGCGCTAGAGTCCGGTGTCGGGAAACTAATTTTCCACATAAGTTATCTGACGTTTCTCATTGTTCTCATGTTGGTTTCCTTTACCTTAGCCAACAAAATCTTTGACAGTATCTGTACTTTGAATAAATCTTTCATGAACTGTCTGCTGATAAATCAGGTCAGGAATGTTGTTTTCTGTTGCCTCTTTAACAACAGGATCAAGAATTAAAAGCAAAATTCTTTTCTATTACCCTTGACAGCAAAGGATTTTACTGTCAAGGTATAGAAATCAGTCATCCATTAAATACAGAAACATTCATCAACCAAATGCATGGCCAACCCACAAGTTCTAATCAATCAATTTTAGAAAGTTAAAACAACCATGATAAGGTATTCTGATTTACCAGTCCAGTTACTTTGCATCGAGGCTGCTGGCCAACCAAAATCCTGCTCCCTTCCCTCACAGTCTACCTTTGTTTCAACCTGAACCCTGACTATCGTATAACTGCCTGGCCTCCTATCAATCCATCTAGGCTGCTAGAGGGCATAGAGTAGTGAAGACTTCATTTTCTTGCTCTCAAGTTTGACGTTTAATTTTTGCAGGAATAATTATGGTTTTGTATTAGTATTAGTAATGGCCACATGGTGCAAGGAAGGCTATGGCTTATGCTACACCACCAAAAAAATAATAAAATGAAATAATAAGAATAAAAACAAATTAATAATAATAAGAAGAAAATTTTAAAAAATGATAAGAAGAAAAAAATTAATAATTAATAAGAGAAAAAAGGAAATGGACAACCCATGCATTACCCTCCTCCCTTAGGTAATTATCCAGCTGACCTTTGAATTTCCCCACTGTCAGCCTCTACCACTCATGTACATAACTTATTCCAGTAATTTATAACTCTCTGGCTAAAATAAAACTTCCTGCAATCCAGTCTAAACAACTCTCCCCTTAACTTGAAATTATGGCCCCTGATTCTAGAATCATTTATAACCGTGAAAATTTCGTCCTTATTGATTTTGCTTATGCCTCTCAGATCCTTAAACACTTCAGTCAAGTCTCCTCTAAGATGCCTAGTTTCCAAGCTCTGCAACCCACTTATTCGAAGTCTTTCCTCACATGGGTGCCCTTTTGCCGATCTCACCAGGCAAGTTACCCATCTTTAGACCCTTTCTAGAAGAACAATGTCTTTCTTTAGGTGCAGTCTCCATACTTGAACACAGTATTCCAAGTGTGGTCTAACAATAGCCTTATATAATGGGATTATGACGTCTTCATTTCTACTAGCGATTGTTCGATAAATCATTGACAGGGCCCTCCTTGCAACCAGTCGAATTTGGATTGCATTTGATGCAGAACACCTTCTGCATCCAAATATATGCTTTTTTTATTTATTTCTACAATGTATTTGCTAATTTCTGAACAGAGTTTGTCTGCACTGTCACTATGGCATGGTCAGTGACATCGTCTATGCCATTGGCATAAAGAATGACAGCTACCTAGCTGAAATTCCCTTTGTTGTTGGGTACAGTTGTGCCTTTATTGCAATAGATATAACTAAATTTGTAGTTGATAATTCATCAAAGAAGGTTTTAGATGGTCTATGTGCTAGCTAGTATAGTGCTGTTTATAGTAGGTTATTAGCAAAAAGATCGAAGAACCCAACCACCCATTATGGGTCATTGTTGTTGTTATTTGGTTTTTAGGAGCATTAGCAACTAAGACCATATTGCTCGGGGGATGTGCGGTGGTCATTCCCTGACCTTTCCGCATCCTCCGTATTAGGTGGTGATGGGCTCGAACCCCGGTCTAACCAAGAAGCGTGTGCTACACACTGGTGCTCCTTCCCACCTGGCTACGGAGGTGCCTTATGGGTCGTTGGGTTCTTCGATCTTCTCGCCTTTGCGACGATTTGTATGTCGATTGAAATGCAGCAATTCCACGACCATTATTGGCCTTGTGGTCCTCTGTCGATATGGGGCATAATGGTCAGTCTATTATTTTGATATTTTGTTTTGCTTTTAGTAGTTCTTTTAGCCCCTTTTTTGGTGATATTTCATGTTTTTCGGAACTGGTACCTTCGAGGGGGGGGGTACCGCTAAATCATATTATATTTGGCATTATTTTAAATTTGACATCGGTTTTATTAATTGGATTTAAAGTGCTAAATTATATAGGGTATAATCGGCTACTGTTTATGTATTATTACTTTTATTTTCCCTTTCCTGTTTGGTTTATTTTATTTTATATTACGTTATTTTTATGTTAATTTTTCGCTCTACATTTTTGCCATACTGCTGGCTTATGTTTTTATTTTGTTTTATTTTAAATTATCGGATATATCTGGGCTTCATGTGGAGGATGTGCATTTTGCTGCCTCTAATGACAGCTTAATATTTATTTATTTTCTTATTTTATTTTATGTTAAACTTTAAGCCATTATTTAAATATATATGTATATATATATATATATATATATATATATAGTTATTTCTTTTTGTATTATCATTCTATTGTGGTTTATTCCGTCTTTGTTCATTTTCTTAATCACAGGTATTTTATACACATAGGTATTATAGTTAATACATTACTGGTCTTTAAGCTAGCCTAATCTCGGTTATCTTAATTTCCCCTGGCCTATACATTCAGGATTTTTCAACTTGTTACGTATTGCTAAAAAAATTCATATCAATTATTGATGAAAAACTGTAGCAATACTATTTTAAAACAATATGATATAATATTAAACATATTTATACATTTTTGTATTACATCTTTATACATTTTTGTATTACATCACATGGACGTCAATCCCCTACTTCATCGGGGGCTTTGAGCGGATTGACGGTCCATTCGATGTAATGCATTTCTTACTTACCCGTTTCTGTTTGCATCTATCACAGCTTTGCTATTTTATCCAATTACTAAATTCTAAGTTTCTATTTTTAATTTATTTTTTGGTCCCATGTTTATCTTAATTGTTATTAGTTAAATCAGTATTATTTATTATAAATTTATTATGAACCAAATTAATTCCCCATAATTTCTACAGCAACTGTGATAGAATACACAAAGCCCAACGGGTAAGTTTATTTAATATATTGCAATAACATTACTTACATGATGTGTTTCAATGGAGGTCGTAGATTCGAAGAGTCGAAAAAGGGAAGTTTCCCACCCTTAACTTGTTTTAAGGATGGCTATTTTTATTGCGCAGTTGCATTGACGTTTCAATGTGTTACTTCCATTAGGTTTCACTTCCATTAGGTTGTGTGCCGATGGTGTATTGGCCGAAGACCCCGATCTTCAGGCCAATGTCTATTATGGTGGTTTTGTAGTTGGATTTCGATGAATTTACTTAGTTGTGTATTTACATAATTTTTACATTTATTTTTATTTTTACATTTATTTTATGCCTTACCTCGGACAGTGCCGGTACCACTTTTCCAAGGCGTAACAGCACTTGATTGTCCTGAGGCAAAGCTATATACATATATACAGCCTCTTACAATGGGTGTGTGTGGGGGGGGTGAATTTTGGCAATAGGTCGTAGTGCAGTCAGGTTGCACTATGTAAGTAATCACATCATGTAAGTAATGTTATTGCAATATATTAAATAAACTTACCCGTTGGGCTTTGTGTATTCTATCACAGTTGCTGTAGAAATTATGGGGAATTAATTTGGTTCATAATAAATTTATAATAAATAATACTGATTTAACTAATAACAATTAAGATAAACATGGGACCAAAAAATAAATTAAAAATAGAAACTTAGAATTTAGTAATTGGATAAAATAGCAAAGCTGTGATAGATGCAAACAGAAACGGGTAAGTAAGAAATGCATTACATCGAATGGACCGTCAATCCGCTCAAAGCCCCCGATGAAGTAGGGGATTGACGTCCATGTGATGTAATACAAAAATGTATAAAGATGTAATACAAAAATGTATAAATATGTTTAATATTATATCATATTGTTTTAAAATAGTATTGCTACAGTTTTTCATCAATAATTGATATGAATTTTTTTAGCAATACGTAACAAGTTGAAAAATCCTGAATGTATAGGCCAGGGGAAATTAAGATAACCGAGATTAGGCTAGCTTAAAGACCAGTAATGTATTAACTATAATACCTATGTGTATAAAATACCTGTGATTAAGAAAATGAACAAAGACGGAATAAACCACAATAGAATGATAATACAAAAAGAAATAACAATATGTACTCTGTTCGTACCCATGCATTGCTAAAACAGCTACTGGGACAACAGAAAAAGCTAGAGATAGAAATAAATTAAGAAAAACTACTATAAAAGCATATTAAAAATAAAATACAACATGAATTATCATATTACAAAAGAATAATATATATATATATATATATATATATATATATGTATATAAACTTTGCCCTGCTTAAACAGTTATATTCTGGAATATCCACCTCCAGTTCCTTGAACACTGATTTCTTGAATTGTATGAAGAAAACTTAGTTTAATTCATTACTTCTAAAAAACAGTCCTGTCTTTTCTTCGCAAAAAAAAAGAGTGTACTATTTCTATGCTTATCGTTGATGATATTCACATTTCTAGACAAGATCACATATATGTGTATTAGGAATTACCCTGCCTTCTGTTGTTTGATTTTATTGTTTCTTTTGTATCTAAACATACGGATTTTCTCCTTTGTTCTCATCAGTACTATTCTTCTTTCTAAAATCTCCGAGACTGCTAGTCTCCATCTAAAAGAGAGCAGTCATGTTTATTAATGTCCCATCTCTTACAAAGTCTCTCTCTCTCTCTCTCTCTCTCTCTCTCTCTCTCTCTCTCAGAGATGTGCTGTTTTTATCTTTTGTGGGCACTCTTCTAAATTGTAATCTGTATTTTCCTTCTCTTTCTTCCAAACAGTCTGGATATGTGCTACAACTGGTCAACAACCATTTACTGGGGGAGACAAAGACCAATAGATTGACAGTAGCCACTGGCAGAGGTGAAAGAGATTCTTGCACTGCTTCTATTAGAATGAGCAGAAGCCTGAAAAACAAGATGCTTGATATTTCAGAGACTGCTGGGAGCCATTGCGGTACAAGTAAACACATGGGTTGTGTTAGGGTAGCTAAGAATAGAAACAGGTGCAGGTATACTTGCGTGTACACCAATGCTAGGAGTTTAGTAAACAAATTTGATGAATTTGAGGTATTGCTCAAAACATCAAAGGCAGATATTGTTGGGATATCAGAGACGTGTCACACAGATATAAGGGATGCAGAACTGGAATTTGGGGAGTACAATGTCTACAGAAAGGATAGACAGGATAGTAAGGGGGGAGGGGTTATGCTATTAATTAAGAAACACATAAAAACCAAG
This sequence comes from Mastigoproctus giganteus, assembly GCF_048544385.1. Classification (NCBI taxonomy): domain Eukaryota; kingdom Metazoa; phylum Arthropoda; class Arachnida; order Uropygi; family Thelyphonidae; genus Mastigoproctus; species Mastigoproctus giganteus. The sequence continues at coordinate 98,800,810 of NC_143581.1, forward strand.
GAAGTGAAGCCAGTCGACATCGCTGGACAGTGCGGTGTTGAGTCAGTTTGGTGTGAAATAAGCATTGGGAGATCAAAATTGAGAGTAGGAGTGTGCTATAGGCCTAATGACTCTGATGAGTATAATAAGAAACTGTACAGGGAAATAGAGTGGGCCAGTAAATCAGAGAGTCTTATAATGGGAGATTTTAATTTCCCAGATAATGACTGGAATTTGGGGGCTGGTCACTCACACACTAGCAGGGCTTTTGTGGATTTATTGGATGATTGTTTTCTACATCAGCATGTTCGGGAGGCAACTAGAGGGAGTAATACTCTTGATTTGATTATCAGCAGTGATTCTTCATGCATTAAGAATCTGCAGATAAATGAACCACTAGGTGGCAGTGATCACAGTGTGCTGAAGTGGGATTTACTCAAAGAGGTAACTACCATTAGGGGTAAAGGGAAGGGTTATTGCTTCCGTAAAGGCGACTACGATGGACTGAGACAGTATTTAAATTCTATACAGTGGGACCAACTGATGATGTTACCAACACCAAATTCAAAATGGGAAGCATTCAAAGAACTTATCTTGGAAGCTACTAGGCTTTACATACCAACTAAGAAATATTGTTCAAGGTTTAGGCCAAAATGGATGTCAGATGAACTAATGAGGCATATGGCAGAGAAGAAAAATGCATGGGATACTTACAAATTAACACTTGACACAGAAGCCTATGATAGATACAAGTTGATATGCAACCAAGTTACAAAGGAGGTTAGGCAGGCGAAGGCAGATTACGAGAAATCCTTGGCAAGGGATGCAAAGAAAAACAGCAAAGAGTTCTTTACTTATGTAAACTCTAGAAGGAAGGGGATGAATCAGATTGGTCCACTTGACATTGATGGGTCAACTGTTGATGATCGTGCTCAGGTAGCTAACAAACTAAATGAATATTTTGCATCGACATTCACACATGAGGAGTTATTCAGCGAGGGGAATGCCAGAGGTGTATTCAACTCTAGCAGTAAGCTACAGAATCTTGAAATAACTGGGATTAAAGTGGAGGAGAAATTGTTGAAGATAAACACAAGAAAGGCACCCAGGGTGGATGGGATCTATCCAGTTATATTAAAGGAGGCAGCAAAGGAAGTAAGCAAACCCTTAGCCATAATTATGAGAGCTTCCTTGGACTCAGGGGAGGTACCCATAGACTGGAAATGTGCAAATGTGACCCCAATTCACAAAGGAGGATCAAAGGCTGACACAAGTAATTATAGACCTGTGAGCTTAACTTCTGTTCCAGGAAAATTAATGGAGGCACTGGTTAAAGAGGCACTGCAGGATCATTTAGACAAGACTTCAGTTATATAACTCGGACACAGCATGGTTTTGTTAAGGGGAAGTCTTGCCTGACCAATTTGATTGGATACTATGATGCAGTCACAAAAGAACTAGATGCAGGGAATAGCTTTGATATTATATACTTGGATCTTAGAAAGGCTTTTGATACTGTTGCACATGGAAGACTGCTACACAAATTGGAGCAGTGTGACATTGGAGGCAAATTGCTGCTATGGATAAAGGGGTGGTTGAGGGGGAGAAGACAGAGTGGTAATCAATGGACACTGCTCATCGTGGACTAATGTTATTAGTGGAGTCCCTCAGGGCTCAGTGTTGGGTCCATTATTGTTTTCTGTATTTATAAATGATATTGATGATGGTATATCAAGCTTAATGTCCAAGTTTGCAGACGATACAAAGGTTGGCAGGGTTGTCAAGGACACTACTGACACTATGCTGCTGCAACAGGATCTGGAAAGGTTGAGCAGACGGGCTGAGAGGTGGCAAATGAAGTTTAACATTGACAAATGTAAAGTACTACACATGGGAAACAGCAACCCCAGAGCAACGTATCAACTCTGTGGTACTACACTGACAGTGGTAGAGAATGAAAGGGACTTGGGGGTGGTTGCGCAGGTGGATAAGAAGTTCTCTGAGCAGTGCAGATGGGCTACAAGAGTAGCTCATGGAGTATTGTCAATGATATACAGGAATTTTTCCAGCAGGGATAAGGAGGTGATTATTCCCTTGTATAAGGCAATGGTCAGGCCACAGCTAGAGTACTGTATACAGGTCTGGAGGCCTCATTTCAAGAAGGATGTAGAGCTGCTGGAACGAGTACAGAGAAGGGCAACAAGATTAGCGAATGGAACAAAGGGGTGCTCTTACGAAGAAAGGCTTAAGTTTTGCAAATTACAGTGTCTGGAGAGTAGGCACCAGCGAGGTGATCTGATAGAGGTGTATAAAGCCTTGAATGGGTTGAGCATGCTCAATGCTGATGGGATTCTTCCTCTAGCTCAGAATAATCACCTGAGAGGGCATAAATTCAAATTGAGAAAAGACAGATGTGTGGAAATTGGCCTTTAGCCAGTGGGTAGTTGGTTGGTGGAACAGACTTCCATCCCTTGTGGAAGTTGATAGCCTAAATAAATTTAAGGCTCAGCTGGACAGGTAATTTCAAACGAACAGAGGGGTGAAGTGGAAGGGTTTTTTTTTTTTTTTTTTTTGGCTGATGCTGCATAAGCTTGCTTTCTTGAATCAAATGCCTGTACTAATGCTAATGCTGTCCACCTTCAGATTTACAGAACCAACTTTTCTTCTTCCTCATTTATCCCTTCAACTTTGTTTTCTCTAACAAAACTTACTTCTCATATTATTCCTGAACTCCATTGACCCAGAATTACCCAAAAAGTCAAAAACTATAATAAATGTGTATATTTTGATCCAGTGTTTATTCATAAATTTAAGAATTCTGTAGTATGAAGTTTAAAATTTGTGTGAATTCAGTGGGTCTTGTTGCCCAGATCCACTGGCAGGGAATCATCCAGGAAATTTCCTTGTGTATACTGTGTAAAAGTAGCCAATGTATCAAAATTACAGTTTTTTGACACTAGTTATTTTGTTGGGGGATTAATGGCATGACTATTGTTTCTGAGTTCTTCATGAAGAATCATGATGAGCATGTGAGATTCCAAAATTTAATCAAATTCTGTAGGAGAGTAGTACTGGAGAATAGGTGGGTATGCCTGTATAATATTAATACAGCAATTGTGATTACCTATGTTCATCAGTCCTGTCCTTAGTATATTTGTTGTTTTAAAGGTATATTACTGGTTGGAAAATGTTTCTCTGTAATTGTAATTTTTTTTTTTTTTTTTTGTTATAGAATAATATTTTATGGATTGATAAAGAGAATTTAACAGCACATATTGAAGCGGGCATCATAGGACAGGATTTGGGAAACAAGGTAAGCATTAAATCCGCTCATAATGGATTTCATGTACAAAGTTGAAAACTAAGTATGCTAATTTAATTTTACTTACTTTTTCACCTGTCACAGCTGATGAGGTAAAAGTTAGTTGAATTAGAATTTAGAGTTGGTGGTCTTCTACCATAGAGAATTGTTATTTGATTAATGTAGCTTGCTACATGAAACAAAATGCAATCCTCTGTCACATTTAAGAACTATAAGTCCTCAAATGTCGAAAAAATTTTAATTTAGGGAATTCTGCTACAAATAAAGAGAATATCACCGTAATTGTCTGTTCACATCAAAGTGCAACCAGGAAACATTTGATGTTGCGTGGTTGATACCAAACTTTTAAAAGAAGAAGATGTGAGCTGCACTTCGTGCTATGCTTCCATGCTACATCCTCATGAGAAATATGTAAAAAGTTTTGCAAACATCTATGTGAGATACATTTAGTTTTATAAAGATTTCTATACACATATTGAGAAAATGAAGCAGTAGACTTGTTAATGGTGTTAAATCAGGACCTAAAAGTTAATTACAAACTCTTTGCAATTTCTTAACATTTTCTGTGGAGTATATTCATACAGATATGTTTTCAAATTTGTTCACTTTCATGTTGCATGTCCATTTATGTACTAATTGCCTTAATCTTCCATTCCATTAAGCGTTCTCTTATCTTTGTTTCAAAGTTATTGTAGACATAGTTTAAAATATGGCAGAAGAAAAATAGCTTTTAAATTCAGATGAGGAAAAGGAGATTACACCTCATTTGTTTTTGAGTTTTGTGGTCTTTAAAAAAGTTCTGTAGAACTCAAATAATATTAATAATTATAAAATTATTAATATTATATTAACAATTATTAATTTATATCATGTAGTATTAATATAATTTTATAATTATTAATATTATTTGAGTTCTGTAGAACTTTTTTAAAGACCACAAAAACTCATAAAAAACAAATGAGGTGCAATCTCGTTTTCCTCATCTGAATTTAAAAGCTATTTTTGTTCTGCTACATTATAAACTATGTCTACAATTACTCAAATAATTTTATTTTTATATCAATGTATTTTGCGCAACATTTTAGGTCCTTTATATATTATATTAAAAGTTTAATGTTGATGAAATTGAATCAACTAATGCATAAATAGATGTGAAAGATATTACTGCATCAAAAAAAAAGTGATAGAAAGATTTATTTTACAAATTTTTTTATGATTTTTTATTGATTTTTAAAAATTTAATTCTAATTTTGGAAAAATAAGGTCAAAATTTGAAAAAAATAATATTAAAAGCAATTTATGTGAAAAGTTTTCATATTTACAAATTTTCAAAACTCTACAAAAAAAAAATCATTCCACAGAACCAGCTGCTAATGAAAACCTCATAGCTCATTTGCTTATTTAAATATTTGTCTAGTTTTACCCTAATTTTTCATTTTTTATTTTCACTCAACATTTTAGATTCTTTATATACTACTACACTAAAATTTTAATTTTTAAATTAAAATTATATGCCCAAACTTAAAAAATGGCACTTAAAGAAGATCACCAATGAACCATTCGCTGAAACAAAATCTGGAAATTATATCCCCCCCCCCTTCCCCACTGTATTCTTATACACTGAATGTGGTTATTTTATTAGGTACACCTACCTAATGATTAGGTTTCTCCTTTATCCCTCAGAATATCTTAGACTTGACATGGCATTAATCATTAAAGTGTCACAGGGATGCTGATTCATGTTGATCCAGTCAGTTCCCACAGTTGTTGCAAAATGGATGGTTGCAGATCTCTACTCTGAAGAGGTCATTCCACAAATGCTCCACTGGAATGATATCTTCTGACTGGCATGTTGCCACAATAGGTCAAGTTCATTCTCATGTTCCTGGAACCAGTTCTAAACAATCCTTGCCTTGTGACACGGCACATTATCCTGTTGGAAGAACCCATTTTCAGGTCGATACACTGCAGCTATGAAGGGATACACCTGCCAGGAGAATTTCCTGATAACCTGTGGCATGCATCCAAATTAGTTCTATTAGCATCACTGGGTCCAATTTTTTTTTTTTTTTTTTTGGGTAGTTGTTGGCGCATCGGCTTCTGTGGCCATAATGCACCTCCCAAGGTTTTTGCAGTACTTTGATCCAAGCCCGAGGCGGGATTCGAACCCGCGACCTTTGGGTTGCTAGGCAGGCACTTTACCCACCCAGCTAGCCCGGTCGGCCACTGGATTCAATATGCATCATGATAACTACCCACACCATTACACTGCTGCCACTCTCTATATTGTTGATAACTGTCAGGATGGGCCTGTGGACTCTTTACTGTTTTTGCCATATTCTGGTTCTCGTGAAACAGCAGGAATGAACCCTGATCTCACAGTAGTATCTGTATCTTCTTGTTTTTTTCTAATAGGAGTGGAACCTGGTGCCTTTGTCAGCTGTGATACACCATCACTGACAAGGTATTAGTATTAGCCATATGGTACAAGAAAGCTTGTACTGCACCAAAAAAAAAAATATATATATTAATAATTATATATAAATAAAATAATAATAAACAAATAATAAAATAAATTAAAACAAACCATATATTTGTTCCTATCCAACTGACTTTTAAATCTTTCCAAGCTGTCAGCCTCCAATGAAATCTGAGCTGTGCATTCTGAAATGCCTCTATGGTTACCAGTATTGTACTAGGTTGTTATTTGACTGACTGTAGCCTTTCTGTTATCCTGCAGCGGTCTTGTCAGTCCCTATTAGCCTTTTGCATGAATGAGATGTTTTTGACCACGGGTTAGCTCCTGGCTGAATATTATTTGGTTATTGGATCAGTACCTAAGAAACACAGTTTTCCATGAAAATCCCGGAAGGGTTACAGATTCTAAGATAGTCATACTGGCATGGTCGGCACCAATTACCGTGCCTCATTCAAAGTCACTTATCTCTCATCTTGCCTTTTTTCACACCGGGTTTTGCATATATATCTGCTTTACATTGTATTATACGAATATGTGATTCTGTATTGAAGTGGGTACTACAGTTGATGAAAAAAATGTAAATGAAGTAAATGAAACTGATTATACTTTTCAATTAACAATAAGTAATTATATTTAACCTCGGGGGCTCACATCTGGTGAGTATGGGCTTGGCACACCCAGGGTCCTAAGCTGGATATCATCATCTTCTACTTCTCTCTCTCTCTCTCAGGGCAACTAGGGAATTTTTTTTTTTTTTTTTTGCTGTTGCAGCATAAGCCTCTAGCTTCCTTGCACCATATAGCTAATAATAATAAAATAAATAAAAATAATAATGATGAGGTTTAGAATATTCTTGCCTGTAGTATTTTTTCTGATGTGTTGATACAAATGAAAGTAGTAATAATAATCTAATGGTGAATTTCCCTCTCACTTATTCCAATCAATTAGGGGCAAATTGAAATCGCCTGATAAGACATTTCCATTTGCTTGCCCATTCCATCTGTTTTGTAGAAACCCTCATCATACTCTTCACAATCTTCTGGTCTGTAGATTATTCCGACTCTCATTAAATCTTTGTTTCCAATAACTCGCACTACACATTCTATGCTGGCAAGCATAACTTCTGACAACAAAAGCTCTTTTGGCATTCAGGCTGCTTTTGATAAGAAGCACGATCACACTTCCCCTTCTTTCCCCAATCTTCCTAAATACATTACCATAGTGAAACTCCCCCAGTTTTCAGGTGACACTATGTTCTGTTAGCTTTATTATGTCAGCATTAGTACTCAAATATTCAAACTCCTGCCCTAACCAGGAGTTTGAATTCACCCATTTTATTGACAACACTCCTAACATTACTGTAGATGAAGTTAAGAATAAGTATTCTTCTATAGTTTACCACCTTAAACACCCCTTGAAGTTATTTTGGCCTATTTCCTTAGCTTTATCTTGCCAATATCAGCTGTTAACAAATAAGAATTCTTAAGATGTGTACAAGCATTACTTTAACCTATATCATCAGATAAATGCGTGTCTATTACCCTTTTCCCCCTTAACTAGCAGTATCCCTAAACCCTTTAGGTATCTTCGGTGATATTGGCAAAAACCCTTGCACCACCTTGTTCAAATGAATACAAAATAGATTCCTTCTACCTACAAGTGTGTACTACACTGATAAAAATTTCTGCCTGAAAGCCTTGCAGACTTCCTCATGTCTTGAGTTAATCCACAAGGCTTTCAGAATATAAAGATACAAAGGTTGGCAGGGTTGTTAAGGACACCACTGACGCTATGCTGCTGCAACAGGATCTGGAAAGGTTGAACAGATGGGCTGAGAGGTGGCAAATAAAGTTTAACATTGACAAATGTAAAGTACTACATATGGGAAACAGTAACCCCAGAGCAACATATCAACTCTGCGGTACTACACTGACAATGGTGGAGAATGAAAAGGACCTGGGGGTAATTGTGCAGGCAGATATGAAGTTCTCTGAGCAGTGCAGACGAGCTGCAAGAGTAGCTCATGGTGTCTTGTCAATGATATACAGGAATTTTTCTAGCAGGGATAAGGAGGTGATTATTCCCTTGTATAAGGCAATGGTTAGGCCACATCTTGAGTACTGTATACAGGTCTGGAGGCCTCATTTCAAGAAGGATGTAGAGCTGCTGGAACGGGTACAGAGAAGGGCAACAAGATTAGTGAATGGAACAAAGGGTTGCTCTTACGAAGAAAGGCTTAAGTTTTGCAAATTACAGAGTCTGGAGACTAGGCACCGGCGAGGTGATCTGATAGAGGTGTATAAGGCTTTGAATGGTTTGAGCATGCTCAATGCCAATGGGATTCTTCATCTTGCTCAGAATAATCAGCTCAGAGGGCATAAATTCCAATTGAGGAAGGACGGATGTCGGATAGATGTGCGGAAATTTGCCTTTGGCCAGCGGGTGGTTGGTTGGTGGAACCGACTTCCATCACTTGTTGTTGAAGTTGATAGCCTAAACAAATTTAAGGCTCAACTGGACAGGTATTTCGAGCGAACGGAGGGGTGAAATGGGAGTGGTGTGTTTTTTTTTTTTTTTTTTTTTTTTGGCTGATGCTGAATAAGCGTGCTTTCTTGCATCATATGCCTCTACTAATGCTAATATAAATCCTCCTACCTTGTCTTGGGAATTGCAGACATACACATTCTGATCTAACTCAAGATATGAGGGACTGCAAGATTTAATTCTCTCCAAATCAATATACCATTTTAAAAAAAAAAAAAAACCTGAAATTAGTATTTCAGGTTTCATTATTTAAATTTTTTCTGAAGGAGAGGACTATGTGCAGATATTTGTCTAGAACCTGTGCATCCCTGCTTATTTTTTATTTTATTTTATTTAGGTTTTTGTAAACATTAATATGTTTATACCAAAATGCAAATTGCAGCACACTTATCCCTATGGGCAAGTGCGTTTTTCTTAAATTTTCCATTCTAGTAGGAAGTATACGTTTCATTATATTTGATTCTAAAATGAGGATTATCATGATTATTGAAGTTAATTAGTCTAATTTTAGCACTAAATAAGCATTAATTGTAGTGACCAATTGGGGGGGGTCATTCCACCATATGAATCACCACTTATGTAATGGGTGATGTTTACTGACTAATGTCCATGCATGTTATTTCATATTTCATGTTATCTTTATCATGATTGGTCCTTTCATGTGTTTAGAAATAAAATAACATTAGGGTTATTTCCTTGTGTTGTTTTGTACTGTGTAGTGATGAATAATTAGAAACACTAAGTCAAAAATTGCAGTGACCCAATGTTGTCATGCTCAGTTTGATGAAGTGACACTGATGTAAAGGGGAGCGCGATCTCCCATTAACAGGAAATAACATTCTATATGCTGATGAATATGCAAAAAGTGGAACTTCATTCATTGGCAAAGTTGTATAAGCCAAAAGCAGAACTTTATAAAATATATGATATTTTGATATTTTTAAAATTTATGAGATATGGTGCAGCAATTCAGTTGATTTGGGCCAAAGTGAAAAGGTATATAACAGATTAGAATAAGTCTAACTTCAGTCTGGTAAAGGTTCAGACATTATATGAAAAACAATTTAACAAAATTGCCAAAGCCACTGGAAAAAAGTTATTATATCTTAAGACAATGAGATTGATACTGCTAAAGATATCAATTAATTGTTTTCATCATCTTCCACTAATGTAAATGATGAAACCGATAACGTATGAGAAGTATAAATATTTAATGGTAAACAATTATGGTTTTTTATATATAAAAACATGTTAATATTTTTTTCTTTTTTTATACATTTTGAAAACACATGATGTTGATTCTTGATCCTTGCAGGTGCATTTCTGTAAAAGTTAGTATTAGATTTGGTAGTGGCAAGTGATGCAAGAAAACAAGCTTATATGGCATAGTCAGGAAAAAAAAAATCTTCCCATTTCACCTCTCCATCCCCTCCAATGGTTTGTCAATTTCTTGCTTGAAGTTATTCAGGCTGTCCACTGAATAAAACAGTCAACAACATTTTTGCTAAGGGCAAACTTCCACACAACTATTCTGTAACCATCCTTCCTTAATATGAATTTATGCCCCCTCAAGTGCCTGTGCAAGAGGAAGAATCCCCTCAGCATTGAGCTTGCTCAATCCATTCAAAGCTTTAAACACCTCAATCATATTGCTTTGCAGATGCTTAGTATTTAGATGCTGCAATTTGCAGAACTGAAGCCTTTCTTGATAAGAACCCCCCCCCTTTGTTACCCTTACCTTCTCTGTACCTACTCCAGGAGCTCCACATCCTTCCTAAAATGAGGCACCCAGACAGATCTGTATGCAGTACTCAAGATGTGGTGTGACAATTGTCTTATACAATAGAATAATTGCCTCTATCCCTGCTAGCAAAATTCCTGTATATCATTGACAGAAGTCTATATGCTATCCTGGCAGTCTGTCTGCACTGCTCAGATAGCTTCATATCTGCCTGCACAATTATCCTAGGTCTTCTTCATTTTCCACTATACCCTGAGTTTAATAGCACACAGTTGGTATGGTAGTCTGGGGTTACTGCTACCCATATGCAGTACAGGTAACCCTCGTATAACACGTTTATTAGGGTTCCTATAAAATGTCATGTTGTGCGAAACCGTGTTATACGGGACTAAGAAAATGTACAAAAGGGGAAGTTACATTCCAAAAGCTAACATAAATACACTTATTTCATTAAAAACTAACAAAAATACACCATTCTAGATTTCGTGTATCTTCTGCTCTCTTTAAAAAATCAGTAATCTGGGTTTATTTGCTTTTGCTTGATAAATCTTTGTGAATTTCATCGTATGGAACTAAGCATTTTTGAAGCTCCCTTTTGAACTTTGGGCTCCTTTCATTCAAGAATCTGCATTTAAAAAAGAAGATTCTGATCGCTTGGCTAATGTTATGCCTTCCCCTATGCGTTTTAGTGTAAAATTTGGAAGTTAGAATTTTCATCTGCGCTCTCATCCTCTTAATTGATTTGGTTTTACCTCCGATGCCATTTGCATCAAATCTGCTACACCTGCCTCTTTTTCTACCAGTAATCATATCTTTAATTTTTTTTAGGAGCATTGCCGACTAAGGCATGTTACTCTGTATATATTGTCTGTAAATTGCATGTATCCTGAGGTCGATTTTCTGTTTTGCTGGAGTAAAAACCATGCTGCCTGACTAACTCAGCCACGTTGTGAAAAAGACCCATAAAAATTCCTCCCTTCATTGAAGGAATTCAAACTCGGGTCTTTTCCACCCGGTATGGGGAAGATGGCAATTCTATCAACTGTGCTACCCACGAGGGCTTCAGTAGTCATATCATCAAAACCTTGCCCTCCTACCAACATAGTAAGTTCTACTGTCACACCGATTCCTGCCGGTTCGACCATATTTCCTGAAAGAAATGACTCTGGCCATATATTTTTCCACATGCATTTAACGTTGAGAAATGTTTTCCACAATTGAGAAATGTTTCAAGCCTCCATTACTTCAATAGATTTGGAATCAGTTTTTTCCAAAATCCATTGTAACGATTTTCTCGAGTTTTAAAGGTGGATATAATGCCTTTTATCTAATGCCTGAAAGAAAGTTGTATTAACCCAATACAACTGTGGTGGTTTGAACATAACTTCAAGGTTTGAATGACTTAAATCTTTTGGATGGCCTGGTGTGCTATCCAATATAATAGTAATAAAACTTTGAAATCTAGATTTTTCCACAAGTTCAACAAGTACAAGTTCAATAGAACAGAACGTAACATGGGAATTTCCTAACAAAATAAAATACAGGGATTTCTCAATTTTTTTTTGACTAGCATGTCAACAGGGGGATTCAAAAAGAGCAGAAAAAATTACATCCAACATAATTACTGTGTTGTGCAAGGATTGCCCCAATTTATGAATCATGTTAGAGCAAAACCTTGTTATACGGGGGTTGCCTGTACTTTGCATTTTTAAATGTTAAACTTCAGTTGCCATCTCTCAGCAAATCTGCTCAACTTTTTTGCAGTAGTATACCGTCATTAACAACCCTGCCAACCTTTGTGTCATCTGCAAACTTAAGACATTAAGCTGATATACCTTAATCGATATTATTATGGTGCCCACACAAGAGGAATGCCGCTCCTCTGTGTTACCAGGCAGTACAATCTGTGTAACTAAACATCAACCAGTGCGATACCACCACTTTGCTTATTGGAGGTTTCAAGTGGTGGAACCCATGTTTAGTCTCCAGAGCTAAATTCCAGTCAACCCTTTCCCATCTCTTCCATCATGCAGTATGACTGATGACTTTTGAGGTTATGATGAACGTCATGGCGAGATCCAATCTTCCTTACATTTCGAGGGTACATCTCTAAAACGGTGTTTGCAGGCAGGCTGCTAGTTAGTACACTGGACCGAACCTATTGGTAACTCTTTAGGAGGCTTCCGGATCAGCTAGTGCATAATCTTGCTGCTTCTACTCTGCCAGATAGTGACTGGAGGGAGTCACTATCTGGCAGTGTACGCATGGGGGGGGGGCATTGTCGAGGCCATGTTAAGTCAAGGATTTAGGTATATTCTTACCATGTGTACGTCATATCCAAAAATTTCAATACTTCATACAGCATACCCCCCCCCCCCCATTTTTCTTGCTATTGAATACACCACAAATTGTCAAACTAATAGAGTAAGCTTATCTGCGAAAAGATCCAAACCTCCCAAACACTTCCTAGTTCATTTCACAAATATACGTGGTCTGATTTCTAATCTCGATGTTCAATTCCACTTGCAGTCTGCCAAACCCCATGTACTTTTTCTGACAGAATCTAAGTTATCGGTTGATTCAACTACTGCTCATCTCAGTTGCCTAAATTATTCGCTGTATGAATTCCTTTCACCTCAGAGGTGGTACTTGTCCATTCCGATTTTCCCTGTCAGAGACTTGATAATTTGGAATCTCCTCCTTTCGATCTTCTCTGGCTTAAAATCTCTCTACCTCATTATGTCAAATTCATCTACTGTCTCTACCATTCTCCCAACTCCACTAATCACTTGGAGCTCTTTGACTTCCTCTCTTTGCAACTTGATTTTCTCCAGTCCAACTTTCCTAACAGTGAGGTAATTTTTCTTAGTGATTGTAATGTTCACAACTCCAGCTGGTTTCCGTTTTCTAGTCACACTGACCCAGCTGGTCGAGATGCTGAGGCTTTTGCAATCACTAATGACTTTGGACAGATTGTTCGTTTACCTGCAAGGATACTGGACAATTCTAATCATACAGCCAACACGCTTGATCTTTTTCTCACAAACAACCTTTCTAAGTATACAGTCGAAGTGAGTGGTCCTTTAAGCACCCCAGATCACAACTTGGTGATTGTCTCTTCTCCAATGGACCTTTATCTCATGGCTATTCCCAACCTCTTGTTGTTTGGCATTACAAGGATGCGAAATGGGATGACCTGGGAGATTTTGTTTCTTCTTTTCCTTGGTTGGATTACTGTTTCAAAACTTTTGATGTCAACATTTCTCTAACATTATCTAAACCTTGGTTTTCCAATAAATGTGCTAAGGCTGTTCAAGAGGTGGGAGCAGAGATGGGCAAAATTTACGTTGCATAACGTAATTATCTTGTTTCCAATTCTTCAGTTTCATTTTCTGTCAACACCAAAGCTCGCAATAATTCTAAAGCAGTTATTAATCAGTCCAAACTAGATTTTGAACAGCATAAAAGTAGAAATCTGGCTTCTTGAACTAATGGTAGCCAAGCATTCTGGTCTCTTGCCAAAGCTATTGGCCGCAACTTTGCCCGTCTCTGCTCCCACCTCTGTTGTCACTTCGGCCAAGCATAAAGCTGACCTGCTAGCATCCCATTTTTCTTCCAACTCATGTATTAATGATCTTGGTAAAACACCTCCCACCATTCCTAGCACGCTCCATTCAATGCCTCCTGTGGTCTTCCATCAAAAGGATGTCAGAAGGATTTTGTTGAATCTTCATGGTAAAAAAGGTCCAGGTCCTGATGGTAGAAACCTTCCATCTGATCAACAATTGCCAGTACGAATTCTGTCAGTGTCAATGGTGATATACTGGCTTATGTTACTCATTTATCGACATATTCAATGGAAAAGTTTGGTGAAACACAAGCAGCTCTCTTGACATCTCAAAGGCTTTCGATCGTGTTTAGCATAAAGGTCTTCTAAACAAACTTCCAACCGTTTTTTATAATTGGTTATCTAGTTTTCACTGAGGGTGATGGTAGATGGCTCTCTGTCTTCTAACTTCTCCACTAATGCTGGTGTCCACCAAGGTTCAGTTCTTTCCCCCACTCTTTTCCTCTTTTATATTAATGACCTTCTTCATATTCATAGTTTTGCCGATAATAGCAGATCACATTCCATTTTCCATTTTGAGAAACCTTACCCCGCTCAATCAGCTTCAACTTCTTGAATATCCGCTACCAATTCTTTAAATGCCAATCTCCAGGTAATTCTCCAGTGGGACAAAGACAACTTAGTTGATTTCAATCCTTCTAAAACTTAGCCTTGTCTTATATCTCGCAAAAAAGATTCTTCTGCTCCTCTGCTTATCTTTGGTGCCACTCCGATTTCTAGGCAAAATGATATATCTCTTTGGGGATTACCCTGACTTCTAATCTCTCTCTTGGTACAAGCACATTGCAAATATTGCTTCCTCTGCCTCTAAAAAACTTGGTTTTCTCATTCACTCTCAGTGTTACTTTTCTTTCAACAGCTGTTCACTATGTACAAATTGCAAATCCGCACTACCATGGAATATTATCCCCACATCTGGGGGCAATGCCCCCAAAACCTCTCTCAGGCTTCTAGATTCCATTCAGAAGAAGGCAGTTAGGTTAATTAATGACTCCTCTCTAACAGAGTCTCCACTCACTCGCTGTCTCCTTCTGCTGCATGCCTTTTCTAGATACTTCCATGGGCACTGTTCTTCTGAATTGGCTTCTATAATTCCCACTCTCTCTTTCAAAACAGTTCGAACATGTACTGCCACCATCCAACTTCAAACTCACAGAACCAACTTTTCATCTTCCTTATTTATTCATTCAACTGCCGTTTTTCTGGAGCAACCTTCCTTCATACATATTTCTTGAAAATTACAGTCTACAGAAGTCCAATTCTAATGTCAACAAATATCTTTTGTCTTCTCAACCTCCAACCCAGTTCTAAGTATTATAGGTTCTAATACCTTTCGTGTTTGGGGTTTTCATAAAAAAAATAAAAATAATAAATACAGAAAACAATGATGGGGCCCAGCACTGAACCCTGGAGTACTCCACCGATAACATTAGTTCACGATGAGCAGTGTCTGTTAATAACAATCTGTCTTTTCCCACCCAACCATACCTTTATCCATAACAGTAGAGTATTATGTGCATCAGCATCAAAAGCGTTCCTGAATTTCAAGTATATAATATCAAAAGTATTTTTTGCATCCAGTTCCTTTGTGACTGCATCATCACAATATTGTCAAGGGAAATGCATGTCTTTTAGTGTGCCTGATGTAAGGAGTGTGAGGAAATCAGTTGCCCACTCAGCATTGTTATGGCCTGTATGAGAGCTTAAAGAATAGGGTAGATGCCCTTGAAGGGTTTAAATTGAGGGGCCCATCAAGCTCTCAGCTTCCCACATCAACGCCAGAGCTTGCACTTGAACATCAGTAACGGTAGAGCAGATGTTATATTTTAAGGCACAAAAGGTGATATTGTTGTACACTTTGGCACAAATGATATTAAGAGTAGGAGTCCAGCTGAATTGCTTAACAAGTACAGGTCAACATTAAAAAAAAAAAAAAAAAGCTGTGAGTTAGGGTTGAATTTGAAAGTGTCTGCATCATAGAGACTAGGTACCTGTGAGGTGGTTTTTTTTTTTTTTTTTTTTAATGAAAATCCCAAACACAAACGGTATTAGAAACTTTAGTACTTAGTACCATGCATGGGTTGGGGGATGAGAAGACGAAAGAGGATATTTGTTGACGTTACATTGAACTTCTGTTGACCAATTTTCAGGAAATATGTATGAAGGAAGGTTGAAGGTTTCAGGAAATATGTATGATCACCTGAGAGGTGATCTGATTGAAGTGTATAAGGCGTTGAATGGTTTGAGCATGCTCAATGCTGATAAGATTAATCGCCTGAGAAGACACAAATTCAAACTGGGGATAGATGTGCAAAAATTTGCCTTTAGCCAGGGGGTGATTGATTGCTGGAACAAACTTCCATCTGTCGTTGTAAGGGTTGACAACTTAAATAAATTCAAGGCAGAACTAGTCAAACATTTTTAGCTAATGGGTGAATTTGGAACTTTTTTTATTTATTTATTTATTTTTTTTTTGGCTGATGCTGCATAGGTTTAGGTTGTTTGGTTTTTAGGAGCATTAGAAACTAAGGCCATATTGCTCTGGGATACGCGGTGGTCATTCCCTGACCTTTCTGCATCCTCTGTATTTGGTGATGATGGGCTCGAACCCCAGTCTAATCAAGAAGCGTGTGCTGTGCACTGCTGCTCCTTCCCACCTGTCTACGGAGGCGCCTGCTGATGCTGTATAAGCATGCTTGCATCGTATGCCTCTACTAACGTTAATGTCCAATCAAATTGGTCAGGCAAGATCACCCCTTGATATTGGCATTCTATGACTGAAATATAGCTGCACTCCTGTTTAGAGGATCTCACATTACTTCTTTAACCGGCGTCTCCGTAGCCAGGTGGGAAGGAGCAGCAGTGCTTCTTGATTAGACCCGGGTTCGAGCCCGTACCACCAAATACGGAGGATGCGGAAAGGTTAGGGAATGATCACCGCATGTCCCGGAGTAATATGGCCTTAGTTGCTAATGCTCCCAAAAACCAAATAACAAACAAACAAACTTCTTTTTTACTCAAATACTCAAAAAGTACTCAAGGTATGGCCTTAACCCATGACTCCGTTATTTTCTCTGGAACAAAAGATAGGCTAACAGGTATATAATTATTCATATCACTTTTTGACCTCCCTTTGTGAATTAGCATTAGTAGAGGTTATACGATGCAAGAAAGCAAGCTTATACAGCATCAACCAAAAAAAAAGCACCCCTTCCCATTTCACCCCTCCATTCTTTTCAAATATTTGTCTAGTTCTGCTTTGAATTTATTTAAGCTCTCAACTTCCACAATGGCAGATGGAAGTTTGTTCCAGCAATCAACTACCCGCTGGCTAAAGGCAATTTTTCAGACATCTATTGAACAACTGTCTTTCCTCATTTTCAGTTTATGCTCCCTCAGATTTGTAGTCTAAGCAATAGGAAGAATCCTATCAGCATTCAGTCTGCTCAATCCATTCATGGCCTTATACACTTCAATCAGATCATCTCACAGGTGCCTAGTCTCCAGATGCTGCAATTTGCAGAACTTAAGCCTTTCTTCATAAGGGCGCCTCTTTGTTCCCCTCATCAGTCTTGTTGCCATTCTCTGTACTCATTCTACCAACTCTGCATCCTTCCTTAAATGAGGCTTCCAGACCTGTCAGTACTCAAGGTATGGCCTTAACATTGCCTTACACAAGGGAATAATCACCTCTTTGTCCCTACTTGCAAAATTCCTGTATATCATTGACAAAACCCCATGACCTACTCTGGCAGCCTGTCTGCACTCTCAGAAAATTTCATGTCTGATGGCACAGCCCCCCCCCCCTCAAGTCTCTTTCAATCTCCGCTACCTTGAGTGTAACACCACCCAGTTGGTATGTTATTCTGGAGTTACTACTTCCCATATTCAGTACTTTGCATTTGTCAATGTTAAACTTCAGTTGCCACTTCTTAGCCCATCTGTCTAACTGTTCTCGATCCTGTTGCAGCAGCATACTGCCATTATTGTTATTAACAACTATGCCAACCTTTGGATCATCTTCTAACCTTGACAATTAGCTTGATATACCTTCATCAATATACAAAACAACAATGGGCCCAATGCTGAACCGTGGGGGGCAGCACTAATAATATTAGTCCACGAAGAGCTGTGTCCATTGATTACCACGCTCTGTCTTCTTCCACTCAACCATCCTTTTATCCATTCTGGCAACTTGCTCTTAATGCCATATTGCTCCAATTTGTTCAGTAGTCTTCCATGTGCAACAGTATCAAAAGCTTTTCTGAAATCCAAATATATGATATTAGAATTATTTTTTGCATCCACTTCTTTTGTGATCATATCATAGTATCCAATCAAATTGGTGAGACAAGACTTCCCCCTAACAAACCCATGCTCTGTCTGAATTATTACTGCAGTCTTGTCTAGACGAACCTGCATTGCTTCATTAACCAGTGACTCCATTATTTTCCCTGGAACAGAAATCAAACTAACAGGTCTGTAATTACTCGTGCCACCTTTAGATTCCGTTTGTGAATTGGGGATACATATGCGCATCTCCAGTCCGTGGGGACTTTCCCCTGAGTCCAAGAATGCTTCCATAATTATGGCTTAAGGTTTGCTTACTTCCTTTGCACCTTCCTTAAATATAACTGGATAGTTCCCATCCACCCAATGTGCCTTTCTTATATTTAACCTCAGTAACTTCTCCTCCAATTTGTTCTCAGTTATTACAAAATCATTTAACTCCCTGTTAAGAGTTTGATAAAAAAAATTTACCCTCTCATCCTTGAATAAGTGTGAATGTATGTATGAATGAATGTAGATGCAGAATATTGATTCAGTTCATCCCATCCCAATCTGATTCATCGCATTTATTTTTATAGTTTATATAAGTAAAGAAATCTTTGCTATTTTTCTTTGCATCCTTTGCCACAGATTTCTCATAATCTGCTTTCATTTGCCTAACCTCCTTTGTGTCTTAATTACAGACTAGCTTATATCTACCATAGGCTTCTGTGTCACCTGATAATTTACATGCATGCATGCTACGCATTTTTCTTCTCTGCCACAAGTCTAATTAGTTCATTTGACATTGATTTGGGGCTAATCCTAGAACAGTATTTCTCAGTTGGAGCAAAAAGCATAGTAGTTTCCAAGATTACTTTCTTGAATGCTTCCCATTTAGAATTTGCTGTTGGTAACATCATCAGTTGGTCCCACTGTATAGAGGGTGTCTCAAAAATATTGGTACAAATGTTTAGGGGAGGTAGGTAACATCTAAAGGAATGTGAATCGCATAGGAACCCATAACCGGAAACGTCACGGGAAAGTAGTAGCAGAGGCATAAGAAGCAGAAATGACAAGACAGTAATTAGTGGAAAACATTTATTTGACATAATATTAACAATGGAGTATGAGATGGATGCATTTCATGATGTTACAACAGATGCTCGAAGGTTCCACCATGAGACGCGATGCATGCATGACACCGACGCAGCACGGATTGGCGGACATGGTCGAACACACCTGGAGTTTCTTTGCCAGTAGCAGCAGCGCAGATGAGTCTCGCCACGAGATCCATTTTCATCTCCACAGGCGATTCGTACACGATAGATTTGAGGGCCCCCCCACAGAAAGAAATCAAGGCTCGATAAATCAGGTGAACATGGGGGCCAGGCAGTGGATCCACCACAGCCAATCCATCGGTTCCTATGCGATTCACATTCCTTTAGATGTTACCTACCTCCCCTAAACGTTTGTACCAATATTTTTGAGACGCCCTGTAGAATTTAAAAAAATATCTGAGACCACTGTAGTCACCTTTGCGAAAGCAAAAACCCTTCCCTTTACCCCTGATGGTCGTTACATCTTTAAGTAAATCCCACATCAGTACTCTGTGATCACTGCCACCTAGTGATTACTTTCTCTGTAAAAAATGCTTAATGCATGAATAATCACTGCTGATAATGAGATAGGATATTACTCCCTCTGGTTGCCTCTCTTAACATGGTATTGTAGAAAACAATCATCCAATAAATCCACAAAAGGCTTCCTATAGTGTGAGTGACTAATCCACAAATTCCAATCAATATCTGGGAAGTGAATATCCCTCATTATAATACACTCTGATTTACTGGCCCACTTTATTTCTCTGTATAATTGTTCATTGTACTCATTGGAGTCATGTCACACCAACTGACTCAACAGTGCACTGTCCATCTATGTCAACTGGATGCACTTCCTTAGATTTTATGTGTTTCTTAACTAACAGCTGAATCGCTCCTCCCTTCCTATCCTGTCTATCCTTTCTGTACACATTTTACTCCCCAAATTCCAATTCTGCATTCCTAATATCTGTGTGATAGCACATCTCTGATATCCCAACAATATCTGCTTTTGATGTCTTGACCAGGACTTCAAATTCATCAAATTTATTTACTATACTCCTAGCATTGGTGTAAATGCAAGTATACATGCACCTGTTCTTACTCTTTGTTACTGTAACACATCCCATGTATTTACTTTTTTGATGACCCCCAGCAGTTCCTGAAATCTCCTGCAACTTGCTTTCCGGCCTGTTGCTCCTTCCAATAGAAGCAGTGCAAGAATCATTTCCACCTCTGTCTGTGGCTACTGTTAATCTATTAGTCTGTGAATCCCTCCAAGCTTTCAGTTTTCTGATCCACCTAACATTGCCTCGATAGCATTAGCAAATATTCTTGCATCCTTTCTATTTAAGTGTATCCCATCCCTGTAGACACAGTCTCTCCTGTTGACAAACACAGACCAGGCTGAGAAAAATTCTACCCCTTGCGAAATATCTTCAGGGCCAAATTGATTGACAAGGCTGTCATTATATACCCTTCCTATCTTGTCTGTGCAAAAATTTAACCATAACTTGCGACTTTTTTTCAACATTGACCTGTACTTGTTAAGTAAATCTGCTGATTTCCTACACTTAATGTCATTAGTGCCAACGTGTACTAATGACATTAAGTGTAGGAAAGAAATAGAAGTAGGGGAAGGAGAGGGAGACGTCCCCTAAAAAATAAGTGAGAAATTATGGCAGCTAATTAAGTATAGAGAAAGAAATATGGTGGAGATAATCAGCAAATAAATAATATTTCCCATCTGCAAGATTAGCAGCATGAAGGAAAGAAAAAAGTTACTCCCAAAAGGAGATTAGGGAAGAAACCAATCCTAGATCTCAAATAACAATTCATTTGAAAATGTTAGCAGTTAGAACAAAGCCCATTTATGAGAAATTAAAAGTTGCCATTAAAATTTAAATCAGTGGGAAAAAAAAAAACAAATAAAAAAAAGGGCCAGAAAACTGATCACTGTACTGGCATAACAAACAAACAGAAATATGTCAAACAAAACACTGTGCAATTTAAAACTCCCAAACAATATTACAGTAGAGGGTAACGGTGACCAGAAGCCAGAACTCACAAGCAAAATATTAAAATTAAACTAGGTTAATTAAATCTTCAAAATGAGTTGTTAAAATGTGAGCATATTCTCACAGTAATAATTAAAAAAAAAAAAAAAAAAAACCATTATTACAAAATAAACAAGTCACTAAATACATGCACTTGATTAAAAGAACTAATTGTAAAATTATTGTCCTTGAAGACACAACTCCGTTACAGAAGTAACAAAATTGTGTTACCTCTAACATAGAAAGTTCACTATGAAAACATCCTTCAAATATCAATAAAATACCTTTTAAAGCTGTGCATTTACAATGTGTTTATGCCTATGAAACACTTTGTTGACGAAGTCTGAGAAACACAAAGTTCTTTTTTGAGACTACAAAAAGACTTACAAAACTTGGGAAGTCACTAATACTATAGACATTTGTTGTGAGTTGTAGTTGATTTCTCAAATCTAGATAGTAGTTACAATCTAAGATAATATGCTTCACTATCTCAACTGCACCACATGGGCAGGGAGAGATGTGGATAAACCGAATTTATGTAGTTTTGAGTTGATACTCAAAACATCCATGGCCAGTTAGCAAAAATGTGACATTAAGTCCAAAATCAAGCCAATTACTCTGTCTGTCGTGTACAGACACATTTGGAAGAAAACTATAAGTTACTTTATCCAATGGAGAATTATTTCATTGTGTTTGCCAATCCCTCAGAAATTCTGATTTCAATCTAGCTACATCATCCTTTTCCAACAAGTCAAAATTTAGGTTATAATTATCCAAGTTTGTTGGAAGTTTTCTTTGTTAATACAGCAAATAGTGTAGAATAACATCATAATACACTGGAGTTGCCATTAATTACCTGCAGGGCAACTGTAGAAACAGTTCTACAGCCATGGAAATTGCTAAAAGAAAGAAGCACTGAGATTGAAACAAGTATTTCCTTAAGTTTACATTACCTACTCTGTAGCCCCAAGCACCTGCTGCATAACAGATGATGCAAACGAAAATGCATTTATAATAAAGCTTTAGTGTTGATGATTTCAACCCCCAAACTTTGCAAGTAATTCTTAAGATTTTCTCATCAAGGTTTTAATTTTCTGCAAGGTATATTTTACGTGTTGAGTAAAAGATAACTTCTATCTCTAATAACTCCTAAGTATTTATAAATTCTTTCTTGTTTAATACTTTCATTATTGAGTTTTATAACTGGAGGTCTGTTTACTTAAATTTCCCTTTAACAGAACTTGTTTGGTCTTTGCAACTGAAATTACAAGCTTGTGCACAACACACCAATTGTTTAAATCGTTTAAGTCTTCTAAGATGTATTCGATTTCTGTTCCAATTCAGATCTAGAGTTACCAGGAATCAGAAGGGCCAGATAGTCTGCATAAGCAATTTTATATACATCTGCATGATTAATAGCACCCAACAAGAAGCATGTTCCGAAAGATTGGACCTAGTACTGTTCCTTGAGGGCAGCCACAGGTTACCTGTCTTGTAACCGAGCATGAGCCAGAAGAGACAAGTCACCTATTATTGAAGTAATCAGTAATTAACCTGTAAAGAGGAGCAGAAACCTCAACCTCCCTGAACCTCACCAGGGCACTGCCACCAGAGGGTGTCAAAGGCCCCTTTGAAGTCCACAAAGAGGCCGAGGACATATCTGTAATTTAAGGAGTTTACTGTGTTCAGAACCAAATTTATTGCATCTGCAGTGCACCCGCCCTTTGTAAAACCAAACTATGATGAAACAGACAAATTCTTGGAGGCATAGTCCTCTTTGAATCTCACTACAATGAGTTTTTCCAGCACTTTCCCTAACACAAGGAGAAGTGCGATAGGTCTATATGATATAGTCTCGTTTGCTGGTTTGCCCGGACATTTTAATAGAATTTTTAAGTTGACATGCTTCCAAGAGTCAGGATAGCGGCCAGTTTTAAGACATGAGTTCATTAACATGACAATTAGTTGCGATTTGAGACGCCAGACTCTCTTGAGAACTGATATCTCAATCAAGTCCAGCCCAGGGCATTTACCATTCCTAAGAGAAACTACAGCATCCTGCACTTCTGTCTGCATGAAAGGCTCTTCCCTAGCTAGGCCTGAATAAGTCAAATGCTCCATCTTCAGGTTGATCTGAAGTATACCCTCAGTAGATAGGGAGTCCTGGTGAATGGCATTAATAGTTACCTCCCAAGACAGTCTCTGGGAAGTTGTTTTTCAAAATTGAGGTATAAGTTTCTGCTGGGTATAGCTTTTCAGTAATTACCTTATATGGTAAACCCCAAGGTTCATTTTTCATTGTTTTCTTTACCATTCTATCCCATTCCATGCAACATGCTTTTCTTTTTGAATTCAGTTAAAATATCTTCTCCTGAGAGCTTTGTGCAGTTCTGCAAGCCAAGCAGTCTCCACTTCATTTCTGTTGTTCCTTCTGGAATGCTGAAAGTCACTTCTAGCTGATTTGAGTTCAGTTCCCAACTCTGTTAGCTGTGTGATCCACCATGGGACTGCATTTAGTCTCCTTTTCTTCTTAGCAAAGCTGGCATTACAAGCAGAAATTATAGCCCCATTTGCATCCTCCACACAAGCGCCTCCGTAGCCAGGTGGGAAGGAGCAGCAGTGCATAGCACACGCTTCTTGATTAGACTGGGGTTCGAGCCCGTCACCACCAAATACGGAGGATGCAGAAAGGTCAGGGAATGACCACCGCATATTCCCAGAGCAATATCGCCTTAGTTGCTAATGCTCCTAAAAACCAAATAACAAATAACAGCATCCTCCACCTGTCACATGACAGGCAAAACAGCAAGGTTAACAATGAATTGTTCAGTTACAACTGACCTAAGTTCCTGATCAAATTTGGTCCAATTTTCGTCAAAAGTGATTGCATTGTGGTCACTACATGACCATGATGTGTGTACATTCCAATTTTGAATATTTCTACCAAAAGAATGATTGGTAAGAGTCAAATCTAAAAATCTATAAAATATTGGCCAGTAGAACTAATGAAAGTAAGAGAATGTCCTTGAATATTCCAAATAGTTAAATCTTTGGTATAGATAAATTCTTCAAGTAGAACTATTGAAAGTAGCTCCCCTTTACGATTTGTAGATGGACTATTCCAGTGGGGAGAGGCTGCATTTGCATTAGTAAGAATAATAACTGGTTTACATGCCAATCCGATTAATAAAGTTTCTAAGTAGTTTAAATAAGGTTTTGTTGATTCATTATCCTGGCCACACTTCATATACACAGAAACAAAAAATATTTGACCGAAGAAACCTTCCAAGCTTGGCACAAACAGCAAATTTTGAACACAAACTATTTATTTTAGTTACTGTTATGCAAAGATCTGCTATGACCAAGGCAGCCCAGACCCTAGCACAGCATTTCTGCCAGAATCTGCAATCTCAGTTTCTGACTGTATTATTTTGCAATTAAAGGACAAGCCCTTGATGGCCCTTTATATGAATACTGTTCCTGCAGACCCAGGATTTTAATTTTTTGATCTATTGTTATTTTAGACATATCATTCATGACCAAGAGAGCTCTTTGGCAGTTAAGCTAAAGAACCCTTAGACCTGCACTAAACCTATTTTCCATTTGGGGTGTACTATTCATAATTGGTTCTGGATTTTTTTTCGATCCTGGGATTTGTGTTATTCAGGGCATATTTGAGTCCCTGTATGATCAGATTTGCTTTTCCTTAGCTTATAGTTTGGGCACATTACTGGGGTGTTCTTGTTTGGACAATCCTGGTATTGATGTCCCTGGGCACCACTGTGCGCACATGTATTTTCTGTCTGGCTGCAGTTTCTTGACGAATGGTCATACCTGAGGCATCTGAAGCGGGGAGCTACCACAAAATCTTTAACCCCTTGCACAGACCATCCTGTATACATTTTATTATTCAACTGAATTAGGACCTTCCTAACTAGGCCAGGCACCTCAATGACCTAGTGCTGGCAACTCTTGTTTTTGGCATTTACTTAAATCTTTCCTTAATTTTATCTTTTAACTCTTCTGTTGAAAAACTAAATTCAATCAAGATTTTGTGTTGAAGGTCATGTATAAATTCATCATTGGTAACTTCTTTGCTTATATCATACACTATAATAGTGTAATTCAGTTTGCTGGGTGTATCAATACTTAAATCCAAGTCCTTAAATGCTGCATTTTTTAAGAGAGTCAACATCCGATATATTTGCCATTTCAATCAACATGCCTCTGTCTCTCACTTTTCTTACTGGTTTGACTTTTATTTGCTTAAATTCAGTCTTAAACTGTTTCATTATATCCTTTTTAACTTCTTCGCTTGTCTTTAATTCCGACTTTTTGCCAACTATTACAATGTGCTTGGGTTGCAAACTTTTTAAGGATGAAAAACCAGTGACTTGTTCACCTGCACCCTTGGCAGCCAAGGGTACTAGCATAGGTGATCGACAAAGCAACAATAGGCGAAGTTTGATTTTCTATCGAAAATTTAAGTCTTTCATTCTGTGAACTTAATTCTAAAACTAATCCTCCTAGAGAATTAAAAACTTTGGTAACCTCTATTATCATTGTGGGGTAACCTTTTCATCCCTTTTTAATACCAGGTGGTTATAAAATAAATATTCCTATTCAGTAGACCTTAGTGTCAAAATGGTTAGAGTTAGTGCTATGAAAATTTGTTGTATATCATTTAGGGTATGTAGAAGTGATTTGTAGAAGCAAAAAAATTTGTTCAAATTTCCGCCACCAGGGGAAACGGCACTGCAGGTATGTAAATGTTGTCATTTACTTCATGATACGCTGCTTATGCAAATGACATCCTGTTAGATAAAAGCAAAAAAAGGCTGCTGTCAACCATTATGGCTCTTACAAAAAAAGGAACATACTCTTTTAGTAAAACTATTCTACCAGAATGATAGTAATGCTAATAATGATAGTAATCAGATAGGAGTGTAGACTTTAGTAACATACGATATTAGCAGTAGTAGAGGCACATAATGCAAGAAAGCAAGCTTATACAGCATCAGCCCAAAAAAAAAAAAAAAATTCCCATTTCACTGATCTATTCATTTTAAATGTGTGTCTAGTTCTGCAAGCAACTACCCGCTGGGTAAAGCCAAACTTCTGCACATCTATTCTACATCTATGTCCCCTCAGGTTTGTAATCTGAGGAAGAATCCTATCAGCATTGAGCCTGCTCAATCCATTCAAGGCCTTTTACACCTCAATCAGATTGCCTTGCAGGTGCCTAGTCTTCAGAAGCTGTAATTTGCAGAAAAGTCTTTCTTCATAAGAGCACCCCTTTGTTCCCCTCACCAGTCTTTTTGCCCTTCTCTGTACTCATTCTAGCAACTCTACATCCTTTCTAAAATGAGACTTCCAGACCTGCATGCAGTACTCAGGGCGTGGCCTGACCATTGCCTTATACAAGGGGATAAGAATATTTGCTGATGCTATCGAGGCAGTGTTAGGTGGGTCGGAAAACTGCTAGCTTGGGGGGAGACATAGACCAATAGATTGACAGTAGCCACTGGCAGAGGCGAAAGAGATTCTTGCACTGCTTCTATTAGAATGAGCAGAAGCCTGAAAAACAAGATGCATGATATTTCAAAGACTGCTGGGAGCTATTGCGGTACAAGTAAACACATGGGTTGTGTTAGGGTAGCTAAGAATAGAAACAGGTGCAGGTATACTTGCGTGTACACCAATGCTAGGAGTTTAGTAAATAAATTTGAATTTGAGGTATTGCTCAAAACATCAAAGGCAGATATTGTTGGGATATCAGAGACGTGGTGTCACACAGATATAAGGGATGCAGAACTGGAATTTGGGGAGTACAACGTCTACAGAAAGGATAGGCAGGATTGGAAGGGGGGGAGGGGTTATGCTATTAGTGAAGAAACACATAAAAACCAAGGAAGTGAAGCCAGTCGACATCGCTGGACAGTGCAGTGTTGAGTCAGTTTGGTGTGACATAAGCATTGGGAGATCAAAATTGAGAGTAGGAGTGTGCTGTAGGCCTAATGACTCTGATGAGTATAATAAGAAACTGTACAGGGAAATAGAGTGGGCCAGTAAATCAGAGAGTCTTATAATGGGAGATTTTAATTTCCCAGATATTGACTGGAATTTGGGGGCTGGTCACTCACACACTAGCAGGGCTTTTGTGGATTTATTGGATGATTGTTTTCTACATCAGCATGTTCGGGAGGCAACTAGATGGAGTAATACTCTTGATTTGATTATCAGCAGTGATTCTTCATGCATTAAGAATCTGCAGATAAATGAACCACTAGGTGGCAGTGATCACAGTGTGCTGAAGTGGGATTTACTCAAAGAGGTAACTACCATTAGGGGTAAAGGGAAGGGTTATTGCTTCCGTAAAGGCGACTACGATGGACTGAGACAGTATTTAAATTCTATACAGTGGGACCAACTGATGATGTTACCAACAGCAAATTCAAAATGGGAAGCGTTCAAAGAACTTATCTTGGAAGCTACTAGGCTTTACATACCAACTAAGAGTTGGTATGTAAAGCCTAGTAGCTTCAAGGTTTGGCCTAAACCTTGAACAATAAGAAATATTGTTCAAGGTTTAGGCCAAAATGGATGTCAGATGAACTAATGAGGCATATGGCAGAGAAGAAAAATGCATGGGATACTTACAAATTAACACATGACACAGAAGCCTATGATAGATACAAGTTGATATGCAACCAAGTTACAAAGGAGGTTAGGCAGGCGAAGGCAGATTACGAGAAATCCTTGGCAAGGGATGCAAAGAAAAACAGCAAAGAGTTCTTTACTTATGTAAACTCTAGAAGGAAGGGGATGAATCAGATTGCTCCACTTGATATTGATGGGTCAACTGTTGATGATCCTGCTCAGGTAGCTAACAAACTAAATGAATATTTTGCATCGACATTCACACATGAGGAGTTATTCAGCGAGGGGAATGCCAGAGGTGTATTCAGCTCCAGCAGTAAGCTACAGAATCTTGAAATAACTGAGAGTAAGGTGGAGGAGAGGTTGTTGAAGAAAAACACAAGAAAGGCACCCAGGGTGGATGGGATCTATCCAGTTATATTAAAGGAGGCAGCAAAGGAAGTAAGCAAACCCTTAGCCATAATTATAAGAACTTCCTTGCACTCAGGGGAGGTACCCATAGACTGGATATGTGCAAATGTGACCCCAATTCACAAAGGAGGATCAAAGGCTGACACAAGTAATTATAGACCTGTAAGCTTAACTTCTGTTCCAGGAAAGTTAATGGAGGCACTGGTTAAAGAGGCACTGCAGGATCATTTAGACAAGACTTCAGTTATAGCTTGGACACAGCATGGTTTTGTTAAGGGGAAGTCTTGCCTGACCAATTTGATTGGATACTATGATGCAGTCACAAAAGAACTGGATGCAGGGAATAACTTTGATATTATATACTTGGATCTTAGAAAGGCTTTTGATACTGTTGCACATGGAAGACTGCTACACAAATTGGAGCAGTGTGACATTGGAGGCAAATTGCTGCTATGGATAAAGGGGGTGGTTGAGGGGAGAAGACAGAGATTGGTAATCAATGGACACTGCTCATCGTGGTCTAATGTTATTAGTGGAGTCCCTCAGGGCTCAGTGTTGGGTCCATTATTGTTTTCTGTATTTATAAATGATATTCATGATGTTATATCAAGTTTAATGTCCAAGTTTGCAGACGATACAAAGGTTGGCAGGGTTGTCAAGGACACTACTGACACTATGCTGCTGCAACAGGATCTGGAACGGTTGAGCAGATGGGCTGAGGGGTGGCAAATGAAGTTTAACATTGGCAAATGTAAAGTACTACACATGGGAAACAGCAACCCCAGAGCAACGTATCAACTCTGTGGTACTACACTGACAGTGGTAGAGAATGAAAGGGACTTGGGGGGTGGTTGTGCAGGCAGATATGAAGTTCTCTGAGCAGTGCAGACGGGCTGCAAGAGTAGCTCATGGAGTATTGTCAATGATATACAGGAATTTTTCCAGCAGGGATAAGGAGGTGATTATTCCCTTGTATAAGGCAATGGTCAGGCCACAGCTAGAGTACTGTATACAGGTCTGGAGGCCTCATTTCAAGAAGGATGTAGAGCTGCTGGAACAAGTACAGAGAAGGGCAACAATATTAGTGAATGGAACAAAGGGGTGCTCTTACGAAGAAAGGCTTAAGTTTTGCAAATTACAGTGTCTGGAGACTAGGCACCAGCGAGGTGATCTGATAGAGGTGTATAAAGCCTTGAATGGTTTGAGCATGCTCAATGCTGATGGGATTCTTCCTCTAGCTCAGAATAATCACCTGAGAGGGCATAAATTCAAATTGAGGAAAGACAGATGTAGGATAGACGTGAGGAAATTTGCCTTTAGCCAGCAGGTGGTTGGTTGGTGGAACAGACTTCCATCCCTTGTCGTGGAGGTTGATAGCCTAAATAAGTTTAAGGCTCAGCTGGACAGGTATTTTGAACAAACAGAGGGGTGAAGTGGAAGTGGGTTTGTTTTTTTTTTTTTTTTTGGCTGATGCTGCATAAGCTTGCTTTCTTGCATCAAATGCCTCTGCTAATGCTAATGCTGATAATCACCTCCTTAGCCCTGCTTGCAAAATTCCTGTATATCATTGACAAGACCCTGTGACCTACTCTCGCAGCCTGTCTGAAATGCTCGGAAAACTTCACATCTGACTGCACAATTACCTTCAGGTCTCTTTCATTCTCCACTACACCACATAGTTGATACATTTCTCTGGCGTTACTGCTACCCATGTGCAGTAGTGCAGTACTTTGCATTTGCCAATGTTAAACTTCAGTTGCCACTTCTCAGCCCATCTACCTAACTTTTCGAGATCCTGTTGCAGCAGCATACTGTCATTACTGTTATTAACAACCCTGCCAACTTTTGTGTCATCTACAAACTTTGACATTAAGCTTGATATACCTTCTTAATATCATTGATAAATATACAAAACAACAATGGGCCCAACACCGAACCCTGAGGGACACCACTAATAACAGTAGTTCACGTAGAGGGATCATATTACTGTAATGGCAGCCCCCAGTTACGGGTATCTACCATAATTAAAATCTAACCTCCAATCAGAACACAGTTTGCTTCAAACAATAAGACCCAAAACAGTAATTTCACCTATTACTTTTCACTGCCTATATTTATGCAGTTGATGTCATCATGCCAAGATAGCAGCTTTCGTAAGCCACTTTCCCCCCAAAATGTTAAGTGGTTATCGTCATGACATCCTAGAATAGAGGGAGACAAGATGGTAGACCAAACATAGAGAAAACATAATTAGCATGAGCGAACAGTGTTAGCAAAATAACTTCTTGTTATCAAATGGTGGACAAAAGAATATGAAAATATTACCCCTTCCACCAGTAGCCACCCTGCTGTCCTAAACAAGTCTCTTAACAAATGTCCAACCCAATTAATGGCCCCTGGACGTGGGCACCTGTACGTGGTGAGGGGACCTCCCAGTGATGCTTCTGGGTTTCCAGATTAGCATCACTGGGATCTAATGCCCATACCTTGGTTCCAGGGTTACATCTTTGGAATCCGGCGTGTGCAGCCGTGCGCCGCGACCCGTGGAAGCGGAAAGGGGGATCCTGGTGGTTGAGGGGCCCAGCCTTAATACACCACTTTGGCCCCTGCTTCGACAAGACGGGTGGTCCCGGACCGGCCCGACTGGGATCAATCGGCGGGTGGTTTTATACTGCTAGGGTCAACTGCGTTCCAATAAGTCTCCCTCCCTTTGGTCCTGCGACGGGATAAAGACTTATTGGTAACGTGGGTATGGTGCTCTAAGCGAACTCGGCGTCCCATTCGTGTACGCAGTACCTGCTAATTCACGAGTGGGCGTCCCCTCGTAGGGCTCCGTGCTGGGTGAGGTACTTAGGCATCAGACATTTTCTCTTTACTCATATGAGTAATTTAAATCCCCTTTCTTCTGGGGCCCCAACAAGGCCCCTACCTAATCGAGAAGATGAAAAAGAAAACACCTCTGCAAAAAGAGCTAGAACTGAGGATACACCACCACCATCAGTGACACCGCTCTTCCTCATTCTCCATTCCATCGGAGAACAGTCAATTGGAAAGATGTCACCCTTCTTTATCCAGAAAGGATTAGAAGGGTTGGCAGGTTCACCAAAATCCGTTAAACGACTGCGTTCTGGTGATCTTTTAGTTGAAGCTTCCAGCACAAAACAAGCTGAAAAATTCTTGAACTCTACATCCATAGGGGGAATACCTATCACTGTAACCCCCCACAAAACTCTGAATTCTTCACGTGGTGTTATATCAGAGTGGGACCTTCTTCATGTTTCTGAAGAAGAGATCTGCTCTGAATTGAAAGACCAAGGAGTGACAGCTGTGAAAAGAATATCGATACGAAAGGATGGGAATCTCGTCCCTACCCGAGTTCTTATCCTCACGTTCAATACCCCAAGGCCTCCAAGTTCCATCAAGGCAGGCTATCTAAACTGCCCAGTGAGGATTTACATCCCATACCCACTGAGGTGTTTTAGATGCCAAAAATACGGCCACTCACAAACATCTTGTCGTGGTAACCCTGCCTGTGCTCGATGTGGTGTTAAAGACCACGAGAGCAAGGAATGTTCAGCTTCCAAACCGATCTGTATTAATTGCCAAGGAGAGCACCCCGCCTATTCTCGAGCATGCCAGCGGTGGAAGGATGAAAAAGAAATCCAAAAACTGAAAACAGAGCTGAATATCTCCTACTCAGAGGCCAGAAAACGTATCGAACTAATAAATAGCGGGAAACCTTCCTATGCTCAGAAGGTTTCTGCCAAGTGCACTATCGGTACTCAAACTGAGATGACTATACCACCGAAAGAGTCATTCACTCCGATTGCACGCTATTTATTAAATTCACAAAAGCCCACCAAAAAAACACAATCAGTTGCCACTCCTATATCCGTACCTCCTAGTGCTCCACCACTACCAAAACCAAGTGGTAAAAAAGAGCAAAAACGTTCTGAAGAGTCACCTGTAATACCAGAAACAATGGATGTAGAGAACAAGGAGGTACAGGATGAATCAGTCTTGGAACTCTTTGCGGAGGAAGAAATGGACACGGGACATCGTCCTTTCTTCCCCAAAAAAGACAAAGCCAAGACTGATAAAAGTAAGCCCTCAGCACCTCGGAAGCTGCCTGATGGACCCACCAAGCCAAAATAATGGCTAAATTCCTACAATGGAATTGTCGTGGATTCCGGCGAAATACTGATGACATCAAGGCCCTCCTGCAAAAGCACGAACCAGTTTGCTTTTGCTTGCAGGAGACTTATCTAAAGGCAAATGATGATCCCACCTGCATAACATCACAATCTTTCGTAAGGATAGAATTGTGGATGGTCCTGCTCATGGAGGAGTGGCTATCCTTGTGGGTAATCAGACCCCAGTTCAGCCCTTGCTAATTACAACCAGCATAGAGGCTGTTGCAATTCGCCTTACAGTGGGATTTTTAATAACGGTCTGCTCTATTTATTTGCCACCTTGGACTGACATCTCCCAGGAAGACCTTGATGATCTTGTAACGCAGTTGCCTCCCCCTTTCTTACTTCTCGGGGATTTTAATGGACATAACACCCTGTGGGGTAGTGCTAACATTAATGGAAGGGGACGAGTCATAGAGCGTATGCTCAATGACAATGACCTTTCCCTTCTAAATATTGGAACAAACACCTTCTTCCACATGCCTACCCGTACCCTTTCTGCCATTGATCTGTCTATCTGCTCCCCTTCTCTACTCCCTTCACTCACTTGGGAAGTGGAGGAGAATCCATACGGAAGTGATCACTTCCCCGTGATAACCTTGTTACACAGTGGGAGACCATGTCTTCCCTTCAGGTTACCACGGTGGAAGATTGATCAGGCTGACTGGTCTGCCTTCCAACATCAGGCAAATTTTGATCTCAGCACCGTCAGTCAGGAGCCGATTAATGATGCAGTAAAGTACATCACAGAAATTATCGTCCAAGCAGCTGCGAATGCTATTCCAAAAACATCTGCCCGGTTTCCACCATTTCCCAAACCTTGGTGGAATTCCCAATGCATAGCAGCAAAAAAGGCTCAAAACAAAGCGTGGGGGATATTCCGTCGATATCCTACCACTGTTAATCTAATAGCCTTCAAGCGTGCACGAGCCAAAGCACGCTACATTCGCCGTCAGAGTCAAAAGGAATCATGGATCCGTTTTACATCATCTATTAACCAGGCTACCAATTCTAAGGTAGTCTGGGATAAAATCCGGAAAATGAAGGGAAAATATACATCCCACCCTTCTTCAATCCTAGATTACAATGGATGCGCTATTGCAGATCCAATTGCAATAGCCAATTCTCTTGGGGAAACATTCTCTAACATCTCCGCAACATCTTCGTATTCCCCAGAGTTCCTGGTCCTGAAACATAAAATCGAAAATCAGGCACTTAATTTCAAGTCCAAGGGCCTCTATCCCTACAACGGGGCATTCACTATGCAGGAACTGAAAAGAGCCCTCACTCTTTCTAATGCAAGTGCTGTTGGACCAGATGGCATCCATTATGAAATGATTAAACGTCTTTCACCAAAATCTATGGATTATCTGCTCCTTCTATATAACAGAATCTTTATTGAAGGGCAGTTTCCGGACTCCTGGCGGAAGGCAATCGTCCTTGCTTTTCCTAAGCCAGGAAAGGATCCAAAAGTCACCACCAATTATCGTCCTATTGCTCTGACTAGCTGTCTGTGCAAAATCCTGGAGAGAATGGTTAATTCTCGTTTAATATGGTACTTAGAATCAAATAACCTTCTCTCCAACATCCAGTGCGGCTTCCGAAGGAACCGGTCCACCTTGGACCACCTTATTAGATTGGAAACATCCATCCGGGATGCTTTCCTAAAACGCGAACACTTGGTGTCGGTGTTCTTTGATATGGAGAAAGCGTATGACACAACTTGGAGATTTGGCATTTTAAAAGATCTGCATAGCCTTGGTCTTAGGGGGCAACTCCCTATTTTTATTAAAAACTTTTTAGCCAATCGATCTTTCCAAGTTCGTGTGGGATCCTCACTCTCTCGTTCCTTCAGCCAAGAGGAGGGAGTACCACAAGGATCAGTATTAAGTGTCACGCTTTTCGCCATCAAAATAAATTCCATCACAGAACAACTTCCTCCAACTGTAAACAGTGCCCTCTATGTTGATGACTTTAGCATTTTTTGTCAGTCATGCAACATGAGGGTTATTGAAAGACAACTGCAGAAAGCCATTGATAGTCTGAATTCCTGGGCACTTGCTAATGGCTTCAGGTTCTCGCCGGAGAAGACCGTTTGCTTACACTTTTGTCGCAAGCGTAATCTTCATCCTGAACCTGAATTAATGCTCGGACAAAATGGTATTCCAGTAGCAGCGGACACAAAATTCTTGGGACTCGTATTTGATAAAAAGTTGACCTTTCTGAACCACATCCGTCAACTTCGCACAAAGTGCACACGCGGGCTTAATATTCTCCGCTCGCTCTCCTCTACATCTTGGGGAGCAGACCGATGCACGCTTCTTCGGCTTTACCGTGCACTTGTGCGATCCAAACTTGACTATGGGTCCCAGGTATATTCTTCAGCCAGAGACAGTGCCCTTCGATGGCTGGATCCTATCCATCACCAGGCTCTTCGTATCGCTACTGGAGCATATAGAACATCTCCTGTCCAGAGTTTATACGTCGAAGCAAACGAACCACCGTTATCGCTTCAACGTAAGCAGTTGTCTCTAAACTATGCTTTTAAACTGAAATCCCTGCCAGACCATCCTACGTGGCTATCCGTTTTTGAGCCACGATGGGAAAATTTGTACAACACCCGTAAGACTGCTAATCGTCCTTTTGGTATTCGTTTCCAAGAGCTACTCGTAGAACTTGATATCAAGGTAGACAAGGTTGCCCAAACACCGAAGCAACCCCTTCCACCCTGGCATGCTCATATTCCAATATGTGACTTGTCCCTCAGAAATTGGGGAAAGTCGGACACTCCATCATCGGTTTACCTGCAGCTTCATTCAGCATACAGAGCTGAACATTCTGACTTTGCGCCAGTTTACACAGACGGCTCGAAGTCGGAATCATATGTGGGATCTGCTGCTGTCTTTACAGACAGCACTACATCGGAGCAGATTCCCTCTGAATGCAGTATATTTACTGCAGAGCTGCATGCTATAGAGTTAGCCTTGGATCACATTAGTGAATGCCAATACCAACGGTTCATTTTATATTCTGATTCTCTCAGTGTGTTACAGGCTTTAATATCTGTGAGGTATAATCCTCATCCAGCTCTGTCTAGTATCCAGCAGAAGATTCACTTTCTCCATGATCGTGAATATGATATCCGCTTCTGCTGGATCCCGAGCCACATTGGGATTAGGGGAAATGATTTGGCTGACACCGCAGCCAAATCAGCAATTCCCAATAATAATTGCTGCCTGTCAGTCCCTTATACAGACTACAGGCGAATAATACACGAAAAGATACACTCCCAATGGCAGGATTCGTGGAATAGACAGACTGCGAATAAATTATATCTTATAAAGCCTTTAATTGAACCGTGGCAGTCTAGTCTGCGCAGGAGTCGTAAGGAGGAAGTTGTTCTCGCCCGGACCCGCATAGGACATAGTCATTTGACACATTCGCTTTTGCTGAGGGCTGATGACCCTCCTATGTGTGAGTCCTGTGGCACAATTTTATCTATTAGACACCTTTTAGTTGAATGTCCAGATTTTAGCAATATCCGTTTTACCGCCTTTAATCATCTGACTGAGCCGTATACACTCAGTCAGATTTTATCTGACAATGACAATGTGTCTGCTATTTTTAGCTTTTTGAAAGCAATAAATGTTTTTAATAGT
The DNA here is from genome assembly GCF_048544385.1 of Mastigoproctus giganteus. NCBI lineage: Eukaryota > Metazoa > Arthropoda > Arachnida > Uropygi > Thelyphonidae > Mastigoproctus > Mastigoproctus giganteus. The sequence goes on from NC_143581.1 coordinate 98,836,852, forward strand.
ATTTAAAATTTATATGTTATTGTTATATCTTTTATTGATTTATCTTTTTTATATATTTATTATTAGATCTGGACATGGTGGCCTAATTAATTAGGTCACCGAGAGTTTAATTTTAAATTTTTTTAAAATATTACCTAGTCTTGGCGCATTATAGCCATAGTTGCTAATGCGCCAAAAAAACCCAAACAAACAAACAAACAAACCCAATTAATGGGAAAAGACAAGAATCTGGATAAAGTGACAAGCTGAGAGTTAAAAACAACGGATATCTTAGGCAGCCATTATACCATCGTTAATGTTTAGAAGGTAAATGACCATAGCCAAGAAGAAATCAGTTTTCTCCACTCAACCCTCTGTCAGCTTCTTCATGATTAACACACATATTTTCATGAGGGGGGGGGGACATCCAAAAGACACTAAAACCAAAGTAAAACCCACGAGCTAACTAACTCTGCTACCCAATAAAGTACTTGATTGAACTGTCCCTCTGATTTTATTGTACTTTTTTTTTTTTTTTTTTTTTTTTCTATTTTTATTAGCAAGTGGTCCCTAGCCAGAAACTTACAACTCCGCTATATACATATACAGTAAACCCCCGCTATTCGCGGTGGTTACGTTCCTGAGAAATGCTGCGAATGCCGAAAACGCGAATACTGAGTTATGGCTCCCATAGTAATAAAGGGGTTCCGTTCCAAAGTATATAAGAAAAACTAGTCTAAAATTTTGTCTATGTATTTATTATATGTACCTTCATAATATGACTATGTACATAGACAGTACATAGTGAAATGCAAGCATATGGCATCGAAATGAAAATAAGAAACAATTTAATATTAAATGTAATATTTATTAGAAATTTCAAACAAATCTTTCAAACCAGTGTCTTTGCTAGCTAAAAAATCTATCCCGCCAGTGCTATCACCAGTTTCGCTAAAGCGTTGATAAGGAGTTTTGCGTTTTCACGAATGATGAGTGAATTTAACGGAATTTTATTTTGAGTTCGGTCTTCTATCCACAGATTTAAAGCCTTTTCCATTTTTTTCTAATTTAACATCACGAGTTACAAAGCAAATTTTTGAAGCAATTAGCGCGTTTTCATGGACACTACGGCGGATTTTTTCTTCCGATTTTTTGATTGATCGTACCGTTGACTCATTGATTTTATAATGTTTTGCCACTGAGGAGACACTTTCACCATTAGAAATTGTCTAATAACTCAATTTTATTCGCTAATGTCATCACCTTCTTTGATATTTTCACATTTCTCTTGTTATTCGTAGTCATATTTTTGTAGGGGTTAGAAAGAACTTGTCCACAATCAAGTCACTTTCTTCCGTTAACACACTCGAAAAAGTCTGTTTTACACTGCAAAACGGTAGATTTATCACTTTTGTAAGCATATCAATTTATAAATTTATTCAATTTATAAGCGTATAAATTAAAAGCAAACGACGAAACCTTCCATAACAAGCGCATAACACATAACAAGGATTAGCAAGAAACATCCACGCTCGCGATTTTGTCACCCCCCCCCACCCACTGAGCGCTGTTTTGACCGGGAAAGATAATTTTAGCCACGCCCATGTTTTTTTATGGCGGAAAATATTCACGGCGCTTTAAAATTCACATTTTTTAGGTTTCATTTTATATTAAATCGGCGATCGCGAAACCGCGAATACAGATACCGCGAATAGCGGGGGTTTACTGTATATTATATACAGGTAATATACACATTCATATGATATCTCCTTCTTCCAGTCACATAGTTCCCTGAGGAGCTGTTGTGGCCACCAACAAAATCCTCCAACTGCATTGATCATATGCTATACGAGCGGCATTGCAAAATGTCATGCCCAAAAGTTCACTGATCCCATCCTTTCACCTAGTTGCAGGTCTTCCCTTAACAGCAGTTTTTGGAGTTGATTTTGTTATGGTCTCTGTGGCATCAGATAATGTGGTGGTATGCCATGGCCTACCATATGATATACAGAAATATAAATTGTGGTGCAAGGAACCATAGGACAAGCACGTGGCACAATGAGCCATATGACATCATTAACTACCAGGTCAGTTACACTATTTATTTTAGCATCTTTAACTGTTTCACAGAATTCATGTCAATAGTCTATGAGCCTTCTACTGTTCTTTCCTCAAATTCAAGCAGTACTAATCTTCTCTGGAATTTTTCTTGAACAATTTTTGAAAAGCCTGGAAGTCTTCCTCAGTTTTAATTAATTGAGCCTCATCGCACTCAGTCGGTGAGCAAGATTGGGACTAGCAAATAAAAATTCATTTCTGAGATCCAAGTACTCAGGACAATAATAAAAAACATGACTCAATATCTCCAGAGCCGTGCAGTGACGCTGTGACCTTTCCGAAACACTCAGATGATTCAGATTTGCTAAAAATGAGCCATGACTGGTTAATAAAAACATAGTTTGTAGATTAGGCATAAACCATTTTTCTGGTGGAACATCAACAACAGAAGGAAAGAACCTATGAGTTCTTTCTTTATTTGAGTTAGCCCATCTATGATTCCAAAGAGTCATTAAGATATCTGATTCGCTTGGCCTCATTCTTAAGATCATTAGCCAAATCCAACTCAAGATCATGAATAATAAAAGGAGTTCCATGCCAAATGTTGAAAGTCATTACTTTGTAAATCAAAAAGAGGTCGGTTGGTATTTTCCTTGTGACGATCTGTAGCACATCAGTGGAGACAACTCTACAAACTAGGGCCATCTTCAGGAGCATCATCCTCTGAATGGAATACAGTTTTCTTATATATCAATAGGAAGGAAAACACAGTCATAAAGAAGAGATAGTTCCCTGCCTCTAATACCCCATTCCTTCCTAGTAATTCTTGCTATCATGTTAACAAATTTTGCAACCTTTTCAGATAAAAAATTGATATGTGTGTCAAATATAAGACCTCTGTCAATGATATTTATATTTAAGATATTTAGACTAAGGCGCATTTAGGGCTAGAGCCTCAAGCTGCGAACAAATTTAGACTATGTATATAAAGTGCTTAGCATCATAATACACAGCCATTTCTAAATAAACAGAAAATTTTTAAGGTGGCATCGTTTTAGGTTATATCTCATATTGTGAATGCCTTCACAACGAGTTGCCATGATATTGCACTACTTCGAATAAGTAACGCTTCACCTAAGGAGAAGACTAGTGTTACTTATTCTCAGGTAGGTACCACCACCCAGACAGCACTGTTTCAGGGCTATTTGGCCCTTCGTCAGTGAGTGGGTAGGTACCCAAGTGATGCAATGATGGCAAAAACAGTTATGAAGTATAACTCCACAATATGAGAGATGCCTGATGGTGTATGATGTATTTAGACTAAGGCGCATTTAGGGCTAGAGCCTCAAGCTGCGAACAAATTTAGACTATGTATATAAAGTGCTTAGCATCATAATACACAGCCATTTCTGAATAAACAGAAAATTTTTAAGGTGGCATCGTTTTAGGTTATATCTCATATTGTGAATGCCTTCACAACGAGTTGCCATGATATTGCACTACTTCGAATAAGTAACGCTTCACCTAAGGAGAAGACTAGTGTTACTTATTCTCAGATAGGTACCACCACCCAGACAGCACTGTTTCAGGGCTATTTGGCCCTTCGTCAGTGAGTGGGTAGGTACCCAAGTGATGCAATGATGGCAAAAACAGTTATGAAGTATAACTCCACAATATGAGAGATGCCTGATGGTGTATGATGTATTTAGACTAAGGCGCATTTAGGGCTAGAGCCTCAAGCTGCGAACAAATTTAGACTATGTATATAAAGTGCTTAGCATCATAATACACAGCCATTTCTGAATAAACAGAAAATTTTTAAGGTGGCATCGTTTTAGGTTATATCTCATATTGTGAATGCCTTCACAACGAGTTGCCATGATATTGCACTACTTCGAATAAGTAACGCTTCACCTAAGGAGAAGACTAGTGTTACTTATTCTCAGATAGGTACCACCACCCAGACAGCACTGTTTCAGGGCTATTTGGCCCTTCGTCTTTGGCCCTTCGATGCCACCTTAAAAATTTTCTGTTTATTCAGAAATGGCTGTGTATTATGATGCTAAGCACTTTATATACATAGTCTAAATTTGTTCGCAGCTTGAGGCTCTAGCCCTAAATGCGCCTTAGTCTAAATACATCATACACCATCAGGCATCTCTCATATTGTGGAGTTATACTTCATAACTGTTTTTGCCATCATTGCATCACTTGGGTACCTACCCACTCACTGACGAAGGGCCAAATAGCCCTGAAACAGTGCTGTCTGGGTGGTGGTACCTATCTGAGAATAAGTAACACTAGTCTTCTCCTTAGGTGAAGCGTTACTTATTCGAAGTAGTGCAATATCATGGCAACTCGTTGTGAAGGCATTCACAATATGAGATATAACCTAAAACGATGCCACCTTAAAAATTTTCTGTTTATTCAGAAATGGCTGTGTATTATGATGCTAAGCACTTTATATACATAGTCTAAATTTGTTCGCAGCTTGAGGCTCTAGCCCTAAATGCGCCTTAGTCTAAATACATCATACACCATCAGGCATCTCTCATATTGTGGAGTTATACTTCATAACTGTTTTTGCCATCATTGCATCACTTGGGTACCTACCCACTCACTGACGAAGGGCCAAATAGCCCTGAAACAGTGCTGTCTGGGTGGTGGTACCTATCTGAGAATAAGTAACACTAGTCTTCTCCTTAGGTGAAGCGTTACTTATTCGAAGTAGTGCAATATCATGGCAACTCGTTGTGAAGGCATTCACAATATGAGATATAACCTAAAACGATGCCACCTTAAAAATTTTCTGTTTATTCAGAAATGGCTGTGTATTATGATGCTAAGCACTTTATATACATAATTTAAGATATTTAATATTCTTAACGGACTTGAAGCTTTCACAACCAATCGGCACATGAGGTTCTCTATGAACAGATAGGTTCCCCTTTAGCAATAATATTTTTGTTTTTGACCTGGATATTGTTAATTTATGGAAGTTACATCAAGCATTCAGATCTTTCATTATTTCATTAGATTCAATTTGTAGCCACGAAGAGTCTTCAACTAATATTTCCAGATCATCCACATATGCAACCATACGAACATGACTGTTCCTTTTATAACCAGTTCTCTAATACCAATTTTTCACATTAGTGGCCCAAAAACAGATCCTTGTGGCATCTTCCTCGAATGACAGGTCTAGTCACCAAATTTCAACTAGACTTTACCGTAAAAGATCTTTCCCTAAAATAATCCACTATGACACTATAAAGCTGATGGGAGCATTTTTTTTTGCAAGACGAAGCATCAATAACACACTGTCCCAAGAGATATTATCATAGCTCCTTCAAAATCAACAAAAATGCCAAGAATATATTTTGCATTTGAATCTCAAATCAATTTATTGAAATATTTTAAAGCATCCTCTGTACTACCACCACCAGGAGTAAAGCCATATTTTTTTATTTGAGAATCCCAAATTTTCTTGCATATATTGCAATATTTGCTGTGAAACATGCATTCATAGACCTTGCCCAAACCTGGAAGGAACACAATTGGATGATAAGAAGAGGGCTCAGTTTTAGGCTTTTCGCGTAACTTCAAAATGATCTTAAGAAGTGCATGCGTCCAAAGTGAGGGAAAAATTCGTTCAAGCAGGCATTAGTTGAAAACCAGAAGAAGATGCTCCAGAAACAGTTTGAAGAAATGCTTAACTTCCTCTTCAATGAGATCCATAACTAGGACACCTGTTAGTGCAAATTTTGTTAACAGCTGAATTAAAATCTTCCATTGAAAATGGTTCCTCTTGAATGTCACTAACACAACCACAATCTAACTGATCAGTACTATCAGAATGCTCCACATCTTCCATATGATGATGAGATCCATTGACTAGGTGATCAAGTATAACATTAATATTGCCGAGCCAATCTACAGTTTCAGAGTCTCCACAATGCATAGAACTTATCACATCCCCCAGATGATCTTAATTTGTGCAAACGCAACTTATAAACAATACCCCATGGATCCTCATTACCAGCTGTTTTCACTAAGTTTTTCCCTGCATTAAATTTCCTTTTAGCTATTAAACGGGTTTATTTTCTTTTGATCAATTTCAACTCAGTTTTCAACCTAGCAGTAGATTCTTTATTATCCCACAATTTCTGACATTGGAACTTCTTACACACCTTTACTTTCTTCCGGAGATCTGTAAAATCAGAGGACCACCGTTGCACCAGAGCATGTTTACTTTGCTTTAATTTCATTGATTCCCTCGAGGCATCAAATAACTTCTGTTATAATAATTGAACCAAATCAAATGCATTAATCCTATTCAACTCAGCTAACAACATTTCACCAAAAATTGTCCTGACAAATCTGTCAAACTTGCCCCAGTCAGTGTGCTTAATCGCAAATCTTCGAAGTTGTAATAACAAACGAGGCTCAATAATCTGCTTATAGCACAGTCTAAGTTGAAAGTAATCACACTGTGATCGCTGTTAATCCAATCTGGTTTAACTTGCCAATTAGATATGAAATTGAAGGGCGTACTATTGGCTAACGTTACATCTATGTTAGACTCACCATTAATAGTCCAAAACGTCGGTTCATTACCAGGCTTATTAATGATCTCAAGTTTAGATGAGAATATCAGCTCTTCCAATAACCTGCCTCTGGCATTCATAAATCTAGAATGCCATAAAAGATTTTTAGCATTTGAATCCAGACAGATAATCTTTCTGGATTTCAATCTGAATAATGCCTCTTCCAAATAGCTAAGAGAGCAATGAAGGTCTGCATCAGGCTGACAGTACATAGATAGATATAATGAAAAATTTTCCCCAACTAGCTTCAATACCAACACAGACTGCATGCAATGCACATAAGGAATCAGTCCTGGTCACAACCAGATCAGAGCTGAAAATTAGTATAGCGGCCCTTAGTTTGTCACACTTCTTTGAGACAATTCTAATAGAGTTAGGATATCCAGTTAGCTGACCTCTATAAACATAAGGTTCCTGAACACAGACAATGTCAATGCTTTCATGTTTACAAACTAATTTTACTTCATCTGCTACAGATCTTGCACGCTGTGCATTAATTTAGAGAACCTTGAGTTCGCTGTACATATTATTTCTGTGGGTAAGAGTGTTATTGCTCATTACTGTAAAGTGCAGAATACATTCTTTCCTTAGTAACCTTCATTGCAAATATGTATTCAGGACACTTCTTATCTCTAACTGAATGAGCAACAGACGTAGTTTTTGCACTACAATTGGAACAACACTGAGGTTTGTTTTAATTTTTACAGAATTTAAAATTATGACCCGTCACAGCACAATGACTGCAACCAGTCTATCACTTCTACATGTCTTAGAAATGTGCCCGTACCTCTGATAATGATGACAAATAGTAACCAAATGAAATTGTTTACATCTGAAGGACATCAATCCAATAAACATCCGTTTTTGTTTTCATTAGAAAAACATATTTTCACCTTATCACTGACATCTCTGCATAGACCCATATGTATTAGGCTTCTTTCATATACCTCATTAAGTAGATCCTCTTTATTTATGTCTTTAATTACATCATATAATATTATTTTTAAACCAGGTTTCTTAGGCTTAGTGATATTCAATTTCAATTTCTTTATGAGATCATTTGTCCTAATATCCTCAGTCTCCTTGTTAGACTCCATCTCAATCACAATACCCTTGTCAGGTAGTCTTCACATTCTCCTAATTCGTGCCCCTTTAAGTGAATTTTCCGTGATTTTAGAGACGACTTTTTCTACATCCATGCTAGACTTAAGTTTAGAATCATGCTCAGGCCTCATCAGAAATACATTATGTGAACTAACATTATTTCTAAGCCCATTATTCTGCTTTGCATGACTATCATAATTAGTTATGTAATCCTTACTGTTTCCATTTTTAACAACCTCACTGTATAGCTTACCAGTACACCTAAAAACCTGTAATTATTGCAATGTATTCAGTTAATGTCTTCTCTGAACATCTATTTCTCTCTTTCAAGTGTTCATTATCTATTCTATTCCCAATTTCAAGGCCAGACTTTCCAGATAACCCCACTAGCCAATATTTGAGAGATAGCATCATTATTTATTCCATGTTCTTTAGCAAATAAAAATTCCTCTAACATTCTTCTCATACATGTCATGACAACATTGATTGGCTCATTACGGAAATCGTTAAGCACTTGTTTCTGCTTATTTTGGTTATTCAGTCCATCTCTATCAAACAACTATGAATCTGTTAAATCTGGTTCATAATCCAGAAGCGTGTAAAGCATACTGATATTTGTCAGCGTCAATGTTGGCAGAATTATTAAAATTGTCAATATCCTGAACTGGATTCATATATTTACTGTCAATGTTTAATTCCATTTCGATATTCCTTCACTTGTCTCATATCTTCATCGTTATCCTTAAATACTTCTACTTCATTTAATACATTAGTCAGATTTTTCTTATGTTTGTTGCTCCTCCTTTCTCTCAAAACAATAGATTTACTCTTAATCAAAGTAGGAGTGTCCATAGAACTCTCTCCTTCATCACAGCAAACACATTTACTACTTCTTGTCATAATATAATTCTCAGGAGTTCTCCTTCTTGAAGGCAGAGCTGTCAACATCCAAGTCACATTCCAAGGCCCTGCCAGAAACAGCCATAGCCCAATCAGCACTGCATTGTTCGACAGAAGGAGTGTCATGATGCTTAATACTGTCAAATTTGGCCCCCTTCAGTCTTTAGCTTATTACCTTACTTTAAGACTTTTTTAAATAATCAAAAGGAACCCTTACTATCAGAATTCCACTGTCTTCCACATGTTCATTAAAAAACCCATTCACTGTATTTACTTCATCATTACTTACAAAAGGCTCAATCTTGGCAAGCTCTTGAATTTTAACAGTGGATTTCCTATTTGTTTTGTTACTCTCCCCAACACAGTATCTTTGTTAGCACTAATTTTATTAATTTATGCTTATTTATCAAAATTCAATCTCAGTGCCACTACAATTTCCAAAAATCACTTCTTTTAAGCTTGCCTTTAAGTTTAATTATATTTCCTCAGATTCCAACCCTGACACATAGAACAGTAAGGTTGTTCTCATTAATAAAGGTCCCCCAGTCTCTAAGCATCGGGATTTTAAATTATAGCTAGATAAAATTTTAAGTATTTACGTTATGCTTTAGCATAGGCGAACAATCAACTAACCATTAAAATGAAGAACGTTTTGACTGTCAAAATAAACTAGTGTCTATAAGTAGTTAAATACTACATGATATTTTGAAAAATACACTGAACCCCACCACAATCCAACCCCGTCAAAAAGATGACCACCGAGAATATCAAATAACTACTTAATACCATTTAATTTATCAAATTGCATTCACTTTTTTTTTTATAAATTTCACAGGTTGTAGTTACTTTTAGCTTTCTGTGGTTGCTGTCTCAGATTAAAATCTGTTTGTTTTCTGTTAGATTAGGTTGAGCAAAAGAAATATATTTTTGTTTTCAGAATGTCATAATAATTCTAAATGAATAAAAACAAGGAATATCTTATTAAAATACCTAATACATAATTATAAATTTACAGTATTGAATTGTGTGATTAGAATATGTAAATTTTCATGCCTTTGTTTAAGTTTAATGCACTCTTATTTTGTGTATTTATTTTAAATGAAAATTTCTTTTAAATTTTAGTTAGCAGAATATGGTTTATGCACTGGTCATGAACCTGATTCATATGAATTCAGCTCATTAGGAGGATGGGTTGCTACAAGAGCATCAGGAATGAAGAAAAATCTTTATGGGAACATTGAAGATATGTTGATACATGTGAAAATGGTAACCCCTATTGGAGTGATAGAAAAGAATTGTCAGGTATTTATTTATTTATTTATTTGTGCGTGTGTATGTGTGGGAGGGGGGGGTAAATGCATAAGTCCATAGAAAGAGATAAAGGTAGCCATAGTTACACTAAGTTTTCCTCCTGATAGTATATAATTATTTGTGCTAAGTTAAAATTCAAAAAGTTTGTATCAGGATATTTGAAATGTTATGACATTAAATATAGAACCAACTTCATTTTTAACTCTAAATCACTTGAACTCGCATGCGCACACACAATGACATTTTCTATTCAAAAAGTACAAAACTAAGATAAAAGGAATTAATAAGAACAGGTAAAGATAATTGAGCTCTCAAGGTGATGTTTTGGGACAAGTGTAAATGTGTTTTGGAACCAATGTAGACATGCTCCCAAAGGATAATGCAGAGAGTACATCCAGTATCCACACCAGTTGACCCAATTTTATTGATTGGATAGCATTGTCAAGTTTCTTAATTGGTTAAATAAATGTCTGTGTTAACCTCTTAGTCGATTGTAGAATATCCAGATAGCATCCCATGCTGTACATTTTTCAGCATCTTTAGAGTAACAGTGGTATTCAATCTCAATTTCTTTATGAGATCATTTGTCCTAATATCTTCCAGAGACTCCATCTCAATTGCAATACCCTTGTCAGGTAATCTTCACATTCTCCTAATTCGTGCCCCTTTAAGTGAATTTTCCATGATTTTAGAGACCCCTTTTTTTGTGATTCTCTGCTTCGTGGTTGGTAAGTCTGATAGTTTGGAGCACATGATGGTCTTAACATAAGAAGCAGTCAAGTTGGGTAATATAAAGTGGGCATGGTGGGTGATAACACACTGGAACTTTTTGGTTACAGTAGGCATTTTTCTTTAATCATTCTCCATCATGTGGGCCGCTATACATGGTGAGGGGACCTTTCAATGATGATGATGCTGGTCCCCCAGATTAGCATCACTGGAATTCAGTGCTGTCAGTCTAGATTCCAGGCTAAAAACCATACACTGCAAACTGTGGAAATTTGGAAAGGGGGATCTGGTGGTTAAGGGGACCAGCTTAACCACCAGATCCCACCAGATAAATGTGTGAGAGCCATAGTTTCCATTTACTGTGATTGTATTGGTGGGAGACACTAATGTCATTCTCTGTATTCACAAGATAACACAAGATATTGTAGGCTGACTCACGTTTTCAGGAGCTCACATTTCTCTGTTCGAACAGAAATTTTGTGAGGCGGCATAACATGAGCAGAGAAGCACATTTCTGGAGGTCACTACTATAAAACAATTTGCACTTTCCGGTTTATTGGGTTTTTCTGTTGGTGCAATCTAATTATAAATGGGTAGTAATTGTCTCATTTGTGCATACCATGTTCATCATTATTGATTGCTTTTCTTTTTTACTGTTTTAAATTTTACAATCCAAAAAAAAAATAAAATGTCAGTGAAGAAATATTAATCAAGCAAAACATATCTTGTCTAGGTAAGTGCTATATTTACTATAATGTTTATTTATTTATTAGAAATTTAAGATATTTAAACCTGTGTTAGCAATTTTGTTGTGGGTTTCTAACTTTTGTTAGTGTTTTACTTACAAGACTGAACATTTTTATTTATTATTATTTTTTTTTTGAGTGCTCTGCCCCTATCCCTATTTTTCCCATTAGCCCTGTTGTTTTTAATACGCGAAATACCATAACGCGGAGATTTTTAGGAACACATATACCACGTTATAGCATAACTGACTGTACAGCATAGTTGGTACGTTACCCTGGGGTTACGCTACCCATAGCAGTACTCTGCATTTGTCAGTGTTAAACTTAAGTTGCCACCTCTCAGCCCATCTGCGAAACTTTTCCAGATCCTGTTGCAGTAGTGTACTATCATTAACAATCCTGCCAACCTTCATATTGTCTGCAAATGTAGACATTAAGCTCGATATACCTTCATCACTATCATTGATAAATATAGAAAACAACACTGAACCCTGTGGGAACTCCACTAATAACATTAGTCCATGCAGAGCAGTGTCCATTGATTACTGCTCTCTGTCTTCTCCCACTCAACCAACCGTGTATCCATAGCACAACTTTCCCTTAATGCCATATTGTGCCAATTTGTACAATAGTCTTAGATGTGTAACAGTGTCAAAAGCATTCCTGAAATCCAAGTATATGACATCAAAATTATTTTCATCCAATTCCTTTGTGACCGCATCATAGTATCCAATCAAATTAGTCAGACAAGACTTCCCCTTAGCAAACCCATGCTGTGTCTGAACTGAAACTGCAGTCCAGACTTATTACATGCTTCTTTCTAGATGATTCATTCAATGCTTCTTTAACCAGTGACTCCATTATTTTCCCTGGAACAGAAGTCAAACTAACAGGTGTGTAATTACTCGTCACTGTTTGATCCCCCTTTGTGCATTGAAGATACATTTGTGCATCTCCAGTCCATGGATACTTATCCTGAATCCAAGGATGCTTTCATAATTATGGCTAAGGGTTTGCTTACTTCCTTTGCTGCATCCTTTAATATAACTAGATTGATCCCATTCACCCCTAGTGCCTTTCTTAGGTTTAACTTCAACAATTTCTCCTCCACTTTGCTCTCAGTCATTACAGAATCATTTAGCTCCCTGTTAGAGATTGATACACTTCAGGCCTCCACTTCCTTGCAGAGTTCATCATGCATGAATGTAGATGCAAAATACTTATTCAGTTTTTCAGCTATCTGAGCAGGACCATCAACAGTCGAACCATTGATATCAAGTGGACCAGAGTTTACATAAGTAAAAGAGTCATTGCTGTCTTCTAAGTTTCTAATCTAAGTTTCAGAAAGGCAAATCTCCTTTCTTTTTTCCATTTAACTAATATACTAACTTTTACACCACTTGGTCACTCTGGCAGCACTGCGTGGCAGGGCCAGTAACCTTGGAGAAGAAATCCAGTCTCCCAGGGCTGAAAGGAGAAAAGATGGATAACAATACTTTTAGATTTCCACTTTTAGAGCCCTCGAGCTCAAAACTAGCGACAAATCACACTGATGATGACTTTTCTCAACTCGAGAGTTGAAAACAAATCCTCAAGAGGAGATACCAGCATTCTCCATACTGCACTCTACATCAGACCCACCACTGAGTAAACTGTCCCCATTCCTTGTGCAGAAATGCTTAGAGGCTGCCGCAGCTTCACCAAAATCAGTAAGGAGACTCCAGTCTCAGGATCTTCTGGTAGAGACCATGAAATCCCAGCATTCTACAAAGTTATTAAATATGACTACTTTCAGCGGACATCCAATAAAAGTCACTCCCCATGCCATCCTAAATTCCTCTAAGGGAGTAATTGCAGAATGGGACTTATTAACCGTATCAGAGGAGGAAATAGTGAAAGAGCTATGAGAACAAAGAGTCATTCAAGCCAGGAAAATCATGACTCGTAAAGATGGTACTCTTGTTCCAGCAAGGAGCATAATCCTTACTTTTAGCTCTCCCATTTTACCAACATCTGTCAAAGCAGGCTATCTTCATTGCTGTGTCTGATCTTACATCCCAAACTGAATCAGGTGCTATAAGTGCAAAAAATATGGATGCTCCCAGACTGCGTGTCCTCATGTCAATATGTCCTCAATTAGGACATATTGCCTCCCAGAGGTGAGGCAATATGTCCTAATTGAGGATCAAAGTAGCACAACCAATCTGATTGCAATGCTACCACTCCTCATTGCTCAAATTGTAAAGGTAATCATTCAGCTTTCTCCAAAATATGCAAACTATGGAAGCAAGGGGGGAAAAAATGCAGAAATATAAAGTAGAGAACAAAGTCACTTATTCAAAGGCAAGAAGAGAAATAATCAAAATGGAGCCAAAGCGTACATATGCCACAGCTGCTAAACAGGTCCAGTCAGTAAGTATTCAAACAGACATTACAGTTCCTCCTAATACATCTATCGCCAATTGGGTGTGATCCATGCTCACTTCTCCCAAACAGTGCCCTTCACAACAAAAAACTGAACAAGCCAGCAATACTCTAATTTCCATTCTAGCAATGTACCTTCAACAGTGAAACCAAAAGTTACAGAAACCCCAATGATGCAACCACGGATTTCAACCGAAATGGATATTGATCAACAGAATAATTCACATGATGGAATTTTAGAACTTCACGCAACCAGTGAGATGGATACTACATGTCTCTTCTTTCCTAAGAAAGACGGCGCCTCCGTAGCCAGGTGGGAAGGAGCAGCAGTGCGTAGCACACACTTCTTGATTAGACCGGGGTTCGAGCCCGTCACCACCAAATATGGAGGTTGCGGAAAGGTCAGGGAATGACCACCGCAAATCCCTGGAGCAATATGGCCTTAGTTGCTAATGCTCCTAAAAACCAAATAACAACATCCTAAGAAAGACAAAGGAAAAACAGAGAGGTATAAACTAGCTACAACCAAAAAGCAGTCAGAAACAAAAACAACTAACAAGAATGCATAATGGAAAGAATCCTTTAGTGGAATTGTAGAGGCTTTCGTAATGTAAAAGATGACTTGCATGATCTCATCAACTGCTATGAACCAACAGGTATATCCCTACAAGAAACCTATTTAAATCCACAAGTGTGTCCTATCATTAAAAATTATACCATCTTCAGAAGAGATAGGAGTATCGACTTGCCGGCCTGTGGAGACTTGGCAGTTCTTGTTAGAAATAATATTCCATCGAAACATGTTGCTCTTCAGATTCCTTTTGAGGTAGTGGCAGTGCATGCAGAAATTGGCATGACTATCACAATAGCATCTATATATATATTCCTCCAAATTCCTCATTCTCTTCAGATAATCGAGAAAATCTAATAGACCAGCTACCACCTCCTTTCTATCTGCTCGGAGACTTTAATGCTCATCATTCGCTGTGGGGATCTCCAACAATCGACAAAAGAGGTAAACTAATAGAAAATCTTTTTGATGTTTGTCAACTTACCCTTTTGAACACTGGTGAGCCTACCTATATTCATTTTTCTACATGATCCACGAGTGCAATAGACCTTTCAATCTGCTCGCCCTCCATATGTACCAATATGGAGTGGTCTGTCCTTGAAAATCCACTAAATAGTGATCGTCTACCAATTCTCTGCAAGCTGCAAAACTGGTAAACTCCCCTTTGCCAGTTTGCTCCAATTGGAAAGTTCATAGCGCACATTGGAATGAATACTCTTCAAACGTTCAGTTAGATGATGAAATAATCCAGCTCCAGCCTAGATTATGTCACACAACATATAACTAATCAAATATTGCAAGCTGCCAACTCTACAGTACCAAAATCCTTGCCTGGGAAACACAAACACAGTAATTACTGGTGGAATCCAGATTGTACATACGCTAAACAGGAAAAAAATAGAGCTTGGAATTTGTTTCGCAAATTCCCCACAACCAGTAACCTAATTAGTTTTAAAAGAATGAAAGCCAAGTTCTGCTAAATAAGAAGGAAAGCGAAAAAAGATGCATGGATTAGCTTTTCCTCTAGTATAAACAAGGACACAGATATCAGACTCATCTGGAAGAAAATACAAACACTTAATGACAAATGTCCCGAGCTTCAGTATTAAACTGGAAAAGGAAGGAGTTTTCCAGTCTGGCAGAAATTGCAAATGCCGTAGCATTTACAATTTCTGATCTTGTTGCACAAGTGATCACAATTAAAACTATTCTATTCCTCTGCATTACTAGTTACGTGCTACAATATTCTTGCCAAATCACCAATACAATAGTGGTACAGGTCATAACTTACAAAATCACTAGCTAAATTTAAGAAATAAGCAAATGAAGATGACCAAGACTGACTATTTAATCTATTTGCCAAACACAATTTAATATGTTAATCAAGAAGACAGTAAAAATTTCCAAATAAACTTATCCGTTTGGAGGAGCATAAAAATTCTGCATCTGGCACTTATAATCTCATTTCGAGACCAATCAACTTGTTGGGCTTGTGGGCAGAAGACAAGATGGCAGTGTTTCAGGTTGCTGAGAATGTGCTTGAGATCAGGCTAGTATTATATGGATGGAACAGCTTGTTTGGGGCAGCTCCAGTGGTGGGATTCAGCCAGTTCACACAAACCTGTTCCTAAAATTTCCTGAGTTCACCAAATCGGTCCCTAAAGAGCATTTCACACCGAACAGCATGCGAGCTATGCTACTTTTGGTCTATGTTCGGTTTTTATTTTTTTACCTTGAAAAGGGCAGAGTAAGGTGATAGAGAACCTGTTTTTAAAATTTTTGATTCCCACCACTGGGCAACTCACAGAATATTTTGATTATTTCAAGTTCATGTCCTGGACATTTGTCCACTATCATTTTTTCCACAGGTAGTTTCAATTCATCTGAAGTGAGTTGAGGTGCCTAGCCAGATAAATATGATGAGATCCTTGTAACAATGTTTCATTGTATATTCATTTCTGCCGCTGTGCCACCAGGGAGCAGCACAGATAGAATGTTAGCTGTGGTAGTCTCCCAGCCATAAATGATATTTCCATTGCCATTTTGGTGGATAGCACCTTTTGGGAGTTTATTGTAGACAATTTTGTTTGTGATATTCCAGGGGTCTATATTTTTTTCTGGGTTATGCCAGATACAGGGTTATGCCAGGAGTCATGCTTCTGTCACTCAGAAGCATGACTCCTGGCTTAAATGACTATGATGGAGTATAACAAACCCTTTACAGACAAATAGAATGAGCCAGATTTGACAACTTCTCCGTCTTAACATCATAATATAGTTAGTGATGACAAAAAGCTTCTCAATATTTTTGAAAAACCTCAATTTTTCTCCATCTTATTAATTTTTTCCATAAAATTTTAGCAAATTTCTGCTTATTTTCATTAATGAATTGGCTGCCTGGTTTGCTAGTCTGTCACAATATATAATATGTGTGTGTGTGTGTGTGTACATGCGTGCGCACGCATACGCACACGCTCACAGTGCAAAATAGAAATGATGTGAAATTTCAGAAGGTATACGTGCAAGGTTTTCTACGTATTTTAATATCTGAAAAGGTAAAATATTTTCTTTGTGTACTGTATATAGATGCAATTCAATTTCATACCCCCCCCTCCATTTGGGCATCTGCACGTGTGTGTGGTGAGGTAACATCTCAGTGATGCTGTGGGCTTGCAGATCCCATATTTTGGTTCCAGGGTTACATCATCGGAATCCAGCACATGCAGCTATGTGCTGTGACCTATGGAAACTTGGAAACCTTAATACACTACCTTGGCCCGTGCTTTGACAAGACAGGAGGTCCTGGACTGGCCCATCTGGGATCAATCAGGAGGTGGTTCTTACTGCTAGGGTCAACTGCATTCCAATAACTCTCCTTCCCTTTGGTCCTATGACAGTGCCAAAGCCTATTGGAAATGTGGATATGTTGCTCTAAACAAATTTGGCATCCCATTTGTGTACACGGTCCTGCTAGTTCACAAATGGGTATCCCCTCATAAGGTTCCATGGTGGGTGAAGTAATTATGGCATCAGAAATTTTTATTTTACTCTCATGAGTAATTTAAATCCTTTTTCTTGTTCTTCTTCTGAGGCTCCCAAAAAGGCCCCTACCGCATCAATCAGATGATACTGATAACACTTCAGTAAGATAAGCCAGAACTGAAGATACACCATTATTGACACCACTTTTCCTCATTCTACTGGAGAGCAGATAATCAGGAAAATTCTACCCTTTTTCACCAAGAAAGGATTAGAAGGGTTGGCAGGATCTCCAACTTCTCTAAAATGACTGCATTCTGGAAACCTTTTTGAAGCTTCAGCCAAAAAAACATGCCCAACAAATCCAGAAAGCCCCATCGATAGGGGGAATACTTATCATCCTAACGTGTATATAAAACCATGAACCCTTCACATGATATCATATCAGAGTGAATCTTCTTTCTATTTCTGAAGAAGAGATCTGCTCTGAATTGAAATACCAAGGAGTGATGACTGTCAAGAAAATATCGATGCATTCCTACTTGAGTTCTCATCCTAATATTCAATGCCCTACAGCCTCCAACTTCCATCATGGCAGGCTACTTGAACTGCCCGGTTAGGATTTACATACCAAATCTGCTGAGGTGTTTTAGGTGTCAAAAGTACAGCCACTTGCAAACATCCTGACATGGTAACCTTGCCTGGACTCGGTGTGGTGCTAAAGATCACAAGAGCAATAAATGTCCAGCTCCAAAGCCAATTTATACAATTGACAAGGAGAGCATCCTTCATACACTCGAGCGTGTCAGAAGTGGAAGGAAGAGAAAGAAATCCAAAAATTGAAAACAGCTGAACATTTCTTACCAAGAGACCGAGAAATGCTTTTCGGGAGGGGGGGTGGAAGCATATGAGGAGGCCATAAAATAGAGCACATGATCAAAAATAATGAGATCTCTACAGACTAATAGATTAATAGTAGTGGCTGGCAGAAGTGAAAATGATTCTTGCACTGCTTCTATTGGAATGAACAGCAGCAGCCTGGAAAACAAGGTGCAGGGGATCCTAGAGACTGTTGGGAGTCATTGCGGAACAAGTAAATATATAGGCTGTGTTAGGGTAGCCAAGAATAGGAACAGGTGCATGTATACTTGCGTGTACACCAAAGTTTGATAAATAAATTTGATGAATTTGATATGTTGGTCAAAACATCAAAGGCAGATATTTTTGGGATATCAGAGATGTGATATAAGGAATGCAGAATGGGAATTTGGGGAGTACAACATGTACAGGAAGGATAGACAGGATATGAAGGTAGGAGGGGTTATGCTATTAGTTAAGAAACACATAAAATCCAAGGAAGTGAAGCCAGTCGACATCGCTGGACAGTGCAGTGTCGAGTCAGTTTGGTGTGACACATTGGGAGATCAAAATTGAGAGTAGGAGTGTGTTATAGGCCTAATGACTCTGATGAGTATAATAAGAAACTGTACAGGGAAATAGTGTGGGCCAGTAAATCAGAATATCTTATAATGGGGGATTTTAATTTCCCAGATATTGACTTGTGAATATCTGGGAAATTAAATTTGTGAGTTGGTCACTCACATACTAGCAAGGCTTTTGTGGATTTAGTGAATGATTGTTTTCTACATCAGCATGCTTGGAAGGCAACTAGAGAGAGTAACACTCTTGATCTGATTTTCAGTAGTGATTCTTTATGCATTAAGAACCTGCAGATAAAAGAACCACTAGGTGGCAGTGATCACAGTGTGCTGAAGTGGGATTTATTCAAAGAGGTAACTACCATCGGGGGTAAAGGGAAGGGTTTTTGCTTTCGTAAAGATGACTACGGTGGTCTGAGACAGTATTTAAATTCTATACAGTGAGATCAACTGATTATGTTACCAACAGCAAATTCAAAATGGGAAGCATTCAAGGAATTAATCTTGAAAACTACTAGGCTTTTCATACCAACTAAGAAAGGTTTAGGCCTAAATGGATGTCAGATGAATTAATGAAACATGTGGCAGAGAAGAATGCATGCGATACATATAAATTAACAGGTAACATGGAAGCCTATGATAGATATAAGCTGGTCTGTAACCAAGTCACAAAGGAGGTTAGGCAGGCAAGGCAGATTATGAGAAATATTTGGCAAAGGATGCAAAGGAAAACAGCAAAGAATTCCTTACTTATGTAAACTCTAAAATAAAGGGGATGAATCAGATTGGTCCACTTGATATCGATGGTTCAACTGTTGATGATCATGCTCAGATAGCTAACAAACTAAATGAGTATTTTGCATCTACATTCACACATGAGAAGTTATTCCGGGAGGAGAATGCCAGAGGTGAATTAAACTCTGGCAGTGAGCTGGTTGATTTTGTAATAATTGAGAGCAAAGCGGAGGAAAAATTGTTGAAGATAAACATAAGGAAGGCACCTGGGGTGGATGGGATTTATCCAGTTGTATTAAAGGAGGCAGCAAAGAAAGTAAGCAAATCCTTAGCCATAATTATTAGAGCTTCCTTGGACTCATGGAAGGTACCAATGGACTTGAGATGTGCAAATGTGACACTATTCACAAAGGAGGATCAAGGAGCAACAAGTAATTACAGACCTGTTAGTTTAACTTCTGTTCCATGGAAATTAATGGAGGCAGTGGTTTAAGAGGCACTGCACGTTCATCTAGACAAGACTTCAGTTATAGCTCAGACACAACATGGGTTTGTTAAAGGGACATCTTGTCTGACCAATTTGATTGGATACAATAATGTGGTCACAAAGGAACTGGATGCAAAGAATAATTGTGATATCATATATTTGGATCTTAGAAAGGCTTTAGATACTGTTGCACATGGAAGACTGCTAACCAAATTGGAGGCAAACTGCTGCTATGGATAAATAGTTGGTTGAGTGGGAAAAGACAGAGAGTGGTAATCAATGGACACTGCTCTTCGTGGACTAATGTCTTTGTACACAATCAGATCACCTTCTAGGTGCCTTGTCTCCAGATACTGCAACTTCCAGAATTTAAGCCTCTCTTGATAAGAGAACTCCTTTGTTCCTCTCACCAACCTTGTTGTTCTTCTCTGTATTTGTTTTAGCAACTCTAGATCTTTCCTAAAATGAGGTCACCAGAGCTGTGCGCAGTACTCAAGGTGTGGGCTGACCATTGCCGTATACAAAGGTAGACTTGAGATGCCAAGTTCCAAAATGATTTAAAACCATATTAAAACTAACTTTTAAGTTGAAAATCGATTATTTTAAGAAATAAACTCGTTATTGCTGGTTGGTCATTGGGAATGTAGTGTGCAGAACCAAAATTTTTCTGGTGATCCACCAGTGTGGATAGGCTACACTTGGATGATAGATTACATAGTGGTGCAATTGATTGATTCTTCAAAACTGAAATGATGTCATCGTGAAAATTGGAAGGAGATAAATCAAAAGAAATAAACAGAGGATATTTGCACTGCGCTGAATTTGTGTCCATCTGATGATGTTTACCAGCAAGTCCAGGAATACACATATTGGTGTCCCCTGTTAGCTCTGTCAGAGCCGGCACTGCTATGGAAGAGCTTGAAGTTAATATTTTTACAAACTTAACTGTCCTGATCCAGTTGTGATGAAGTGTTTCGAGTAATTCTCTGGGACCAACAATTCTCTATTATCTTAATTCCCTTTTTCCTTGTACAGTTTACCCTGGAGTTAGAGACATGATGGTCCACCATGTAGGCTCATGCCTTAACTTCTGTTTTTAGAAAGCCCATCCATGTTAGCAAATTTACCAGCTATAGGTATGCACATCCCTGGGCATTTATGGAGTACTGCTCATGCTTTTAGTTGGGTGTAGTCCCATTTCAGTTTAATAGAATACAGGGACAACGAAGTTGTTGGAGTAAGGGTGAATACCAATGTCACACTTTTGATAGGATTTGAGCTACAAGCTCAAGATTGCTGCCTTTCAACAAAATTCCCCTCCCGTTGTAACACAAAATTATTGTCTACTGTCTACATCTCCCACTATCCGAGTGTTTGTACCATACCAGGGTATTACAGAGCTGTCATATTAGATGCATATAACTCCATGGCAGGAAATTGCAATCCCATATTATTACTGAAAATTCCAATTGCTACGCTTATGCAAATTGGTTTTATTTACTGCATAAGGTGACCAGATTGTTGTGGAGTTTGTTACATTGGTGAAAATGGCAGAAGGCTGGAAAATCACATCCACGAGGGTGAAGAGGCTATTGGCACTTCCAATTTTGCTCGATCTGCTGTTGCTGAATATTACTGGAATGAACAGAATCATAAGCTTTACCCCTGGCAAATAGTGTTGACATTATTGACCACTCGCAACTTATTTTTGTTTATTTATTTTAATAGATATGATAGAGATCTATTAAGTGCTCGATAATTCCTATATTCTATTATATTATGAAAACAACAGGGATTACCTTTATTTTTGATATAGGATGCTTCTTTTCCAACCAACTCTCCTAGTCCAACATGCTAACAATTCTTTGTGAAGGTGATATAAATTTTACAAAAAATGTGAAACATCTTCCCCACTGTCAGAACCATAGTGTTCAGACCCCTCACTCTCAATATTGAGCACTCAACCCAACTTCTGTCTTCAAACACCATACCTTTGCCAGCAAGGAAACCGTTACGTAGATTGACATTAAAATTAAATTTTGAAGGTCTAAAAAGCTTAATAAATATGGAGTGATTATTCTCTTTGTTCCTGTAGATTGATATTAAAATTAAAATTTAGGGGTCTAAAAAGCTTAATGAATATGGGGCGATTATTCTCTTCATTCCTTGTCGGACTAGAACTTTTCGAAGTTCACAGGAATAAGAGCAACACACAATTAATCTGAAACTTTTGTCTTACATTGTAATGTTTGTTCTTCACGCATGTGTATAAGTGACCAATCGTCAGATAATAGGAATGGTCTATTTATATCGCTTTCGCAAAGAATTGTTAGTGCGTTGGACTAGAAGAGTTGGTTGGAAAAGAAGCATCCTGTATCAAAAATAAAAGTAATCCCTGTTGTTTTCATAATATAATAGAATATAGGAATTATCGAGCATTTAATAGCTCTCTATTATCAAATCTATTAAATACCACAGTTTGTTGACTTTACACTTAGCTTCTCCCTCTCTGCTCAAAATTCAAAATTTGATTGCCACCTTTTAGATCTATACTTCACGCATACATTTATACCGACTTAATTTACCACTCAAGTCATACATTAAGAAAAGAATATTACTAGAGAAAAGAATATCCTAGACCTCATCATCACACATGAATCAGATGACATAACAGGGCTGACAGAAGAGGAACCAGTAGCAGGAAGTGATCATGGAGTTTTACGGTGGATGATGACGAGAGAGGTAGCAGAAGTAAAAGGCAAAGGAATGGGTTTTAATTTCAGAAAAGGAAATTACGATGCCTTAAGATACTACATGGCCTCTATTAACTGGATAGATATCATGCAGAGAATGAATACAATTGAACTGTGGTACGCTTTTAAAACATTAATCACAGATGCCTTGAATGCGTATATACCATTAAAAAAATACTCCACGAGAAGGGTTCCAAGTTGGATGAATAGTGAAGTTGCCACATTACTTGAGCAAAAAAAGGTGGCATGGAAAGGTTACAGAGCAATAAAAAGTACTGAAGCCTATAACAGCTATAGGTGATGTGTAATAGAGCCACAGGAAAGGTTCGACAGGCAAAGGCAGTTTATTGGAAATCACTAGCAAACAGAGCAAAGAGGGTGGATAAAGAATTCTTCACATATATAAATGCCAAGAAGAGCAGGACAATCCAGATCGGACCTTTACGTAAGGGAAAGGGGATAGTAATAAATACACCAGCTGCCGTTGCAGATGAACTCAACAGTTATTTTGCATCGATATTTACAAGTGAAAGGCCTTTTGTGGCAATGGGAAATTGTGGGAGCGAAGTTAAAAAATATGTAATTAATGATATTGGAATTTCGCAAGATTATTTAATGAAAAAACTTTTGAGCCTACAGACCAGTAAGGCTCCTGGAGTTGATGGAATATACCCAATAATCTTAAGAGAGGCAGCAAGCGAGTGCATTGAACCATTGAGGCTAATTATGCGAGCATCACTAGACTCTGGGGAGACTCCCTTGGATTGGAAAAGTGCAAATGTATCTCCCATACATAAGGGTGGGTCTAAAAGTGAAGTTGGAAATTATCGACCTGTCAGTCTGACTTCAGTAGTAGGGAAAATCATGGAGGCAATGATCAAGGGTGGAATTCAGGATCATTTTGATCGAATTGAAATTCTCAAGGATACTCAGCATGGTTTTGTAAAGGGAAAATCATGTTTAACAAATCTGGTTCGCTATTTCGAAAGGGTCACTCACGAGCTGGATTTAGGGAATAATTTCGACATTGTTTATTTAGATTTCAGCAAAGCTTTTGACTCAGTCTCACATGAGTGGTTGCTTTATAAGCTGGAATTACTGGGAAAATCCTTAGATGGATAGAAGAATGGCTTCAGGGCAGGAGGCAGAGGGTTGTGATAAATGGCTATTCCTCAGATTGGGTTGATGTAAGAAGTGGGGGTTCCCCAAGGATCAGTATTAGGACCACTGTTGTTTTTAATTTTCATAAACGACATTGATGAAGAGATAGAGGGCATGATGTCTAAATTTGCAGATGATGTTAAAAATTGGTAGAGTAGTTAATGATCACTGTCAAGCTGAGCTTCTTCAGAGAGACCTAGATAGACTTCAGGAATGGTCAGAAAAATGGCAGCTGTGCTTTAATCCAACAAAGTGTAAGGTATTACACCTGGGAAACAGTAATCCCAAAAAAACTTATTCACTTCGTGGAGTTCAACTAAACCCAGTACTGGAGGAAAGGGACTTGGGTGTTACGATATGGTCAGACATGAAATTCTCTGAGCATTGTAAACAGGTTGCAAGGAAGGCCCATGGTGTCATCGATAGGACACCATGGTTGCAAGGAAGGCCCATGGTGTCCTATCGATGATCTATCGAACTCTTGCAAGTAGAGATAGGGACGTGATAATTCCATTATATAAGGCTTATGTTAGACCACACTTGGAATACTGTGTTCAAGTATGGAGACCGCACCTAAGGATTATGGAGACTTTCGAGCTTCTTGAAAGGGTGCAAAGAAGGGTAACTCGCCTGGTGAGATCAGTAAAAGGGCGTCCTTATGAAGAAAGACTTCGAATATGTGCGTTGCAGAGTTTGGAAACTAGACACCTTAGAGGAGATTTGATTGAGGTGTTTAAGGCTCTGAGAGGCATCAGTAAAATGAATGAGGACAAAATTTTCAAGATTATAAATGATGCTAGAACTAGGGGACATAAATTCAAGTTACAGGGGGAAATGTTTAGATTGGACTGCAGGGAGTTTTATTTTAGCCAGCGAGTTATAAATTACTGGAATAAGTTGCCTTCATGGGTGGTAGAGGCCGACAGTTTGGGGAAATTCAAAGGTCATCTGGATAGTATTTTCGGGTAAGGGAAGCACATAGGATGATAGGTTTAATTTCCTTTTTTTTTTTTTTTTTAATTAATTATTATTATTTAGTTTTTTATTTTATTTTATTTTATTTTATTTTTTTTTTTTTTGGCTGGTGCAGCATAAGCCATAGGCTTTCTTGCACCATGCGGCCGTTACTAATACTAATTAATATACAACACTATGGTCGAATAGTTAACAGGGTTAAAACAAGACTCTACTAGAATTAGATTGAAATATGCGGCCCAAAAATATCATATCCAGTTTTTAAAACAATGTCTTTCTCAAAATTTAATCCTGAAATTTGCTAAATTTCGGCTAAGTTTAAAAATCGAAGGAATACAAAATTTAGTTCGAGCAACATAGTAAAACTAGCTTTAAAATCTCGATTTAACCGTAAAAAGATATATTTTAAACAGGCTCAATGATATCACAGTGTTTTTAAAAAACACCTAAACATTATTGATTGGAATAATCTAAAGCTAGCCATTCAATTAAAAATTGATGCCCAGTCCCTCACATTAGAGAATAGACATATCCTAAAATTACAAGCCCTTAGGTGTTTTCCATATAATAGAGGTCATTATTCATCACACAATCGTTTTGAGAATCATAGTGGATATCAAAACACCAATAATCCAGATAAAAATTCCTACACATTTCCCAATAGAAATCTACCACATATTAATGACTTCCGGGCGAACAAACAAATAGATAATGTCTATTTACACAATGGTTCCCATAACGATCCTAATCCATCAGATAATGTAAAGAACTTATCATCTATTATGCTAACTTCTCAACAAATAGCTCTATTAAATAAAGGTTTAAATTATAATTTACCGCCACGATCCCCCCCCCCCCCCCCCAAGAAACAAATTATTATTGATCTTGAGTTTGCTCTTAGAGACCTGCCCCTAAAAACATATTAATCCAACAGACTAATCGAATCATAAACCAAACTATCCCACCAAGATCAAAACTACATAGAGGAGAAGCTAAAGCTTCACACAAACTTGGACAAAATCACGATATCATTATTCAAAAGGTCGACAAGGGTGATACAGTAGTTATTCTCAATAAAGGAGATTATATAAATAAATTATACACCATCATTTCAGACATGACGACATACGAGGAAGTTGAACCTTCTGAGTTCAACATTCTAGTGAATAAATATAACAAAATGCTCACTATTTCTAGGAAAGATGACCACATCACTATGGCCCAGCTCAAACAAATTAAAGCCTGCACTTACAATATCTCAACCTTATTCGGCCAAGTAAAATTACACAAAACAGAATACCCAATATGTCCATTCGTGTCATATAAGAATTCAGCTTTTGCTTCCTTAGCCATGTTCATCTACCCAATTCTAAAACCACTTAGAGAACTCCTAACATATAACATAAAAAAACTATGATGCTTTATTCATGAACCTTAAAGATCTCCATATAAAGGAGGATATGAAGTTATATTCACTGGCTGTTGCTTCACTATACACCACTAATGTAAATGTACCGTATGCCTAAGACATAAGTTTAAGTAAGTCTGTGCCTACTTAAACGATGATAACATAAAAATTAAAAACACTAGACTTCCTAAAGACAGAATCTTCGAACTAACGAAACTATTAGTAAATGCTGATTACATTCTCTTTCCTCCCAATGAGCCTAAACATCAGTGGACTCATTGCCGAGCTATACTTAAATAAATTAGAAAAGGTCCATCTTGATCCATTTATACCATAGATCACACATTATGGAAGATATCTGGATGACATCCTAATTATCACAGATCATTTGATCATAAACAATATTCTACAGGTTTTTAATAACATCCATCAGAGATTAAAATTTGAATTAGAAATTGAAGCAGAAACCCACTCCATAAATTTCCTTAATTTTACCGTACATAGATTAGACTAAAAACTGAATTTTAATATATATATAGAAAACCCACTAATAAGGGGTTGCTTTTGCATTTCCACAGTTATTATCCCCCAGCCATACAAAAAATTAGTCATGCTGAATCAATTTCTAATGCCTTTAAATATTCTTCCATTCAGATTTCTCTAACAACAGAAATAAATGAATTAACTAGAAGATTCTCAAATAGGGGTTACCCGCTAACCTATATAAATAAAGTTAAAATATTAACATGTGAAAAAATAAATAACAACAACCTCGCAACAAACATTGCACAAAAATCCAACAAGACCAAAATACATTTCATTACCATTCCATATGTCGCATATTGGTACAATAAACTTAACCAAATATGCAGGGGAACCGACATGAAAATTATAGCAAAACCCATGAATAAATTATACACATTCTTCAGAAATCGACCATCAAACACTACATTCCAATCACAGCATGACCTCATAAACAGCATCCCATGCAAAAATTGTGACGCCGTTCATGTAGGATCTACCATGGGAGTGGCACAGCTTCGAGCAAAACAACACAAAGCTTCATTTCGGGTGGTCGTTCAAATGCTTCGGAACTTTCATTTCACGCAATAAATGAACGACATTCATTTGGCTTTAATGAAACAAAAATAATAAATATTCAACATAACTACCACAAATTACTTATTGCAGAAACCCTAGAGATGAAACTGTGAAAATTCAATCGATATCCATAGACCATGCCTATTATCCGATGATTGGTCACTTATATCACTTATAAGCACAGGTGAAGAACAAACATTACAACATAAGACAAAAGTTTCAGATTAATTGTGTGTTGCTCTTATTACTGTGAACATGACACTTCGAAAAGTTCTAGTCCTACTTAAAGAATGAAGAGAATAATCATCCCATATTCATTAAGCTTTTTAGATCCCTAAATTTTAATTTTAATGTCAATCTATGGGAACGAAGAGAATAATCGCTCCATATTTATTAAGCTTTATAAACCTTCAAAATTTAATTTTAATGCCAATCTACATAACGGTTTCCTTGCTGGTAGAGGTATGGTGTTTGAAGACAGAAGTTGGGTTGAGCGTTCAATATTGAGACCGAGGGGTCGGAACATTACGGTTCTGACAGTGGGGAAGATGTTTCACATTTTTTGTAAAATTTATATCGCCTTCACAAAGAATTGTTAGCGCGTTGGAAAAGAAGCATCCTATATCAAAAATAAAGATAATCCCTGCTGTTTTCATAATTTATTTTAATAAAGTTCAGTTGGTCATCCCAAGTAATTTTATTGTAGCTAGGTGAGATTAGGGCCCCCCCCTCTCTCTCTCTCTCTCTCTCTCTCTCTCTTTCTCTGAATGCATCTGTAATTGTTGGTATTTAAAATTTTCTCCCATTTTCAATTAACTGATATAAAATAAACATTTTTTTACAGCAATTAATGAATGAAAACTCCTGATTCATAAGTGTTTTCGATAGCGTTGTTCATCAGAAAGTATATTACCATATAATCTTTTAATTAGAAATGATACAGTTGGGAAACTGAATATTCCTCAATAAAGAGCTCCTGCATTACTACAAAAACCATAAATGAAATAGATGTCAGCATACCCAAATGCTGTTTCAAAGTTCTGAGAATGCTTGATCAGACCATAACATGTACATGCAGGCAGGCAGCATTGCTGCTGCTAGTAGCTGAATTGTGAAATGACTAATATCTCCCCACCAATCTGGAATTAGACCCATGTACTTTTTGTTTAAAATCACTCAAAGAATTAAATCTCTGAAGTTTATCAAATTGGAAAAATTGAGAAACCTGTTATTAGCATTAGCATTAGCATTAGCAGAGGCATATGATGCAAGAAAGCAAGCTTATTCAGCATCAGCCAAAAAAAAAAAAAAAAAAAAAAAAAAAAAAACACCCACTCCCATTTCACCCCTCCGTTCGTTCGAAATACCTGTCCAGTTGAGCTTTAAATTTGTTTAGGCTATCAACTTCAACAACAAGTGATGGAAGTCGGTTCCACCAACCAACCACCCGCTGGCCAAAGGCAAATTTCCGCACATCTATCCGACATCCGTCCTTCCTCAATTTGAATTTATGCCCTCTGAGGTGATTATTCTGAGAAAGATGAAGAATCCCATTGGCATTGAGCATGCTCAAACCATTCAAAGCCTTATACACCTCTATCAGATCACCTCGCCGGTGCCTAGTCTCCAGACTCTGTAATTTGCAAAACTTAAGCCTTTCTTCGTAAGAGCAACCCTTTGTTCCATTTACTAATCTTGTTGCCCTTCTCTGTACCCGTTCCAGCAGCTCTACATCCTTCTTGAAATGAGGCCTCCAGACCTGTATACAGTACTCAAGATGTGGCCTTACCATTGCCTTATACAAGGGAATAATCACCTCCTTATCCCTGCTAGAAAAATTCCTGTATATCATTGACAAGACACCATGCGCTACTCTTGCAGCTCGTCTGCACTGCTCAGAGAACTTCATATCTGCCTGCACAATTACCCCCAGGTCCTTTTCATTCTCCACCACTGTCAGTGTAGTACCGCAGAGTTGATACGTTGCTCTGGGGTTACTGTTTCCCATATGCAGCACTTTACATTTGTCGATGTTAAACCTCATTTGCCACCTCTCAGCCCATCTGTTCAACCTTTCCAGATCCTGTTGCAGCAGCATAGCGTCAGTATTGTCCTTAACGACCCTGCCAACCTTTGTATCATCTGCAAACTTGGACATTAAACTTGATATCCCATCATCAATATCATTCATAAACACCGAAAACAACAACGGACCCAACACTGAACCTTGAGGAACTCCACTAATAACATTAGTCCACGTTGAGCAGTGTCCATTGATTACCACTCTCTGTCTTCTGCCACTCAACCATCCCCTTATCCATAGCAGCAATTTGCCTCCAATGCCACACTGCTCCAATTTGTGCAGCAGTCTTCCATGTGCAACAGTATCAAAAGCCTTTCTAAGATCCAAATATATAATATCAAAGTTATTCCCTGCATCCAGTTCTTTTGTGACTACATCATAGTATCCAATCAAATTGGTCAGGCAAGACCTGCCCTTAACAAAACCATGCTGCGTCTGAGCTATAACTGAATTCTTGTCTAGATGATCCTGCAGTGCTTCTTTAACCAGTGCCTCCATTAATTTACCTGGAACAGAAGTTAAACTAACAGGTCTATAATTACTTGTGTCAGCCTTTGATCCTCCTTTGTGAATTGGGGTTACATTTGCACATCTCCAGTCTATGGGCACCTCCCCTGAGTCCAAAGAAGCTCTCATAATTATGGCTAGGGGTTTGCATACTTCCTTTGCTGCCTCCTTTAATATAACTGGATAGATCCCATCCACCCCAGGTGCCTTTTTTATGTTTATCCTCAACAATCTCTCCTCCACTTTCCTCTCAGTTATTACAAAATCATCCAGCTCACTGCCAATGTTTACTTTACCTACATCATTCTCCTTCCTGAATAACTCCTCATGCGTGAATGTAGATGCAAAATACTCGTTTAGATTGTTAGCCACCTGAGCAGGATCCTCAACTGTTGAACCATCAATATCCAGTGGACCAATCTGATTCATCCCTTTCCTTTTCGAGTTCAAGTATGTAAAAAACTCTTTTCTGTTTTTCTTTGCATCCTTTGCCAAGGATTTTTCATAGTCTGCCTTTGCCTGCCTAATCTCCTTTGTGACTTGGTTACAGACCAACTTATATCTATCATAGGCTTCCATGTCACCCATTAATTTGTATGTATCCCATGCATTTTTCTTCTCCGCCACATGTCTCATTAGCTCATCTGACAACCATTTAGGCCTAAACCTTGAACAATATTTCTTAGTTGGTATGTAAAGCCTGGTAGCCTCCAAGATTAGTTCCTTGAATGCTTCCCATTTTGAGTTTGCTGTTGGTAACATCATCAGTTGGTCCCACTGTATAGAATTTAAATACTGTCTCAGACCATCATAGTCGCCTTTACGAAAACAAAAACCCTTCCCTTTACCTCTGATGGTAGTTACCTCCTTGAGTAAATCCCACTTCAACACACTGTGATCACTGCCACCTAGTGGTTCATTTATCTGCAGGTTCTTAATGCATGAAGAATCACTACTGATAATCAGATCAAGAGTATTGCTCCCTCTTGTTGCCTCACGAACATGCTGATGTAGAAAACAATCATCCAATAAATCCACAAAAGCCTTGCTAGTGTGCGAGTGACCAACCCACAAATTCCAGTCAATATCTGGGAAATTAAAGTCCCCCATTATAAGACTCTCAGATTTACTGGCCCACTCTATTTCCCTGTACAATATCTTATTATACTCATCAGAGTCATTAGGCCTATAGCACACTCCTACTCTCAATTTTGATTTCCCTATGCTTATGTCGCACCAAACTGACTCGACACTGCCCTGTCCATCGATGTCGACTGGCTTCACTTCCTTGGACTTTATGTGTTTCTTAATTAATAGCATAACCCCTCCTCCCCTCCTGTCCTGTCTATCCTTTCTATACACATTGTATTCCCCAGATTCCAGTTCCGCATTACTTATATCTGTGTGACACCACGTCTCTGATATCCCAACAATATCTGCCTTTGATGTTTTGAGCAATACCTCAAATTCATCAAATTTATTTACCAAACTCCTAGCATTGGTGTACACGCAGGTATACATGCACCTGTTTCTATTCTTAGCTACCTTACACAACCCATGTGTTTACTTGTACCGCAATGACTACCAGCAGTCTCTGAAATATCCTGCATCTTGTTTTTCAGACTTCTGCTCATTTCAATAGAAGCAGTGCAAGAATCACTTCCACCTCTGCCAGTGGCTACTGTTAATCTATTAGTCCTTGTATCCCCCCCAACTAGCAGTTTTCCGACCCACCTAACACTGCCTCGACAGCATCAGCAAAAATTCTTGCACCCTTTCTATTTAAGTGTATCCCATCCCTGTAGAAGCAATCTCTCCTGTTAACAAGTACAGTCCAGGCTGAAAAAAATTCTACCCCTTGAGCCTTGCACAATCCCTCCAGGGCCGAATTGATCGACAAGGCTCTCATCATATACTCCCTCCTATCGTGTCTGGGCAGAATTGCAGACACTTTCAAGTTCAACCCTAATTCACGGCTTTTTTTCAACAGTGACCTGTACTTGCTAAGTAATTCCGCCGGTCTCCTACTCTTAATATCATTAGTGCCAACGTGTACAACTATATCACCTTTTGTGCCCTTAAAAGATGATATCCGCTCTACAACGTCATCAACCTTTGCCCCTGGCAGACATACCCTGGTCCTATTCCACCTATCCTTTTTACAAAGTATGTTCCCCGTTTCCCTGACAATAGAGTCACCAACAACTACTAGTTCCTGTGGGACCAGCGCATTCTGCCTAGGGGGCTGCTTCTGTGTTGCCTGATGACCAAGTGCAAGCTCTGGCGTTGATGTGGGCAGCTGAGAGCTTGATGGGCCCCTCAATTTATTTCCTTCGAGGGCATCCACCCTGTCCTTCAAGCTCTCATAAAGGCCCATAACAACGCTGAGTTGTCGCCTGATTTCCTTGCACTCCTTACATCGTGCACACACAAAGACATCCCCCTTGGCAGTATCATGTCCCGTACCCGACTGCTCCGCAAACATCAAGCAAACAGTGCATTTTAATAGACTGTGATTCAGAGGGCAACTGCCCCCCTCAGTTCTCCCCTGAACCACAGCACTCCCATTAGCTTGAGCCTTTTGCTTTGCTGCTCTGGTCAGAGTCATGATTCCGATTTAATTCAATAAAATTCAAAACAAAAATTAAATCCTTAAGTTATATCCCAAAACAGTTATGTTATATATATATTTTTTTCGGTATCTAGTGTTTTCTACGAGTTCCCTTTATACAACTTCCGTATCACGTGTACCACTATAGTTATGTATTAATTATTTGTTACGATTAAGTCGTTATATATATATATATATATATAGAGTTAAAAGTACAATTTAATTGACAATAAAGTTTATCAAGATTAATAGATTTACTGATTAATTGACAATATTATATTATGCACTATACGACACTAAGCTTATGCTATCGTGTAAAAATGGCGGGAATCACGAACGGTATTTCTACGGACTCGTAAGTATTGATTAGCTTCCAAATCTCGCTATCTCAATTTAGAATAAACTAAGGATCCTGACTAGGTCTATAATCTACTTATAGATGATAATTTGATATAACAGTTGGTTAATAAATCGACTAAATTTGGTTAAAAAAAAAATTTGGTTTGTGACACGTGGATTTGATACCGTTACCGATACTAAGTAATATCTACGAAATCTCTGTCTAAGTTAAACTTTAAACTAAGTATCGTAACTAGGAATATAAAGCTACTCTAGAAAATAAGTTAATATGACAATTTAAACTAATAAAGCAGAAAATAAATCAGGAAAAACTTCTCTGTTTGAAGAGCTTTAAGGAGCAATGGCCGCACAGGCTAACCTCGCACCCAGTTATATAAAAATTAAGTGACAAAGTTGAGCCAAGAACAATGTTAAGTAAAATATACATTTTAAATATACAAGTACTAAAGAGGGGAAACAAAATGAATAATTAATTTTGAAAACAAAAAGCTAACAAGGTGATGCCAAATAAAATTAAATTTTTAGCAGTTGTTTTATTCATAAAATGAATTGAAATTTGGCAACTATCCCTGTTTGTTAGTTGCCTCAAAGATTGCTGACACACACACACACACACACACACACACACACACACACACACACACACACACACACACACACACACACACACACACACACACAGCGTGTCTGAAAAGTTTGTTTTGGGCCTAAAAAAGTTTTTGTTTTAGTCTTAAAAAATTGAAATAAAGGTAAAATATTACCATTTAATCTTGAAAGTACATCCCTTGTAACTTGGTATATCTCTTTTTATGGTCATACAGCTTCTGGATGGCTCTGTTTTTAACTCCCTCATATGCTGATTTGGATCTCTGAAGTTCAGTCAAAATCTTGACCCTTCAGGTGGGATTTCACTTTGGGGAACTGAAAATAACCAGCAAATGCCAAATACAGTAAATACAGGGAATGGTGAAGTACTGAAGTAACACCCTTCTGTGCGAGAAACTGCTTGATGATCATGTTGTGTCAACATCATTTTTGTTCAAGAATTGTGGAACCAGAATGTCTTCAGAGTCAATGAATTTTCTCCATCCCATGCAGCTGATTGCCTTTTTGTTTCAGGTTTGTACGCAAAGCACCAGGAATTATCACTTTATCGTTTTTTTTAAAAATTCTGGATCTCTCTGCCATCTCAATCAAATCTCGACACGCAGCAACTCGTTCCTCCTTCTATTCCAGTGTCAATGTATGTGGTACAAAGTGCAAGCAAACTTTCCTCACTTTTTCAAAACTTTGAAACAATCAAATGCATAGTATCCTTGCTGATGGGAAGCTGGTATGCTATCATTTGGGGGGGAGGTGGTGATCTTCCATTAACAGCTGCCGAATTTTTTCGAATCTTCCCACCCTTCATGGACTGCATGTACCGTTGCAACTGTTTCGGTTGCACTTTTCCTGCCTTTAAAACAAAATTTTGTTGCCACTCTGCTCAGTCCTTGAATCCAATTGACAATGTGATTTGCCAACTTAAACGCAGCTTTCCAGTAGAACACTTTTGTGCACACTGATGAAACTTGGCACAGAGTCAGTTCAGACTTGATAGCAAACAGTTTCATCACTGGCTGATTTATGGCACTAATATTGTTAAAAAAAAAAAAAAAAAAAAACCTAAAACTTTTCAGACACACCTTGTATGCATATACGAGGTATTCTTAAGGGTCTTGGAATCTTATGAACTTGATGTTGCAAATACTTTAAAAACTAAAATATCAGACAATAATGTGAATTTATGTACTCATAGTGAAGTTTTAGTTTTCAGCTTCCATCGCTAAATGTGCTAGAAATTGAGAGGTATAGCCACGAAAAATCAGACGTGAAGTATATGTTGATTATTGCTGCTTTACACACTATTCGCACCATAGCACCATCACACTCTTAAAATGTGGCCATTGTAAATTATGTACTATGCAATCATGGGAAACTTGCTAAAGCTATATGTAAATTGTTGAAAGAATCTTCTGGGTTGAGATAACGAATAAATCTTTCTATTCTATAGGAACACCAATTATAAGATGAAAATACTAAAGATTTATTGACTGTAAACTAAAACCTGCTATTCCTAATAAAAATAGACATATTAATATTCTACAATAAAAGGATAAAATCTGAATTATAAAACAAAGGAGCCTTTTAAAGATTTAATGGGTTGCAATACCATTATGGTAACCTCATAAAAAGTATTCAGTGGGTCCCGGTAGCTTAGCACACATACAATAATGCTGAAAACCCACAAGTAACAGTCAAGCAGTCTGCCTCCATCCCCCCCACACACTTTCCTATTTTTACTTCTTTAATGTTGCTATAATCTTGTGTAATGCTGTTACCTGACATAGAAAATTCTGGAGACAGATATGAGCATGATCAGTCACTGTCTAGGGCAGCGTTTCCCAAACTGTGTTCCATGAGATGTGAAAAAGTGTCGTGCAAAAATTCATAATTAATAATTAAAAAAATAAAATAAATAAATTTTGCATATTTGTAGCGTACACCACTTTTGTATCGTTATAATTTTTAACTTTATTATTATTATTTATTATTTTTTTTTTCCCGTTATTATTATACTGGCACAGACTAATAATCAAATCTCAGACAATTTTTAAATTCTGTACAGTGGGACCAACTGATGATATTACCAACAGCAAATTCTAAGTGGTAAGCATTCAAGGAATTAATATTAATCGTGGAAGCTACTAGACGTTTCATACCTATTAAGAAATATTGTTCAAGGTTTAGGCCTAAATGGTTGTCAAATGAACTAATGAGACTCGTGTCAAAGAAGAAAAATGCATGGGATGCATATAAATTATCAGGCGACACAGAAGCCTATAGCAGATATAAGTTAGTCTGTAATCAAGTCACAAAGGAGATTAGGCAAGCGAAGGCACATTACAAGAAATCTATGGCAAAGGATACTAAGAAAAACATCAAAGATTTCTTTACTTATATAAACTCTAAAAGAAAGGGAATGAATCAGATTGGTCCACTTGATATCGATGGTTCGACTGTTGATGATCCTGCTCAGATAGCAAACAAACTGAATGAGTATTTTGCATCTACATTCACACATGAGGAATTATTAAGGTTTGAAAATGGCAGAAGGTTATCAAATTGTAGCAGGATACTTAATGATTTTGGAATCACTGAAAGCAAAGTGGAGGAGAAATTGTTGAAGTTAAACATAAGTAAAGCACCTGGGGTGGATGGGATCTATCCAGTTATATTAAAGGAGGTGGCAAAGCAACTAAGCAAACCCTTAACCATAATTATGAGAACGTCTTTGGACTAAGGGGAGGTTCCCACGGACTGGAGATGTGCAAATGTATCCCCAATTCACAAAGGGGGATCGAAGGTTGACACGAGTAATTACAGACCAGTTAGTTTAACTTCTGTTCCGGGTAAAATAATGGAGTCACTGGTTAAAGATGCATTGCAGGATCATCTAAACAAGACAGCAGCAATAATTGAGACACAGCATGGGTTTGTTAAGAGAAAGTCTTGTCTGACAAATTTGATTGGATACTATGATGTAGTTACAAAGGAACTGGATGCAAAAAATAATTTTGATATCATATACTTGGATTTCAGGAAAGCTTTTGACATTTTTGTGCATGGAAGACTATGTACAAATTGGAGCAGAATGGTATTAAGGGTAAGTTCTGCAAATTGCAGTGACTGGAGACTAGGCACCTGCGAAGTGATTTGATTGAGGTGTATAAAGCCTTGAATGGGTTGAGTTGCTGAATTCTGATAGGATTTTTCCACTTGCTCAGATTTTGAACCTAAGGGGGCATAAATTCAAATTGAGGAAAGACAGTTGTAGAATAGATGTTTGAAATTTGCCTTTAGCCAGCGGGTGGTTAATTGCTGGAACAAACTTCCATCTTGTTGGGGAAGTTGAAAGCTTAAATAAATTCAAGGAGGAACTGGACAAACATTTAGAAGGAATGGTTGTCCTGCAAATGCATGCAGGACAAGACTTTCAAGGCTAATTTTTTACCGAATTTCATAATTAAATAGATCTGTAAATAAAGTACAATACATTCTTTATTAAATTATAGAATTGTATAGTGTAATTAATTATTAATTATCACTAAATTTCCTTTTTTCCCTCCCTTATAACCAGTAGTACAACTTTCCAGCTGCATGAAAAGCTATGATGCTAGGAAAGAAGGAAACTTAGTGGTATTAGTTATTACATTATAGTATGTGCTGCAGAGAAATTCACCAACAGTACATTATTAAAATTTCTCAATAGTACATTATTAAAAATCAAAATGTCATGTAAATTTATAAAGTTTCGTATATCTTGTTATAATAATTCCTAATAATTCCTTAAGAAGAAAAATAGTTAGTTTTTTTTTTCCTCAATTGTGAAATTTTTTATTATTTTTATTTTTTAAAGCAGATTTATTGGTATTTGCTAATGCTGTACTTGTATGCATATAAAATTGAATTTATTTAGCATTAGTAGGGCATATCATGCAAGAAAGCAGGCTTATATAGCATTAGACAAAAAAAAAAAAAATCACCCTTCCCATTTCACCCATCCAATTCACTCCAAATGTTTCTCTAGGTCTGCCTTGAACTTATTTAAGTTGCTGACCTCCACTACAACAGATGGAAGTTTGTTCTATCACCCACCCACTAGCTAAAGGCAAATTTTCACACATCTATTCTACAATGGTCTTATCTCAATTTGAATTTATGCCCCTTTAGGTGAGTAATATGGACAAGAGGAAGAATCTGATCAGCATTGAGCATGCTCAAACTATTCAAGGACTTATACACCTCAATCAGATCTCCTTGCAGGTGCCTAGTCTCCACATACCGTAATTTGCAAAATTTAAGCCTTTCTCCGTAAGAACAACCCTTTGTTCCCTTCACTAATCTTGTTGCCTTTCTCTATACTCATTCCATCAGCTCTACATCCTTTCTAAAATGAGGCCTTAAGACCTATATATAGTACTCAAGGTGTGGCCTTCTAGAAGGGGACAATCACCACCTTATTCCTGCTAGCAAAATTCATGTATATCATTGACAAGGCACCATGAGATACTCTTGCAGTGCAGCCTTTTTGCACCACTAAGAAAACTTCATATCTGACTGCACAGTAACCCCCAGGTCCTTTTCATTCTCTGATTTTGGCCATAAACACTAGTATGAGGCCACTACAAATTTTCCCGGGTAATTTTTGACCCAGTATGCCTCTGTTTATTGATATTGCTTTTCTTTTTCTCTCTGAATCTGTAATGTCTTCACCAACACTTCCTTTTAAGTATTTTACTCATTTTTAGGGAATAAAGCACAATTACAAAATGAGGAGGCACGCTTGATACACATAAACAAAGCTGCGCGCACGTATGTAGCAACTGAATAAACAACACCATAAAGGCAGAGACACACTATTAACACCTCACATTTTACTAAAACACATTTCTCGGGGTTACTACCATAAAACAATAAAAACAATTTCCATTTGCGTTTCTGCTGATGGAATCTGTTTTAAACTAATAGTAAACTCGATCTAATTGCATTTGCGATAATACCGATAGCTGGAATTGTGTGGGATTTTACGTTATTATGGTGAAATGTGTTTCTCCTTCACTGATATAAAAAAAACATAAATACATTTTCAGAATCTTCTCTTCATTCCTATCGTGTGTTGTCAGTTGGGGTGATTCTGCGTTCGACTGCCATTTCTTGTAAACACAAAGATGAATCATGCATAAGCAAATTCGGTTCGTGTTATATACGATATCGTTCCCTTATTTATAAATTGTGTATAATCGAATTTGTGTAGTGTAAACACGTGTTATACAAGGACTGACTGTATATGATATCAAAATTATTCTTTGCATCCAATTGCTTTGTGACCACATCATAGTATCCAATCAGATTTGTCAGACAAGACTTCCCCTTAACAAACCCATGCTATCTCTGAACTGTAATTGAAGTCTTGTGTAGATGGCCTTGCGGTGCTTCCTTAACCGGTGACGCTTTCATTTTCCCTGGAATATAAGTTAAACTAACAGGTCTATATTTACTTGTGTCACCATTTGAACCCCCTTTATGAATTGGGGATACATTTACATTTGCACACCTCCAGTCCATGGGGACCTCACCTGAGTTCAAGGAAACTTTTTGTAATTATGACTAAGTGTTTGCATACTTCCTTTGCTGCCTCGTTTAATATAACTAGATAGATCCCATCCACCCCAGGTGCCTTCCTTATGTTTAACTTCAAAAATTTCTCCTCCACTTTTCTCTGAGGTATTACAAAATCACTTAGCACACTGTTAGAGTTTAATAAACTTCTGGCATTCCACTCCTTGAATAACTAATCGTGTGTGAATGTAGATGCAGAATACTCATTCGGTTTATCAGCTACCTGAGCATGTTCATCAATAGTCAAACCATCTATGTTAAGTGGACCAATCTGATTCACCCTTTCCTTCTAGAGTTTACATAAGTAAAGAGCGCTTTGCTGTTTTTTTTTGCTTCCTTTGCCAAAAATTTCTCTTAATCCGCCTTCGCCTGCCTAACTTAGTTTGAGACTTGATTACAGACCAGCTAATATCTGCCATACGCTTCTGTGTTGCCTGATAATTTATATGCATCCCATGCATTTTTCTTCTCTGCCACAAGTTGCATTAATTCATCTGATATCCATTTAGACCTAAACCCTAAACATTATTTCTTAGTTTGTATGAAAACACAGTTTCCTTTAAGATTAAGTCCCTGAAGGCTTCCCATTTAGAATTCACCATTGGTAACATTTTCAGTTGATCCCACTGCATAGAATTTAAAAAATCTATGAGACCCCTGTAATCACCTTGACAAAAACCCTTCCCCTTTCCCCTGATGGTAGTTTCATTTTTTAGTAAATCCCACATCAGTACACTGTGATCACTACCACCTAGTGGTTCGTTTATCTCCAGATTCTCAATGCATGAAGAATCACTGCTGATAATCAGATCAAGAGTATTACTCCATCTGGTTTCCTCTTGAACATGTTTATGAAGAAAACAGTCATCCAATAAATCCACAAAAGTCTTGCTAGTGGGCGAGTGACCAACCTACAAGTTCCAGTCAATATCTGGAAAGTTAAAATTTCCCATTATAAGACATTCTGATTTACTGGCCTAATCTATTTATCTGCACAATTGCTCATTATACTCATCGTACTCATTAGGCCTATAACACACACCAACTCTCATTTTCCCTTTCCCAGTGTAAACAATGGTGGACAATTGGATGCACTTCCTTAGATTTTCTGTGTTTCTTAACTAACAGCATAACCTCTCCTCCCTTACTGTCCTGTCTATACTTTCTGTTCTCATCGTACTACTACTAGGTGCCTCCGTAGCCAGGTGGGAAAGAGCAGCAGTGCGTAGCACATGCTTCTTGATTAGACTGGGGTTCGAGCCCGTCACCACCAAATACGGAGGATGCGGAAAGGTCAGGAAATGACCACCGCATATCCCTGAGCAATATGGCCTTAGTTGCTAATGCTTCTAAAAACCAAATAACAAACAAACTCATCGTACTCCCCAAATTCCAATTATGCGCTGCTTATATCCGTGTGGCACCACGTCTCTGATATCCCAACGATATCTGATTTTGATGTCTTGACCAGCACTTCAAATTCATCAAATTTATTTACTATACTTCTAGCATTAGTGTACATGCAAGTACACATACACCTATTCTTAATCTTAGAATAGGTGTATTCTAAGATTAAGATGAAGTTGTGTACCCTAACACAACCAATGTATTTACTTGTTCCATGGCGCCTCCGTAGCCAGGTGGGAGGGAGCAGCAGTGCGTAGCACACGCTTCTTGATTAGACCGGGGCCGTCTAATCAAGAAGGCCGTCACCACCAAATACGGAGGATGCGGAAAGGTCATTCAGGGAATGACCAGCGCATATCCCGGAGCAATATGGCCTTAGTTGCTAATGCTCCTAAAAACCAAATAACAACAAATAACAATACAACTTGTTCCATGATGACTCCCAGCAGCCCTTGAATTCCCCAGTACCTCACTTTGCAGGCTGCTGCTCATTCCAAAAGAAAACGAGCAAGAATCATTTTTTACCTCTCCCTATGGCTACCATTAATCTATTAGTCTGTGAATTCCCCCAAGCTAGCAGTTTTCTGGCCTCCCTAACACTGCCTCAATAGCATGAGTAAATATTCTTGTACACTTTCTATATAAGTCTATCCATGTGCCTCATATAGTCTTCCATGTGCCTCAGTATCAAAAGCTTTCCTAAAATTCAAGTATATGATATCAAAATTATTCTTTGCATCCAATTCCTTTGTGACCACATCATAATATCCAATCAAATTTGTCAGACAAGACTTCCTCTTAACAAACCCATGCTGTGTCTGAACTATAACTGAAGTCTCGTTTAGATGATCCTGCAATGCTTCTTTAATTAGAGCCTCCATTAATTTACCTGGATCACAAGTTAAACTAACAGATCTGTAATTACTTGTGTTACCCTTTGATCCTTCTTTATGAATCAGGGTCACATTTGCACATCTCCAGCCCATGGGTACTTCCCCCGACTCTAAGGAAGTTCTAATAATTATGGCTAAGGGTTTGCTTACTTTCTTTGCTGCCTCCTTTAATACAGCTTGATAGATCCCATCCACTCCAGGTGCCTTTCTTATGTTTATCTTCAATTTCTTCTCCACTTTGCTCTGAGGTATTACAAAATCATTTAGCTGACTGCCAGAGTTTAATACACCTCTGGCATTCTCTCCCCCACCCCTGAATAACTCCTAATGTGTAAATGTGGGTGCAAAATACTGATTTAGTTTGTTAGCTACCTGAGCAGGATCATCAACAGTTGAACAATCGATATCATGTGGACCAATCTGATTCATCCCTTTGTTTCTAGAGTTTACATAACTGAAGAACTCTGTTTTTCTTTGTATCCTTTAGCAAAGATTTCTTGTAATCTGTATTTTGCCTGCCAAACTTTCGTTGTGATTAGATTACTGACCAGCTTATATCTACCATAGGCTTCTGTGTCACCTGTTAATTTATATATATCCCATGCATTTTGCTTCTCTGGCACGTCTCATTAGTTCATCTGTTTTCCATTTAGAATTTGCTGTTGGTCTCACTGTATAGAGCCAGGTGGGCAGGAGCAGCAGTGTGTAGCACACTCTTCTTGATTAGACTGGGTTTCGAACCCGTGACCACCATTTGGTGGTCACGGATTCGAAGATGATGAGGAAAGGTCAGACCACGACCACCGCATATCCCCAGAACAATATGGCCTTAGTTGCTAATGCTCCTAAAAACCAAACAACAATAACATGACTGTATAGAATTTAAAAACTGTCTCAGTACCGCCGTAGTCACCTTTACGAAAGCAGATTCCCTTTACCCCTGATGGCAGTTGCCTCTTTGAGTGGGCACCTCTGTAGCCCCGTGGGCAGGAGCAGCAGTGCGTAGCACACGCTTATTGATTAAACCAGGGTTCGAGCCTGTGACCACCAAATATGTAGGATTCGGAAAGGTCAGGGAATGACCAGCGCATATCCCGGAGCAATATGGCCTTAATTGCTAATGCTCCTAAAAAAAAAACAAATAACAAATAAGCCTCTTTGAGTAAATCCCACTTCAGCACACTGTGATCACTGCCACCAAGTGGTTTCTTTATCTGCAGATTCTTAATGCATGAAGAATCACTACTTATAATCAGATCAAGAACATTCTGATTTGGAAAACAATCATCCATTAAATCCACA
The DNA here is from genome assembly GCF_048544385.1 of Mastigoproctus giganteus. Taxonomy (NCBI): domain Eukaryota; kingdom Metazoa; phylum Arthropoda; class Arachnida; order Uropygi; family Thelyphonidae; genus Mastigoproctus; species Mastigoproctus giganteus. The sequence continues at coordinate 98,879,704 of NC_143581.1, forward strand.
AAAGCCTAGCTAGTGTCTGAGTGACCAACTCAAATTCTAGTCAATGTCTTGGAAATTGAAATCCCCCATTATAAGACAATCTGATTTACTGGCCCACTTTATTTCTCTGTTCAGTTGTTCATTATACCCATCAGAGTTATTTGGCCTATTACATACCCCTACTCTCAATTTTGCTTTCCCAGTGTTTATGTCACACCAAACTGACTCGACGCTGCACTGTCCACCCATGTCAACTGGCTCCTCTTCCTTAAACTTCGTGTTTCTTAACTAGTAGCATAACCCCTCCTCCCTTCCTATCCTGTCTGTACTTCCTGTACATTATACCCTTGGATTACTTCCCAAATTCCAATTTTGTATTCCTTATATCTGTGTGACACCACATCTCTGATATTCCAACAATATCTGCCTTTGATGTTCCAACCAACACCTGAAATTCATTAAATTTATTTACCTAACTCCTAGCATTCATGTACAAGCAAATATACATATACCTGTTCTTATTCTTAGCTACCTTAACACAGCCCGTCTATTTACTTGTTCCGCTATGACTCCCAGCAGTCTCTGAAATCCCCTTACACCTTGTTTTCCAACCTGCTGCTCATTCCAATAGAAGCAGTACAAGAATCACTTTCACTTCTGCCAGCGGCTACTGTTAATCTATTACTCCATGTATTATCCCCAAGCTATCAGTTTTCTAACCAACCTAACACTGCTTCAATAGCATCAGCAAATATTCTTGCAACCTTTCTATTTAAGTGTATCTCATCCCTGTAGATGCAGTCTCTCCTGTTGACAAACACAGACCAGGCTGAGAAAAATTCTACCCCTTGAGCCTTGCGAAATCTCTCCAGGACCAAATTGTTTGACAAGGCTCTCATTATATACTCTTCCTATCTTGTCTGTGCAGAATTGCAGACACTTTCAAATTTAACCCTAACTAACGGCTTTATTTCAACATTGACTGTACTTGTTAAGTAATTACGCCTGTCGCCTTCTCTTAATATCATTTTTCCGAATGTGTACAACAATATCACCTTTTGTGTCCTTAAAAGATATCTGCTCTACAACATCATCAACCTTTGCTCTGGCAGACATACCCTGGTCCTGCTCCACCTATCCTGCTTGCACAATATATTTCCCATTTCCCTGACAATAGAGTCACCAACAACAACTAGTTGCTGTAGGACCAGCACATTCTGCTGTGTTGCCTGATATTCAGCTGCAAGCTCTGACATTGATGTGAACAGCTCAGAGCTTGATGGGCCCCATGAAATGGCCCCTTGATATGCCCCCTTACTTGTTAAGTATGTCTGCTGACCTCCTACTCTTAATGTCATTAGTGTACAATGGTATCACCCTCTGTGCCCTTAAAAGATGATATCTTCTCTACAATGTCATCAACTTTTGTCCCTGGCAGACATACCCTGGTCCTATTCTACCTATCCATTTTGCACAATATATTTCCCGTCTCCCTGACAATACAGTCACTGAAAATAACTAGCTCCTGTGGGACCAGTGCATTCTGCCTTGAAGGTTGCAGCTGTGTTGCTTGATGATTAAGTGAAAGCTCTGGCATTGAGCAGCTGAGAGCTTTATGACTCCAGGTGAGTAACATATACTCTTTGAGTGGATGATCATGGTTCAAGGCATATTACGAGAAATCTTTGGCTAAGGATGCAAACAATAACAGCAAAGACTTCTTTACTTATATAAACTCTAGAAGGAAAGGGATGAATCAGGTTGATCTACTTGTTGGATCAACCTGATACTGTTGATGATTCGACTGCTCAGATAGCTGACAAACTGAATGAATATTTTGAATCTACATTCACACATGAGTAATTTAGTGAAGTGGAGGACAGAAGTTAATTAAACTCCAAAAGGAAACTTAATAATTTTGTAATAACTGAGAGGAAAGTGGAGGAGAAATTGTTGAAGTTAAATCTAAGAAAGGCACCTGGGGTCGATGACATCTATCCAGTTATATTAAAGGAGACGGCAAAGGAAGTAAGCAAAACTTTCGCCATAATTATGAGGGTGTCCTCGGATTCGGGTGGTCCCTGCGGAATGGAGATGTGCAAATGTATCCGCAATTCACAAAAGGGGATGAAAGAATGAAACAAGTAATTACAGACCTGTTAGTTTAACTTCTGTTCTAGGGAAAATAATGTGGTCACTGGTTAAGGAAGCATCGCAGGATCATCTAGACAAGATGGCAGTAATAATTCAGACACAGCTTGGTTTTGTTAAGGGAAGTCTTATCTGACCAATTTGATTCGATAACGTGTTCACAGAGGAACTGGATGCAAAAAATAATTTTAATATGATATACTTGGATTTCAGGAAAGTGTTTGATACTGTTGCACAAGAAGAGACTACTGTACAAATTGGAGCTGTATGGTAGTAAGGGGAGTTTCTACAATGGTTAAAAGGATGGTTGACTGGGAGAAGATAGAGTTGTAATTAATACACGGCTCTTCGTGGGCTAATGTTATTAGTGGAATTCTCCAGGGTTCAGTGTCGGGTCCATTGTTGTTTTATATATTTGTCAGTGATATTGATGAAGGTATATCGTGCTTAATTTCCAAGTTTGCAGATGATACAAAAGTTGACAGGGTTGTTAATGACAGTATGCTACTGCAACAGGATCTAGAAAAGTTGGGGAGATGTGCTGAATAGTGGCAAATTAATATGCCACTTCAAAGTGGTAAATGAATTTGCCTGGGGGTGATTGTGCAGTCAGATATGCAGTACAGACAGGCTGCCAGAGCAGGTCATGGGTCAGGTAATGATATACAGGAATTTTGCTAGTAGGGAAAAGATTCGCTGATTATTCCTTTGTATAAGGCAATGGTCAGGCCATGCCTTGGTGAGGGGAACAATGTGGTCTTTTACCAAGTAAGGCTTAAGTTCTTCAATTTTCATCATCTGGAGTCTAGTCATCCTGCTATTAGATCTAATTGAGATATAGGCCTAGAATGGGTTGAAATTTGGTCAATGTTGATGAGATTCTTCCTCTTGCTCAGATTACGAACATTAGGAGGGATAAATTCAAAATTGAGGAAGGACAGTTGAAGAACAGATGTTTGGAAATTGGCCTTTAGCCAGCGGGTTGTTTGTTTCTGGAACAAACTTCCATCTGTCATTGTGGAATTTGATAGCTTAAATAAATTCAAGGAACGACTGGACAATGTTTTAGAGCTTGATGGTCGTGTGAAATGAGATTTTTTTTTTTTTTTTTGGCTGATGCCGTATAAGCTTGCTTTCCTGCATCATTTGCCTCTACGAATGCTAATGCAAACACACTTAAAGGTTACTTCCCTTTTTATACATTTGCTCTCCCAACACTCTCAAAGTTCCGATATCATCTCTCTCGTTGACTGCCGCTGCGAAAGCCGCATTATAAGTCATCCAGATATTGCTCAGCATGTTTCTCAATATGGACTTTAATAACTTTCGGCAGAATCTTGAACGTATGAGTAATAAGTCTTGGTGTACTGTTGGTGTTATCTTTTTGAGTATTGGGATTATGATTGATGTGCAGAATTCCTCTGACCACTGTTCTTCCCTGAACAACTTTATCAATTCAAATAGATTTCTTCATATTTTGTCCACTGTATTTTAAAAGCCCTGTCGTTATGTTGTTGATTCCTCCTGCTTTGTTATTGCTAGAGACTTTAGGGCTGCATTGAATTCTTCTTTAGATATTTCTTACTCCGTGTTGTCTTGTTCTTCTAAAGCTGTATCCTTCCATGTGTATGTGCTTGAGTCATCATAGAATTCTTCCACATATATCCTCCAGATTTCCTTTGTTCTTTGAAATTCAGTACTGTCATTCCCTTTTCGTCCCTTTTTGCTCTCATTTGTGTTCCACTGAACTTTCTCGTTAACGCCGATTTTTCTGTGTGCCAAGTCCATCCATCCCTGTTCTAGTATTTCAGTCTCCTGACAGTTCTGTACCCACCACTGTTCTTTTGCCTTCCTACATTCTTTATCAGTTTCATTCTTCAATCTTTGATAGTTCCTTTGATCATCTTCATTATTTCAACCTTTCAGTCTTCTCCTCTCATCCATTTTCTGCAGTGATCAGTGATCCAATGCATCCTCCTAATTTTTCCATTCTTCCTCATTGCCTCCATTGCAGTTTTACATGTCATCTCCTTGATTAAATACTTGTTTTGCTCTAAATTGTTCATTGTCTCCTCAGGGGCAATATCATTGGTCAGTTCTTGAAATATTTTTTTTTGTTCTCTCCTCTCCAAGTTTCTCAGTGTTCCATCTCATGAACAGGTTTCTTTTGTTTATGCGCTTCAATTTTAGTTCCACAGTCATCTTCACAAGTGAGTGGTGTGAATCTCTGTCTGCTCCCGGTAAGGACATTGCTTTCTTTGCTTGGTTACGGTATCTTTGCTTTACTAAAATCTATTTGATACCTTGCAACCTATGAACTACAAATCACAGTCAAATTTTGAGATCCATGATGTGCTCTAAAAGACAGCCTAATATTGGTGGTCTGAAGCAGTTTGCAGTCAGAGCAGCAGACACCATCTATTGTAATAGATGTGTGATTTGGTAGATTGAAGGCCTGTATAAAGACTAGGATTGGCAGCTTGAAATAAAATCTGAATTTTTTTTCTTGATATCAGTAAGCAAATTCTTTAAATGATAACAACTTTCTATTTCTTTTACATTAGCTATTACAAAAAACCTTTGTTACAGTATTTTTGATAGTACTGTATATATATTCACAGGTTTAGTGAAGGAAAATTATATCTAACCAACCAACCCACATTTAGCTGTGTCATGTTTTATTATTCAGTTTCTGTATTTTTGATGTGAGAAAATGATAATAGAATCAGGAAATTTGAAATTCATCCTTAGGTTCCAAGAATATCAAGTGGTCCTGACATACATCATTTCATTTTGGGATCAGAAGGTAAGATCATTATTTCCTCTTCATTATTAAAATATAAAGTTGAAAGTAATTGAAGGTGATTTCTTCAATTTTATAAAGTCATTGATTAACTGAGAAATTTTAAGGAAATAAAATTTTAAAAAATAGAGTTAATTAAGATTACGATATAGTTTAGGGCTAAAGCTTCAGGTTACATAAAGAGTAACTAATGTACAAGTTAGTGCAACTACTTAAGTAGTTATAAATTGGCATCATCAAGTATATCTCGTATTGTTAATACCTTCACAACGAGTTGCCATGATATTGCACCACCTTGAATAAGTAATGCTTCTCCATAGGAGAAGACTATTGTTACTAATTCTCAGCGGATACCATCAACCATATACAGCACCGTTTCGGAGCTTATTGGCTCCTCATCAGTGGGTGGGCAGGTACCCTGGTGTTGCAATGATGACAACCCAGTTGTGAAGTATAAATCTCCAATATGAGAAATGTCTGATGGCGTGGAGTAATTCAGATTACGATACAGGTCAGGGCTAAAGCCTTAGGTTATGTAAAGAGTTTAACTAACATACAAGTTAGCGCAATTGCATCATTTCTGTACATAGCCAACTACTTAAGTAGTTATACATTGGCATCATTAAGTTTATCTCATATTGTGGATGATGCCAATTTATATGGCGCACATGGCCATAGACGCCCATGCACCTAAAAAAATTCTCAAACAACAAGCCAATTTATAACTACTTAAGTAGTTGGCTATGTACAAAAATGATGCAATTGCACTAACTTGTATATTCGTTAAACTCTTTACGTAACCTGAGGCTTTAGCCCTAAACTATATCATAATCTAAATTACTCTACACCATCAGGTATCTCTCATATTAAATAAATATTATTTATTGCAACTACAGCAAGCCCATCACAGCACTAGGCTAGGGGCATGAATTCAGTACAAAGGAGACAAATATATATAAAAAAAATACATAGCATATTCTATATATACATTAACAACGAATATGAATTATAATGATCAAAAATATATATTGCAGAACATCACTTTTGGCTCTCGGATGCAGTTACTGAGTTGCAGGCAGGCAGCTGTTTGTATTTCTCATAATTTGTTTGGAAATGAGACTCCTGTAGGCTTCAGAGTTGAGCAACCTCTTACAATCAATGTTGTGATAATTAATGAGGTGAAGGGATGCATTGGGGAACATCCTGTCCATTTGTTTTAGTCTGGAGAGTTTGGATTTGAATTGTTGTTGGTTTCTTGAGTTTTCTCTGTTGGTGGGAGCTATTATGTTGGCTAGGTTTGGTGAATTGGTTGCAGACGTAATTAACTTTGCAAGAAGCATGACTGCAGACTCGTTGATCATCTCTTGCAGAGGCTTTGTTTTTAAGTTTTTATAAAGTTGTTGAGTGGATATTGTATGGGGAAAACGAAGTTTATTGTTCAGCCATCTAAGAACCCAATATTCTAGGTCAAGGAATTTTTTGACAGTAACTTGAGGAGTGCCAGGCCAGATTTCAGAGGCATAAGACAGAATGGGAAAAATGCATCTCTGAACATGGTTTATGACTGTTTTTCTGTCTTGAATTGCTGCTGTTTCTTGCTTGATCAGCCATTTTGATTTTTGAATTTTTTTAGCAACATATACATAGTGAGAATTAAATGAAAGATTTTTGTCAAAAACAACTCCTCGGTCTCTGTGAGCATATACGTTGGGAATTGGAACATTTGCAATTTTAATTTCTATGTGGTTTGGTTGTGTCTGTAAGGAATAAGTTATTTGAGTAGATTTGTTTGTATTTATAGTCAGATTGAGATTTTTCAGATATTTGATTCCGCACATCTGTAAATTCGCATCATGGCTAACCTTGGAAATGTTATCACAGGATTTGGAAATAATAAACAACTTTAAATCATCAGATTTGCCAGCAGATTTGCATTTTCTTGTAGAAGTGGTTGTAGAGATGCTGAAAATATAATACTGGAGAGAACACCTCCTTGAGGAATTTCTGTTGTGACAAGAATGCTATCAGTATTAGTGGGGAAGATGACATTTCTATGATTTAGGCTGTACTGTAGATAGGATATAACCATTGTGTCAATGAGGAAATGATTTTTCTGTATTTCAATGGCTTTCTTGTGATCATTGTTGTCGAAAGCACCTTTGATGTCTAAGTAAAAGACATCGCTTTGTGCTTTATCCTGAAACACAGTTTGGATGTGCACAATGGTGTCAGCTAGGCTTGTTGTTGTGGAGCGTCCTGTATGACCAAAATGCATGTTGACAGGTGCATTAGTGAAGATTGCATCCTGAAGATGGCAGCATGAACTTGTCAATAATTTTAGCGATTATTGATGATACAGCAATTGGACGATTCCCTATATGGTTATTACTACTAGCCTGTTTTGGAATCAGGGTAATTCTAAAAGTCTTCCATAGTCTTGGAAGGAATGGCTGGGAGATGCACCTGGAAATAATATGAACTAAAGAATCAATGATGAATGCACTGGACATTTTAATAATAAAACTAGGGATGCCGTCAGGGCCTTCACTACTATCAATTCATAATTGGTTAATAATTTTCTGAACTCTATTCTTGTTTACAAGTTGAAAGATCTCCCCGGACGATGCTATCATCACCGATCGGGTGCATAAGTTCTAAGTTCTGGCACCGCAAGTGGCTCGAGAGTTTGCGGATCTGTTCCACAGTGAACATTAATAGAGATAGAGGAACGCGGATCCATCCCCTCTTTGAGGCTACTATCCTCAGAAGGGATGAACGGTTCCACATGACCCACTCTCGAGCCACTTCCGATTCCATAACACAAGAGAACAGAACACGTGGGAATGAAACACGTGATGAGTACCGTGAACCTACTGGTATTTAAAGACGCACCGCAGAACAAAGAAAATACCTTTGAAGAAGAAGGCAGGAGCCTTCGAAAGTTATGGTTTTATCGCTTTTAATTTAGTATATTTTAATGTATTTTATTGTTCTTAACCTAGTATATTTTAATGTATATTTTATATGTATATTTCATATATTTTAGTTGTAAAGTTAAATATAATTTATTGTAAATACAGGCAAATATAATTTATTATAAATACATAGTTATCAAGATTCCAGTTTTCGTTTTTGTTGTGTTTTATTTCTACATAAGGTTGGTGAAAAACATTTAAAACTACAATAGGAAGCATTTCATGTTGCACTATCTGTGTGTTTATAAGAATTGAATTCTTTAAATCTGTTTTGCATATCTTCAGTGCAGATGTCAAAATTGCATGTTTTCATATTGATTTTTATCCATTCCAAAGTCTGGTCATGCTGCAAGGTAGCTCTTGTTCTTGAAGAAAGTGCTCTTTTATTATGCTTGAGCCTGAACGTTAAATAATTTTTGTATGCCTGAATTTTTTTGAGCTGAAACAATGCTCTGCTCCTTTTATACTTTATGTATGGTGATGAAGTTCTGTACTTCTTCCACTGCCTGTGGCATTTTTGTTTCCTTTTAAAGTATGGTTTTAGATGAGATTTGAACCACGGTTTGGATTGAAAAGAAAGTCTTACAAGTCCTACATATTGTGGATTTATACTTCGCAACTGGGTTGTCATCGTTGCAACACCAGGGTATCTGCCCACCCACTGATGAGGAGCCAATAAGCTCCGAAACAGTGCTGTGTGGGTGATGGTATCTGCTGAGAATAAGTAACAATAGTCTTCTCCTATGGTGAAGTGTTACTTATTCAAGGTGGTTCAATATCATGGCAACTCATTTTGAAGGTATTCACAATATGAGATAGCATTAGCATTAGCAGAGGCATTTGATGCAAGAAAGCAAGCTTATGCAGCATCAGCCAAAAAAAAAAAAAAAAAAAAACCCACTTCCACTTCATCCCTCTGTTCGTTCAAAATACCTGTCCAGCTGAGCCTTAAACTTATTTAGGCTATCAACCTCCACCACAAGGGATGGAAGTCTGTTCCACCAACCAACCAACCACCCGCTGGCTAAAGGCAAATTTCCTCACGTCTATCCTACATCTGTCTTTCCTCAATTTGAATTTATGCCCTCTCAGGTGATTTTTCTGAGCTAGAGGAAGAATCCCATCAGCATTGAGCAGGCTTAAACCATTCAAGGCTTTATACACCTCTATCAGATCACCTCGCTGGTGCCTAGTCTCCAGACACTGTAATTTGCAAAACTTAAGCCTTTCTTCGTAAGAGCACCCCTTTGTTCCATTCACTAATCTTGTTGCCCTTCTCTGTACTCGTTCCAGCAGCTCTACATCCTTCTTGAAATGAGGCCTCCAGACCTGTATACAGTACTCTAGGTGTGGCCTGACCATTGCCTTATACAATGGAATAATCACCTCCTTATCCCTGCTGGAAAAATTCCTGTATATCATTGACAATACTCCATGAGCTACTCTTGCAGCCCGTCTGCACTGCTCAGAGAACTTCATATCTGCCTGAACAACCACCCCCAAGTCCCTTTCATTCTCTACCACTGTCAGTGTAGTACCACAGAGTTGATACGTTGCTCTGGGGTTGCTGTTTCCCATGTGTAGCACTTTACATTTGTCAATGTTAAACTTCATTTGCCACCTCTCAGCCCATCTGCTCAACCTTTCCAGATTCTGTTGCAGCAGCATAGTGTCAGTAGTGTCCTTGACAACCCTGCCAACCTTTGTATCATCTGCAAACTTGGACATTAAGCTTGATATACCATCATCAATATCATTTATAAATACAGAAAACAATAATGGACCCAACACTGAGCCCTGAGGACTCCACTAATAACATTAGTCCACGATGAGCAGTGTCCATTGATTACCACTCTCTGTCTTCTCACCCCCAACCACCCCTTTATCCATAGCAGCAATTTGCCTCCAATGTCACACTGCTCCAATTTGTGTAGCAGTCTTCCATACTTACTTAAAGATATACTTAATGATGCCAATTTATAGCTCATAAGTAGTTGGCTATGTACAGAAATGATGCAATTGCATCAGCTTGTACATTAGTTAATTAGTTAATTAATTAATTAACTGTCTACTAGGCATGTTTGTGGTAAATTGCCACCAAACCAGATTAAATTTGAAAAAAAAAATCTATTAAAATGTTTCCAATGTGAATTTTAGTTTTCCTTCATTGTTGGTTAGTAGTACTAGTAGTGGCATATGATGCAAGAAAGAAAGTGTATGAGCTTATGCAACGTCAGCCAAAAAAAAAAAAAACACACACCATTCCCTCCAAATGCCTGTCCAGTTCAAGTTTGTTCCAGCAATGAACTGCTCAAGCAAATCTACATCCTTCCTAAAATGAGGCCTCCAGACCTGTACGCAGTAAAAGCGTGGCCTGACCATCCTCTTATACAGAGGGACAATCACCTCCTTTTCCCTGCTAGAAAAATTCCTATATATCATTGACAAAACCCCATGATCTGCCCTGGCAGCATTGCTCAGAAAACTTCATATCTGACTGCACAATTACTCTCAGGTCTTTTTCATTTTCTACCACCTTAAGTGTAGTACTACACTTTCTCTGGGGTTACTTTTACCCATATGCAGTACTTTGCATTTTTCAAGGTTAAACTTCAGTTGCCACTTCTTAGCCCATCTGCCCAAATTATCTAGATCCTTTTGCAGTAGCACACTGCCATTACTGTCATTAACAACCCTACCAACCTTTGTATCATCTGCAAACTTCGACACTAAGCCTGATATACCTTTATCAATATCATTGATAAATATACAAAACAACAGAGGACCCAACACCGAACCCTGTGGGACTCCACTAATAACATTAGTCCACGAAGAGCAGCACCCATTGATTACCACCCTCTGTCTTCTCCCACTCAACCATCCTTTTATCCATTGTAGCAACTTACCCTTAATATCATTCTGCTCCAATTTGTGCCGACCAGGCTAGCTGGGTGGGTAAAGTGCCTGCCTGGCAACCCAAAGGTCGCAGGTTCGAATCCCGCCTCGGGCTTGGATCACAGTACTGCAAAAACCTTGGGAGGTGCATTATGGCCACAGAAGCCGATGCACCAACAACTAAAAAAAAAATGAAACAAAAACAAAAAAGCTCCAATTTGTACAATAGTCTTCCATGTGCAACAGTGTCAAAAGCTTTCCTGAAATCCAAATATATGATATCAAAATTATTTTTTGCATCCAGTTCCTTTGTAGCCACATCATAATATCCTATCAAATTTGTCAGACAAGACTTTCCCTTAACAAACCCATGCTGTGTCTGAATTATGCTGCAGTCTTGTCTAGATGATCCTGCAATGCAACTTTAACCAGTGACTCCATTATTTTACCCGGAACAGAAGTTAAACTAACTGGTCTGTAATTACTCGTGTCACTCTTCGATCCCCCTTTGTGAATTGTGGATACATTTGCACATCTCCAGTCTGTGGAGACCTCCCATGAGTCCAAAGATGCTCTCATAATTATGGCTAAGGGTTTGCTTAGTTGCTTTGCCACCTCCTTTAATATAACTGGATAGATCCCATCCAGCCCAGGTGCCTTTCTTATGTTTAACTTCAACAATTTCTCCTCCACTTTGCTCTCAGTTATTACAAAATCATTAAGCACCCTGCTACAATTTGATAAGCTTCTGCCATTTTCAAACCTTAATAACTCCTCATGTGTGAATGTAGATGCAAAATACTCATTCAGTTTGTTTGCTATCTGAGCAGGATCATTTTCTCACAAACAGTCGGACCAATCAGATTCATCCCGTTCCTTTTAGAATTTATATAAGTAAAGAAATCCTTGCTGTTTTTCTTAGCATCTTTTGCCAAAGATTTCTCGTAATCTGCCTTCACCTGCCTAACCTCCTTTGTGACCTGATTACAGACTAGCAGATTACAGATTAGACTTTTGATCTGTATCATAGTCTCCCTGGAGGGGTTTCTCTGTGTAAAGGGAGGTCAGCTTTATTGTTAGTCTAGTATTTTCTAGTTATTTTAGTTTAATTTATTGTAGTTAGACATAGGATGTACAGTATATAGAATTTGATCTTCATATTGTATTTTAGTATATTTTTTAAATACTGTTGATTTTATTTTCAAATAATACTGTTGATTAACTTAATTTTTATTTTTAACAAATTTCACATTATAATTATTATTATTTTTTTAAAAGTAAAGGAACATAACGTAAATGCCAAGTTACCTGTACATGCTGTAGATACCAAGTTACCTGTAAAGGAACATAACGTAGATGCCAAGTTACCTGTACATATATAAATAAAATCGTTTCATTTTAATAATTTTTTGGCTACAACACTAAGATATATACAGGAAACTATGAAATGTTAAAGGCTGTATATATGGAGTATTTCAGCATATTTTGCTGAAATAGTGAAATGGTGTGGCATCCTGAAGAGATACCATTTCACATATATCAGCCAGTTACCCACTAGTTTAAAATTATAACAACATGAGTATAAAAGTATACATTAATGTTAAATAGAATTTTAATTTGAAGTATAATTTTAATTATAAGTATAAGATTTTTGTACATATAGAGATATACTGACAACCACTTCCGAATGCATATATCTAGCTTGTCCAGTGCCATTACCAACGCAGAGAAAATTGCACTCCTGGATAACCTGAGCACCAGCCTTATATTCTTCAATCGTATATTGTTTATTTTCCACACTCTGAGCTATGTGTAATATGAGGGCAGGAGTGTCTGTTTCTAAACTAATCACCTTCCTAATTTCACCTCCCATTTGTTAAACAGCCAGACAATGACTTTTAACTGTAATACACAACATTTACATAAAAAAAAAAATATATATATATATATATATATATACTTATTATCTGTATCTCAGCAAGTCACAAGATAGGCGAGTATTTTTTGCAAATTACTCATACAAAACCTCACAAAAAACATATATATATATTAGATATAATTATTTTTATATCTATTAGAATATTTATTTACAGTTGTATTATAAAAATTGTTTGTTTTAAGACTGTATGCAAATAATGCAGTTTGCTCACAATGGATAGCTTTGAGTCAGTGCTTTCAGAAAAAAATACCAAATTTATAGTTTATATTTGCATTCACTTTCTTTTCTTAATTCACTAATGCCTTTACTTCTGAAATAGATCATCTGAGAATAACCTTGAGTCATGCCATTCTAATTTTAATTCAACCCCTAATTCTAATGAAGCAGGTCAAAAGCCAACCAATAATTGAGCAATATTAAAAATCACAATGAGGTCACTTTTTTTGGATATTTTTATTTTTAAGTTAAATTTTTTTTTGGTGTGAGAAATACATTGTAGCTTTCACTTATGAATTAATGTAATTAAGTAGTAATATGATTAAATCCAAATAAACTGTAGTCTTCTCCAATTCATGTGGCACATGAGTGTTGTCTTTTTATTCTTAATATTTCAAGATTAATTTATGCCACATTTCTTTTTCACATAATTAATAGGTGTTATTGTTATGACTCGCAGAAAGGAATGCCAGTCCCCTAAATGGACTTCTCCCAGGAATAAAAAAATACTCAGATTGACCAGCTCTAAAGTCAAAGCTATTCTAGAATTATTTTTTGACTGTAAAGGTGTAATTCATCATGAATTTGTGTTAAGGCATCATGCTGTTAATAAGATAATGTAATTAAAAATCATTAAGAGTTTGCAAGATGCAGCCAATGGAAGAAACCCGATCTGTCAGCATAGAAAAATTAGAAATTACAGCAATGCTCTTACTCATCTTGTGAAATTTCTGAATATCTTTCGAAATTCTAGGTGGTAGATGACTCTCATCAACCGTTGTAATACCACCACTTTGCTTATTGGAGGCTTGAAGTGGTGGAACCCATGTTTAGTCTCTAGAGCTAAGTTGCAGTCAGCTATCTCTATCTCTTATATCAGGCAGTATGATTGATGACTTTTGAGGTTATGATGAACCTCGTGGCGAGATCCAATATTCCTTACATTTTGAGGGTACAGCTCTAAAACGGTGTTCGCAGGCTGGCCACTAGTTAGTACACCGGACCGAACCTATTGGTAACTCTCTAGGATTCTTCCGGATCAGCTAGTGTATAATCTTGCTACCTTTACTCTGCCAGATAGTGACTGGAGGGAGTCTGAGTAGTTTGTATGCGGTGAGCATTGTCGAGGCCACATTATGTCAAGGATCTGGGTATATTCTTACCAAGTGTACGCCATATCCAAAAATTTCATTACTTCATACAGCATGTCCCACCCACTTTTCCTTACTATTGAATACACCATAAATTGTCAAACTAATAGAACAAGATTATCTGCGAAAAGATCTAAACCTCCCAAGCACTTCCTAATTCATTTCACAAATATACGTGGTCTCAATTCTAATCTCAACGATGTCCATTTCCACTTGCAGTCTGCCAAACCCCATGTACTTTTTCTGACAGAATCTCAGTTATCAGTTGATTCAACTACTGCTCGTCTCAGATGCCCAAATTATTCGCTGTATGATTCCTTTCGCAAAAGGTGGTATGTGTGCATATGTCCGTTCTGATATTCCCTGTCAGAGACTTGGCAGTTTGGAATCTCCTCTCTTTGATCTTCTCTGGCTTAAAATATCTCTCTCTCTCCACACCTCATTGTGTCAAATTCATCTGTTGTCTCTACCATTCTCCCAACTCCACTAATCACTTGGAGCTCTTTGACTTCCTCTCTTTGCAGCTTGACTTTCTCCAATCCAACTTTCCTGACAGTGAGGTAATTTTCCTTGGTGATTTTAATGTTCACAACTCCAGCTGGCTTCCATTTTCTAGTTACACCGACCCAGCTGGTCGAGATGCTGAAGCTTTTGCAATTACTAATGACCTTGCACAGATTGTTCATTTACTTACAAGAATACCGGACAATCCTAATCATACAGCTAATGCACTTGATCTTTTTCTCACAAACAACCCTTCTAAGTACACGGTCGAAGTGAGAGGTCCTTTAGGCACTTCAGATCACAACTTGGTGATTGTCTCTTCTCCAATGGAACCTTTATCTCATGGCTGTTCCCAACCTTGTGTTGTTTGGCAATACAAGAATGCAAAATGGGGTGACCTGCGAGACTTCTTTTCCTTGGTCGGATTACTGTTTCAAAACTTCTGATGTCAATGTTTGCTCAGATCGTGTCAGTGAAATTATTCTTGCAGGAATGGAATCCTTTATCCCACACTCCACTTTAAAATCTTATCCTTTATCTAAACCTTGGTTTTCCAATAAATGTGCTAAGGCTGTTCAAGAGAAGAATGTTGCATATCGTAATTGGCTTGTTTCTAATTCTTCAATTTCATTTTCTATCTACACCAAAGCTCCCAACAATTGTAAAGCCGTTATTAATCAGTCCAAACTAGAGTTTGAACAGGCTAAGAGTAGAAAACTTGCTTCTTGCTCTAATGGTAGCCGAGCATTCTGGTCTCTTGCCAAAGCTATTGGCTGCAACTTTTGCCCATCTCTGCTCCCACTTCTGTCCAAACCAGATGGTTCTGTTGTCACTTCAGCCTAGGATAAAGCTGACCTGCCAGCATCCCATTTTTCTTCCAGCTCATGTATTAATGATCTTGGTAAAACACCTCCCACCATTCCCAAATGCTCCATTCAATGCCTCCTGTGGTCTTCCGTCAACAGGATGTCAGAGGGATTTCGACGAATCTTGATGCTAAGAAAGCTCCAGGTCTAGATGGTATTTCTCCACTTGTTCTCAAAACCTGTGCTCCCGAACTTACTCCTATTCTTTGCCGCCTTTTTTCACTTTCTTATTCCAAAGGTGTTTTTCCTTCTGCTTGGAAATTTGCTCATATCTAGCCAGTCCTAAAAAGGGTGACAAATCCCTCTCATCCAATTATCTTCTCATTGCAATTACTTCTACTCTTTCTAAAGTAATGGAGAAATCAATTAACCGCCAACTCTTAAACTACCTAGAAACCTTCCATCTGATCAATGATCGCCAGTATGGATTCCGTCAGTGTCGATCCGATGGTGATATTCTGGCTTATGTTACCCATTTATGGAATAATTCGCTGGAAAGGTTCGGTGAAACACAAGTAGTTGCTCTTGACATCTCAAAGGGTTTCGATCGTGTTTGGCATAAAGGTCTTTTAAACAAGCTTCCATCTTATGGTTTTCCAACTGTTTTTAGTAATTGGTTATCCAGTTTTTTCTCTGATCGCTCACTGAGGGTGATGGTAGATGGCTCTCTGTCTTCTAACTTCTCCACTAATGCTGGTGTCCCCCAAGGTTCAGTTCTTTCCCCCACTCTTTTCCTTTGCATATTAATGACCTTCTTCCATTGACTGGAAATCCTATCCATAGTTTTGCCGATGATAGCACATTGCATTCCACTTTCCATTTTGATAAACCTTGTCCTGCTCAATCAGCTTCAACTTCTTGAAAATTTGCTACCATTTCCTTAAATGCCGATCTTCAGGTAATTCTCCAGTGGGGCAAAGACAACTTAGTTGATTTCAACCCTTCTAAAACTCAGTCTTGTCTTATATCTCGCAAAAAGGATTCTTCTGCTCCTATGCTTATCTTTAGTGACACTCCGATTTCTAGGTAAAACGATATATTTCTTTTGGGGATTACCCTGACTTCTAATCTCTCTTGGCACAAGCACATTATTGGTTTTCTCTTTCGCTCTTGGCGTTACTTTTCTTCCAAACAGCTGCTCGCTCTGTATAAATTGCAAATCTACCCTGCCATGGAATATTGTTCCCACATCTGGGGTGGTGCCCCCAAAACCTCTCTCAGGCTTCTTGATTCCATTCAGAAGAGGGCAGTTAGATTAATTAATGATTCATCTCTAACAGAGTCTCTCCACTCGCTCTCTCATAGACGTACTGTTTCTGCTGCATGCCTCTTCTACATATACTTCCATGGGCACTGTTCTTCTGAATTGGCTTCTATAATTCCCGCTCTCTCTCTTTCAAAACAGTCCGAACACATGCCACCACCAGCCAACATCCGTTTACTGTCCAGCTTCAAACTCACAGAACCAACTTTTCATCTTCCTCTTTTATTCCTTCAGCTGCCGTTTTCTGGAACAACCTTCCTTCATACGTGTTTCCTGAAAATTAATGTCTATAGAAGTTCAAATCCAATGGCAACAAATATCTTCTTTCATCTTCTCAACCTCCAAACCAAGCACGGTCTAAGTACTATAGGTTCTAATACCTCTTGTGTTTGGGGTTTACATAAAAAAAAAAAAAAAAAAAAAAATGCTTGGTCTTATAACAAACTCCTATTCACCTGACCTTGCACCACATGACTTTTTTCATTTAACCCCCCCCCCAAAAGATAAGAAATGATTAACATGATAAGAATTTTTGGTAACAGTGTTAACTATGACAAACACAGTCGAAGAACTTACAAAAAAAGGACCTTGAAGAGGCTATTTGCATTTATATAACTGATAGATGAAATGTGTAAATAGCCATGGTCATTATATTTAAAAATTTGATGTGTAATTATATGTGAATGTTATATTTATCTAAATAAAAGTTCAGTTCCAGAATGTTTTACATAATGGGGAAATGTATTTATACAATTATAGTATATGCACATATTAACTTTCTGAATTAAAATTTAATTTTAGGAACTCTTGGAGTGATAACAGAAGTTACTCTGAAGGTACATTTATTACCAGAATGCAAAAGGTACGGCTCGATTATATTTCCTACATTCGAGAATGGAGTAGCTTGCCTTCATGAAATAGCCCATCAGGTAATTAGTTTTTGCATGTAATGAGCATGTGTGAGAGCAAATTGTCATTGATACTGCAATAGGTCGCATGTCAAAAGTTTGTGAGTTTTCAGATCAATAAAACAGTTTTGTTCATTTACCTTTGATTCCAAATATTTGATACATTCAGTACAAACCTCGTACAAACCATTTTAGCACGTCAAATTAACATTGGTTTTTAATGACAGAACAGTTTTTGAGACATTATGTGCATTTATCATAAAACCTTGACATAAGACATATTGCTGCCGAGAAGTGTTATTATTAGCCATATGGTGCAAGAAAGCCTGAGGCTTATGCTGCACCAGCCAAAAAAAAATTCCCCGAGTTACTCTGAGAGAAAGAGAGAGAGAGAGAGAGAGAGAGAGAGAGAGAGAGAGAGAGAGAGAGAGAGAGAGAGAGAGAGAGACAAAAGTAGAAGGGAATCAGACAAAAAAGGGAAGAATGATGATATCCAGCTCAGGACCCTGGGTTTGCCAAGCCCATACTCACCAGATATGAGCCCCTTGTTTACATACTCATGACATACAACCTATTGAAGCAATGTAAGCCATTAGAGAAAATGAGTTAAAAATAGGAAATGTGAGCACTTCAGTCAATACTTTATTGGAGAATCAATTACTTAACATATAAAAATCTATATGAATTTTTCAAGAAAGTCCTTAGTATTTAAAATTTAAAAAAAATCTATTTTACAGGATTAAATCAAACTCATTTGTGCACTAGATTGTCATAGAAAGAGTGGTAGTCGGATGGAATTACTGCCTTAAACTCCTGTAAATAAGCAAACTTCATTGCCTCGGTTGCACATGGCACAGGGGAAGGGTGATCAAAAGGGGCTGTCACTCATTTGGGGCAAGTTGGTAACTCTGTCCACGCATCAGAAAATTTGAAGCTTGTAGTTTATCACTCCTTGAAGTGTGGTACTGCAGAGCACAAATGTCAGTGACACAGGGGTCTTCTTTCCTGGCCTGATGCTTGAGTAAAAAACAGATTCTTACTAACAGAAAGCTGTGAATGATAGTAATACAGCGTTGTAAGGAGATGGGGTTTCCCTTGCTGACTTGATGATTTGCAAGTAGTCAGCAGGGACATACTTCTCGCCTCCAGCCAAGTTTCCATTCGATGGTGCTGTGAATTGAATCAACCTCCATCTGGGTGTGGCCGACCTCGAGGTATTTTTGCTCAATAATTAGTTTTTGTTCCTTGGCCAATTCAAAAAGAGCATGGGGCAATTTCACTTTCCGATTCTGATAGCAACGTCCATTGGCTCTAGCAAATTATTTTGGAGAGGTAACTTTTTTGATTTCACTTTATAAATTTTGTTGCAAATCGATGCAAAAATGTCTCACTAGGCCTCCATTTCCTTTGTGCCAAAAAAAAAAACCGCATTATGTCTTTAGAATGGAGATTGTAGTATGTCAGGTTGTGCACTTTGAGCTTTGTCTTATAATAATTGGCAGCGGCATTTAGGTGGGGGGGATAAAAGAATGGCATGAAGGTCAACTGTGTAACTGCGTACTTCCGCATTTTCGGCTGCCTCAGCTTTGTCTATTTCTTTTTTCTGCTCGTACTTTGCTCCTTTTCTGGTGATGCCTTTGGTAATCTTCTTCTTTCAAGTTGCCATTTTTGTACATGATGCATTCGTTACACTGGTCATTTTTTGGACGAAAAATGTCCCAGTTCATTATTTTAAAAATTTTCATGAAGTTTTGCCACGATGTAGCCCTTTTGTTTTTTTTTTTCAGCAGTGTTCAGTGAACTCTTTGTGGAGGTGTCTGTAACTCTCCCACACAGGCTCTATATAGAGTTTTTTGCTTGACAACCTACAATAGCGAGAATGAACCTTGGGAAATTTTTCCAAAAAACATTCTTAGAGCAGACAGGCCCAAAGTCAGTTTCTACTGTCTCAGTAACAGAATGTGCTGGAGGACCGCTACTCAGCACCCATGATCATACCGACTCCTCGCCAACACTTAGTATGGTGTAAAACATTTTTTTGCAAACATGTTTCTTCACTCTCTCAGTTTGGTTCTCACTCACATTTAAGAAATACTTGAAACCTACTTGTTTATGTGAAAGTTCTGTTTGAGTGGTATTCTGCCTGGTTTTGACGGAGCTTGTAATACTTGTCCTGTCACGAACAATTTTTTTGCCTCCCACGAAGACAAGTTCCAAAATGTAGTGAACACTTCTTGCCGTTGTTGTTCAGTTATTGCAGAGCATTCAGATTTTTGTTTTGGACCCTTTCCAGCTGTTGGATGACCATCACATTTAGGTAACATTGCTCGTTTCTCACTGTCTGACGTTTGTTGGTATTTTCCGGAGGAATATTTTTCAAAGCCAATGTAGGTTTCTCCCTAAAGTCGTGAATTGGCATTCTTCAGTCTCTTCCACTGCTTGGGGTTGTCTTGTCCCTTGCTTTTCCTGTTTTTCTTCCTGCTGTTGACAGTTGGATCACTTTCTCCTCACCTGATGAGCTTTCCTGAATTCTCCACTCATCTACTACTTTTTCATTTTCATCCTGGTCTTCTTCAACTTCTGATGGTTTGTACTCAGAATCTGAGCTTTGAAGCCACTCTTCTCCAATCTTGTCTTCGTCATGGTCTGATATATATAGATTGATTACGCTCGTGACTTGGGTTTTAAATTTTCATTTCTCCTCCTCCTCCGGCACCATTACTGTTGACATGTGAAGTGCTTTTTTTTTTATTTATTTATTAGCAAGCGGCCACTAGCCAGAAACTGAGAACTCCGCTATATACATATACACTGTGCTGCCACTTTATTAGGTACACCCCACTTGATTAGGTTTTGTCCCACAAAGTTGCAAGTCATATGACCACAGTTGTGGATATAAATGCAGCAGAACAACCTTTCTAGTATCAGTTAAGCGTACAAACCATAGCAAGAATGAGGAAAAGGACTGAACTAATGGACTTCGAACGTGCCATGGTAGTAGGTGCAAGACGTGCTGGACAAAGCATTTCTGAAACAGCTGCTTTCCTGAACTTTTCACACACCACAGTTTCAAGGGTTTATCAAGAATGGTGCAACAAACAGAAAACATCCTCTCAACGGTACTAGTATGGAAGAAAATCACTTGTTGATCAGAGAGAGCTCAGAGGAGGATGGCTAGAATTGTGCAAGCAAACAGACAGGCCACAATTCTGTACATGACGTCAGAATACAACCTTGGTGCACAGAACAAAATATCGCAACGACTACTAGTCACACTTTGTCGTGAATAGGCTACAACAGCCGACAGCCACATTGTGTACCTTTGTTATCAATGAAGAACAAGAGAGCATGCCTCCTGTGAGTACAGCAACACCAGCACTGGACTATCAAGGATTGGAAAACAGTTGCTTGGTCTGACGAGTCGAAGTTCCTGGTGCATTATGTTGATGGAAGGCTCAGAATTTTGGCAAAAACAACATGAATCCATGGACCCTTCATATCTGATGGCTACTATGCAAGGTGGTGGGGGCAGTGTTATGGTGTGGGGAATGTTTTCTTGGCACACGTTGGTCCATTGATACCCATAGATTCACGTCTGGATGCCACATCATACCTAAATATCATTGCTGACCAATTGCTGAACAGGATGTGATTATTCCCTTGTATAAGGCAATGGTCAGGCTACACTTTGAGTACTGTATACTGGTCTGGAGGCCACATTTTAGGAGGATGTAGAGTTGACGGAACAAATACAGAGAAGGGCAACAAGATTAGAGAATGGAATAAAGGGTTGTACTTACGAAGAAAGGCTTATGTTTTGCAAATTACAGTGTCTGGAGACTAGGCACCTGCGAGGATTGTTGTTGTTGTTTGGTTTTTAGGAGCATTAGCAACTAAGGTCATATTGCTCCGGGAATATGCGGTGGTCATTCCCTGACCTTTCTGCATCCTCCGTATTTGGTGGTGATGGGCTCGAACCCCGGTCTAATCAAGAAGCGTGTGCTACGCACTGCTGCTCTTCCCACCTGGCTACTGAGGCGCCACCTGCGAGGAGATCTGACTGAGGGGTGTTAAGGCCTTGAATGGTTTCAGCATACTCAGTGCTGATGGAATTCTTCCTCTTTCCCAGATTAATCACCTGAGGGGACATAAATTCAAATTTAGGAAAGACAGTTGCAGAATAGATGTGCAGAAATTTGCCTTTAGCCAGCAGGTGGTTGATTGCTGGAACAAACTTCCATCTGTCATAGAAGAAGAAGACAGCTTAAATAAATTTGGAGCAAATGGACGGGTGAAATGGGGAGTTTTTTTTTGGCTGATGCTGTAAAAGCTTGTTTTCTTGCATCATAAGCCTCCACTAATGCTAATTAACTAATTAGAAGAGGGTACTAATTAATAAATTTTTATCACTCTTTCAGTTGTAGTAATCAAAGTCATTCAAAATTAACCTTGAGCATCTTGTTCTGACCAAACTGAAAGTATGTGGCTTTCCTTCAAAAAAACATCAGGCACCACTTAGTGTTGATAATTTGGCTGTTATATTGGTCTTAAAACTGGAATAGCAAGGGTATTAAAAGAGAAAATTGAGCACTGAAGGGTATTAAGCTCTCCTTGTTGTCATATTAATATGTGTGCTGAGAAAGGGTGCACATTTTCCCCTCTGATATTGGATGAATATTTGATAGGCATTTGTTACTACCTTAAAACAAGTGCTAAAAGGAAAGTTAGATTTCAGCTGATGTATTCCATTGAAGTAAAAAAAATATGAAGCATGTGTGCACACATTGGCTGTCTTTGGTTAAATGTATAAGTGGACCGGTAGAATTGTGACAACCTTTGACAAATCTGTTTAAAGAGGTCAGAATTGTTGGTGAGAAAAGTCATAAGAACACTTTTCAGAGCTACCATAAAAGTATAACAAGCAATCACTAGTGAGTTGTGCACTGACTTGTGTTCAAATCCAGTTCATGATCCAGAAGTTTTGAAAGAAGGTAAACGAATGAACTCAAGGAAAAGAACTTCTAAATTGCAAACTCCTGGTAAAAGCAATCCTAAACAGGTCAAGCAATCTGATAATTCTAGGCACGTTGCCCTCACCCATGAAGAAAGTCCATTCATTTTTTTATCTTCTGGCTTCAATAGAGCAATTTGCTGATTTCTCTTAAATGTTATGCCAACATTTGGGAATCAGAACCTTGTTCTTCAGTATAATGTGTCACAAATCCACATACTGAGGTCATTACAACTAGATATGTTGAAGAATGTTATGTGCAAATTTATTTTTCCAACAGTTTTAAAACCTTCCATTTTGGAAATTGATTACCATAGCAGACTAAACCAAAAGATATAAATAGAAAACTGAAGCCACTGGAGTTGAGAATGTCAAAATCACCAAGGAAACTTACCCACTATTACAAAAGTTGGATAGGAGAAAGTCAAGTTTCAAAAAAAAAAAAGCCAGAGAGTTCTGAGTGATTAGTGGAATTGGAAGAATAATAGATGCAGTTGATTATTTTGACACAATGGGTGGCAGAGATTTGAAGACAGAGGAGAACAGAAAGAAATCTGAAATTTGGAAGTCAGACAAAGAATATCAGGCAGACATGCACAAATAATACATTTGAATTATAGGAATCATAGAGTTAATAATTAGGGCAACTGAGATAATTAGTGGTTGAGGCAACTGATAATTGGGAATTCTGTCAGAAATAAGAGCAACTTGGCAGATTGTAGGTGATAAAAGATATCATTGAAAGTTGAACCAAGACCACATACAAGGTGTTACCCAAAAGTTCCTGAAATGTATTTATAAAATAAATTACTCACCCTGGGTCTTAGGGTCTTATTACTTTCACCTTCAAAGGAGATGGTGGTGAATTCCCCCTGAGAGCATAAACACCGATCCCAGCACTTCTCTCATGATTTGAATGCCTCCTGAATGTCCTTCGTCATAGTGGTCAGCACCGCCTATGATTTGATTTGGATATCCTCTAAGCTCAAATCTTCAACCCTTCAGCTTAATTTTCATTCTTGGGAAGAAGTCGCAAGGGCCTAAGTTTGGAAAATAAGGGGGATGACTGTCATTTGTTGGATGTCAAAAACTGCACCACAGCGAGAGATGTGCAGGCTGGCGTCATGATGAAGTACCCAGTTCTTTGTGTGCCACTTCTCTGGACGTTTCCTTCTGACAGCTTCCCTTAACTGCCTTAGGACATTGCAGTAGAACTTTGCATTGATGATCTGGCCAGGAGGGACGAGTTTCTTATAGATAATTCCATCAATGTCCAAAATTCAAATCAGCATGTTCACATTGCTCCTCACTTGTCTGGCTTTCTTCGGTCAGGGCAAAGATGGACTCTTCCACTGGGATGATTGTTGCTTGGTTTCTGGGTCATACTCATATACTCAACTGTAGTCAACAGTGACAACCATAGAAAGAAAGTTTTGATTACTCCTGGCCCGTTCTTGAAGATCTCTGCTAACTTCCATGCGATGCTTCTTTTGGTCTTCACTCAGTAACCATGGCACAAACTTGGCCCCAATACTTTTCATGTTCAGGTCATCTGACAAAATGCACGATAGTCCTACAATGCGACAAATGTTGTGGATGGTTGCCCAAACTTTTGCAACATTTTCCAGGGTGGTGCTCGATGAGGGACGCCTAGAGCAATTGTCATCATCAACTGACATTTGACCATTTTTAAAACGGTTAAACCAGTAGTAGGTTTGCATCTGGCCTAAAGCATTGTCATCAAAAGCTTGTTTCAACTTCTTATGGGTTTCTGCTGGTGTATCGTTAAGAAGAAAACAAAACTTGATGTAAGCACATTGCTCTCTCACATCAGCCATCACAACTGTTGCAAACAATGCAAAACACACCGCCAAGAACTTTGCATAAATATTCAAGACTCTATCTAGACGCCACTTGGCACTGATACACAAAGATTGCATGCAGTGTTACCTAATGCCACAAGTCTGTATTAGACGTAGTTCCCGTGCGACATTCAAATTTCAGGAACATTAGGGTAGCACCTCGTATATTTCTAAAATGAATGAGAAAGTTTTTGAGAGTTTAAGATCTTTTTGTAGATAAGTTTGTTCTGTTAGTTTGCCTATTCATAATGCATTCAATAGACATGGAAAACACATGGCTTCAACACTTCCCCTGTATACAAACTACTGCTGCACATCTAAATATGCTGTAGCAATTTTTGGTGTGACAGCTTTTTTGCTCACCCCTGGGTGGGCAAAAAAAGTGCTCAGTGCTCCTTACAAGTCTACCACCTAATTTGAAACTGTTTTTTCCACCTTCCTGTCCAAGTTATTCTGGCTCTTTGAAACTTTGTCGCTCTGACTCTTGTGGATGCCCACAAGTTCAGTGCCTGGTCAACTCATCTGGAATTTGGTTCTTGATGAGTGAATTCTCCTGGCAACCCAAAGGTCGCGGGTTCGATTCCTGCTTCGGGCTTGGATCAAAGTACTGCAAAAACGTTGGGAGGTGCATTATGGCCACAGAAGCCTATGCGCCAACAACTACCAAAAAAAAAAAAGTGAATTCTCTGTTCAACTCCCAGTGCTTCTAAAGTCACATATTCTGATGACTTAACCCTTCTTGGAAATTCTCATTCTTCTCAGGAAGGTACTGCCAATTTTATTAATATTGGACCAAAAGCACGGATCATTTATGATCCTGCTTTTAGTCCATTATTAATAAACTTGCCATTTTTCATGATAAGACTAAACTTCTGTCTCTTAAGGGCAACCTTAATATTTCCAGACCTACAACTGTTAAACTTTTTGATCATTCTCTCTTTTTATGCTTGTATGTCTGTCGCATCAATCCTGGAATACAGCCAGGCCTCACATAATGTGAGTTTGATTAATGCATTTTTCAGTTACTGCGATTTCAAAAAATTATACCACTTTTTACTTTACGTGATGCAAATTTCCAGTTAACACGATCTTTTTTATGTGATAGTTGAAAAAGATTCGAATCGCTCACTAAATGTCTGAAAGCCAATAAGCGTTTGCCTGCTGCCCACCTCTGTGTTCCATCAACCATCGGAAGTAGATGCATTACTTGTTTGTCTTCTGCTAATAAAGTCATGTGCAGATGCATTTTAAAATTCTAATTCTAATTAAGTTATCAAAACACATGAAAGCGGTGCAAACCATGTGAAAGTTCGTAAGAGATCTAGGATACAGTGAGTCTACCATAAGAACTGTCTTGAGCTGTAAGGATGAATATAAAGAGCAAGGTAGTTTCATCAACTTCTGTTTGACAAAATACCAGAAACAGAACTCCAGTAATGATTGAAATGGAAAGTCTTTAATCAATTTGGATAGAAGATTACAATTAAAAAAGAATTCCATTATCGAAGGACAATATTCAGAGCAAAGCTATTAACATTTTTACTAAGCTCAAAGAAACAAATTATCAAGGGAAGAATGAAACGTTTGTTGCTAGTTCGGGGTGGTTTGAATGTTTCAAAAATCGAGCAGGACTGCATAATGTTAAAGTAACAGGGGAAGCTGCTAGTGCTGATGAAGATGCTGCAGACAAATTTCCTGCAGAATTGCAAAAAATCATTCAGATGAATACGACGATCGGCAAATATTTAATGTAGACAAAATGGGCCTATTTTGGAAATTAATGTGAACTAAAACTTATTTGGCTGCAAATGAAGCATCACAACCTGGGTATGGCGCCTCCGTAGCTGGGTGGGCAGGAGCAGCAGTGCATAGCACACGCTTCTTGATTAGACCGGGGTTCGAACCCGTGACCACCAAATACGGAAGATGCGGAAAGGTGAGGGAATGACCACCGCATATCCCCGGAGCAATATGGCCTTAGTTCCTAATGCTTCTAAAAAAAAAAAAAATAAATAAATAAATAACAACCTGGGTATAAAGTCTCAAAAGATCGATTAATGCCTTTATTAGGAGGTAACGCTGAAGGTGATTTTAAATTGAAACCTATGCTTGTGTACCATACTCAAAATTCGAGGGCTTTAAAAGGATACAGCCATCAAACTCTTCATTTTGAATTCAAATAAAAAAAAACTTGGATGACCAAAGCCCTATTTGAAGACTGGTTTAAGTCTTATTTCTGTCCAACAGTTGAAGCCTACTGCAAGAAAAATAATCTTACTTTTAAAGCTATTTTGCTTTTAGTAATGCACCTGTACATCCTACTGCACTTGTTGACTTAAATGAAAATGTGAAAGTTGTTTTTTCTTACAGTAGGATTGCAACTTTCAAGGCTTACTATCTCTGCAGAACATTTTCACAGGCACTTGTAGCTACAACAGGAGACAATGTAATTTCTGTACAAAAAATTTTTGGAAAAAATATAACATACGAGTGGCTGTTGAAAACATTCAGGCAGCATGGGAAGAAGTGACAGCCAGCAATGTGAGAGCAGTTTGGAAGCATCTTTTACCCCATTGCACAAAATTTTACTGGCTTCAAAGATTCAGTTCAAAAGGTTATTGAAGACATAACTAATATTGGTAATGACTTTGGTTTCAAAGGCTTGGATACGGCCAACATTTGAGAATCACTGAATTTGCATTCAGAACAGCTAAGTGACAATGATCTCCTTCAAATAGAGGAACAGTGTGCGTGCGAAGAAGCTGAAGAAAAAAAGTGTGAGCTAGATGAAAATGTTACCGCAAAGAAGATAATGGTAAAAGAACTAGGCAAAACCTTTGGTATCACAGAGAATCCTAAACAAAAGGTAATGGACGTTGATCCTAACATCGAAAGAAGCATGTTATTTTTCCAGGGCCTAGAGAAGCTTGTTGTCAGCTGTTGGAAATTGTATGATGAAAGAAATAAAGCCAAAACTGTTCAAACGACTGTGTTCAAATATTTCCATAGCAAATAATTAGTTTCTTCATTATGTATTTTATGCAATAAACATTTAATTCTATAATTATTTTTATTATCTTTTACAGTTGAAAAATGTTATTTAAAAGGTATTTTTAAAATTCTTTTTGGATATTCCTGAAGGTCACAGACCAATTCTAATTTTTCCTATTGATTATTATATTCGACCTCAGATTAAATCAGTCATACTGCATTATGGAAGATCTGTGGATAGGCATAGTATTGCTCTGGAGACTAAATATGGCTTTCATCACTTAAGACTCCAATAAGCAATATAGTAATATTTCCACATGATGATTAGTCACCTACGACCTAATATTGCCCGGTGACACTGAGGGGCAGCATTTTTCTGAGTGATGTGGGCACCACACCTTGACCCATGCTTACATTGGCTCACACCTGTGTGGTTACCTCCAGTATACAAAATACAATTGTTCCTGACCTTGAATAAGGGTTACTGACAGTCCCACCATTGTGAAGGTATAAGTAGAGGACTTTGTTGTTGCCGAATGACCAGACTTCACCAAAATTCAGTTCACTTTATTCACAAGTAGTTCCTGAATGTCAGTTTCATCAGTACTTTGGTCTCCTTGGTGGACTGCCATACCTGGAAGAATGTTGTTACAAGCCTCAGGGACAAAAATATTGAGTGAACAGACATCTTGTGCTGCCAGGAATGTCTAAATTTTTGGATAAAGTCACAGTGTCCTGAAAAGTTTGAGTATGATTTTTTGCACCAGCTATTTGTGAACAAAGAATTTTTATGTGTACACATAAAAATAATAATATATATGCAATAAGTGCCAGTTATAGTGATCACTGGTTATTAGAATCATCTGCTTTATAGAATCAAATTTCAAGAGAACTGATGCAAATCAGTAAAATGCACTACACTTTCATTGTTTATTAGAATCACATCTTTGATTATAAGAATCTATTTTGAATGCCTCTGTGTTATTTTTCAAAAGCTGTAGATCACACTTCTAGAGGTCACAACCATAAAACAATAAAAACAATTTGCAGTTTTTGATTTATTCGGCGCTTTTTTTTGTACAATCTTTTTTTTTTTTTTTTTTTTAATGTAAACCCCAAACACGAGAGGTATTAGAACCTATAGTACTTAGTACCGTGCTTGGGTTGGAGGTTGAGAAGATGAAAGAAGATATTTGTTGACATTGGACTTGAATTTCTGTAGACTGTAATTTTCAGGAAATACGTATGAAGGAAGGTTGTTCCAGAAAACGGCAGTTGAATGAATAAACGAGGAAGATGAAAAGTTGGTTCTATGAGTTTGAACTTGGACAGTAAATGGATGTTGGCTGGTGGCGGCACGTGTTCAGACTGTTTTGAAAGAGAGAGAGCGGGAATTATAGAAGCCAATTCAGAAGAACAGTGCCCATTGAAGTATCTGTAGAAGAGGCATGCAGCAGAAACAGTACATCTATGAGAGAGCGAGTGGAGATACTCTGTTAGAGATAAATCATTAATTAACCTAACTGCCCTCTTCTGAATGGAATCAAGAAGCCTTTTGGAGGCACCACCCCCAGATGTGGGAACAATATTCCATGGCAGGGCAGATTTGCGATTTATACAGAGTGAGCAGCTGTTTGGAAGAAAAGTAACGCCGAGAGCAAAAGAGAAAACCTAGTTTTTTAGATGCAGAGGAAGCAATATTTGTAATGTGCTTGTGCCAAGAGAGATTAGAAGTCAGGTAATCCCCAAAAGAGATATATCATTTTGCCTAGAAATCGGAGTGTCACTAAAGATAACCATAGGAGCAGAAGAATCCTTTTTGCGAGATATAAGACAAGACTGAATTTTAGAAGGGTTGAAATCAACTAAGTTGTCTTTGACCCACTAGAGAATTACCTGAAGATCGGCATTTAAGGAAATTGTAGCAAATTTTCAAGAAGTTGAAGCTGATTGAGCAGAGCAAGGTTTCTCAAAATGGAAAGTGGAATGCAATGTGCTATCATCGGCAAAACTATGGATAGGATTTCCAGTCAATGGAAGAAGGTTATTAATATACGAGAGGAAAAGAGTGCGGGAAAGAACTGAACCTTGGGGGACACTAGCATTATTGGAGAAGTTAGAAGACAGAGAGCCGTCTACCATCACTCCCAGTGAGCGATCAGAGAGAAAACTGGATAACCAATTACTAAAAACAGTTGGCAAACCATAAGATGGAAGCTTGTTTAGAAGACCTTTATGCCAAACACGATCGAAAGCCTTTGAGATGTCAAGAGCAACTACTTGTATTTCACCGAACCTTTCCATTGAATTAGTTCATAAATGGGTAACATAAGCCAGAACATCACCAGTGGATCGACACTGACGGAATCCATACTGGCGATCATTGATCAGATGGAAGGTTTCTAGGTAGTTTAAGAGTTGGCGGTTAATTGATTTCTCCATTAGTTTAGATAAAGAAGCATATACAATAGCAAATAAGGAGGCAAAAAGGCTGTGGCAATATCAAAGGCGAGGGCAGTGGATGAGGCCTATGGGGAACTGGAAAGGAAAGAGGGAGATAGGCAACTGATGAGAATGGCCAAAGCGAGAGATAAGGCATCGAAGGACTTCCCATCAATAAAACAGATAAAAGATGAGAGGGGAGTGATTATACAGGACCCGGAGAAGGCGGAAAAACTATTTTAAGAAGTTATTAAACGAGGAAACCCCAAGAGCACTATGCGAGGATGGAGTGATGAATGTGAGAGTAGTGGAAGGCATAAGCAGGAAAGAAGTGGAAAGCGCACTCAGAAAAATGAAGAGAGGGAAAGCAGTAGGTGCTGATCAGATACCAGTAGAGGTATGGAGTAGTCTGGAAGAAGAAGGGATCGATATCCTATGGGACTTGATGGAAAAACTGTGGCAGCAGGAGAGGATACGCGATGAGTGGAGGGAAAATATACTTGTGCCAATCTTTAAAGGAAAGGGTGATGTGCAGGAATGTGGGAACTACAGGGGAATAAAGTTAATGTCTCATTCGATGAAGATCTTGGAATGAATTGCGGAAGGAAGGTTAAGGCAGGAGACGGAAATAGGAGAGGAACAGTTTGATTTCATGCTGGGAAGAGGAGCAACAGATGCGGTCTTTGCTTTAAGGCAGGTGAATGAAAGATATGGGGAGATGCAAGTAGAGTTGCACATGATGTTTATAAACCTGGAAAAAGCATATGATAGAGTGCCCAGACAAGAGGTATGGAGATGTATGAGGGAGAAGGGGTACATCGGAAAAGTACGTAAGGCTTGTGAAGGATATGTACGAGGGAGCGGTGACTCAGGTTAAGAGCAGTGTAGGTATGACTGAGGGGTTCTCTGTAGAAGTTGGACTGCACCAGGGATCAGCTCTCAGCCCATATCTGTTTGATCTGGTAATGGATGTGTTGGTGAGAGAAGTGAAGAGTAGATCACCATGGAGTATGCTGTTTGTGGATGACATTGTACTGTGCGAATCATCTCAAGGAAAGGCAGAGAAGAAATTGGGGGAATGGAGGAAAGTGTTGGAAGATAGAGGCATGAGGATAAGTAGAACAAAGACAGAATATATGATATTGAATGGAGAAGCTGAGAGTTCTATAAAACTGCAGGAGGAAAAGCTAACATCTGTTTTGAAATTTAAGTATCTGGGATCGATCATTGAGAGGGATGGAGGATTGAGTGCAGAAATACAGATGCGGTCTTTGCTTTAAGGCAGGTGATGGAAAGATATGGAGAGATGCAAGTAGAGTTGCACGTGGTGTTTATAAACCTGGAAAAAGCATATGATAGAGTGCCCAGACAAGAGGTATGGAGATGTATGAGGGAGAAGGGGTATATCAGAAAAGTACATAAGGCTTGTGAAGGATATGTACGAGGGAGCAGTGCAATGTGGATGGCTGAACTGGAGAAAGATGAGTGGGGTGCTGTGTGATAAGAAAATTAATTGTAGAATTATTAATTTTTAATACATTAATACATTGTTTTATACATTAATAATTTTTAATTATTAATGTATAAAACTGTGGTTAGACCCGCATTGATGTACGGTGCTGAGACTTAGGTGATTACAAGGGCCCAGGAGAAGAAGATGGAAGTGGCGGAGATGAGGATGCTAAGATGGATGTGGGTGTGACAAGGAAGGACAGGTTAAGAAATTACTACATTAGAGGTAGGGTTAAGGTGGGGCCTCTGAGTAAAAAAAAATACAGGAAGCTAGGTTGAGGTGGCTTGGTCATGTGGAACGAAGAAGTGAGGAGTATGTAGGGAAGAGGTGTGAAAAGGTGAAGGTGATAGGGAAGAGGAAGAGGGAGAGACCTAAGCTGAGATGGATGGACAAGGTGGCTGAGGATTTGAAAGAAAGAGGAAGCTCTGGTTAGAAAGGAATAGAGGAAGAGAATTAAGGAAGGGAATGCCGACCCCATATGAACGTGGGAAGAAGGCGGGGACAAAGAAGAAGAAGAAGATTACTTTAGAAAGAATAGAAGTAATTGGATGGGAGGGATTTGTCAACCTTTTTAGAAACTGGCTGGATATGAGCAAATTTCCAAGCAGAAGGCAAAACACCTTTGGAATAAGGAAGTGAAAAAAGGCGGCAAAGAATAGGAGTAATTTCAGGAGCACAGGTTTTGAATCTGTTATAAACAGGTAGTAAACTCAATCTTATTGCATTTGCAGTAATACTGATAGTAATAGCTGGAATTCTGTGGATTTTTACACGTTATTATGGTAAAAGGTATTTCTCCTTCACTGAAATCTTCAATCATATAAAAAAACATAAATTTTCAGAATCTGCTCTTCATTCCTATTTCTAAACTTTGTAGACTTTTTTTTTTTTTCCATTTATTCCCTATCTCACTTGTGCGTCTCATGTTAGTTCCAATTTGTGCATGCTGTGTGCTTTGTTGTTGATTGATGCCTACGTTTTTATTGTGGTTTAAATTTTACTACCCAAAAAAAAATGTCAGTGAAGAGAGAAAGTGAATTTGATGTAAAGATAAGTACAGATAACAAATTATAGAAACATATGACAAATTAAACTTAAACAATATGTCTCAATGGGAAGCAGCATTAAAATTAGGAGTGCCTCAAAGTCATTTTTATCAAAATTATTAAAATCACGTCACACATTAAACACTAGTGTGATTAGTGAAATCAGAAAAAGGAAATGCGAAGGGGAAAACAGTAGATGAAGCTCTGTTCATTTTGGTTCAAACAGGCCACCTCATTTATTGCACCTATCAATCATATCATTCTTCTTCAAAAAGCTACTGATTTTGCTGAAAAACTACACAAAGTGCAAGGTGATGGACAGACGGTTGACAAGATGGAAGGAGAGGCATGATACTGTTTACAAAAAATTTCATGGAGAAAAACAGGATTCCGATGGTTCTGCAGCTGACAGCTGGTGAAACACTCTTGGTACACTGTGTTAAGCACTTATAATCCTAAAGACATTTTTAATACAGCTGAAACAGGCTCCCTCAAACCATTGCATGATTTTAAAAATTCCTCTGCATCTGCAGGAAAGAAGATCAAAAAGAGGATTACAGTTCTTTTAACATGCAGCATAATGGGAACAATCAAGATGAAGCCATTAGTTATAGGCAAGACTAAATCACCTAGATGTTTTAAAGGAGTAGTAGTAGTAGTAGTGGCACATGATGCAAGAAAGCAAGTGTAAGAGCTTATGCAGCATCAGCCAAAAAAAAAAAAAAAAAAATCACATCATTCCCTCCAAATGCCTGTCCAGTTCCTCCTTAAATTTATTTAACCTATCAACTTCCACAACGACAGATGGAAGTTTGTTCCAGCAATTAACCACCCGCTGGCTAAAGGCAAATTTCCGCACATCTATTCTACATCTGTCCTTTCTTAATTTGAACTTATGTCCCCGTAGGTTCGTAATCTGAACAAGTGGAAGGATCCCATCAGAATTCAGCGTGCTCAACCCATTCAAAGCCTTATAGACCTCAATCAGATCACCGCGCAGGTGCCTAGTCTCCAGCCACTGCAATTTGCAGAACTTAAGCCTCTCTTGGTAAGAGAATCCCTTCATTCCCCTCACCAATCGTGTTGCTCTTCTCTGTACACGCTCAAGCAAATCTACATCCTTCCTAAAATGAGGCCTCCAGACCTGTACGCAGTACTCAAGGCGTGGCCTGACCATTGCCTTATACAGAGGGACAATCACCTCCTTTTCCCTGCTAGCAAAATTCCTATATACAAAGGGTACTAGGAAAGTTTTGCAATATGACGCAACAATGAATCACAGGAAGCTGCTTGTTGCTGCATGTTGAGACATGTTCATACGTGCATAGTAGCCGCCGCGCCAAGTCGATGGGCTCAGTTATTCATTAGTAGTGAGAGTGTAAAGTGCTTGCGATGGCATCGTGGTCACGAAATGAGATAAGGACAGTTTTGCGGTATAATTTCGTGCGTGGTTTAACCATAGACCAGTGCTTAGAAGAAATGACTCTTGCACTAGATGATGATTGTCCACATCGTACAACGATATTCAGGTGGTATAGAGAATTCCAAAGGGGAAATTTCACTCTGGAGGATTCTGAGAGGCCGGGAAGGCCACGAACGTCAGTTACGGAGGAAAATGTTACTGCTGTGAGGAAAATGCTTGAAGAAAACAGGCGAGTGACCTACCAACAGATAGAGGATACTTTGGGCCTAAATGCACCAGCAATTCGTTCGATTCTGCAAGATCATTTGCACGTGAAGAAACTTTGTTCTCTCTGGGTGCCGCATCAACTGACTGAAGAGCAGATGACACGACGTGTGACTTGGTGCCGGGAGATGTTAAAAAAGTTTGATAAGGGACAATCTCGGTATGTGAACAACATCGTGACAGGTGACGAGACTTGGCTGTACTATTACGATCTGCCGACCAAGGCTCAAAACAAAGTTTGGGTCTTTGATGATGACGACACACCCGTAATTGTCAGAAAATCCCGATCTGTAAAGAAGAAAATGATAGCTGTATTTTTCAAATTGAGTGGAATTGTGGAATGTGTCATTTTGGACACGCAGAAGACAGTCACAGCTAAGTGGTATACTGAACAATGCCTACCTAAAGTCATTGGATCTATGAAGAACCTGCGGCCAAAGTCAAGAATGGACACCTGGTACCTCCATCACGAAAATGCTCCAGCTTACCGCGCCAAAGCCTGCACCGAATATTTGACCACGACAGGACTGAAACTTCTCGAGCACCCTCCCTACAGTCCAGACCTTGCTCCCTGCGACTTTGCACTGTTCCCGCATGTGAAAATGAAGCTAAAAGGGAGGCGGTTTTCCAGTGGTGAGGACCTTCTACGGGCTTGGGACAACGAGTGTGCTTTACTCCCTAGTGTAACTTGGCAGAACTGGTTTAAAGATTGGTTTCGGAGGATGGAGAGGTGTATTGAATGTAGAGGAAATTACTTTGAAAAAATTAAATAAACAAAGCTGTATTGCAAAACTTTCCTAGTACCCTTTGTATCATTGACAAAACCCCATGACCTGCCCTAGCAGCCTGTCTGCATTGCTCAGAAAACTTCATATCTGACTGCACAATTACTCCCTGGTCTTTTTCATTTTCTACCACCTTAAGTAATACAGCTGCCTGTTGAATATGCCAATAATGCTTGGATGACAGCTTCTTTATTTGAAGATTATCTTTATAAATGCTATTTTCAATTGGAAATGAAAAATAAATTTATAAATACTATTTTCAATAAGATAAACAAAAAAATTTACCCAGCTCATCCAAAGTTGACTTTCAAAAACATTGAATTGGCTTTTCTACAGGGGCGTCTCGTCCATAGGCACTGTGGCACCCATAGCTATTTAAATCTAGATGTACTGTGAACGGAGTTATATGAAATTTTGTAAAGAACAATGCAACACAATGAATATTTTTATTAACAAGACCCGCATATAGTATGCACATCTCCTATTTCCAGTAATCATTTCAATAATAAATGAATAAAAACACAAAATCATTTCCAACTTTGAAGTTTAATTAACTGTAGGCCTCACTGTGCACCAGGCAGTGACACATTTTGCATTCCAGTGAATATCTGGTAGTTGGTTGCCATTGGCAACCAGCATATTGGCAACTTGCCAGTATACATTTTTTATAGGTGAAACGAATCAAAGTTGCTATAAAGCTCGCAGTGCAGATTTCATCATTGACAACGATGGGTGTGTAGCCAAAATGTCGGTGTCTTATTGTTATTTGCCCAAATTCCCATTAAGTAACTAAATAATATCAGTGTTAAGTCAATACTCAAACATTCAACAGTGTAATTGTTGATTACAGCTTAATTGCGAATTGAGCGTGAACTTGGTAAGTTGAAGTTATATTATGAGGTGATGTGTAAGTAAAACATTATTTCTATGGAATACGATTTTGTGAAATTTGATTTGATCAGTAAAAGTAAATCAGTAAAAAAGGTCAGTAAATCATTACTCCATCCTTCCCTGAAGTAAATTGCATGGCAGTGAATAAACTTCAGCAACTTAGTTTTTCACGATTATCTTGCCAAGAAAAAAATGCGATTAAAAAAGAAGGCTGCCCCACACCAAAGATTCAAACTTCTCAGTGGAGAATAAGTAATAATAAGAAATATATTCACAGTACCAAAGGAAAAATTGGCTTTGTGGTTGTGAAGTTAAAAATGCATTGTTTTGTTTTCCATGTTTACTGTTCGGAGGTGACTTGGAAAAAAAGTGGCTTTACAAACATAAACAGAATGAAAGAAAAAACTCTTAAACTTGAGAATTCAAAGAAACATATTGATAATGTGATTTCAGCATCACTTCTAGGAAGCTTAAATATTAAAGAACAGCTTAGCCTTGCAGATCGAAAGCCTACAGACTTTTCAATCTGCAAACATAACAGAAAATTTACCAAGAATCATGAGGTATTATCTGAAATAATACCTAAATAAAATAATATTGTGGACAGTTTGAAATTCCTTTACATGGATAGGATGAAAAAGACAATTTCAATTTCGCCTTTACATTAGATTCCAATTTAAAGAACCATTAGAGAGTAATGCAGTATTTAAAGTCATTTCAAAAACTATTCAGAATGATATTCTTAACTGTTTGCTGCAAATATGCTGGGGTGAAATAAAAAGAGAAATTCAAGCAGCTTCATTTGTAGCTGCATCCAATTCTTTTGTGACTGCATCATAGTATCCAATCAAATTGGTCAGGCAAGACTTCCCCTTAACAAAACCATGCTGTGTCCGAGCTATAACTGAAATCGTGTCTAGATGATCCTGCAGTGCTTCTTTAACCAGTGCCTCCATTAATTTTCCTGGAACAGAAGTTAAACTCGCAGGTCTATAATTACTTGTGTCGGCCTTTGATCCTCCTTTATGAATTGGGGTCACATTTGCACATCTCCAGTCCATGGGTACCTTCCCTGAGTCCAAGGAAGCTCTCATAATTATGGCTAAGGGTTTGCTTACTTCCTTTGCTGCCTCCTTTAATATAACTGGATAGATCCCATCCACCCCAGGTGCCTTTCTTGTGTTTATCTTCAACAGTTTCTCCTCCACTTTACTCTCAGTTATTACAAGATTCTCTAGCTTACTGCCAGAGTTGAATACACCTCTGGCATTCCTCATGTGTGATGTCAATGCAAAATATTCATTTAGTTTGTTTGCTACCTGAGCAGGATCATCAACAGTTGACCCATCGATATCAAGTGGACCAATCTGATTCATCCCCTTCCTTCTAGAGTTTACATAAGTAAAGAACACTTTGCTGTTTTTCTTTGCATCCCTTGCCAAAGATTTCTCGTAATCTGCCTTAGCCGAGTGGGCAACGGCACGAGTGCAGTAGCACACGCTCTTTGAGTAGACCGGGGTTCAAGCCCCTGACTGCTGAATACGGTCGATCTGCCAACTCGCACTGGACCAGCGTGGCAAATTATGGTCCATTTCCCTCAGCATGAATTGTAGTGTAAAGTGCAGCATGAATGGCTGCACTTTACTTTTACTTATCATCTTGTATCTATCATAGGCTTCTGTGTCCCATGTTAATTTATATGTATTCCATGCATTTTTCTTCTCTGTTATATGTCTCATTAGTTCATCTGACATCCATTTAGGCCAAAACCTTGAACAATATTTCTTAGTTGGTATGTAAAGCCTAGCAGCTTCCAAGGTAAGTTCTTTGAATGCTTCCCATTTTGAATTTGCTGTTGTTAACATCATCAGTTGGTCCCACTGTGTAGAATTTAAATACTGTCTCAGACCATCATAGTCGCCTTTACAGAAGCAATAACCCTTCCCTTTACCCCTAATGGTAGTTACCTCTTTGAGTAAATCCCACTTCAGCACACTGTGATCACTGCCTCCTAGTGGTTCCTTTATCTGCAGGTTCTTAATGCATGAAGAATCACTACTGATAATCAAATCAAGAGTATTGCTCCCTCTGGTTGCCTCCCGAACATGCTGATGTAGAAAACAATCATCCAATAAATCTACAAAAGCCTTGCTAGTGTGTGAGTGATCAACCCACAAATTCCAGTCAATATCTAGGAAATTAAAATCCCCCATTATAAGACTCTCTGATGTACTGGCCCACTCTATTTCCCTGTACAGTTTCTTATTATATTCATCAGAGTCATTAGGCCTATAGCACACTCCTACTCTCAATTTTGATCTCCCAATGCTTATGTCACACTAAACTGACTCGACACTGCACTGTCCAGTGAAGTCGACTGGCTTCACTTCGTTGGATTTTATGTGTTTCTTAACTAATAGCATAACCCCTCCTTCCTTCCTTCCTATCCTGTCTATCCTTTCTGTAGTCGTTGTACTCCCCAAATTTCAGTTCTGCATTCCTTATATCTGTGTGACACCACGTCTCTGATATCCTAACAATATCTGCCTTTGATGCTTTGAGCAATACCTCAAATTCATCAAATTTATTTACCAAACTGCTAGCATTGGTGTACATGCAAGTATACATGCACCTGTTTCTATTCTTAGCTACCCTAACACAATCCATGTGCTTACTTGTACCCCAGTGACTTCCAGCAGTCTCTGAAATATCCTGCATCTTGTTTTTCAGGCTTCTGCTCATTCCAATAGAAGCAGTGCAAGAATCACTTTCACCTCAGCCAGTGGCTATTGTTAATCTATTAGTCCTTGTATCCCCCCCAAGCTAGCAGTCTTCCGACCCACCTAACACTGCCTCGATAGCATCAGGAAATATTCTTGCACTCTTTCTATTTAAGTGTATCCCATCCCTGTAGAAGCAGTCTCTCCTGTTAACAAGTACAGTCCAGGCTGAAAAAAATTCTACCCTTTGAGCCTTGCACAATCTTTCCAGGGCCGAATTGATCGACAAGGCCCTCATCATATACTCCCTCCTATTGTGTCTGGGCAGAATTGCACACTTTCAAATTCAACCCTAATTTACGGCTTTTTTTCGACAGTGACCTGTACTTGTTAAGTAATTCTGCTGGTCTCCTACTCTTGATATCATTAGTGTCAACATGTACAACTATATCATCTTTTGTGCCCTTAAAAGATGATATCCGCTCTACAAGTAATGAAGCAAGTAGTACCCAAGATTCAAGAATATTCATTTCAAACCTCATGTCGATACCAACATTTTTCTCGAGAACACAGCATCTCTCTGTTCTCAGAAAGCATATGGATAGCCGTGTTGCCCGCCCTTCCTCTACAAGATGGAACTTCAATATACGCACCATGAATAGTGTTTATGATAATTTTGAATCCTTAAAAAAGTGTGTGGAGGAACTACAAGCGACAGCAAATGCAGATAAAATGATTTCAGAAGTAACTGGAATTTCGCAGATCTTGAGTAATGAAAAATTCCGGTTCTGGAATTTTTTCATCAGATAATGCCTCTCTTGGATGTTATTTATAATCAAATGGAATCTTAAGAAATTGAGGCAATGAAAATACACGAATGTATAGGAAACTTTAAGAATGCCATTCTAAAAATCAGGAATTCAATGGTACAGTGAAAATCCTTCAAAAACACTCATGATTGAAGCAAAGGAAATATGCGACTATATAAGTATTGATATAGGTGAGAGATATTCTTTCAAAGCAATTAATTGCTGCTAAATTGTTTAACAAGGAAAACTTTTGTTATTTTTTTGTACGAAAATGCCCATGGAGGTACAGGAGACTACTGAGGCATATCCCATTATTGAAAGAAAAAAAAACTTGTATTTTACGGAATTACAAGTTTTCCATAGCAGACATGATCTACACAATTATTGCAAATTAACTGACGCTGAAATTTATCTCAGAAAATAATTTAGCTGAAGTTCTTGGTGAATTTACAAAACTCATAAAAGTTCTTTTGACCATTCCGATGGCTACTTCAGAGCCCGAACGCTG
Organism: Mastigoproctus giganteus; assembly: GCF_048544385.1. Taxonomy (NCBI): domain Eukaryota; kingdom Metazoa; phylum Arthropoda; class Arachnida; order Uropygi; family Thelyphonidae; genus Mastigoproctus; species Mastigoproctus giganteus. The sequence continues at coordinate 98,919,620 of NC_143581.1, forward strand.
CAATCCAACATTAAAAAGAATTAAAAAAATTTTTGTTAAGGAGCACTATGAATCAGGAAAGGCTAAATGCTCAAGCAGTGCTTTCAATAGAGAAAAGGTTTGTCAACAGTTCACCAAACTTGAATGAAAAATTTATTAATCTATTTTCAACAAATAAAAACCGAAGAATGAATTTTGTTTTTAAATAAAAGTTCAAATCTGTTAATGGTAAATGTCTAGTTAATGTTTTGTAGTATTTTTAACTTGCTTATTATTATTACTGTGTACGAGGGCGGTTCAATAAAGAATCGCCCTGACCTAGCTGCAGAGGTGCTAGCCTGTTGATTCTTGCCACAGGTTTTAATCCTTCTCTGCATAGCCACCATGGAGATTTACACATTTTTCCCTTCGATGGATGAGGTTACGGATACTGTTTTTGTAGAAGTGGTGAGTGTGGTCTTTGAACCATGACTCTTGCAGAAATGAGTGTCTTGTCATCAGGGAAGTGGGTCCCCGAAGAAATTATTTGAGGGAAGGAAACAAGAAGTCTGATGGTGCAAAATTGGGTGAGTAGGCTGGATGGGGCAGTATTTTATATCCACAAGTGGCAGCTTGTGTTGTTGCAATTTCAGAAGTGTGAACTGGGGCATCTTGAAGCATTCTCACACCTTTGGAAAGCATGCCATGTCTACATGTTTTGATTTTCTCCCATTATTTTGTGAGTAAGTTGGCATAATAAGCACCTATAATTGTTCTACCTTTTGACAGGTAATCAGTCATTATTATGCCTTTCTCATCCCAAAACACTGTCAGCAAAACCTTTCCTGTTGACACTTGGACCCTTGCCTTCTTAAGGGGTGGGGAACCATGATGTCGCCATTCCATGGACTGCTTTTTACTTTCAGGGTCGAAACAGTGTATCCAACTTTCATCCTGAATGATTAGACGAGAGAAAAAGTCTTCCTCATTTTTTTGGCACAGGGCTAACAACTCTTGTGATTTCTGTGTCGATCAGCCTTCTGGAAACCAGTCGATAATCAGGGAATCCATCTTACACTCAATTTCCATAAATGGAGTTGGTCATGAAGGACTGTTCAACAGAGCCCACACTAATCTTCACCTCCTGGGACAATTCACACACAGATATCTGGCGATCTTCCATGATTAATGACTCCACTTTTCTGATCATGCTGTCATCAATTGCTGAATGGGGACAACCTGGAATGGGCTTAGATTCTATCGATGTCCGACCACACCTAAACTGTCTATACCAGTGCTTCACAATGCCATAGGATGGGGCTTCATCCTTATATACAGAAGTCATCTCCTCGTGGATTTCTTTAGATTTCCCCTTCAAGAACAGATACCAGATTACAGCTCAGGCTTCAACTTTGTCCACGATGCTACTTCATCACATGTTCAGCTCTGTAAGAGAAAAACAAATTAAGACACAGGGCTGAAAATTTACACCTTTAGTACAGAGATATGTACGATGCTACACACAAAATATCATGACTTTGCAATATGTGGAAGTAGGTGAGGGCAATTCTTTATTGAACTACCTTCGTATGTCTACATGTCTTATAACCAAGGCAATTTAATGCAACTTTAAGACATAGCACCTCCGAAAGTCAGAGTCGCGAGCTACCACTGCTCTTCTACCTTTGAATACCACATAACATAATTTAAAAATTCCTCTGCATCTGCAGGAAAGAAGATCAAAGACAGGATTACATTTCTTTTAACATGCAGCATAACTGGAACAATCGTGATGAAGCCATTAGTTATAGGCAAAACTAAAGGCAAAGAATCATCCAGTCCAAATGCCTCTTAACTGGAATCATCTGGATAAGAAGCAAAGAATCATCCAGTCTATAGACGATGGTTTGAGAACATCCGATATCGCAAAGCAGATAAATGTTCTAGATTTACTTCATATCACAATGAGTACCTGGAATGAAGTTTTCAAAACCTGCATTAGCAACTGTTTCAAAAAATGTGGATTAATTAAACTGAACAAATTTTGTGTCATATCTGGTTATGGGCATGAAAGTACGGGGAGCATCCCTTTTCATCATCCAACAATAATCAGCTAACATGGTGGCACTCCATTTGCTTTTATATCTTTGTTCCATTGCTACGATGTCTTGATGGAAGTGCTCGCCATGTTTGTCTATGACAGCACCACAGTTTGGCAGAAAGAAATCCTGGTGTGAGTGCAAGAAAAGCATCTTCAATGACATGTTGCACCCCAGTTTTTCTTAAGAAGTAATGAGATCTTCCACAAACTGCCTGTAGTTGCTGGCTTTTACATTTCCTAGAAAACCAATAAAAACATTTCGAAAGGCTTTCCACGCTGATTTCTCTATCACTAAGGACCCGTTCATCTTTGAAAAGTTGCCTTATTTGTGGACCAATGAAAACATATGCCATAATCTTCTCTGTACTAAATCTTGGGAATTTCTCTTACAGGTATGCAAATGCAGGTCTGTTTACTTCCAAAGCCTTCATGAAATTTTTCACGAGCCCCAGTTTGATGTGGAATGGTGGTAGCAAATCTTTATTTGGATATACCAAAGGTTCAAATGCTATGTTTTCTTTCCATGTGTTAATGATTTTCATTGAAGCCAACTCCTCTTCTCATAGTGTTTGTTTATCCTTGGCATGACTATCCCACTCACAGAGAAAGCAACAATACTTAGTGTAACCTTTTGTAGTCCTAATAAAATGGTGATTATCTTTAAATCACCACATATCTGCCACTCATACTTCTGATAGTGTACACCTAAGAGGATGTTCTCCACGTTTGCGTATGCTTCTTTTTTGTGGATGGCATACACAAGAGGTATTGAAGGCAGCATATTTTCATTGTGTAATAGCACAGTTAAGGCTAACCATTGAAGCCTATAAATAGTTGCCATTCTTCTGGAATGTACCTCATATTCATTGCTGCAATTAGAAAAACCCCTGTATGTGGTGAGGGGACCTCCCAGTGACGCTGCTGGACTTCCAGACTAGCATCACTGGGATGCAACGCCCACAGCCCAGGTTCCAGGCTTACATCAATGGAATCCGGCGTGTTTGCCATGCGCTGCGACCTGTGGAAATTCGGAAAGGGGGATCCTGGTGGTTGAGGGGCCCAGCTTCAATACACCACTTTGGCCCCTGCTTCGACAAGACGGGTGGTCCTGGAAGGCCCGGCTAGGATCAATCGGCTAGTAGGCTCGCCTGCGAGGGTCAACCGTGTCAATGCCACGCCCCTATCCTCATGGTCCGAGGGACAGGATTCAGGCTGGCGGCAGTGCTGGTATAGTGTCTGGGTAGCCCTGGCATCCCACTCCCGAGTGCATTTATTGCATGCCGGGTAGTGGGCGTCCCTTTGGGCTCCATGGTGGGTGGGGGAGCCCGGGCACTGAACAATTAAAAAAACTCCATGAATCCTGATAAACTCATTTCTTCAGGGGCCCCAACCCGGTCCCTATCTGAAAATTTAGACAGAGAATCAGATAGCATTATTGCTAAAAAGAGGCAGCGAACCGAATTACCATCAGGGCCAGTCCCAAGGTTCTTAATCATGCATTCTACCAATGAGACACCGATTGGTAAAATGTCGCCCTTTTTTATTCAAGAAGGGTTAGATGGGTTAGCAGGTTCACCCAAATCAGTTAAGAGGCTTCGTTATGGAGACCTTTTAATTGAAACTAAATATGACCGGCAATCTGAACATCTACTCCGAACAACATCAATCGGAGGAATCCCTATAACAGTGACACCACACAGAACACTCAATTCATCGAGAGGTGTCATTTCAGAGTGGGACCTTCTCGACGTAACCGAGGAGGAAATCTGCTCCGAATTAAAACTGCAGGGAGTCATTGCCGTCAAGAGAATCACTGCGTGAAGGGATGGAAAAATTCTTAAAACCAGGAGCATTATCCTGACTTTTAACTCTCCTAAACCTCCTGATGAGATTAAAGCTGGATACATCAACTGTTCAGTGCGTCCATACGTTCCGAACCCTTTACGGTGTTTTAAATGCCAGAAGTATGGACATTCTCAAATGGCCTGCCGTGGAGTCCTTGCATGCGCTCGATGCGGTGCAAAGGACCACGAAACAGCAGCATGTTCAGCCGCAAAATCCACCTGTATTAACTGTGAAGGTGAACACCCGGCCTATTCACGAGCATGCCAGAGGTGGAAAGAAGAAAAAGAAATTCAACGGCTGAAGGCAGAGCTAAATATATCATACCATGAGGCAAGGAAATCGGTCAAACCCCTGAATATCAACAAACCTACCTATACCCAGAAGGTAGCAGGGAGATGTTCTGTCGGAACTCAGACGGACATGACCATTCCTCCAAAGGAGTCTTTCACTCCCATCGCGCGACATCTTTTAAGTTCTCAAAAACCTGCACAGAAGGACCAATCAGCTGCCACTCCTATATTGGTACCTCCTAACGCTCCACAAGTAACAAAGGTAACTATGAAAGAAAAGAATAAGAAAGGGGAAGTCCCCCCAGTACCCAAGATAAGATGGATGTTGAGCAGAAGGAGGTACCCGAAGATTCAGTCTTGGAACTCTTTGCGGAGGAAGAAATGGATATGGGACAGTGTCCATTCTTCCCCAAAAAAGATAAATCCAAGACTGATAAAAGTAAGCCCTCAGCACCTCGGAAGCCGCCTGATGGACCCACCAAGCCAAAATAATGGCTAAATTCCTACAATGGAATTGTCATGGATTCCGGCAAAATATTGATGACATCAAGGCCCTCCTGCAAAAGCACGAGCCAGTTTGCTTCTGAAAATCTTTAAAAAACCGGGTAAACCTTCAACTAACCCAAAAGCATTCCATCCAATATCCCTCTTGGGTAATATGGGTAAACTATATTTAAGACTTCTAGCCCCACAACTACACCAATTACTTTCATTCAATAACTGTTCACCAACTCACAATTTGGATTAAAAAGGGGAACCTCAGCTGAGGATACAATATTAAACTTAATTAATCAATGCAAAAATGTAACAACAAAGTATATGATGGTCATCCTCATAGACTTCGAGGACACTTTCGATTTGTTTTGTTGGAAGAGCATCCTTGAGTCTTTAAGACTAGCAAATTGTGATAAACTACTGTATCAAGTAATAAGATCATATTTCAGGAACAGGCAGATAAAGGTAATATCGCAAAATTTGGTATATACTAAATTCAATTCCGGAGGATGCTCACAAAGATCTGTCCTTGGGCCTCTTATCTGGAACTGGGTTCTAGATCGATGGCTCATCAAAGAAAGTCCTAACTAAAAAAAATAGCTTATGCTGATGACCTTGTGCTCTGTATTCTGAGGAAGTCAAGGCTTACATTAGAAAACAAATGAAAGGCGTTTTTGGAGGACTACAATTTTGAACCATAAACAATAAACTTAAAATATCAGAGTCAAAATCTTCCAAAATAGATTAGACTGTAATTTGCCACCATAATGTTTAGGTCCTTGAAGTTGTCACAGACATTCTCTCAGATAGGCCAGACAAGCTGTACTTGCTACCTGTGAGTCTAAAACGCTGATACAACTGATATTCGGGTGACTTTCAAGTCAAGTGGACCCAATTTTGGCAAAGTCTGGACAGGCTGTGACAGACAAATCTTCTGCTTGCACCTTCAAGATGGTGGAACTGTTAATAATCCGGGGTATAACCTCCATGCACAAGCACATTGTGGGGTGGCACCCACACCTCATGGAGGAATGCTGCCCCTCTGTGTTACCAGGAAATACTATGTGGTAGATGGCTCATCAACCGGTGAAATATCACCACGTTGCTTATTGCAGGCTTGAAGTGGTGGAACCCATGTTTATTCTCCAGAGCAAAGTTCCGGTCAACCCTCCCCCATCTCTTCCATCATGCAGTATGATTGATGTCCTTTGAGGTTTTGATGAACACCATGGTGAGATCCAATCTTCCTTACATTTCGCGGGTACAGCTTTAAAACGGTGTTCACAGGCCGGCCATTAGTTAGTAAACCGGACTGAACCTATTGGTAACTCTTTAGGAGGCTTCCGGATCATTAGCTAGTGTATAATCTTGCTATCTCTACTCTGGCAGATAGTGACTGGAGGGAGTCTGAGTAGTGTGTATGCAGGGGGCATTGTCGAGGCCATGTTATTAGTATTAGTAGTATTAGTAATGGCCACATGGTGCAAGAAAGCCTATGGCTTATGCTGCACCAGCCAAAAAAAAAAAAAATCCAAATAAAACAATGATAAAAAAAAAAAATAAATAATGATAATTAATAAAAGAAAAGGAAATTAAACCTATCATCCTATGCACTTCGCTGACCCAAAGGTACTATTCAGATGATGTTTGAATTTCCCCAAACTGTCAGCCCACCATCCATGGAGGCAACTTATTCCAGTAATTTATAACTTGCTGGCTAAAATAAAACTTCCTGCAGTCCAATCTAAACATTTCCCCCCCGTAACTTGAATTTATGTCCCCTAGTTCTAGTATCATTTATAATCTTGAAAATTTCGTCCTCATTCATTTTACTGATGCCTCTCAGAGTCTTAAACACCTCAATCAAATCTCCTCTAAGGTGTCTAGTTTCCAAACTCTGCAACCCACATATTTGAAGTCTTTCTTCATAAGGATGCCCTTTTGTCGATCTCACCAGGCGAGTTACCCGTCTTTGCACCCTTTCAAGAAGCTCGATGTCTTTCTTTATGTGCGGTCTCCATGTTTGAACGCAGTATTCCAAGTGTAGTCTAACAAAAGCCTTATATAATGGGATTATCACGTCCCTATCTCTACTTGCAAAAGTTCGATAGATCATCGATAGGACACCCTTGGACCTTCCTTGCGACCTGTTTACAATGCTCAGAGAATTTCATGTCTGACCGTATCGTAACACCCAAGTCCCTTTCCTCCAATACTGGGTTTAGTTGAACTCCAGCAAGTGAATAAGTTATTTTGTTATTACTGTTACCCAGGTAGTTGTTTGTGCATTGGCTTCTGTGGCCATAATGCACCTCCCAATGTTTTTGCAGTACTTTGATCCAAGCCCAAGGCAGGATTCGAACCCGCGACCTTTGGGTTGCTAGGCACTTTACCCACCCGACTAGCCCGGTCGGCCTGTTTCCCAGGTGTAATACCTTACACTTTGTTGGATTAAAGCTTAGCTGCCATTTTTCTGACCATTCCTGAAGTCTATCTAGATCTCTCTGAAGAAGCTCAGCTTGACAGTGATCATTAACTACTCTTCCAATTTTAACATCATCTGCAAATTTAGACATCATGCCCTGTATCCCTTCATCAATGTCATTTATGAAAATTAAAAACAACAGTGGTCCTAATACTGATCCTTGGGGAACCCCACTTCTTACATCAGCCCAATCTGAGGAATAGCCATTTATCACAACCCTCTGCCTCCTGCCCCGAAGCCATCCTGCTATCCATCTGAGGATTTTCCCAGTGATTCTAACCTAAGCTGTTATAAAGCAACCACTCATGTGGGACTGAGTCAAAAGCTTTGCTGAAATCTAAATAAACAATTTCGAAATTATTCCCTAAATCCAGCTCGTGAGTGACCCTTTCAAATAGCGAATCAGATTTGTTAAACATGATTTTCCCTTTACAAAACCATACTGAGTATCCTTGAGAATTTCAGTTTGATCCAAATGATCCTGAATTCCACCCTTGACCATTGCCTCCATGATTTTCCCTACCACTGAAGTCAGGTCGATAATTTCCCACTTCACTCTTAGAGCCACTCTTATGTATGGGAGATACATTGGCACTTTTCCAATCCAAGGGAATCTCCCTAGAGTCTAGTGATGCTCGCATAATTAGCCACAATGGTTCAATGCGCTCACTTGCCGCCTGCCTTAAGATTATTGGGTATGTTCCATCAACTCCAGAAGCGTTACTGGCCTGTAGGCTTGAAAGTTTTTTCATTAAATAATCCTGCGAAATTTCAATATCATTAATTGCATATTTTTTAACTTCGCTCCCTCAATTTCCCATTGCCACAAAAGATTTTTCATTTGTAAATATCGATGCAAAATAACTGTCGAGTTCATCTGCAACGGCAGCTGGTGTATTTAATACTATCCCCTTTCCCTTACGTAAATGTCCGATCTGGTTTGTCGTGTTCCTATTGGCATTTATATATGTGAAGAATTCCTTATCCCCCCCCCTCTTTGCTCTGTTTGCTAGTTATTTCTCATAAACTGCCTTTGCCCGTCGAACCTTTTCTGTGGCTCTATTACAGATCATCCTGTAGCTGTTATAGGCTTCGGTACTTTTTATTGCTATGTAACCTTTTCATCCAACTTGAATTCTCTCACTATTCATCCAACTTGAAGTCCTCCTCGTGGAGTATTTTTTTAATGGTAAATACGCATTCAAGGCATCCGTGATTAATGTTTTAAAAGCATACCACAGTTCAATTGTATTCATTCTCTGCGCAGTACCTACCCAGTTAATAGAGGCCGTGTAGTACCTTAAGGCATCGTAATTTCCTTTTCTGAAATTAAAACCCATTCCTTTGCCTTTTACTACTGCTACCTCTCTCATCATCATCCACCGTAGAACTCCGTGATCACTTCCTGCTACTGGTTCCTCTACTGTCAGCCTTGTTATGTCATCTGATTCATGGGTGATGTTGAGGTTTAGGATATTGTTTTGTCTAGTACTTTCTCTGACATGTTGATACAAATAACAGTCATCTAGTTGATTTAAAAATTTTGTTCCCATGTCGAGTTTCCTTCCCATTTACTTCAATCAGTTAGAGGCAAATTGAAATCACCCAGAATAAGACATTGATGCTTACTTGCCCATTCCATTTGCATGTAGAGGCTTTAGTCATAATCTTCACAATCACCTGGTCTGTAGATTACTCCTACTCGCATTATACCTTTGTTTCCAACTATCTCACACCATACAGATTCAATACTAGCATGTGAAACGTCTGAATCCGGGAAAGCTATGGTCGCACGCAGGCTGCTTCTGATAAGAAGCATTACCCCACCACCCCTTCTATCTACCCTATCCTTCCTAAATACATTATACAGGCCGTACTGAAACTCATCATCCCTAGTTTCCTGGTGGCACCATGTCTCCGTAAGCCCTATTATGTCCGCGTTACTTGTTTTAACCAGCAGTTCGAATTCGCTCATTTTATTGATGACACATTACTATATAAACAATTAAGACTTACTGTTCTTGTATATTTAACAACCCTAACACAACCCTTGAAGATTTTTAGGCTCTCTTCCCTGGCATTAGCTACCTGCTCACTTGAAATGTCTCTGTCCCCAGAACATCTAGATAATATGTCCATTTGGGGTAACAGATAAGAACTCTTCAGGTATTTGCAAGAGTTACTTTGACCAATATTATCAAATAAACGCATGTCAGTATTACCCAAATCCCCCCCTAACTAGCAGTTTCCCTGAACCTTTAAGGTATCCTCAAAAATACTGGCAAAACCTTTTGCACCACCTTTGTTTAAGTGTATCACGTCTCTACAAAACAAATTCCTTCTACCTACAAGTGTGGGCCATGCTGACAGCAATTTCCCCCCTAAAGCCTTGCAGAGTCATTCAAGACTTGAGTTAATCCACAAGGCTTTTAACATATAATCCCTCCTATCGTGTCTGGTACCCTTTCCTAGTACCCTTTGTAATGTATTAATGATCTTGGTAAAACACCTCTCAGCATTTCCAACAAGCTCCATTCAATGCCTCCTGTGGTCTTCCATTGTCAGAAGGATTTTGATGAATCTTGATGGTAAGAAAGATCCAGGTTCTGATGGTATTTCTCCACTTGTTCTTAAAACCTGTGCTCCTGAACTTACTCCTGTTCTTTGCCGCCTTTTTTCACTTTCTTATTCCAAAGGTGTTTTTTCTTCTGCTTGGAAATTTGCTCATATCCAGCCAGTTCCCAGAAGGGGTCACAATTCCCTCCCATCCAATTATCGTCCCATTGCAATTACTTCTACTCTTTCTTTATTAACCTCCAACTCTTAAACTACCTAGAAACCTTCCGTCTGATCAACGATCACCAGTATGGATTCTGTCAGTGTTGATCCCCTGGTGATATTCTGGCTTATGTTACCCATTTATGGACTAATTCAATGGAAACATTCGGTGAAACACATTTCAAAGGCTTTTAATCATGTTAGGCATAAAGGTCTTCTAAAGATGCTTCCATCTTATGGTTTGCCAACTGTTTTTGTAATTGGTTATCCAGTTTTCTCTCTGATCACTCACTGAGGATGATGGTAGATGGCTCTCTGTGGTCTAACTTCTCCACTAATGCTGGTTTCTCCCAAGGTTCAGTTCTTTCCCCCATTCTTTTCCTCTTGTATATTAATGACCTTCTTCCTTTAACTAGAAATCCTATCCATGGTTTTGCCAATGATAGCACATTTCCACTTTCCATTTTGAGAAACCTTGGCCTGCTCAATCAGCTTCAACTTCTTGAATATCCGCTATCAATTCCTTAAATGCCGATTTCCAGGTAATTCTCCAGTGGAGCGAAGACAACTTTGTTGATTTCAATCCTTCTAAAACACAGTCATGTCTTATATCTCGCAAAAAGGATTCTTCTGCTCCTATGCTTGTCTTTGGTGACACTCCGATTTCTAGGCAAGTTGATATATCTCTTTTGGGTATTACCCTGACTTATAATCTCTATCTTGACACAAGCACATTACAGATATGGCTTCCTCTGCATCTTAAAAAACTTTGTTTTCTCTTTCACTCTCAGCATTACTTTTCTTCCAAACAGCTGTTCACTCTGTACAAATTGCAAATCCACCCTACCGCGTAATATTGTTCCTACATCTGGGGCAGTGCCCCCAAAACTTCTCTCGGGCTTCTAGATTCCATTCAGAAGAGGGCAGTTAGGTTAATTAATGACTCATCTCTAACAGAGTCTCTCCACTTGCTGTCTCATAGACATTCTGTTTCTGCTGCATGTCTTTTCTACAGATACTTCCACTGGTATTGTTCTTCTGAATTGGCTCTATAATTCCTGCTCAATCTTTCAAAACAGTCCGAAACCATGCCTCTACCAGTCAGCATACATTTACTGTCCAACTTCAAACTCATAGAACAAACATTTCATCTTCCTGATTTATTCATTCAACTGCCATTTTCTGGAACAACCTTCCTTCATATGTATTTCCTGAAAATTACAGTCTACAGAAGTTCAACTCTAATGTCACAGATATCTTCTTTCATCTTCCCAATCTCCAACCCAAGCATGGTACTAAGTACTATAGGTTTTAATACTTCTCATGTTTGGAGTTTTCATAAAAAAAAAAAAAAACATACCGTACTATCCGGGAATTTTACTTGCGTGATTACTGCTAACGTGATTCGTTTATCACAACATGACTGGGGTATTAAACATCATTCATTGGCGTCATACTATAAGGCAATTTTTCTGTCCATTATTTTCTATGCAGCTGTTGCATGGTTTCCATGGTTTCCAAGACACTCGCAAAGATTAGGGCCTAATTATTATCTCTACAGAGAACCATGATCTTAGCTACACACAGATGCTGCAGGACAACCTCCACAAATGCACTGATGATTATATCCAGCTGTATTTCTCTCGATCTGTACGTGACAAAGGAATGGTTTCATACCTAAAAAAAAGGGCCAGTCAGTCAAAATCTTTGATATTAAAAGCAATCCTTTGCTTTACCTTAAGCAAATGGTTGAAATTGTTAATGGTATGGAGGAATATATGGCAGCTAAGTGACACTGGCAGTACTGCCAGGCTATATATACAGGATGCTTCTTTTGTTATCAACAAAGACATCAAGAAATGGTTTTACCACTCAGTGACCACATCCTTCTATTCACTAGACATGGGTCGTTTAAAGAAAAACTTGATTCTTTTGGACTTGAGTCCGATCCCTACTGCACTTGTGGGGAAATGGAAGCTTGGAAACGTGTTACTGTTTTGTCCAGCATATCAAGATCTGAGACTGGAATTATATCAATGAACTGATTCAATCAACAAAGATAATGTGCACATTTTGATACGAAATTCTCAGAACTTTATAACCTTACAGACTTTCTGTGATCAGGTCTTCAAGAAAAGAACTGCTCTAATAAACGGGGTCCGGAAAATTCACTGCCAGCAATTTACCGCCGCATCAGTTTATCGCGTTTTACCGTCTAGACGCAATGACATGTGTTTGGTCAAATCATAAAAAGTTATTTTTTATTTAAGTTTCTGCCTTAAGCTATGATTAGCATATTTTTGGAATTCTATGAACTGTGAGGGAATAGTACGGAAATAAAAAAAAAAAAAAAAAAAACACATGTATGGAAATATGTAATTTAATAGGTAGATTATGTATTTTAAATAGTTATATGTATCTCAAAAATAGTAAAAAAATCCATTATTTGAACAATATAACAATTGGTTAATTTGAAACTAAACTAATTATAACATTAGGTATGTCATAGTACACTGCAAAAATTCAAAATGAATGTTTATGCAATCTTCAGAATCAGTCACGTTGGGATAATTAATTACTAAGAAACTGTAATATTTACAACACAGTATGTAAATTATTAATAAGAAATATTATGCGCTATACCTCTTAGATAATCAACAATATCACCCCGTTCATCATATGCACTAACAAGCCTTTTAATTCGTTCATCGCAATCGCGATACTTCTTTTTTTTGTTGCCCGGATCACTTCCACTTAAATATTGTTCAATGCACATTTCGTTAATACTTTGTTCTTTTTTAATGCAATCGATAAATTTCCAAATGTTGGGATGATAAGCAGTGACTTGTTCCTCAAGTTAAAAATATGCTACTTAAGTTAAAGGAATTAAGTATGTACTTACCTAATTCCAATTTTGGAAAATAACAGGCAGTTAAATTAATGCACCTGGAATGGTATGTATTTCTATAGAAATGTATACCTAGCATATAAGTTTCATTTTTAATTGCACTTAATTCTTAAATAACACCTATAGAAAAGCCTTATTTTCAATTTAAAATGACCAATAAATTTATATAAATTATATGTATTGCCTGGCAATAAAATATGCTAGCCATCATTTTTAGGCTATAAATTGTTTATAAACTTAAATTTTCTTAAACTTTCGGTGATAAACTTTCCTAGACTAAGTCTAGGAAAGTTTATCACCCGCAATTCACTGCCAGCAATTAATCGCTAGTAGTTTACCGCCGCGTCAGTTTATCGCATAAACAATTTATAGCCTACAAATGATGGTTAGCATATTTTATCGCCAGGCAATACATATAACTGAGATTTTGTCAGAAAAAGTACATGGGGTTTGGCAGACTGCAAGTGGAAATGGACATTGTTGAGATTAGAATTGAGACCATGTATATTTGTGAAATGAATTAGGAAGTGTTTGGGAGGTTTAGATCTTTTCACAGATAAGCTTGCTCTATTAGTTTGACAATTCATGGTTTATTCAATAGTAAGAAAAAGTGGGTGGGACATGCTGTATGAAGTAATGAAATTTTTGGATATGGCGTACACATGGTAAGAATATACCCAGATCCTTGACAAGACGTGGCCTCGACAATGCTCTCCGCATACACACTACTCGGACTCCCTCCAGTCACTATCTGGCAGAGTAGAGGTAGCAAGATTATACACTAGCTGATCCAGAAGCCTCCTAGAGAGTTACCAATAGGTTCGGTCTGGTGTACTAACTAGCGGCCGGCCTGCGAACACCGTTTTAGAGCTGTACCCTTGAAATGTAAAGAATTGGATCTCGCTACGATGTTCGTCATAACCTCAAAAGTCATCAATCATATTGCATGATGGAAGAGATAGGGAAGGGTTGATCGGAACTTAGCTCTAGAGACTAAACATGGGTTCCACCACTTCAAGCCTCCAATAAGCAAAGTGGTGGTATTGCACCGGTTGATGAGTCTTCTACCACCTAGCACTACCTGGTAACCTAGAGGGGGCAGCATTCCTCCATGTGGTGTGGGTGCCACCCCTCAACCCCTGCTTACATTGGTTCACAACTGGGTGGTCACCCACCATGTACTTGTGCATGGAGGTTATACCCAGGATTACTAATAGTCCCACCATCGTGAAGGTGCAAGCAGAGGATTTGGCTGTCACAGACCGTGCGGACTTTGCCAAAATTGGGTCCACTTGACTTAAGTGTCACCCGAATATCAGTTCCATCAGCGTTTTAGACTCCCAGGTAGCAAGTACAGCTTGTCTGGCATATCTGAGAGAATGTCTGTGACAACCTCAAGGTAAGGGAAAAACAAGCAGGAAACTGACCTAAACATACCATTTATTGAAAGATATGCTATCAGCATAATAGCTCTTGGTCTGTTTTCATAACTTCTGCATTTTCAAAAGTCTGGAGATAAAGAATTGCTGTATCATGTTACAAATACCACTCTTATTAAATTAAGGGTTACATGTGCAGAAAATGGCCCGGGCTATTGAGATGCGGAGTACTGCTGTTGTATGGCAGTACCATACCAACAACCAGGGCCATGCCAGGCTATATAGCCTTCTTATTGCCACCCCTCCCACAGTCATTTTTCTTATATCAATTTTTTGGGGGGGAATTTAAAAAAAATATATTTCCAAAATATAAAATTTTATTTTTTTAAACATAAAATAACATATATTATGAGACATGAAGTAAAAAAACAAAAATACATTTATTTTGATTTGGCTGCAGATAATAAAATAAAACTATATATATAAACAAAATAAAAATGTAAATAATAATAATAAAACAATAACAAAGCATTGTATAAATTTAACTTGACTTGCTTTGGCTGTAGTAAAATCAATCGTAATATTTTTTTATATCTAAAGAATCACAAATATCACTGTCTAGAGGTTATTGTCAAATTATTTAATCTTGTTGATGCATAGATTAATGGAGGTAATTTTTTATTAATTTTCATTTCGAAAAAGAGTGCTCACCATTAGCTGCTTATACAGGCATCATTAACATTATTCTTATTATTTTTATTGGGTTTCTAACTGTTTTTTTAGTGTTTTACTTACCAGACTGAACATTTTTTTTTTTTTTTTTTTTTGGGTACTGTGCCCCTATTTTTCCTATAAGCCCTGTGGTTTTTAATGCATGAAATACCATAACGCAGAGATATTTAGAAACACATGTACTGCATTATAGCAGAATTGACTGTAGCCAAAGCACTACATGTAAACTTTATTTTCTTCATTCATCTGAAATATTAACATCTAGTTTAGTGCTAATTTTTGGGGAAGATTTTGCAGAACACCAGCTTAAAAGCTGTATTAGAAAGTTTAATCTTACATTGAGAAAATGTATCTAGTAATTTTCCCACGTTCTATAATTTGGATGGTTGATTTTGATATAAATGTAATAAAATTTAATTTGCAATATATGTTGTGCACAAAATTTAGTTTTTCTTTCAGTTCTGTATTCACATTTTTATTTTATTTTATTTTATTTTTTATTTTTTTAGCAACTGAGACCAGCATCCATTCGACTAATGGATAATGAACAGTTTATTTTTGGTAAGAAATCATTTTTGTTGTTTCCTGCTCATAAAATACCCTGCTGACAAAGTCATTTTTTCCAGTAGAGAACAAATAAAAAATAAGAAAAAAAAAAGTGTAAGAAATAGTCAAGTATGGTATCTAGAGGTATATTTTGCTGTTCATCTGTGTCCAGTGAATGAGAAACTTTGGTGAAATTTTTGATATTTTCTTCTAATGGGAAGCTATAAAAAAGAAATGGGGGGGGGGGGGATTTTAAAATGTGCTTTGAACCACGACACTGATCTGGAATAATACCAATCTTTTTAGTCAGAGCAGAACCAAAACTAAATCAAAAAGAAAAATGGAACTGAACCCAAAATAAATAATTGCTAACAGTTTAGAAAGCCATTATTTATTTCATTCCTCTTTATCAGTTCCCATAAATTGTGTGAACAGAGGTGGATTTTCCTACATACTCCGATGAGCCAAAACATTATGACCAGCAAGTTGTTATGCAAATCGAAGCAACTGCAGGTGAACTACGACACATGCTTGGGTCGGGACACAGTATCAAAAACAACTGATACTGAGCTCTGTTAATCAGTGTTACTCTTGTTCTTCAGATGGTAAAGGCAATGAACTTAAGCAAGTTTGACAAAGGGCAAATTGTAATGGCCAGATGAATGGGTCTGAGCATATCCAAAACAGCATGGCTGGTGGGGTATTTTCTCTCCATGGATTTTCTCTTCCTCGGACCACTTTTGAGTGGTCCAAGGAAGGAAAATCCATGAACCGTTGGCGAGGTGATGGATGACAACGGCTCATCAATGCTCAATGTGAGCAAAGGCTCTCCCAAATGGTACGTGGCAATAGAAAGGTGACTGTGGCACAACTCACCGGTAATTGGAATGCTGGTGACAGGAGTAATGTGTCACAACACACACAGTACATCAAACCCTGCTGACAATGGGGCTGCGTAGCGGCAGGCCACTCCAGGTGCAATATATTGTGTACAAAAATAATGCTAACCAAGGTTCACCGGTGGCAGTGCCTACAGTGGGCACACGAGCATCGAAACCTGGACCTTGAGTGATTGAAAGAAGGTCACCTGGTCTGATGAATTGCATTTCCTGTTGCACCAAGTGGACACCCGGGTACATGTGCATCATTTACCTGGGGAAGTAATGGCGCCTGGATGCACCATGGGGTGAAAACAAGCCAGTGGTGGCTGTGTCATACTTTGGGCGATGTTCTGTTGGGATACCTTGGGTCCAGTCATTCATGTGCTGGGCACTCTGATGTCTACCATCTACCTACCTAAACATCATTGCTGTCTAGGTACACCCTTTCATGGCAGCGGTCTTGCCCTCAGGCAGTGCAGTCTTTCAGCAGGATAATGTGCCATGCCACACCACCCAGATTGTTTGAGACTGGTTCGCAGAACAATAGGAAGGCTTCCAGGTATTTCCCTGGCCTCCAAATTCTCCAGACATCAATCCCATCGAGCATCTGTGGTTTGTGTTGGAACAGCAACTCTGATCTGCGGTGTTTCAACCACGGACCTTACAGGAGTTAAAGGATCTGCTGGTTACGTGTTGGTACCAGATACCACAAGACATATTTAGAAATCTTGTGTCCATGCCTCGCCGGGTACGAGCTGTTTTGGCTGCATGTGGAGGACCAACATCATATAGGTAGTCATAATGTTTTGGCTCATCGGTGTATGTGAAAATATTTTGTATTTCTGAATTGGGCCAAAAGAATGGTATGGAAATGGGGAATTTTATGATTTTAAGAAGAAAACCATTGAAATTATCAGTCCAAATTTTATGTATAATTACAGTAGACCACCGATTAACTGGCCCTCTATGGAACCGGACCTCGGGCGAGATAAACAAATGGCCGGTTAATCTGAAAACACATGCAAAATACCATTTATAGGTTGTAAAAAATAAAATATATATACTGTATACAGTATGTTCTATATACAGTGAAATTTCCCTTTAACGGACAGCCATGGGGAATGAAAATCTGTCTGTTAGAGAGAAGTGTCCGCTAACAAGAAGTCTGAGGGAGAAAAAAAAAAGAAAGAAAGAAAAATCGTTAAACGTTTAATGTAAAATTAAATTAAATATATACAGATTTTGAACAATATTTTTGTAAATAATATACATACAATTGTGCTATGCATATTATGACTTTATCTTAAGAAAAATACATACAGTAATCACTTATTTTCTTCTGCACCTTCTTCCGGCTGATAATTTTGTTTTCAACATTTGTTTGGAGTGAAGAAACCATCGAAAGTCCTTCAGTATCTTCTTCAGCGGCGAAAAACATTTTTAAACGATTGATTTGTATGAGTGCTGCTTCTATTTTCATCGGTGGTTTGTCGTTAATATGTTCTTCGACAGAATGACCTCCTTCCATTTCTTCATCCTCGTGAGGAACTTCTTGAAAAATATCGATGATAATGTCGTTGATATCTATAGCACCATCTTCTGTAGTGAGGTTCGAGTCTATACCTTTATAGCCAGGGTCACTTTGTAGTGAAGTATCGTACATTATCAATAGATGTTGAAGTTCTTGTTCTTCTTGGTGCTGCACATTGCTGTTCACAACTTCAATTTTTGCGTTTGAGAAGCCAGACTTTACAAAACAGTTCACAACAGTTTGTTTTCTAATTGTGCTTACTGAAGAGGAAATCCATTGAATCGCATCTAGGATGCTGAGTTTATTTGCAAAGTCACTCGCACTGTTACATCGTTCACGTTTGCAATGAGATGTCTTAAAACACGTTTTCTGTAGTGAAGTTTAAAATTTTTTATTATCCCTTGATCCAAGGGCTGACACTCTGGAGATGTGTTTGGTGGCAGAAAAACGATTTGAATGTTGGACAATTCAATGTGCAGGCGAGATGCAGCATTATCCATGAAAAGAATAATTTTTCTGTTTTGACGAATCATGTTTTTGGTTAAAGTGACTTATCCATTCGCTCATGATATCTCGTGTCATCCACGCTTTTTTATTAGACTTCCAGTCAACATTCAAAAGATTCAACTTTATGCCCTTGAAACAACGAGGATTTTGTGGTTTTCCTGTAACAAGAGGTTGTTCAAAGTCTCCCAACATATTTGTACACAATAGTACAGTCAAGCGTTCCTTAGAAATTTTTCCGCACTGGCACTTTTCGTTTTTTAGACTCATTGTTTTTTCAGGAAGAGCTTTAAAAAACAAACCTGTGATATCGTCACAGTTGTAAATATCCTTAGCTTCAAAATCATGACATAAATCTTCCAATTTGATGGTCCACTCTGTTACAATCCCAGTATCAACAGATCCACCTTCACCACTTACAGTTTTCCAAGAAATTTAATGCAGAGTTTTGAACTTGTCTAGCCATCCCACAGAAGCTTTTGAACTCATTTACTCCCATAGATTTCGCAACCTCCAAAGCCTTTTCCCAAATAATAGGCCCATTAATGGGAATTTTTTTTAGCACGTGCGCGACAAAACCACACGTACGTAGCATTGTCAATTTGAAGTCCAACAGTTTTCGGGAATGATTTTTGAACCTGATCATTTCCGTGTTGCCAAAATTGTTTGAGCAGTTCATTCTTTTTCTTTAGGATGTCGCTTACCTGCGTCTTCTCGATTTTGAATTTTGCAGCGAGATTGCGAACACTATTTTTTTGCCGATCATACGCATTAATGAGTTCGACTTTATCTTTTAAAGTTAAATGTTTACGAGAAGACATTGTGCACTTCACACGACACCGAACAAAACTGAAAAGACGAAAGGCCGACCATATTCCCCCACCCCTGCACCCACCGAATTCATCAGAAGTTTTACACGTGCCTTAAAATTCCTGAAAAAGAGTTTAGAACCGTGACGTAAACCTTGATAAAATTCAGAAAATCGGAAATAGAAAATAAACACACGATTGAGGCAATACGTGGAAGAAACGTTCCTAGAAAAAGGGCCGTGAGCTCTCCCGCTGTCCGTTATGGGGAGATCAAATTAAGTGCTAATCTAAACGAGACAGTGCAGATTGCCTGTCCGCGTCCGTTACAGAGAATGTCCGCTAGACAGAAGCTGCAAACACGTTAAAACCAATAGAGGTGAGTTGGGGAATTTAAAAATGTCCGTTGTAAAGAGATGTCCGTTAACGGGAGGTGTCCGTTAGGAGAAGTTTCACTGTAAATGTTTATTAAACATTTACTTAGATAAAAAAAACGGTAATATTCTTTTTTTTTTTTTATTTAAATTCATTTTTTGAAGCAAAATCACAATCGTGAAATTTACATTTTTAAATGCTCTTGGTTTGGACTTTTCTACAATGAAAAGGGGCAGTTTGTGACTCTCAGCAGCATTTTACAAAGGGCAACAGTGATTCTCTGTTTATTCATTTTGAAAGCAGTAGCAAATGTTTCTTGTGGTGCTGCTAGTGTTTTTGTCAGAAGAAGCTTAAAATTTATGCTTGTTTCATCCAAATTGTAGACTTGTTCAGGAATAAGATTTTCCTTCTGTATAACATCAAAAAATTTTTGGGAAAATTCACTTGCAGCATTTTGAGCTGCTGACAATTTCTCACCACAAACACTTAGATAATGAATTCCGTGGCGCTTTTTCCATCGTGAAAGCCATCCTCATTGGCTAAGAATTCTTCTCCACTGTTGACTTTCTTGTGAAAGTTTGCCACCTTTTTCTTCAAAATCGGCCCACTAAGAGGTGTTCCTCTTTGTCGTTCTTTCATGAACTATATCCATAATGCATCGTCGATGACTTCATTTTTTGGCTTCTTCATAGTGCACCTGGCTGAGAGCACTTTTTCTAATTCTATTTGCGTACTGAGGTCTTGAAGGGATTTCTCTGCCAATCATTCGCTGTACTTTTTCTGACACCCAGTTCGTTACATGTCCATTTTACAGGTTCTTTATTATCAATATGTTCCAAGACTTTTAATTTTGTTTCAATAGTTAACACATTCCATTTACGCTTGTTCAAGCCTATCATTTCAAGTTGATGTAATTTAAAAAACAAAAATTAACCACGAAAATTTGTACACACAGAGTGACTGTGATCCAAATGGCACAGATAGCAAAGACTAACTGAAGTGAAAAAAGTTATAGGATTGTTACAGTGCACTGTACTCATTCCCAGCATCTTTTAATTTTGTTTTCCTGCTGGGCCCATGACATCGGAAATCTGATTCAGGGAGTCTACTGTATTCTGTACTGTCATATAAAAAGGTATCTACAAGCTTACACATAATTTATCATGTTTTAGTGGTGTAATGAATTTGTATTATTTTTGAAATTGGGTAGTTGAAATAGCTGTTTCAACTGTGCACCTTATTCCTTAAACATATGTACATTAAATGTATCTGGACACATATCAGATTTATGTTGACATCACTGGCACACTCATTTCAATAGTTCAGTCTTCTTTTAGTGCCATAACCCACTCTGCTCTCTTAGGTAAGCTTTCCACCAACAAACAATACTTGGCTTGGTGCATCTTGTAATTTTATTTTTAATTTACATAGAGATTTTGTAGATTACTACTTAATATATGTAAAACTGTTGTTTCATTCAAATTATGCCACCGTTGTTATAGTATAGAGTGAGTGGTAGGGAATTAAAATTTTTAATTGTGGTAAATAGGGAGCTCTAAAGTAAACTGGATAGCGTAATACGTATCACTGCACTTAGGAATCTATTAGATAGTGTAGTATTGATAATTAATTAAATTTATTAATTTTCATTGTTAATTAATAGTATTCAATCGGATATCACGCTCCACACTAGAGCAGCAAAACAACGGGCACAAAGTAGCAAGAGTGCTGTGACTTTACTCAGGGGAGAACCAAGGGGACAATTCTCCAATGCTTCACAGCCTAAAAAAATGTGCAACGTGTGAAATATTTGCAGGCCTTTCTGAAACAGGACATGATCTAGCCAAGGAGGATGTCTTTGTGTGTGTGTGCTACATGCAGAGTGTCAAGAAATTAGGCACCTACTCAGCCTTCTGATGAGTGCCTATGAGAGTTTGAAGAGTCAGGTAGATACCCTCGAAGATGACCTTCAAGGCAGAATGTGCTGATCCCACAGGAGTTAGTTATTGGCGGTGACTCCATCGTCAGAGAGATGGATAATATATTGCATTAAAAGGACAGATGGAATAGGGCCAGGGTACGTTTTCCAGGAGCAAAAGTTGATAACATTGTGCAGATGTCATTTTTTTAAGGGTACAAAGGACGATATTGTTGTACGTGTTGGCACCAATGACATTAAGAGTAGGAGATCTGCAGATTTACTTAACAAGTACAGGTCAATGTTGAAAAATAGTTGTGTGTTATAGTTAAATTTGAAAGTGTCTGCAATTCTGCCAAACACGATAGGAGGGATTACAAGATGAGAGCCTTGTCAATCAATTTAGCCCTGGAGAGATTGTGGGAGGGACTCATGGGGCAGAATTTTTCTCCGCATGGTCTGTAGTTGTTAACAGGAGAGACTGCATCTGCAGGGATGGGATACACTTAAATAAAAGGGGTTCAATAGCGTTTACAGGCAGAGGTGAATGTAATCCTTGCACTGCTTCTATTTGAATGAGCAGCAGCCTGGAGAGCAGGGTGCTGGGTATTCCAGGGATAAGTGGGAGTCATCATGGAACAAATAACACATGGGCTATGTTGGGGTAACAAAGGGTAAGAACCGTTGCATGAACACCAATGCAATGAGTGTAGTAAATAAATTTGAATTGCCGGTGAAGACTTCAAAGGCAGATATTTTTGCGATATCAGAGATGTAGTGTCACACAGTTATAAGCAGCGCAGAATTTGAATTTGGGGAGTACAGTGAAGATTAGTTAGGCTGTTAGTTAAGAAACATAAAATCCAAGGAAGTACAGCCAATCGACATGGCTGGACAGTGCAGAGTCAAGTCAGTTTGGTGGTGAAGCACTAGGACAGCAGTAATGAGAGTGTTATAGGCCTAATGACTCTATTGAGAACAACGAACAATTGTGCAGAGAAATAGTAGTAGTGGCATGTGATGCAAGAAAACAAGTGTATGAGCTTATGCAGCATCAGCCAAAAAAATCACACCAGTCCCTCCAAATGCCTGTCCAGTTCCTCCTTAAATTTATTCAACCTATCAACTTCCACAACGACAGATGGAAGTTTGTTCCAGCAATTAACCACCCGCTGGCTAAAGGCAAATTTCCACACATCTATTCTACATCTGTCTTTTCTTAATTTGAATTTATACCCCCTTAGGTTTGTAATCTGAACAAGTGGAAGGATCCCATCAGAACTCAGCATGCTCAACCCATTCAAGGCCTGAAATAGTGGGCCAATAAATCAGAATGTCTTATAATGGGGCATTTTAACATCCCAGATATTGACTTAAACTTGTGGGTTGATCGCGGGCACACCAGCAAAACTTTTGTGGATTTATTGGATGATTGTTTTCTGCACCAGCATGTTATTATTCAAGCATTAAGAATTTGCAGATAAAGGAACCACTGTGTGGTAGTGATCATAGTGTACTGATGCGGGATTTCTCAGAGAGGTAACTACCATCAGGTGTAAAGGAAAGGGTTTTTGCTTTCGTAAAGGTGACTAACATGGTCTCAGACAGTCTTTAAATTCTGTACAGTGGGGCCAACTGATGATATTGCAAAAAGCAAATTTTAAACGGGAAGCATTCAAAGAATTAATCATGGAAGCTACTAAGCTTTTCATGCCAACTAAGAAATACTGTTCAGGGTTTAGGCCTAAATAGTTGTTAGATGAACTAATGAGATTCGTGTCAGAGAAGAAAAATGCATGGGATGCTTGTAAATTATCAGATGACACAGAAATCTATGGTAGATATAAGCTGGTGTGTAATCAAGTCACAAAAGGAATTAGGCAAGCGAAGGCAGATTACGAGAAATCTTTAACAAAGGATGCTAAGAAAAACAGCAAGAACTTCTTTACTTATATAAACTAGAAGGAAAGTAACGAATCAGATCGGTCCACTTGATATTGATGGTTCGACTGTTGATGATGCTGCTTAGATAGCTGACAAACTGAATGAGTATTTTGCATGTTCATTCACACATGAGGAAGTCTGTAGGGAAGTGGAGGACAGGAGCTTATTAAACTTTCACAGGGAGCTTAAGATTTTGTAATAACTGAGAGCAAAGTGGAGGAAAAATTGTTGAAATTAACATAAGAAAGCCACCTGAGGTGGATGGGATCTATCCAGTTATATTAAAGGAGGAGGCAAAGGAAGTAAGCAAACCCTTAGCCATAATTATGAGATTATTATTAGTAAAAGCACATGATGAAAGAAAGCAAGCTTATATAGCATCAGCCAAAAAAAAAAAAAAAAAAAAACAAATCTTCTAATTTCATCCATCCACTCACTCCAAATTTTTGTCTGATACCACTTCAACTTTGAATCTGTTTAAGCTATCAACTTCTATAATGACAGATGGAAGTTTGTTCCAGCAATCAACCACATGCTGGCTAAAGGCAAACTTCCACACATCTATCCTACAACTGTCTTACCTGAATTTGAATTTATGCTCTCTCAGGCGATTATTCTGAACAAAAGGAAGAATCCCATCAACATTGAGCATGCTCAAACCATTCAAGGCTTTATACATCTCAATCAGATCACCATGCAGATGCCTAGTCTGCAGACACTGTAATTAGCAGAAATTAAGCCTTTTTTCATAAGAGCAACCCTTTGTTCCATCACTAATCTTCTTGCATTTCTCTGCACTCGCTCCAGCAGCTCTACATCCTTCCTAAAATGAGGCCTCTAGACCTGTATACAGTAATCAAGGTGTGGCCTGACCATTGTCTTATACAAGGAATAATCAAATCCTTATCCCTGCTAGAAAAATTCCTGTATGTTATTGACAAGACACCATGAGCTGCTCTTGCAGACCATCTGCACTGCTCAGAAAACTTCATATCTGCCTGCACAATTACCCCCAGGTCCTTTTCATTGTCTACCACTGTCAGTGTAGTACAACACAGTTTTTACATTACTCTGGGGTTACTGCTTCCCATATGCAGTACTTTACATTTGTCAACATTAAACTTCAACTGCCACCTCTGAGCCCATCTACTCATCTTTTCTAGATCTTGTTGTAGCAGGGTACTGTCATTAGTGTCATTAACAAACCTACCAACCTTCGTATCCAAACTTGGACATTAAGCCTGATATACGAACATCAATATCATTAATAAATACAGAAAACAACAATTCACCCAAGTGGGACTCCACTAATAACATTAGTCCAAGAAGAGCAGTGCCCATTGATTACCACTCTGTCTTCTTCCACTCAACCATCACCTTATCCATAGCAGCAATTTATCTCCAATGGCACACTGCTCCAGTTTGTGCAGCAGTCTTCTATGTGCAGCAGTATCAAAAGCCTTTCTAAGATCCAAATATATGATATCAAAGTTATTTCCTGCACCCAGTTCCTTTGTGCCCACATCATAGTATCCAGTCAGATTGGTCAGACAAGACTTCCCCTTAACAAAACTTAACATGGCTTCCCCTTAATGCTGTGTCCAAGTTATAATTGAAGTCTTGTCTAGATGATTTTGCAATGCTTCTTTAACCAGTGCCTCTGTTAATTTCCCTGGAACAGAAGTTACACTGACAAGTCTATAATTACTTGTGTCACCCTTTGGTCCTCCTCCGTGAATTGGGGTCACATTTGCACATCTCCAGTCGATGGGCACCTCCCCTTAGTCCAATGAAGCGCTGATAATTATGGCTAAGGGTTTGCTTACTTCCTTTGCTGCCTCCTTTAATATAACTGAATAGATACCATATACCCCAGGTTCTTTTCTTATGTTTATTTTCAACAGTTTTTCTTCCACTTTGTTATTACAAAATCATCTATCTCACTGCCAGAGTTAATACACCACTGGCATTTCCCTCCCTGAATAACTTCTCATGTGTGAATGGAAATGCAAAATACTTATTTAGTTTGTTAGCTACCTGAACAGGATCGTCAACAGTTGAACCATCGATATCCAGTTGACCAATCTGATTCATCCCATTCCTTCTAGAGTCTACATAAGTAAAGAATTCTTTGCTGTTTTTCTTTGCATCCTTTGCCAAAGATTTCTCATAATCTGCCTTTGCCTGCCTAGCCTCCTTTGTGACTTGATTACAAACCAGCTTTTATCATAGGCTTCTGTGTCACCTATTAATTTATATATATATACCATGCATTTTTCTTCTCTGCCACATGTCTCATTAGTTCATCTGACATCCATTTAGGCCTGAAACTTGAACAATATTTCTTAGTTGGTATGAAAAGCCTAGTAGCTTCCAAGATTAATTCTTTGAATGCTTCCCATTTTGAATTTGCTGTTGGTAACATCATCAGTTGGTCGCCTTGTATAGAATTTAAATACTGTCTCAGACCTCTGTAGTTGGCTTTACGAAAGGATAAACCTTTCCCTTTATCCTAAGAGTAGTTACCTCTTTGAGTAAATCCCACTTCAGCACACTGTGATCAATACCACCTAGTGGTTCCTTTATCTGCAGTTTCTTAATGCCTGAAGAATCACTACTGATAATCAGATCACGAGTATTACTCCCTCTAGTTGCCTCCAGAACATGCTACTGTAGAAACAATCATCCAATAAATCTACAAAAGCCTAGCTAGTGTGTGAGTGATCAAACCCACAAATCCCAGTCAATATCTGGAAATTTAAAATCCCCCATTATAAGATTCTCTGAATTACAACTTTCTGCTCACTCTGATTTACTGACCCTATGTGCACATGCAATAGCAGTAGCATGAGTAGAGGCATATGATGCAAGAAAGCAAGCTTATGCAGCATCAGCCAAAAAAAAGAAAAGAAAACACTTCCATTTCACCCCTCCATTTGTTCGAAATGCTTGTCCAGCTGAGCCTTAAATTTATTTAGGCTATCAACTTCCGCAATAAGGGATGCAAGTCTGTTCCATCAACCAACTACCCAATGGCTAAAGGCAAATTTCTGCACATCTATCCTACATCTGTCTTTCCTCAATCCAGAATTTCTGCCCTCTCAGGCGATTATTCTGAGCAAGAGGAAGAATCAAATCGGCATTGAGCATGCTAAAACAATTCAAGGCTTTATACATCTGTATCAGATCATCTCGCCGGTGCCTAGTCTCCAGGCACTGTAATTTGCAAAACTTAAGCTTTTCTTTGTAAGAGCAACCCTTTTTTCCATTCACTAGTCTTGTTGCCCTTCTCTGTACTCATTCCAGTAGCTCTACATCCTTCTTGAAATGAGGCCTCCAGACCTGTATACAGTACTCAAGGTGTGGTCTGACCATTGCCTTATACAAGGGAATAATCACGTCCTTATCCCTGATAGAAAAATTCCTGTTTATCATTAACAAGACACCATGTACTACTCTTGCAGCCCGTCTGCACTGCTTAGAGAACTTCATATCTGCCTGTACAATTACCCCCAGGTCCTTTTCATTCTCTATCACTGTCAGTGTAGTACCACAGAATTGATACGTTGCTCTGGGGTTGCTGTTTTCCATATGTAGTACTTTACATTTGTCAATCTTAAACTTCATTTGCCACCTCTAAGCCCATATGCTCAACGTTTTCCAGATCCTGTTGCAGCAGCAGCATCAGTAGTGTCCTTAACAACCCTGCCAACATTTGTATCGTCTGCAAACTTGGACATTAAGCTTGATATACCATCATCAATATCATTTATAAATACAGAAAACAATAATGGACCCAACACTAAACCCTGATGGACTCCACTAATAACATTAGTACACGATGAGCAGTGTCCATTGATTACCACTCTCTGTCTTCTCCCCCCCTCAACCATCGCTTTATCCATAGCAGCAATTTGCCTCCAGTCCCACACTGCTCCAATTTGTGCAGCAGTCTTCCATGTGCAACAGTATCAAAAGCCTTTCTAAGATCCGAATATATAATATCAAAGTTATTCTCTGTATCTAGTTGTTTTGTGACTGCATCATATTATCCAATCAAATTGGTCAGGCAAGACTTTCCCTTAACAAAACCGTGCCGTGTCCGAGCTATAACTGAAGTCTTGTCTAGATGATCATGCAGTGCTTCTTTAACCAGTGCCTCCATTAATTTTCCTGGAATAGAAGTTAACCTAAAATTTCTATAATTATTTGGGTCAGCCTTTGATCTTCCTTTGTGAATTGGGGTCACATTTGCACATGTCCAGTCTATGGGTACCTCCCCTGAGTCCAAGGAAGCTCTCACAATTATGGCTAAGTAGCATTTTTAGATCTTCATTGGATTCAGGGGAAGGTACCCATGGACTTGAGAAATGCAAATGTGATCCCAATTCATAGGGCAAAGGGTGACACAAGTAATTAGATCTGTTAGTTTAACTTCTGTTCCGGGGAAAATAATGGAATCACTGGTTAAAGAAGCATGCAGTAATAATTCAGACACAGCATGGATTTGTTAAAGGAATGTCATGTCTGACAAATTTGATTGGATGCTATGATGTGGTTACAAAGGAACTGGATGCAAAAAATAATTTTGATATCATATACTTGGATATCAAGAAAGTGTTTAATTCTGTTGCACATAGAAGACTACTGTACAAATTGAACAGTATGCTATTAAGGGCAGGTTGCTACAATGGAAAAAAGAGTGGTTGAGTGGGAGAAAACAGACAGAATGGTAATGAGTGGACACTGCTCCTTGTGGACTAATGTTATTAGTGAAGTCTCAGATGGTTCGGTAATGGGCTCACTCTTGTTTTGAATATTTATCAATGATACTGATGAAGGTATGTCAGGTTTAATGCCAAAGTTTGCAGATGATACGAAGTTTGGTAGGGTTGTTAATTACAGTAATGGCAGTGTGCTGCACTAACAGGATCTAGAAAAGTTGGGCAGATGGGCTAAGAATTTGTAACTGAAGTTTAACATTGACAAATGCAAAGTACTGCATATGGGAAAAGTAACCCTAGAGACACATATCAACTGTGTGTGACTACACTCAGAGTGGTAGAAAATGAAAAAGACCTGGGAGTAATTGTGCAGTCAGATATGAAATTTTCTGAACAGTGCGGACAGGGTGCCAGAGCAGGTGATGGGGTATTGTCAATGATATACAGGAATTTTGCTAGTAGGGAAAAGGAAGTGATTATCCCTTTGTATAAGGCTATGGTCTGACCACTCCTTGAGTACTGTATACAGGTCTGGAGGCCTCAGTTTAGGAAGGATGTAAAGCTGATGGAATGAGTACAGAGGTCAATGAGATTGTTGAGTGGAACAAAGGGTTGGTGTTACCATGAAAGGCTTAAGTTCTGCAAATTGCAGCTTCTGTAGACTAGGCATCTGCGAGGTGATCTGTTTGAGTTGTATAAGGCCTTGAATGGTTTGAGCATGCTTGATAGTGATGGGATTCTTCCTCTTGCCCAGATTAATCACCCGAGGGGACATAAATTCAAATTGAGGAAAAATAGTTGTTGAATAGATGTGCGGATAGTTTCCTTTAGCCAGCGGGTAGTTGATTGCGGGAACAAACTTTCATCTGTCATTGTGTTGGGGGGGCAGGATGTTTAGCCTGGATTGCAGGAAGTTTTATTTTAGCCAGCGAGTTATAAATTATTTGAATAAGTTACCTACGTGAGTGGTAGATGCTGACATTTTGGCGAAATTCAAAGGTCAACTGCATAATTACCTATGGGAGAAGGAAAACGTAGATTGTCTATTTCCTTTTCTCTTATTAATTTTATTTCTTCTTCTTCTTTATTTTATTATTTATTTTTTTATTTAATTTTTTGCTGGGTGCTGCATAAGCCAATGGCTTTCTTGCGCCATGTGGCCATTGCTAATACTAAATGATCTCTAGTACATGCAATAGCATGTGCAGTAGAGATGCAAACGGAGAGACTTTGTCAGCTGATCCCATAATATCATCCTTGGAAATAATAAAACTTTTATTTGTATTTAAGAAATGCAGTGCTTCTGCTGCAGACTGCAAAAGCTATTACTGGCAGAGGGAGAAAAAATGTTTGCAAATATATTTGGAGAATTCATAGGTTGGAATGTCCCCAGTAGATGAGATGAGTGTAGCTTACAGCAAAATGTTTGTATATTTGTGATAATCTTGCAATAAATAAAATTGTGATGAATAGCACTTATCAGTGTTTTTTTTTTTTGCTGATCACAGAGACATAATGGTTGAATAATCCTAGTTTCTGATGTCTTCATTTTATCTTCTAGTTCATTGGTCTCTAGTCTATACACTAAATGATCCTCAAAGGGTTTTGGAGCTTTGCCTTCATAGTCACTCCTCCTAAGTGTTATAGTACGTTAGCCCCTATCTGTGGTAATAATTAAAAAAATCATGTTCATCTTGCAAAGGCTATAGAGATTTCTGTTATAGAGTTTTGGGTAGGAAGAGCAGAACAAATATTATACAGAATATTGGTGATCTTAAACTTGTATCTCCATGGAAACATCCTCAGAGAAATTCTTGAGAGAAGCCTTGAATACCCATAGACATTATTGGCTATGGCAGATTTATAGGGTAGTATAGAAAAATTCAATTTCAGAAGTAATAGCTCCAAATTGCAAGCTGATAATTCTTTATTACTCAGATTAACAATGAAGTGTGATGTATCACCTCATACAGGACTAACAGACTGACTTGTGAGGAAGTCTGTTATTATAGATCTCCCACACTATAGCATAAAGTGTTCTCTGCTGCCATCCATGATATAATTCTCCTGTGGTCTTGATGTTAAAGCACATTAAACCCTTAAAAGTCTGCACATATGGAACAAACCCTTAAAAGTCACTTTATTCATAATAGCATTCTTCAATCTATGATACGAGAGTACCTGAAGCATCCTGGGAATAAACAAGCACATCTTGCTGGCCTTAGCTGCCAATGCACCATTAAAAACCAAATCAATCAATCAAACACATCTTGCAATACCAGAAAAACACAAATAATTATCACAGGTACTGCTAAAAGAAACAATTTCTGCAGTTTTTTAAGAACAACATGGACATTAAAACTGTCAAATATTAGCAAAAAAAAAAAAAAAAAAAAAAGCTTTGATGCATTGGTTTACATATTTGTTTATCCAACAAGTCATTTGTTAAAAAAAAAATTATATAATATAGTTCTTATAACAACTGGCCCACTGTTTAAAAACTGTGAAGAATATTTGTGCAAATAAAGTGCATGAGACACTCAAATGGCAAGGCAAGCCAGAATGCATAATGGTGGAGAGGGCTCTAGAAGTGATAACTGATGGGCTTTCAACATTATAGGAATATTATACCGGAACTGCCATGCAACAACATAAACTTTATATTATTCTGTAATATTGTGAAGTTTATGTTGTGACTTGATGTGAATATATAGAGTCTGGATCAAAATTGGAAGTTGTGGACACTGCCAATAATCTCATCATTCTCAGAATTATGACAACTGTATTGCTTACATCTATAGTGTTTGGAGCCAGTGGAGCAAAGTATATGATGAGAATTGCACCATTGAGCTCACTTATGCAATCCGTATATGATAAACAATTCCATTTCATGTGACAAACAGTATAGGACATCTTAACACAGGTAGTAAAGAATTGCAGCCTCCTGCCAGGAAGCTGGACACATATACTGAATTTGTGAGCATTTTGGTGTGATGTGAAATACCCATAAGTTGGGTGATGGGAATGGAAAGGAAGGAATGACTTATAGAACTAAGTGGTGCATTTGAAGTTTTCTGTATATATGTATTTGGAATTCTGAGTGATCAAGAACGTTGAGAGAATAATTGTACTTCATTGGATCTTCTTTCACCGTTCACCGGTCTTCCTAACCTCTGATACTGTTGCACATAAAAGACTGCTGTACAGATTGGATCAATGTGGCATTAAGGGCAAGTTACTGCTCTAAATAAAGGAATGGTTGAGTGGACAAAGACAGAGAGTGGTTATTAATGGACAATGCTCTTCATGGATCATGTATGAATCTACAAACCTCATGATGTACTAGAGATGCCTACTCATAAACTATACTGTGACCATGCCATAATAAAGAATAGGACAATCCTGCACAACAGCCCAGGCATAACCTGATCGACACAGCAATGCCCAATAAGCAACCTCCCGAAGACCTACGAGTAAGATATCAGGAGGTACACAGACCTAAGACAGGAATACAAAGAAATATGGTATATGGAACAAGCACTGGCCATTGCGATCACCTTTGGCATGATGCCAAAGAGCCTCCATAACTAATTAGTAGCAGTAGGCTTCCCAGAGAACACTTATATGGAACTCCAAAAAGCAGTGATCCTGAACAGTTGTAGGATAGTAAGCGAGTTATTGACGAACAGTAATAAAAAAAATATATATACAATAATAATAGTAACCGGACACAACCAACCATCCCATGCACTTGGTACCATAAAAATGAGAACAAATTTTAAATAATAACTAATTTTTGCATTTTTAAATTACCATTTTGCTACTCTTTTTTTCCATGTGTAAATTATGATATTACTAAGAGATCTGCTGAAATTTCCTAGTAAATCTCTTAGTAATATCATATTTACAAATAATTACATAATTTAATTAAAAAATAGTCATTTGCACTATTTTTGTCATATTTGGGCTGAAAGTTTTGAATAGAAAGTTAAAATTGGAATGAGTATTACTCAGGGGCTTAGAACGGAACAGGCATTCTGTGTGTTATCAGACATTCAGTCTAAAACACTGATGGATCCAATATCTTTCTGTCTCGGAAGATTCAGGAGAAGTCCGGTTGGCCTGACTCCCTAAAATCCACTCATGCACACCTTCTCGATGGTAAGCCCTGTTATGTCACTTAGATGGCAACGAACTTGTAGAGTGGTTCTCTTCAAGACACCTGGTCAGCATGAAGAGGAAAAGACCAAACTTTAAAGCACGTAACAGCACAACAAAACAAATGGCCCTCTGTCCCCAGCGGCTTTCACTCCCCCTCTTACCTCAGCGAGAGGAACAGAGTGGAAGCAGAGGGTGCTAAGAATCTCTGGGTACAACCAGGCTGCCATGCACAGAAACTGTGCATGGCAGAAAACTTGGCCTGTTAAAACGTAAGATCGCTCATCGGTGAAGATGGGATATTAGAGCTGGAAAAGGAATTAGAAAATGTGAATTAGAATATCGTCGGTTTCACTGAAACAAGAAGAAGAAATTAATCACTTATAAGTTTATCCCCTAGAAATCTGCTGTACACCAATGGAAACAGTGAAAGCAGTAAAGGTGGAGTTGGCTTTCTGGTCCATAAAGATATAAAAAACAACATTTTGGATTTCAAACGTACACTCAGGATTTTTATTACAAGTTAAAGGTTATAATGATTTATGCACCAACATCGAGCCATGATGATGAAGAGGTTGAAGAAATGTACACCGAAATTGAGAGTCTTCTAGATGAACAGAAAACTCACTACACTATCATTATGGGGGACTACGATGCTAAGGTGGGAAAGTGACAAAACAGCGCAGAAAGGGGAACTATAGGAAATTTTGGAATTGGTGAAAGAGGTGAAAGACTTGTGGAATTTGCAGAATCTCAAGGATTGTCAGCAATGAACACTTTTTTCAAAAAAGGGTGAACAGAAAGTGGACATGGAAGAGCCCAAATGGATTAACAACTAATGAAATCGACTTCATCCTCACTAACAGAAGATATATCATGAATGATGTTACCATCCTGAACAATGTAAATGTTGGAAGTGATCACAGAATAGTAAGATGCACACTTGATATATATGTAAGAAAAGAAAGGAAAAACTGACTCGAATAAATAATATCAAGGTCTTTGAGATAACAGAAGAGGAGAAAAAGCAGTATGCAGTGGAACTTAAGAACAAGTTTGAGCTTCTGCAGGTGGCTCAGGATCAATATATCGACAAGGAATGTTACTACTTTCTGAAAGTGATAAAGCCCAAGAAACCTATAGGTAAAAAGAAATCCAAAGAGGAAGAAATTAGTCAAGAAACACTTGTCATGATGAATCAAAGACGACAAGATAAATACTGACAAGGAGAAAATTGGGTATACTGATTTATGCAAAGCCATTAGAAAGAGACTCAAAGAGGACATAAGAAGATTTAACACAAGAAAAGTAGAACAAGCATTAAGGGAAAACAAAGGACTTAAATCAGCAGCCATGAACAGTAATACAGAAAGACAAACGATACTGAAACTAAAGAATAGCGATGCTGTACTTATAAATAGCAGAGAATGCATAATTCAAATAGCAGAAGACTACTATAGAGAATTATACAAGGGGCGAAGGAATGTGATGCCAGCAGTGGGGAAGATGGATCGCAAATTAGTAACGCATATGACATACCTGATATCCTTCCTGATGAGGTAGAACATGTGTTGAAGAAAATGAAGAATCAGAAAGCCCAGGGAGAAGATGAAGTTACTGCAGAGTTGTTAAAATTGGGTAGAAGAGACATGGCACAAAAACTGGCAAGACTCTTCACAAAATGCATTAGAAAAGATGTGATGCCTAAGGAGGGGAATAATGCAATCATAGTTTTGCTGCATAAGAAAGGAGATAAATTAGAAATTGGAAATTAAAGACAATTAGCTTGTTATCCCACATCTACAAGTTGTTCACAAGGGACATTACTAACAGATTAGAAAGAATACTTAATGAGAATCAACTGAAAGAGCAAGCTGGCTTTAGGATAGGATTCTCAACTATGGACCACCTTCACGTAATATCACAGCTGATGGAGAAAACAAACGAATATAAAACACCATTATGCCTGGCATTTGTGGATTATCAAAAGGCATTTGACTCCGTACAGCATAAGGCAATGTTTCGGGCACTGTAAAAACGAAGCATAGATACCCCATATATTATGATTTTGAAGAGAATATATGAGAATGCTACCTCCTTTATTAGACTAGACAAAGACAGTACCAAATTTAAAATCGAGAAAGGAGTTCGACAAGAAGACACAATATCTCCTAAGTTGTTTACTGCTGCCTTCGAGGAAGCTTTTAAAAGATTAGACTGGTCACAGAAAGGAGTCAATGTGAATGGCGAGTATCTAAACCATTTACGATTTGCAGATGACATTGTGGTCATAAGCCACGATCCCAAAGAATTAGAGGAAAATCTTAATCAGTTATGCAGAGTTAGTAAGGACTTTGGACTAAAGATGAATAAAACAAAAGTAATAATGAATAAGTATACTGCAGAAAGGGACAATGATTGAAGGAGCAGTAATTGAAAAAGTGGAGTCATATACTTATCCGGGGGAAAGTCATCGGCTGTAATAATGATAAATGGCTGGAAGTCAGGAGAAGAATAAATTTTGGATGGATAGCATTCAGGAAATATAGTTACATACTGAGGAGCAATATCCCAATTTGTCAGAAATGTAACATAATGAACCAATGTATACTACTCACCATGACGTATGGAAGTGAAACTTGGGCACTCACCAAAAGAATGCAAGAGAAGCTGAGAACTACACAGCAAAGAATGGAATGAATTATATTGGGAATCAGACTGTTAGCAAACTCAAGTAAAGGACATGCTTATCAAAACTAAAGAACTAAAATGGTCTTGGACAGGACACACAGCTCGAAGACATGATGACAGATGGACTAAGATAATAACAGAATGGTACCCAAGAGGAGCTAGAAGAAAATCTGGAAGATAACAACGGAGATGGACAGATGAAATTCATTTGTTTGTGGGTAGTAAATGGATGGTCATTGCACAAAACAGAAGGAACTGGAAAGTTGCTGGAGAGGCCTTCATCTTGCAGTGGATTGAAAATGGATGATGATGATTATTACCATTTAGATTTTAACATTTCTAAATTAAAATTTTTCCTTATCAATGTTTTTTTTTTTTTCTCAATTAGAAAGTTTTCCCACATCCTTGAATTTTCTAAAAATGTAATCATTGAGCTTTTGAAATGAACATAAACTGATTTTATTCCAACGAAAATTGTTAAAAATATTTTTTTAATATTTAATGTTTATTTTTAATATCAATTAGTAGTCAGTTGTAATGCGAGGAGACATGAATCTAGATTTCACATAGCTAAATGCACATATTGAGAAACAAAATCTGTATATCCATTGTGTTATAGTCTTTCTGTCAGGAGAAAACACAATGTGATTAACATTGCTAAGGCAATGGACTACCATTCGTTCAAAAAATTCTAACATGTTTAAAAAAAAAAAAAAAATTTTTTTTTCCCTTTTCCATTTATACATATGTCCATGGGACTCTTAACACTTCTTCAAAAACTTAACCACCTATTATTAATGAAACACTCCATTTCTCTCGCAGTGGAGTGGTTCATTGTCATGTTGTCTTTTCTTGAGAGGAGAACAGAAGGAACTGTAAAGTATACATTGTCTTTTTTCATTCAAATAAAATTAGTTTTTGTTTATTTCAGAATTAATGATATTTTTAGACTAAACCAATTGTAGTGAACAACTTTCTCATTGAGACAACAAATAGCCTAAACCTAAAAACAAGAGAGAGAGTGCACAGTGCTTTTTACTTGAAATACCATGTGTGGGTGTGTATAGGAATATATGCATGTAGTGAAGAGAAAAGTAAGCTTTCATAAAATAAGTATAGCTAAGTATGCCAAGCCCAAACAGCATATAGAGCCCTGCATAATAAAATCAATAAGTTATTATTTTTTTTTTTTTTAATTTGGTAGTTGTTGGCGCATTGGCTTCTGTGGCCATATTGC
This sequence comes from Mastigoproctus giganteus, assembly GCF_048544385.1. Classification (NCBI taxonomy): domain Eukaryota; kingdom Metazoa; phylum Arthropoda; class Arachnida; order Uropygi; family Thelyphonidae; genus Mastigoproctus; species Mastigoproctus giganteus. The sequence goes on from NC_143581.1 coordinate 98,955,906, forward strand.
ACCTCCCAAGGTTTTTGCAGTACTTTGATCCAAGCCCGAGGCGGGAATCGAACCCGCGACCTTTGGGTTACCGGGCAGGTACTTTACCCACTCGGCTAGCCCGGTCGGCTCAATAAGTTATATATATATGGATTATTTACATAAAAGGCTGATTATGAATAGAATACATTTAACAGTAGGTCACGAAGGGCTAGCACCATTCAGTATGACAAACCATAATTATCAATAGCTATCATAAAGGATAATTAATATACATTATTAAGGCTAATGTGAAGGAATAATATTCTTATTAGGCCATTTCTGAGAATAGAGGATTGCAATACTTGTGAAAATGAAACTTCTTCATTCTGTTTTTTATTGGCACTCAAAATATTTCCATGTATCAACTGCTCAATCTGACATTCTATTCTATCCAGCAACCCCCCCCCCCCCTCCCTCTCTCTCTCTCTCTCTCTCTCTCTACTACAACAATAGGAGGATGGCTGCAGGATAGTGCAACCTTCCTCGTCAATTTGAATTTGCCTTCAGTCACAGGTGATTTTTTTTTTTTTTTTTTTTTTTCCATTCAGTCAGCAGGTAGTTGATTTTTGAACAAACTTCCATCTGTTGTGAGGGTGGGTAGTTTGAATAAATTTAAATTGAATTTATTCAAATTCATTGATTTCACTCTGATAGATAATGTTTCGTTTGCATTTAATGGTCTTTGTTACACTAGGGGATTGAGTGTGCCCATTGGAAGATTAATCTCCAGATGCTATTTACAAGGAACACACAAAGCATCTCCTTTGGCTATATTATGTGCAGCTAAAAGTTAGTGCATTTAATATTATCCCATTTCAGATAGGTCCACAAACATCAAAGAAGTAATAACACATTTTATAAATCCTAAAGCCATGATTTATAAGAGAACTGTCCCCCCCCCAGTTCTCTCCCAAGCCACAGAACTCCTGATACTTTAAGCTCTGCTTTGCTGCTCTAGTCTGAGTCATGATTTCCATTTAAATTAAATTTAATTTAATTTCAGAATACTATACTAAACTAAGAAAGTGCACTGTAACACCACTATTTACAGGTTGCACAATAATAATAATAATAATACATATTACACTACATAGTTACGTTTATATGTTACATTACTATGCATACAAGGTGCCTCCACCTTGTATGCATAGTAATGTAACATATAAACGTAATATGTTACATTACTATGCTCCATAGCCAGGTGGGCAGGAGCAGCAGTGCGTAGCACATGCTTCTTGATTAGACCGGGGTTCGAGCCCGTGACCACCAAAAATGGAGGATGCGAAAAGGTCAGGGAATGACCACTGCATATACCCGGAGCAATATGGCCTTAGTTGCTAATGCTTCTAAAAAAACCAAATAACAATAACAAACTAAGCATACATGTTTCGTATTATAAACTTGGTTTGTAGCCTTAATCAAAACACTTCTAATATTAATTATATTACTGTTTAACCACAAACAGGAATATGAAATGGCAATATAAAAAAAAGGTGTGAAATAGCAATATGAAAAAGGAATACAAAATATCAATGGAATGAATGGAATTTTGACAGGAAATTCTGACACTAGCAACAGAATTTCTTGTTACTCCTCTCATTTATAAGAAATTTCAGAGACCAATTGAGAAACGGTTTCAGCTACTTTATTAAATGAAACCAAATAATATATGTATTTTACTTATTTTATTCAATAAACAATTTTACCTACTTTATCAAATTAATCAAAATAATAACTGTACTATTAAATTACTATTTGCTTGATGTTTGTGGTGCAGTCAGGTACGGGACATGATACTGCTACGGGGGATGTCTTTGTATGCGTGCGATGCAAGGAGTGTAAGGAAATCAGGCAACAACTCAGCGTTGTTATGGGCCTATATGAAAGCTTGAAGGACAGGGTGGATGCCCTCGAAGGATTAAAAGTGAGGGTCCCATCAAGCTCTCAGCTGCCCACACACCAACGCCAGAGCTTGCACTTGGGCATCACGCAACACAGCGGCAACCCCCCAAGGCAGAATGCGCTGGTCCCAAAGGAACTAGTAGTTGTTGGTGACTCTATTGTCATGGAAATGGGAAACATGCTTTGTAAAAAGGATAGGTGGAACAGGACCAGGGTATGTCTGCCAGAGGCAAAGGTTCATGACGTTGTAGAGCGGATATCTTTTAAGGGCACAAAAGATGATATAGTTGTACACGTTGGCACTAATGATATTAAGAGTAGGAGACCAGCGGAATTACTTAACAAGTACAGGTCACTGTTGAAAAAAAGCCGTGAATTAGGGTTCAATTTGAAAGTGTCTGCAATTCTGCCCAGACATGATAGGAGGGAGTATATGATGAGAGCCCTGTCGATCAATTCGGCCCCGGAAAGATTGTGCAAGGCTCAAAGGGTAGAATTTTTTTCAGCCTGGTCTGTACTTGTTAATAGGAGAGACTGCTTCTACAGGGATGGGATACACTTAAATAGAAAGGGTGCAAGAATGTTTCCTGATGCTATCGAGGCAGTGTTAGGTGGGTCGGAAAACTGCTAGATTGGGGGATACAAGGACTAATAAATTAAAAGTAGCCACTGGCAGAGGTGAAAGTGATTCTTGCACTGCTTCTACTGGAATGAGCAGCAGCTTGGAAAATAAGATGCAGGATATTTGAGAGGCTGCTGGGAGTCATTTGGGTACAAGTAAACACATGGGTTGTGTTAGGGTAGCTAAGAAAAAGAACAGGTGCATGTATACTTGCGTGTACACCAATGCTAGGAGTTTGGTAAATAAATTTGATGAATTTGAGGTATTGCTCAAAGCATCAAAGTCGGATATTGTTGGGATATCAGAGACGTGGTGTCACACAGATATAAGTAATGCAGAACTGGAATTTGGGGAGTACAACGTCTACAGAAAGGATAGACAGGATAGGAAGGGAGGAGGGGTTATGCTATTAGTTAAGAAACACATAAAATCCAAGGAACGGAAGCCAGTCGACATCGCTGGACAGTGCAGTGTCGAGTCAGTTTGGTGTGACATAAGCATTGGGAAATCAAAATTGAGAGGTAGGAGTGTGCTATAGGCCTAATGACTCTGATGAGTATAATAAGAAACTGTACAGGGAAATAGAGTGGGCCAGTAAATCAGAGTCTTATAATGGGGGACTTTAATTTCCCAGATATTGACTGGAATTTGGGGGCTGGTCACTCACACACTAGCAAGGCTTTTGTGGATTTATTGGATGGATGTTTTCTACATCAGCATGTTCAGGAGGCAACTAGAGGGAGTAATACTCTTGATTTGATTATCAGTAGTGATTCTTCATGCATTAAGAATCACTACTGATAATAGAGAGAGTAATAGAGGGAGTAATACTCTTGATTTAATTATCAGTAGTGATTCTTCATGCATTAAGAATCTGCAGGTAAATGAACCCAGTGTGCAGGTAAATGATCACAGTGTGCTGAAGTGGGATTTACTCAAGGAGGTAACTACCATCAGGGGTAAAGGGAAGGGTTATTGCTTTCGTAAAGGTGACTACGATGGACTGAGACAGTATTTAAATTCTATACAGTGGGACCAAATGATGACATTACTAACAGCAAACTCAAAATGGGAAGCATTCAAAGAACTTATCTTGGAAGCTACTAGGTTTTACATACCAACTAAGAAATATTGTTCAAGGTACAGGCCTAAATGGATGTCAGATGAACTAATGAGACGTATGGCAGAGTAGAAAAATGCATGGGATACATATAAATTAACATGTGACACAGAAGCCTATGATAGGTATAAGTTGATCTGTAACCAAGTTACAAAGGAGGTTAAGCAGGTGAAGGCAGATTACGAGAAATCTTTGGCAAGGAATGCAAAGAAAAACAGCAAGGAGTTCTTTACTTAAGTAAACTCTAGAAGGAAGGGGATGAATCAGATTGGTCCACTTGATATTGATGGTTCAACTGTTGATGATCCTGCTCAGGTAGCTAACAAACTAAATCAATATTTTGCATCTACATTCACACATGAGGAGTTATTTAGGAAGGGGAATGCCATAGATGAAGAAAACACTGGCAGTCAGCTAGAGAATCTTGTAATAATGTGAGAGTAAAGTGGAGGAGAAATTGTTGAAGAAAAATACAAGAAAGACACCTAATGTGGATGGGATCTATCCAGTTATATTAAAGGAGGCAGCAAAGGAAGTAAGCAATCCGTTAGCCATAATTATGAGAGCTTCCTTGGACTCAGGGGAGGTACCCACAGACTGGAGATGTGCAAATGTAACCCCAATTCACAAAGGAGGATCAAAGGCTGACACAAGTAATTACAGACCTGTTAGTTTAACTTCTGTTCCAGGAAAATTAATGTAGGCACTGGTTAAAGAAGCACTGCAGGATCATCTAGACAAGACTTCAGTTATAGCTTGGACACAGCATGGTTTTCTTAAGGAAAAGTCTTGCCTGACCAATTTGATTGGTTACTATGATGCAGTTACAAAAAAACTGGACGCAGGGAATAACTTTGATGTCATATACTTGGGTCTTAGAAAGGCTTTTGATACTGTTGCACTTGGAAGACTGCTGCACAAGTTGGAGCAGTGTGGCATTGGAGGCAAATTGCTGCTATGGATAAAGGGGTGGTTGAGGGGGAGAAGGCAGAGAGTGGTAATCAATGGACACTGCTCATCGTGGACTAATGTTATTAATGGAGTTCCTCAGGGTTCAGTGTTGGGTCCATTATTGTTTTCTGTAATTATAAATAATATTGATGATGGTATATCAAGCTTAATGTCGAAGTTTGCAGACGATACAAAGGTAGGCAGGGTTGTCAAGGACCCCACTGACACTATGCTGCTGCAACAGGAACTGGAAAGGTTGAGCAGATGGGTTGAGAGGTGGCAAATGAAGTTTAATGTTGACAAATGTTTACTACCTATGAGAAACTACTATGTTTACTACTATTATGTTTACTACCTAAAAGTACTACCTATGAGAGCTTCCTCCAGAACAACGTATCAACTCTGTGGTACTACACTGACAGTGGTAGAGAATGAAAAGGACCGGGGGGGGGGGGTATTTGTGCACGTAGATATGAAGTTCCGTGAGCAGTGCAGATGGGCTGAAAGAGTAGCTCATGGTGTCTTGTCAATGATATACAGGAATTTTTGTAGCAGGGATAAGGAGGTGATTATTCCCTTGTATAAGGCAATGGTCAGGCCACACTTTGAGTACTGTATACAGGTCTGGAGGTCTCATTTCAAGAAGGATGTAGATTTGCTGCAACGAGTACAGAGAATGGCAACAAGATTTGTGAATGGAACAAAGGGTTGCTCTTACGAAGAAGGGCTTAAGTTTTGCAAATTACAGTGTCTGGAGACTAGGCACTGGCGAGGTGATCTGATAGAGGTGTATAAAGCCTTGAATAGTTTGAGCATGCTCAATGCTGATGTTATTCTTCCTCTTGCTCAGAATAATCACCTGAGAGGGCATAAATTCAGATTGAGGAAAGACAGATGTGGGGTAGATGTGCGGAAATTTGCCTTTAGCCAGCTGGTAGTTGGTTGGTGAAACAGACTTCCATCCCTTGTTGTGGAAGTTGATAGCCTAAAGAAATTTAAAGCTCAGGTGGACAGGTATTTCGAACAAACGGAGGGGTGAAGTGGAAGTGGTTTTTTTTTTTTTTTTTTTATGGCTGATGCTGCATATGTTTGCTTTCTTGCATCATATGCCTCTACTAATGCTAATGCATTAACTATATTGTAGCAAACATATTTTTTTTTTTACTATCACTGCTACTTATTACACCTAGTGCACAAATGTCTGGATTTGTTTTCATGAATTGAAAGGTTGCTTTCAATTCATGAAAATAATCTTTTAATGAAAGTATATTAAGGTTATCAAACATTTTCATACATCAAGTTCGAAACTAAAACATGTAATATCAATCTTAATCCTGCCCAGGTTGTTGAATAGCTGATTAGATATTTTGCATCTACATTAATGCAGGAGGAATTTTTTAGGAATGGAGATGTCAGATGTTTATCCAGTTATATTAAGGGAGGCAGCAAAGGAGGTAAGCAAACCTTTACCTAATATTATGCAAGCATCATTAGATTCAGGGGAGGTCCCTATGGATTTAAGATATACAAATTTTATTGACAAAGGGTGATATGAGTTATTACAGACCTGTTAGCCTGACTTTATTCTAGAAATGGAGTTGCAGGTTGAAGCGGCTCCAATATAATGGAGTTGCTGGTTAAAGAAGTGTTCCAGGACAGGAATCTGGACAGGAATGCAATATAACTGCATTCCTGTCCAGCACAACAAATCATAACATGTATTGCTCCCCTCTCACCAGATCACAACAGTGATTTGTTGAGGGGTGTGCAATCTTGTCTCGTCAGTCTGATTGGATATTGCAGTGTAGTAACAATGGATGTGGATGCAAAAAATGCAACTTTCACATTGTATATATGGATTTCATAAAAAGCTTTTGATACTTCATCATGTAAAATACTACTATACAAATTGGAACAGGGTGGCATTAAGTATAAGTTGCTGCTATAGATAAAGGGTAGGTTGAGTGGGAGATGATGAAGAGGATATCTGTGTTCATTAATGATAGTGGTGAAGGCATATAAGGCTTGATGTCTAGGGTTTTCAGATGATATAAAGGTTGGCATGGTACATAAATTTCAATATCTTGTTACAGTATGCTACTGTAACAAGATCTAGAAAAATTAAGCAGATGGGCTGAGAAGTAGCAAATGAAGTTTTAACATTGACAAATGTGGGGTACTGTATATGGGTGGCAATAATTGCAGATTAATGTACAAATTGTGTGGACCGCACTCAGAGTAGTGAAGAATGAAAAAGGCCTGGAGTTAATTGTGCAGTCAAATATGAGGTTTTCTGAGCAATGCAGAAAGGCCACCAGTAGAGCTTGTGGGGTTTTGTTGATGATATACAGGAATTTTGCAAGCAGAAATAAGGAGGGAATTATCCAATCATATAAGACAGTTGTTAGGCCATCTTGGGTATTACAGAAAGGTGTGGAAACCCCATTTTTGGAAGTATCTAGAACCTCTGGAATGGGTGCAGAGAAGAGCAGTAAGATTAGTGAAAAGAACAAAAGGTGCTCTTAGCAGGAAAGGCTTCAGTTCTGCAAATTGCAGCATCTGGAGATTGAACCCTTGAGGAGTTCTGACTGAGGTGTTTAAGATTTGGAATGGATTAAGTATGCTCAGTACAGATGGAATCCTGCAGTCCAACTACAGCTAATCTTATCCACTATAAGCGTTCCCGAGTAAGAGCAAGGTTTGTTAGATGCAGTAATAAAAAGGCAGCTTGGATCCGCTTTACTTCAACCATCAATCAAGAAACCCCTACACACAAAATTTGGAAAATAATCAGAAAAATAAGTGGCAAATACTAGACGACTCCTGTGCCTATCATGGGATGAAGGGGACAGAACATTTCTGACCCTTTACAAATTGCCATTATCTTAGGGGAAACTTTTGCTAAAACATCATCAATGGAAAGTTATACACCAACTTTCAGGAGATTTAAAACAAATACAGAAAAACAAAAATTAAACTTCTCATCAAAAGGGAAAGAACAATAGAACCTACTATTCACTATCCACGAATTGCGTAGAGCTCTGTCAACGTCTAGACCAGTGCGGTAGGATCTGACAATATCCACTATTCAATGATACAGAAACTAAGTGCTGAATCATTGCAGTCACTTCTTGATCTCTTTAATAGACTTTACCTAGAAGATACATTCATATTCCCTAAACAATGGCATCATGCTACAATCCTTGCCTTCCTTAAACCTGGAAGGGACCCAACAAACCCCACTTGTTATAGACCCATTGCCTTGACTAGTGCCTCTGCAAAATTCTTGAAAAGATGATAAACCGTCGGCTGATATGGTACCTAGAAAACTTTAATCTCCTACATTCTGCACAATTTTTTATTTGCCAAAACAGATCAACCCCAGATATACTAATAAGACTAGAGAACTCCATTCGGAATGCATTCCTCAGATCACAACATCATGTAATGGTTTGCTTCAATATCAGTAAAGCATATGATTCCATGTGGAAGTATGGCATTCTTCATGAATTACATCTCCATGGATTTTGAGGTCATCTACCGATTTTCATACAGAACTTCCTGTACAAACGCACATTTCAGGTCCGATTTAAAGCTTCGTTATCCCAAGTATACTTACAAGAAGGAGTTCCCCAAGAGTCAGTTCTAAGCACTACACTTTTTAAATTGTAATAAACACCATTACTGAACAACTTCCGAAAACTGTTGATACCACACTATTTGTAGATGATTTTCACATTTTGTGTCATGCAAAGAACATGAATACCGTTGAGAGACAGTTAGAAGGGGCAATAAATAAAATCAATTCATGGACACAAACTAATGGCTACCAACTCTGTCCCCAAAAAAACATTGTGCATTCATTTTTGCTGCCAACGTAAACTCCACCCACATCCCGAACTACTACTGAATGGACAACCAATAGCAGTTCATCCCACCATATGGTTCTTAGGAATCACATTAGATCACAAACTTTATCTATTATTGTCTTTATCTATTATTGTAAACAGTATTACCAAAATTGTTTTTATTACTTCTTGGTTTTTCATGTTTCTTCTGTAAAAATTTGCTTTTTTGTGTATTTTTTTATTTTAATTGACAAATGATAAATTTTATTAATGTGAAATTAGCAAAATTCAAAAATAATTCATTTTATACTTAATAACAATGCATTTTCAAAAATATGTGATTACTTTTTATATTCAGGTCAGGCTGTTAAACTACAACCTTCTGCATTCACATCTGTGCTGGACGGATTCAAGAAATTTTATGTTACCCACATAAAAGGATTTGACGCACGTAAAATGTGTGTTGTTACTCTGTTGTTTGAAGGTTTGCAACAGGTAATGTATTCCCAGGTGTGACTTAAAAATGGATATTCAGGTTATTAAGCATGCTGTTGACACACAAAGACATTTGTGTTTGTCAGTAATGTGCTAGTTTTAAAGTTATTTATCATGATGTATGTAGTTTTATATTTTGATAGAGAAAATTGAATGAATTTTTAGCTTTTAATTATCACTTCAGTGATACCTGCACTTTTGATTTTTGATCTTTGGAAGTATATCTTCATTAATGAATATTTCAATACTTAATTATATCATAATTTCCTAGATCATAAGATCATAAGCTCCTTGGTATCGGATAAATATTGTATAATTTCCTGGGTCTGATCTAGTCTTGGAGAAGAGAGGTGAGTCCAGGTTTGCAGTGATACAAACGTTGGCAGGGTTGTTAACGACAGTAAAGACAGTATGCTACTCCAACTGGATAAGTTGGAGTAGCATACATAGAATAAGTTGGGCAAATGAGAAGTGGCAACTGAAGTTTAACATTGACAAATGCAAAGTACTGCATATGGGTAGCAATAACCCAAGAGAAACGTACCAACTGTGTGGTACTATACTCAGGGAAGTGGAAAGTGAAAAAGACCTGTGGGTAATTGTGCAGTCAGAGATGAAGTTTGCTGAGCAGTGCAGATGGGCTGCCAGGGCAGGTCATGGAGTCTTATCAATGATGTATAGGAATTTGTTAGCAGGGACAGGGAGGTGATTAAACCCCCCCCCATTATAAAAAGACAGTATGCTACTCCAACTGGATAAGTTGGAGTAGCATACATAGAATAAGTTGGGCAAATGAGAAGTGGCAACTGAAGTTTAACATTGACAAATGCAAAGTACTGCATATGGGTAGCAATAACCCAAGAGAAACGTACCAACTGTGTGGTACTATACTCAGGGAAGTGGAAAGTGAAAAAGACCTGTGGGTAATTGTGCAGTCAGAGATGAAGTTTGCTGAGCAGTGCAGATGGGCTGCCAGGGCAGGTCATGGAGTCTTATCAATGATATATAGGAATTTGTTAGCAGGGACAGGGAGGTGATTAACTCCCCCCCCCCCCCCGTTATACAGAGCACTGGTCAGGCCACACCTTGAGTACTGTGTACAGGTCTGGAGGCCTCATTTTAGGAAGGATGTAGAGTTCCTAGAATGAGTACAAAGAAGGGCAACAAGATTGGTTGAGGGGAACAAGGGGGTGCACTTATCAAGAAAGGCTTAAGTTCTGCAAATTGCAGTGCTTGGAGAGTAGGCATATGCAAAGTGGTCTGATTAAGGTGTATAAGGCCTTGAATGGGTTGAGCTGATTCTTCCTCTTTCTCAGATTAAGAACCTGAGGGGGGCACAGATTCAAATTGAGGAAACAGTTAGAATAGATGTGTGGAAATTTGCCTTTAGCCAGTGGATAGTTGATTGGTGGAACAGACTTCCATCTCTTGTTGTGGAAGTTGATAGCCTAAATAAATTTAAGGCTGAGCTAGACAGGTATTTGGAATGAATGGAGGGGTGAAATGGGAAGTTTTTTTTTTTTTTTTGCTGATGCTGCATGAACTTGCTTTCTTGTATTGTATTCCTCTACTAATGCTAATATGCATCACTGGCCAAAAAAATAAACCTTTTACAGTTGGCATAAACAGATAATTAAATATATGGTATGCAAATGTGAGTTGCCATATAATATGATCATATGTTCATTGGTAGCAGATAAATATTGTATACTTTCCTGGGTCTGATCTGGTCTTGGGAAAGAGAGGTGAGTGTTCTGAATTTCAGAAAGGTGTTATTGTAGGAACATGTTTGGCAAGAGCTACAATTGAGAAAACAAAGGAAATCACTGATGTGTTGAAAGCAACCATCTCAAAATTATACAATGAGTAGAAGGCAAAAGGAACATGCAGCAGAAATTCAGTACTCCATGAACAAGACCATCATCATCATCAGCCATTTTCAATCCACTGCAGGATGAAAGCCTCTCCAGCAACTTTCCAGTTCCTTCTGTTTTGTTCAATGGTCATCCATTTACTACCCACAAACTCATGAATTTCATCTGTCCATCTCTGTCATTTTCTTCGAGGTTTTCTTCTGGCACCTCTTTGGTACCATTCTGTTATTTTCTTAGTCCATCTGTCATGTCTTCGAGCTATGTGTCCTGCCCAAGACCATTTTAGTTCTTTATTTTTGATAAGAATGTCCTTTACGTGAGTTTGCCCTAATCCATGTGTTTCTCTTCTTATCTAACAGTCTGAGTCCCACTATAATTCGTTCCATTCTTTGCTGTATAGTTCTCAGTTTCTCTTCTATTCCTTTGGTAAGTGCCCAAGTTTCACTTCATAAGGCATAAGTAAGAAATGGGCATGAGAATGAAACGTTAAACATTCATATTAAGAGACGGAAATGATGTCACTTTTTAAAGGATCCTAATGTAGCTAACTCAGTTACTAGCGTTGATTCGGTCTCATGTCGACAAAAGAACGAGTTCAAAAACATAGAGAAAAAAAAATGTATAGTTTAATGAATTCTGCTTCTCAAGATTTTAATCAACATCAACCCTTCTGAGTAGCATAAGTAAGTAGCAGGCGTGAGTATAAAACATTACATCATTCATAATTTCGGCTGCTGTTAGACTTTAATGACTGTTCGATTAAAATGTTTAAATTTGGTTTTGATTACAATAAAACAATCACTTCAACAAACATCAGCCACTTCTTGCAGCAATTTTTGGTTATGACGTCATACTATTCTACAAATGAATTTCATTTACTATAGAATTGTAAAAATACCAAATCTAATTTCCGTTAAGAACTATAAGAGTATTTTTAAGATGGCTACAACTCCAGCTGAGTGAAATCGAGAAAATTATGCAAGAATAAAAGCTTCAAAGCCACCGAAGAAGCCTCCAATGTCAACAAAAGAACGAGTTCAAAAATATACAGAAAGAAAAAAATGCAGAAATTTAATAAAATCTGCTTCTCAAATTTTTGATCAACATCAACCTTCTACAGCAACTTCTCATCAAGAAGCTGGACTGTCAGCATCACAAAATTATATTTAAGAACTTCCCGAAGATTTCGATCCAGGCGATTTCAGTTCAAATGAACTACCTGAGGATTTTTAGTTGATTCCTGAACCAGCTAGACAGAGTACTGCAACAACCAGCTTCGATTGCATCATCCAAAACAAAACAAAACAAAATAATATTTCATTCAACCGCCTGTTGTTAGACTCTCCACAAGTTTCATCAGTAGTCGAGCATGAAATAATTTACAAGAACATCGAACATGACCATAAATCCTATAAAGAATGTGAACGACAATTTCTAAAAAATACATTTGGAGTTGATTGCAATATCTCTTGTGATACATACAATCTCAAGTGTATGTATCATATTTTAGCTATCACAAACCCATTATAAGTAAATTAACTATTGAACATGAATTGCAACCTGATTGATGAAACTGTCAAAAAAAATAAATGCTTTAAAATGTTTAATGTGTTTGGATTCTTTTCATTCCTAAAACTCTTTAACCTTGTCCAAGCCAAGGATATTTTCACATAAAATAAAACATCTTTCGTGCATACAGGGTACACATGCTGCTTTTTGTTTTCTTAGTGATTATCTCACATCTAACTGACCCAGCATTGCACTGGTCACCCGTGTCGTCGACTGGATACACTGCCTTAGGGTTAACGTGCTTCTTAACTAAGAGTATAACCTCTTCACCCCCTCCTATCCTGTCTTTCCTTCCTTTATATACTGTATTCATATCAATGAATATGAATATTCATATTCATTGATAAGACACCATGAGCTACTCTTGCAGCCCGTCTGCACAGCTAAGAGAGGAGGTTTTGATAAGTTGCCTCATATGAGGGGGTTTTGATAAGTTTCTGGCCTCAGAAAGAAAACGTGGCCACCAGTGGCAAATGAATGTCATTTTATTCAACATAGTTCCCTTCCAGGTTGATACACTTGGCGCAAAGTTACTGCAGCAAATTTGTTCCATGGTAATAGAAGCCTTTGTCTATAAACCATCCCTCTACTGCTCATATGATGTCTCTTGTGTCCCTAAATGTAGTACCTTTGAGGTGCATTTTGAGGTTGGGGAAAGATGATAGTCCGAGGGGGCAAGGTCTGGGGAATAGGGGGATGTTCAATGATTTCATACTGCAAGTCATGAATTTTCTCCATTGCAGTTCTGGCCTTGTGGCAGGGAGCATTGTCTTGGAGGAAAAGGATGCGTTTTGACAACTTTCCCTGCCTCTTTTCCTTCAAAGTGGCATGCAATTTGTCCAACATGACCACATAACATTCAAGGTGATGCCTTTTTCCAGGTATTCGCTGAGTATTATCCCCTCACAATCCCAAAATATCACACCCATCACTGTCCCTGCAGATTTCTGTCTGCGAAATTTTTTGGGTCATGGTGATCCATCATGGCACCATTGCATGGATTGATTTTTGGTCTCAGGATCATACATGGCTAACAATCTAAACGAGTATTTTGCATCTACATTCACACATGAGGAGTTATTCAGGAAGGGGAATGTCGTAGGTGAAGTAAACATTGGCAGTGAGCTAGATGATTTTCTAATAACTGAGAGGAAAGTGGAGGAGAAATTGTTGAGGATAAACATAAAAAAGGCAACCAGGTGGATGGGATCTATCCAGTTATATTAAAGGAGGCAGCAAAGGAAGTAAGCAAACCCCTAGCCATAATTATGAGAGCTTCTTTGGACTCAGGGGAGGTACCCATAGACTGGAGATGTGCAAATGTAACCCCAATTCACAAAGGAGGATCAAAGGCTGACACAAGTAATTATAGACCTGTTAGTTTAACTTCAGTTCCAGGAAAATTAATGGAGGCACTGGTTAAAGAAGCACTGCAGGATCATCTAGACAAGAATTCAGTTATAGCTCAGACACAGCATGGTTTTGTTAAGGGCAGGTCTTGTCTGACCAATTTGATTGGGTACTATGAGATAGTCACAAAAGAACTGGATGCAGAGAATAACTTTGATATTATATATTTGGATCTTAGAAAGGCTTTTGATACTGTTGTGCATGGAAGACTGCTGCACAAATTGGAGCAGTGTGGCATTGGAGGCAAACTGCTGCTATGGATAAAGGGATGGTTGAGTGGCAGAAGACAGAGAGTGGTAATCAATGGACACTGCTCGACGTGGACTAATGTTATTAGTGGAGTTCCTCAGGGTTCAGTGTTGGGTCCATTGTTGTTTTCTGTATTTATAAATGATATTGATGATGGCATATCAAGCTTAATGTCCAAGTTTGCAGACGATACAAAGGTTGGCAGGGTTGTTAAGGACACTACTGATGCTATGCTGCTGCAACAGCATCTGGAAAGGTTGAGCAGATGGGCTGAGAGGTGGCAAATGAAGTTTAACATTGACAAATGTAAAGTACTACATATGGGAAACAGTAACCCCAGATCAACGTATCAACTCTGTGGTACTACGCTGACAGTGGTAGAGAATGAAAAGGACCATGGGGTAATTGTGCAGGCAGATATGAAGTTCTCTGAGCAGTGCAGACGAGCTGCAAGAGTAGCTCATGGTGTCTTGTCAATGATATACAGGAATTTTTCTAGCAGGGATAGGGATGTGATTATTCCCTTGTATAAGGCATTGGTCAGGCCACACCTTAAGTACTGTATACAGGTCTGGAGGCCTCATTTCAAGAAGGATGTAGAGCTGCTGGAACGAGTACAGAGAAGGGCAACAAGATTAGTGAATGGAACAAAGGGTTGCTCTTACGAAGAAAGGCTTAAGTTTTGCAAATTACAGTCTGGAGACTAGGCATCGGCGAGGTGATCTGATAGAGGTGTATAAGGCTTTGAATGGCTTGAGCATGCTCAATTCCGATGGGATTCTTCCTCTTGCTCAGAATAATCACCTGAGAGGGCATAAATTCAAATTGAGGAAGGACGAATGTCGGATAGATGTGCGGAAATTTGCTTTTAGCCAGCGGGCAGTTGGTTTGTGGAATAGACTTCCATCACTTGTTGTTGAAGTTGATAGCCTAAACAAATTTAAGGCTCAGCTGGACAGGTATTTCGAACGAACGGAGGGGTGAAATGGAAGTAGTGGTTGTGTTTTTTTTTTTTTTTTTTTGCCTGATGCTGAATAAGCTTGCTTTCTTGCATCGTATGCCTCTACTAATGCTAATACACGTACAATGGTGTTTCATCAACTGTCACTATTCGTTGAATAACATTCCTTCACTATTTGAAAAATGGTCCAAAAGTGCCTTTGCACAGTCCCTTCTTTTCCTCCTGTCATCAGCTGTCAAGAGTTTGAGAACCCACTTGGCAGACAGTATTCTCATACAAAATTCTTCATGCATGGTGTAATGCACCTGCTCCAAACTGATGCCTAGGGTGTCTGCTACACGTTCAAGTACTGATCAGACTCGTCCTCCTGTCTGCTACATGTTGCAAATCTGTCCTCCTGTCTGCAAAGATCAGGTTGTGGACACTATCGACAGTTCCCACAGTCACTACTGTCCTGGGTCTTTCTGGTCTTTCCTCATCTTCTGTGTTTGTTCTCTCCCTCCTGAAATCTGCCACCCACGATTTCACTGTGCTGCATGAAGGGCACTCCTTGGCCATTGTTTGTTTCAATTCGTCATAAATTTCTTTGGCTCCCATTTTCTTGGAGAAGAGGTACTTGATGATGGCTCTCTTCTCAACTTTAGAAAAACTAACAGTTTGCATCGCCATGGTCACTTCAGACCTGTAAAAAAAAAAAAAAAAATTTTTTTTTTTTTTTTTAATGAAAACCCCAAACATGAAAGGTATCAAAACCTATAGTACTTAGTACCATACATGGGTTGAAGGAGAAGTATGGGGGGAGGGGGATTCTGGAAACTTTGCTCTAGAGACTAAACATGGGTTTCACCACTTCAAGCCTCCAATAAGCAAAGTGGTGGTATTTCACCAGTTGATGAAAGGTATCTACCACCTGCTATTACTACTGCCAGGAAATGAATGAAATTTTGCACATGTTAAAAGACATTGGGTAACAACATACTAAAAGGATTTTCATCTAATCATATTTTTTCCTTGTCAGGCTGGAAACTTATCAAAACCCCTTGTGCATGCACATGTTCTTACTCTTAGTTATCCTAACACACCTCATGTATTTACTTGTTCCTTGATGACTCTCAGCCATCCTCAAAATTCCCAGCACCTTGCTTTCCAATTTGTTGCCTGTTCCAATGAAGGAGTCCAAGAATCAATTTCCTCTCTGCCTGCAGCTATTTTTAATCTATTAGTCTATGTATTCCCTGAAGCTAGCAGTTTTTCAACCCACCTATCTCTGCCTTGATGGCATCAGCAGATATTCTTGTGTCTCTTCTATTGAAGTGTATCCCATTCCTGTAAAAGCAGTCTCTCCTGTTAACAAGCACAGACCACGCTGGGAAAAATTCTATCCCATGAGCCTTGTACAGTCTCTCAAGGGCCGAATTCCAGACACTTTCAAATTCAATCATCATAACTCCTAAATTTTTTCCCAACGCTGCCCTTTACTTGTTAAATAAGTCCTCCGATTTCGTGCTTGTAATATCATTAGTGCCAACATGTACAACGATATCACCTCTGTGCCCTTAAAAGATATCTGCTCTACAGTGTCATCTACCCTTGCCCCTGGCAGACATACCCTGGTCCTTTTTGCACAATATATTTCCCATTTCCTTGATAATAGAGTCATTGACAATATTTACCTCCTGTGAGATCACAGCATTCTGCCTTGTGTATTGCAGCTGTGTTGTGTGAGCTTTGGTTTTGAGTTGGGCAGCTGAGAGCGTGATGGGCCGCCAATTTTAATTCCTTCTCGGGAATCCACTGTACTCTTCAAGCTCACATAACCACCCATCAGGGTCCCCATTTTAATTCCTTCAAGGGCATCTACCCAACTCTTTACACTCTCATAAACACCCATCAGACCACTGAATTGGACTTCATTTCTCCATACTGCCTGCACCAAACACACAAAGATATCTCTGGCTGTATCATGTCAAGTTCTAAAAATATCCATAAACATTGCACGAGTTTCACATTTTGTTAGGCCATGATTTGTGTAAAAAAAAAAAAAAAAAATCGCCCCATTGGTTCTCCCCCGAGCCACAGCACTCCTGCTAATTTGTGCCAATTGCTTTGATATTCTAGCCTGGTGTATGATTTTTGTTTAAATACAATTCAATTCATTAACAATGAAAATTAATCAATTTAATTGATATATTGGCAATATTACACACTAAACTAATTGATTTCTAAATGCAATTATACATTATACCATTACTTTTGCAGAGTTTTAAATTAGTTATATCTTTACTAAAAGTAAAATTTCTTAGCTATAAAAAAAAAAACATATGCCTACCTACTTGATTAGTACCTTTCAGCTTTTTTTTTTTTTTTTATGTAAACCCCAAACACGAGAGGTATTAGAACCTATAGTACTTAGTACCGTGCTTCGGTTGGAGGTTGAGAAGACGAAATGAGATATTTGTTGACATTGGACTTGAACTTCTGTCGACTGTAATTTTCAGAAAATACGTATGAAGGAAGGTTGTTCCAGGAAACGGCAGCTCAATGAATAAACGAGGAAGATGAAAAGTTAGTTCTGTGAGTTTGAAGTTGGATAGTAAATGAATGTTGGCTGGTGGCTGCACATGTTTGGAATGTTTTGAAAGAGAGAGCTGGAATTATAAAAGCCAATTCAGAAGAACAGTGCCCATGGAAGTGTCTGTAAAAAAGGCATGCAGCAGAAACGGTAAGTCTATGAGACATCGAGTGGAGAGGACTGTTAGAAATGAGTCATTAATTAATGTAACTGCCCTCTTCTGAGTGGAATCAGGCGCCTCCGTAGCCAGGTGGGAAGGAGCAGCAGTGCGTAGCACACGCTTCTTGATTGGACCAGGGTTCGAGCCCGTCACCACCAAATACGGAGGATGCGGAAAGGTCAGGGAATGACCACCGCATATTCCCGGAGCAATATGGCCTTAGTTGCTAATGCTCCTAAACACCAAATAACATCTTCTGAATGGAATCTAGAAGCCTGAGAGAGGTTTTGGGGCACCACACCCCAGATGTGGGAACAATATTCCATGGTAGGGCAGATTTGAGATTTGTACAGAGTGAACAGCTGTTTGGAAGAAAAGTAACGCCGAGAGCGAAAGAGAAAACCAAGTTTTTTTGATGCAGAGGAAGCAATATTTGTAATGTGCTTATGCGAAGAGAGATTAGAAGTCAGGGTAATCCCCAAAAGAGAGATATCATTTTGCTTAGAAATCGGAGTATCACCAAAGATAAGCATAGGAGCAGAGGAATCCTTTTTGTAAGATTTAAGACAAGACTGAGTTTTAGAAGGGCTGAAATCAACTAAGTTGCATTTGCCCCACTGGAAAATTACCTGAAGATCGGCATTTAAGGAATTGGGAGCAGATTTTTGAGAAATTGAAGCTGATTGAGCAGGGCAAGATTTCTCATAATGGAAAGTGGAATGCAATGTGCTATCATCAGCAAAATCATGGATAGGATTTCTAGTTAACGGGAGAAGGTCATTAATATACAAGAGACAGTGGGGTTTGCAAGATAATAATCTCCCAATGACGACTTTATAACTTACGGCTTGTCGCTTATTTACAACTTGCAAAACACCTGTTCATACCTATTCTAGTTATTACTGAATTTTATGATTTCTGGTTCAATATTTTTTATTTATTTAAAGAGTGGGGGAAAGAATTGAACCTTGCGGGACACCGGCATTAGTGGAGAAGTTAGAAGACAGAGAGCCATCTACCATCACCCTCAGTGAGCAATCAGAGAAAAAACTGGATAACCAATTACTAAAAACAGTTGGAAAACCATAAGATGGAAGCTTGTTTAGAAGACCTTTATGCCAAACACGATCAAAAGCCTTTGAGATGTCAAGAGCAACTACTTGGGTTTCACCGAACGTGCCCATCGAATTAGTCCATAAATGTGTAACATAAGCCAGAATATCACCAGTGGATCGACATTAACGGAATCCATACTGGCGATCATTGATCAGACGGAAGGTTTCTAGGTAGTTTACGAGTTGGCGGTTAATTTATTTCTCCATTACTTTAGAAAGAGTAGAAGTAATTGCAATGGGAAGATAATTGGATGAGAGGGATTTGTCACCCTTTTTAGAAACTGGCTGAATATGAGCGAATTTCCAAGCAGAAGGAAAAACACCTTTGGAATAAGAAAGTGAAAAAAGGCGGCAAAGAATAGGAGTAAGTTTGGGAGCACAGGTTTTGAGAACAAGTGGAGAAATACCATCTAGACCTGGAGCTTTCTTAGCATCAAGATTCGTCGAAATCCCTCTGACATCCTGTTGACGGAAGACCACAGGAGGCATTGAATGGAGCATTTGGGAATGGTGGGAGGTGTTTTACCAAGATCATTAATACATGAGTTGGAAGAAAAATGGGATGCTGGCAGGTCAGCTTTATCCTTGGCCGAAGTGACAACAGAACCATCTGGTTTGGACAGAGGTGGGAGCAAAGATGGGCAAAAGTTGTGGCCAATAGCTTTGGCAAGAGACCAGAATGCTCAGCTACCATTAGGGCAAGAAGCAAGTTTTCAACACTTAGCCTGTTCAAACTCTAGACTGATTAATAACTGCTTTACAATTGTTACGAGCTTTGGTGTAGGCAGAAAATGAAACTGAAGAATTAGCAACAAGCCAATTACGATATGCAACGTTGTTCTCTTGAACAGCCTTAGCACATTTATTGGAAAACCAAGGATTTGATAAAGGACGAGATTTTAAAGTGGAGTGTGGGATAAAGGATTCCATTTCTGCAAGAATAATTTCACTGACACGATCTGAGCAAATGTTGACATTAGAGGTTTTGAAACAGTAATCCGACCAAGGAAAAGAAGAAAAGAAATCTCGCAGGTCATCCCATTTTGCATTCTTGTAATGCCAAACAACGCGAGGTTAGGAATAGCCATGAGATAAAGGCTCCATTGGAGAAGAGACAATCACCAATTTTATGTTTTTATTTTTTTTTCTGTAAACCCCAAACACGAGAGGTGTTAGAACCTATAGTACTTAGTACCATGCTTGGGTTGGAGGTTGAGAAGACGAAAGAAGATATTTGTTGATATTGGACTTGAACTTCTGTATATTGTAATTTTCAGGAAATACATATGGAGGAAGGTTGTTCCAGAAAATGGCAGTTGAATGAATAAATGAGGAAGATGAAAAGTTGGTTCTGTGAGTTTCAAGTTGGACAGTAAATGGATGTTGGCTGGTGGCGGCACGGGTTCGGACTGTTTTGAAAGAGAGAGCAGGAATTATAGAAGCTAATTCAGAAGAACAGTGCCCATGGAAGTATCTGTAGAAGAGGCATGCAGCAGAAACAGTACGTCTATGAGACAGCGAGTGCAGACACTCTGTTAGAGATGAGTCATTAATTAACCTAACTGCCCTCTTCTGAATGGAATCAAGAAGCCTGAGAGACATTTTGAGGGCACCACCCCAGATGTGGGAACAATATTCCATAGCAGGGCGGATTTGTGATTTATATAGAGTGAGCAGCTGTTTGTAAGAAAAGTAACACCGAGAGCGAAAGAGAAAACCAAGTTTTTTAGATGCAGAAGAAGCAATATTTATAATGTGCTTGTACCAAGAGAGATTAGAAGTCAGGGTAATCCCCAAAAGAGACATATCATTTTGCCTAGAAATCGGAGTGTCACTAAAGATAAGCATAGGAGCAGAAGAATCCCTTTTGCAAGATATAAAACAAGACTGAGTTTTAGAAGAGTTGAAATCAACTAAGTTGTCTTTGCCCCACTGGAGAATTACCTGAAGATCAGCATTTAAGGAATTGGTAGCAGATTTTCGAGAAATTGAAGTTGATTGATCAGGAAAAGGTTTATCAACATGGAAAGTGGAATGCAATGTGCTATCATCGGCAAAACTATGGATAGGATTTCCAGTCAATGGAAGAAGGTCATTAATATACAAGAGGAAAATAGTGGGGGAAAGAACTGAACCTTGGGGGACATCGGCATTAGTGGAGAAGTTAGAAGACAGAGCTCGATGCAAGTGTACTCATTTACAATCGCCCTCATCTACCATCACCCTCAGTGAGCGATCAAAGAGAAAACTGGATAACCAATTACTAAAAACAGTTGGAAAACCATAAGATGGAAGCTTCTTTAGACGACCTTTATGCCAAACACGATCGAAACCCTTTGAGATGTCAAGAGCAACTACTTGTGTTTCACCGAACCTTTCCAGTGAATTAGTCCATAAATGGGTAACATAAGCCAGAATATCACCAGTGGATCGACACTGACAGAATCCATACTGGCGATCATTGATCAGGCGGAAGGTTTCTAGGTAGTTTGAGAGTTGGCGGTTAATTGATTTCTCCATAGCTGAGTGGTCAGGAGTGGGAGTGCAGCAGCGCACGCTCTTTGAGTTGACCGGGGTTAAAGCCCCTGACTGCTGAATACGGTCGATCTGCCAACGTGCATTGGACCAGCATGGCAGATTATGGTCCATTTCTCTCAACATGAATTGTTGAGAAGGCTTCCATCCTGCAGTGGGTTGATAATGGCTGCACTTTACCTTTTTACCTTTTTTGATTTCTCCATTACTTTAGAAAGAGTAGAAGTAATTGCAATGGGGCGATAATTGGATGGAAGGGAGTTGTCACCCTTTTTAGGAACTGGCTGGATATGAACAAATTTCCAAGCAGAAGGAAAAACACCTTTGGAATAAGAAAGTGAAAAAAGTGGCAAAGAATAGGAGTAAGTTCAGGAGCATAGGTTTTGAGAACAAGAGGAAAAATACCATCGGGACCTGGAGCTTTCTTAGCATCAAGATTCGTCAAAATCGTTCTGACATCCTTTTGACGGAAGACCACAGGAGGCATTGAATGGAGCATGTTGGGAATGGCGGGAGGTGTTTAACCAAGATCGTTAATGCATAAAACATGAAACTGAAGAATTAGAATAAGTTGAAAGAAAAATGGGATACTAGCAGGTCAGCTTAATCCTTGGCTTAAGTGACAGAAGAACCATCTGGTTTGGACAGAGATGGGCAAAAGTTGCGGCCAATAGCTTTGGCAAGAGACCAGAATGCTCGGCAACCATTAGGCAAGAAGCAAGTTTTCTACTCTTAGCCTGTTCAAACTCTAGTTTGGACTGGTTAATAACTGCTTTACAATTGTTGCGAGCTTTGGTGTAGAAAATGAAACTGAAGAATTAGAAACAAGCCAATTACGATATGCAACATTCTTCTCTTGAACAGCCTTAGCACATTTATTGGAAAACAAAGGTTTAGATAAAGGACGAGATTTTAAAGTGGAGTGTGGCATAAAGGATTCCATTCCTGCAAGAATAATTTCACTGACGTGATCTGAGCAAACGTTGACAGAACTTTTGAAACAGTAATCTGACCAAGGAAAAGAAGAAAAGAAATCTCGCAGGTCATCCCATTTTGCATTCTTGTAATGCCAAACAACATGAGGTTGGGAATAGCCATGAGATAAAGGTTCCATTGGAGAAGAGACAATCACCAATTTGTGATCTGAAGTGCCTAAAGGACCTCTCACTTCAACCGTGTACTTAGAAAGGTTGTTTATGAGATTGTTTTTGGCTGTATGATTATTATTGTCCGGTATTCTTGTAGGTAAATGAACAATCTGTGCAAGATCATTAGTAATTGCAAAAGCCTCAGCATC
This sequence comes from Mastigoproctus giganteus, assembly GCF_048544385.1. Lineage (NCBI taxonomy): Eukaryota > Metazoa > Arthropoda > Arachnida > Uropygi > Thelyphonidae > Mastigoproctus > Mastigoproctus giganteus. Next base: position 98,978,607 of record NC_143581.1, read on the forward strand.
TCGACCAGCTGGGTTGGTGTGACTAGAAAACGGAAGCCAGCTGGAGTTGTGAACATTACAATCACCAATCAAAATTACCTCACTGTTTGGAAACTTGGACTGGAGAAAGTCAAGTTTCAAAGAGAGGAAGTCAAAGAGCTCCAAGTGATTAGTGGAGTTTAGCATTAGTAGAGTTGGGAGAATGGTAGAGACAACAGATGAATTTGACGCATTGAGGTAGAGAGATTTTAAGCCAGAGAAGATCAAAGAGAGGAGATTCTAAATTGCAAAGTCTCTGACAGGGAATATCAGAACGGACATATGCACAAGTACCACCTTTGAGGTTAAAAGAATCATACAGCAAATAATTTGGGCATCTGAGATGAGCAGTAGTTGAATCAACCGATAACTGAGATTCTGTCAGAAAAAGTACATGGGGTTTGGCAGACTGCAAGTGGAAATGGATATCGTTGAGATTAGAATTGAGACTACGTATATTTGTGAAATGAATTAGGAAGTGCTTGAGAGGTTTAGATCTTTTCGCAGATAAGCTTGCTCTATTAGTTTGGCAATTCATGGTGTATTCAATAGTAAGAAAAAGTGGGTGGGACATGCTGTATGAAGTAATGAAATTTTTGGATATGGCGTACTCATGGTAAGAGTATACCCAGATCCTTGACATAACGTGGCCTCGACAATGCTCTCCGCATACACACTACTCGGACTCCCTCCTGTCACTATCTGGCAGACTAGAGACAGCAAGATTATACACTAGCTGATCCAGAAGCCTCCTAGAGAGTTACCAATAGGTTCAGTCCAGTGTACTAACTAGTGACCGGCCTGCAACACCGTTTTAGAGCTGTACCCTCGAAATGTAAGGAATATTGGATCTCGCCACGAGGTTCATCATAACCTGAAAAGTCATCAATCATACTGCATGTTGGAAGAGATGGGGAAGGGTTGACTGGAACTTAGCTCTAGAGACTAAATATGGGTTTCACCACTTCAAGCCTCCAATAAACAAAGTGGTGGTATTGCATTTTGCTTATTGGAGGTTAATGACCCGGTTGATGAGGGTCATCTACCACCTAGTACTGCCTGGTAACATAGAGGGGCAGCATTCCTCCATGTTGTGTAGGGGGCCACACCTCGACCCCTGCTTACGTTGCTTCACACCTGGGTGGTCACCCACCATGTACTTGTGCACGGAGATTATACCCGGGATTACTAAAAGTCCCTCCATCGTGAAGGTGCAAGCAGAGGATTTGGCTGTTACAGACCATCCAGACTTCACCAAAATTGGGTCCACTTGACTTGAGTGTCACCCAAATATCAGTTCCATCAGTGTTTTAGACTCCCAGGTAGCAAGTACAGCTTGTCTGGCATATCTGAGAGAATGTCTGTGACAACCTCAAGCTATTTATTTATCACAATTAAAACTGTAAAATTCAACCCACTACTAGTTATGTGTTTTGTATAATATTCTTGCCAAAACACAGATACAGAATCTCTAAGTTGTAACTCACAAAATCTTGAGCAAAATTTACAAATAAGCTAATGTGACTAAGAGTACTAGACGATTTGTGAAGTACAGTTAATATGTTAATCAATCAAAAGGATGATAAAAATTACCAAAAAATTTATCTGTTCTCATGAGGTCAAAATTCTTTGTCTGCACCCTTCTTCATCTCATACCCAGAATTTTAGAAATTCTGTACTACTAGAGTAAAGGTACTGAGATTATACACTAACTGATCTTGAATGCCTTCTAGACAATTACCAATAGATTTTATCTGGTGGACTATCTTGCAGCCAATGTGCGAAAGCCATTTTAGGCTGTTCCTTTGAAATGTTAGGAAGTTTTGTACCTTAACATGGTGCCGATCATAACCTTGAAGACATCAATCATACTGCATGATGGAAGAAGTGGAGATCACCTGAGCATTGTTCTGGAGACTAACCTTGGGATTTGCTACTTCAAGCCTCCAGTAAGAAAAGTAATGTTATTGCACTGGTTGGTTAGATTCATATGCCACTTAGTATTCCTCTGTATGATGTGGATGTCTCACTCTAGATCCCAGCTTATGTTAGTTCATACTACGAGATATGAACCTGCAATATACTAGGTAGTCTATCAGGACTTGTACATAGGGGTCGGTATATATCCAAGCTTGCTGACAGTAACACCATTGTGAAGATGGAAGTAGAGGATTTCGTTGCTCCAGAATAACTGAACTGCATGGAAATTTGGTCTACTTGACACGAGTGTCACCAAAATATCAATTCCATTGGTGCTTTAGACTCCTAGGTAGCAAGCCCTAGCTTGTCATACCCAGAGCCGTAACTAAGGCAGAGCAAGTGAGGCTCTTGCCCCGAGCACATCACAGTCTAGTTTTGTGCTTTGTATATAATGCATCTTTTTAATACATTTAGTTTTAAAAGTGTGATGTGTATATGAGGGAATAGTGAATATAACAACAGTATTGGATGAGAATATTTTTAAACAATAAGTAGAATTGTGGGAACAAAATTTTTGTGCATTCTATCTTTGTTTGCATATAAGTAATTACTACCACTAATTTTTTCTAAGGATTATCCTATGGATTAATATATCAGAATAATTTAATTTTTCAGACTGTTAACTTACAATTTGTAAACTTAAGCATCCTTCTGGAGCTAAATTTAGAAAAAGAAAAATAGCGAGAGAAGAAGAAAAAAATAAACTAGCAAAACAATGGACTAAATAGTTATTAGTATTAGCAGTGGCCACATGGTGCAAGAAAGCCTGTGGCTTATGCCACACCAGCCAAATATATATAATAATAAAATAAAATAGCAAAAAATAAATAAAATAATAATAATAATCATAAAAAGAAATTTTTAAAAAATAATAATAATTAATAAGAGAAAAAGAAATAGAAAACCTATGCATGTCCCTCCTCCCATAGGTAATTATCCAGCTGACCTTTGAATTTCCTCAGACTGTCAGCCTCTACCACCCTAGGTAACTTATTCCAGTAATTTGTAACTCACTGGCTAAAATAAAACTCCTTGCAATTCAGTCTAAACAACTTCCCCCCTGTAACTTGAAATTATGGCCCCTGGTTCTAGAATCACTTATAATCGTGAAATATTTTGTCCTCATTCATTTTGCTTATGCCTCTCAGAGCATAAACACCTCAATCAAGTATCCTTTAAGGTGCCTAGTTTCCAAGCTCTGCAACCCACATATTCGAAATCTTTCCTCATATGGATGCCTTTTTGCCAATCTCACCAGGCAAGTTACCCGTCTTTGGACCCTTTCAAGAAGTTCAATGTCTTTCTTTAGGTGTGGTCTCCATACTTGAACAGTATTCCAAGTGTGGTCTAACAATAGCCTTATATAATGGGATTATGACATCCTTAGTCTTCAATGCTTGGAGAACTTCATGTCTGACCGTATCGTAACATCCCAGTCCCTTTCCTCCACTACTGGCTTTAGTTCAACTCCGCCAAATACTGCAAGTAGTTAACATTCACTGCCAAGCAGAGCTTGGCAGTGAACGTTAACTACTCTACCAATCTTTACATCATCTACAAATTTAGAGATAACGCCCTCTATCCCTTTTCGATGTTATTTATGAAAATCAAAAACAACAGTGGTCCTAATACTGATCCTTGGAGAACCCCACTTCTTACATCAACCCAATCTGAGGAATAACCATTTATCACAACCCTCTGCCTCCTGCCCTGAAGCCATCCAATTATCCATCTAAGGATTTTCCCTGCGATTCCAACCTGTTTCAGCTTATAAAGTAACCAACAATGTCAAAATTATTCCCTAAATCCTGCTCACGAGTGACACTGTCAAAATAGCTAACCATATTAGTTAAACATGATTTTCCCTTTACAAAACCATACTGAGTATCCTTCAGAATTTCATTTTTATATAAATGATCCTGAATTCCACCCTTGATCATTGTCTCCATGATTCATGATTTTCCCTACTACTGAAGTTAGACTGACTAGCCGGTAATTTCCCACTTCACTCTTAGAACCGCCGTTATGTATTGCCTAGAGATACATTAGCACTTCTCCAATTAGTGCCGGGTGCCAAACGTGACCAATGTATCACCAAAAAATTTGGTATATATCTTCATCACGCTGCGCTTTCCTTTGAAACCTTTTTGGTTGATTAGAGTCATGTGACTAAGCAATTCTTGTGAGTTTAAGAGTTTTTTTTTTTTCTACTGCGACTAAGTTTTTATTGTTTTCTCTTTTACTTAATCAACTTTTCTGTTAAGTAGCCACCAATTGGCACTGCTCCTGCCTCCCCGTGGCGGGGCCGGTAACCTGGGTGGTAAAGATAAACCCCAGGGCCAAAAGGAGCCTACATGGATACAAGCTGTCATCCATTTTTAGAGCCTTCGAGCTCAAGATAAGAACATCCTGATATCGACCATGACTCTAACCAACCAAAAAGGTTTTGAAGGGAAGCACAGTGTAATGAAGATATATTACCAAATTTTTTGGTGATACATTCGCTGTCCGCCCAACCTGTTGGCAAGTTATCACCATTCTTAATTCTAAAACATTTAGAGTGTATTGCTGGATCACCAAAAAAGGTGAAAAGATTGCAATCTGGAGACCTCCTGATTGAAACAGCCACTGCAAAATACTCTGAGTGGCTGCTAAAGACCAAAACATTTGCTAGGTTGACAGTAGCAGTTACTCCCCACAAAACCTTAAATTCATCAAAATTTGTCATCAGCAAGTGGGACCTAATTAAAGTGTCCAAAGAAGAACTACTGCAGGAACTCAGCTGTCAAAAAAAGTAATAGATGTGAAAAGGATTATGACGAAAAAAGATGGAAATCTTACTACAACTAGATCCGTTATTCTGAAATTTAGCATTCCACAGTTACCATCCTCAATTAAAGCTGGTTATTTAAAGTGTCGGATTCAACCTTACATTCCAAATCTGTGTTCATTGCTTCAAATGTTAGAAATATGGTCATTCCCAGCAGGCGTGTCGAGGTGACACCGTAAGTCCCATCTACTGAACTAAAGAACACACTCAGTCAAAACCCCTGTTTGTCCAAACTGCAAAGGAAGCCATCCAGCCTTTTCCGAAACTTGTGAGCTGTGGATAACAGGAAAGAAAATTCAAAAATACAAAATAGAAAATAAAGTGATCTTTCCCTGAGGCACATAGACAAGTTATGTTGACTATGCCTAGTAGTCGTTCCTATGCAGCTCGCACTCGTAACTTTGTTTCTACTGCAGCAGCTCTGCAGAAATTAACTACCTGCCAGTGAAATCAACCAATTCATTGCCAGAACAATGCTAATCACATCAAGGGTCTTCTCATCAGAGCAAGACTAAATCTGTCTTCCCCTACTCCACTCCACACATACTTGTTCACTGGTTGTGTTGCTGCTGTTACTACTCTGTGTTTGCTGGTAAAACTACAGCAAGGGCAAGGCAAAATTTACCTTGCCCTTGCTGTAGTTTTAGATTTTGCAGGTGTATTTTTTTGCTATGTAATCATTTGACATTGTTTTTGCCATTGCAGTAGTGCTTACAGGACTACATGATTCATTCAAAGAAACTAAAAGAATGCATATTTTTCATAATGAATGGAAAATATGTGTGATAAAAACAACTACCTGACAATAATTCAAGGGCATTTGCAAGGTATGTAATAAGTTATTTACCATATCTCATGGAGGAGAAAATGATATTAAAAATCCTGCTTCAGGAAAGCAGCAGCACCAACAACTCCATAATCGGGTTGGTCAAAATCATTTGTTATCTACATTTATAACCACTAGCTGAAACAGTAATGCCAATAAAGTTATGGCAGCTGAGCTGGCTCAAGTATATCATGCTGTACAGCATGAGCATCCTTACAGATCACTTGACCATGGAATGAAATTAAATGCTTTTATATTTAATGATAAAATATCCAAAAAAAAAAATCTTGTGGCCCTACAAAAGCTGAGGCAATTGTAACTGAAGTTTTAGCCACCATCTTCTTTAAAGGAAATCTTAAATACATTAAATTTAAATATGCTTGAAGGACATGCTACCACTCTTCCTTTTTATTCTGTGGCAAGTTTGTGGTGCATTAAGGTATTGAACACCAAAACATGGAAAACGAAGTCCTAGGTTTTTATGATGATCCAGATGAAACATCAGCTGGGATATCTCAACAAATACTAAAAAGACTCCTGGAAATTTCATTAACATTGAAAATATTTCCTTTTACTTCAGAGACAATGTTAGTGTTAATTTTGCAAAGCACAATTCGGTATTCCAGAAATTAAAACTACTCAGCCCAAATATTCAATGTGCTAATTATCTTACATATTTTGCACAACTGTGCCAAACAAGCTGGTGACAAACTACAGATTGATATTGAAAGTCTTGTTATAAAGATATTGAATCACTTTTCTTTTTTCTGCAAAATGCATTGATGAGCTAGAAACCATATTTGACTTTCTTGGTGAAGACTATGAGGATTTTCTGCGTCATGGTCATGTGGGAACTAGGTGTCTAACTTTATACCCTGCAGTCAAAAGGCTTGCTAACTGTTAATGTGCTATTAAATTGTATTTCCTATCTTTAGGAGGGAATGATTGTCCTCGATGGATTTGGAAGTATTTGGATAGAAAATGTGTGTAATACCAGCATACTGTGCCTTTCTCAAAAATGTGCCATAAAAGATCTAGAATGGGACAATATTGCAGCACCATTTCTGTATCCCCCTCAGTGTAAAAGTTGAGAAAGAAAATTAGCCAAAGAAAGAAGACATGTTTATTGGGAAAGAAAGATGTTGTTAAAACTTGATGAAAGAAAAAGTTCTATTTCTATTAAAAAAGTCTTTCTCACATTTTATGATCAGTCTCTCAAATATTTGGAAAACAATTTTTCCAAATATTTGAGAGACTGATCATAAATTTCTCTGACAACCACCTATATAAAATCCAGTTTTTATCACTGATAAAGGAACCAACATATTCTGACTTCAAAGAAGCTGTAGTAGTTTTGAACTTGAAGATATTTATCAACTTGGATGAATTATATGAAGAATTTTGTATAATAAATCCTACATTTGCATTGTTGTTTCCCAAACAAACTCTTTCTGAAGCAAACTCTACTGAGTCTTATGCAGATGAGAATGCTTGCAGTGTTTATTAATTTTCAGGCAATGCAGAAACATAAAGTGGATATAAACTAGTGAGCATTCAAATCACAAGGGGTGGGGGAGCCAAGTTAAGGCAGATTTTCTCAGAGGACTTTGGGAAAGAATGCAAAGAAAAGCAGCAGTGACTTTTTTATATATGTAAACACTAAAAGGTTTGGTTCACTAGATATGAATAGATTATCTATTGATGATCCTGCAAAGGTTGCTGACAAACAATGGATGTTTTGCATCTGTGTTCACACATGAGGAATTTTTAGGGATGAGGATGGCAGGAGTGATTTATTTAGCTCCCTGTCAGTATCAAATTCTGACAGGGAGATAAATGATTTTGTGATAAATGAGAAATAAGTGAAACAAATTGTTGAAGTGAAAAGTAAATAGAGCACATGGAGTTGATGGAATCCAACCATTTATATTAAGGAAGACAACAAAAGGGGTCGGTAAACCTTTAGCCACAGTTATGAAAGTATCCTTGGATTCAAAGGAGGTCACTGTAGACTGGAGATGTGCAGATCCCTCTTCTGTTCAGAGAGAGTGATCAAAGGGAAAAGTAAGTATTTACAGACATGTAAATTTGATTTCTGTTCCTGGAAAAATAATGGAGTCACTGGTTAAAGAAGAAATGCAGAACCACTTAAACAGGAATACAGTTATATTGCAGTCACAGCACAGCACAGATTATTTAAGGGATGATCTTATCTGAACAATCTAATTGGATACTGTGATGCAGTAACAAAGGAACTCATGCAAAAAATAATTGTGAGATGATATATAGATTTTGAAACAGCTTTCTTAACAGCACCACATAAAAGACTGCTGTACAAATTGGAGCAGTGTAGCATTAGGGGGAGTTCCTGCTATGGATAAAGTTAATAGTAGCAAATGCTGTCTTGCTGCAGCATTTACCACTTATACAGCATTAGTCAAATAAAAAAAAAAATTTCCCATGTCATCTGTCCTTCCCCTCAAACTGCCCACTTCTGTACCACCAGATTGGAGTTTGTTCCAACAATCAATAACCCCCTCCCCAGTTGAAGTGCAATACTTAATCAAATACACATTTAAACCTTAAACAACTCAATCAGATTTCCTTGCGGGTGCTTACTCTTCAAACACTGCAATTTGCCGAAATGAAAACTTTCATGGTAAGTACACCCATTCCAACAGATCAACGTCTTTCCTAAAATGAAGCTTCCAATCTATACGCATTACTCTAGCCTAACCATTGCCTTGTTTAATGGGAGAATCACTTCCTTATCGCTGCTTGCAAAATTTCTGTATATCATTAACAAAATGTCATGTGTTCTCCTGGTATGCTCTTCTCAGAGAATTTCATATATTGCTGTGCCGACCAGGCTACCTGGGTGGGTAAAGTGCCTGCCTGGCAACCCAAAGGTTGCGGGTTCGAATCCCACCTCAGGCTTGGATCAGAGTAGAAAATGCAAAAACCTTGGGTTGTGCAATATGGCCACAGAAGCTGATGCGCCAACAACTAACAAAAAAAAAATATATATATATATATTGCTGCACAATTAACTACAGGTCTTTTTCATTCTCAACCCTGAGTGTGTGATACCACTCAGAGTATGTTAACCTGGAGACTGCAGTAGGATACCCTTATTACTGTCATTAATCACCATTTCATCTTCATTAGCATTAGTCGAGGATATGATGCAAGAAAGCGTTCTTGATTAGACCGGGGTTCGAGCCCGTGATCACCAAATACGGAGGATGCGGAAAGGTCAGGGAATGACCAGAGCAATATGGCCTTAGTTGCTAATGCTCCTAAAAAATAAAGCATACCAAGCAAATATTTTCTCACAATACTTTTTGAGCAGCCCGTTAGCTTTGTATTGTTCGAAAATATTAGTTTTGTGAACAGTACACATTTCAAAAAACAATCTGTTTTTCAAGGAGGATGATTTTTTTCTTCTTTTGCGCACAAGTTTTCAAAGTTTATAATGCAGCTATAAATAGAAATTTTCTTGAAATTTCGTTATAAGGTCAAATATACATCCAGGAAACTGCTGTTCCGATATTGTTCACTAAAAATAATTACAATAGAGCGAACTTTTTTTTTTTTAGCAAATGCTCATTGCAGTGTTATCAGTTTTACACCAGTTTTTTCCATTTACAGTATGGCTTCCAATAGATGAATTTCCTTGTTTTTCTTTTAGTAGGTGCAATTCATATTGAAGAAAGGAAATACGATCATTTCGCCTTTCAGAAACAGTTGCTACTACTGTTTCGCTTTATTGCTTCTTATTGCAACTAACAGTGGCTTGCATTTGTCTTTTGTTTGTTTTTGTCTTCTCGATATTAGCTGTACAGAGAACTGACACAATGGTGGAGTCAGCGGTTCTCATTCCTCTCTCTTCATAAACAACTCCTCTCTTGTAAACAGAAAGGCACACTCTCTCAACATCAACAAATGAACCAAGTATCGTGTTTCATAAGCCTTAGGCTAGTTAGGGTGGGGGTTAGAAAAATAACTGAAAAAGGACTAAAAAAAAGCACAGGATGTCAATAGAAAATTTTGAAAATTGAAGTGGGAAAATCGAAGAAAACAGTTCTCGCTTCAACTATAGTGAGTTTCAGCTGTGTCGATAGAGTAAAAATGATACGATTTATTAGTTGAACTTTGAACTGGGTTCACTGGACCCAAGAGGACAGGAATACGATTAACAAGCACAGAGCAGGCTGAGAAAAATTCTACCAATTGAGCATCGCACAGTCTCTCGAGTGCTGAATTGATCGACAAGGCTGTCATCATATACTCACTCCTATCGCGTCTAGACAGAATTGCAGACACTTTCAAATTCAACCCTAACTCATGGCTTTTTTTCCAACATTGACCTGTACTTGTTAAGTAATTCTGCCGATCTCCTTCTCTTAATATCATTAGTACCAATGTGTACAACAATATCACCTCTTGTGCCCTTAAAAGATGATATCTGCTCTACAGTGTCATCAACCTTTGCCCCAGGTAGACATACCCTGGTCCTGTTCCACCGATCTGTTATAAGTTCAAAGCAGAACTAGACAAACATTTGGAGTGACCAGATGGGTGAAACGGGAAGGGTTTTTTTTTTTTTTTTTTGGCTGATGCTGTATCAAGCTTGCTTTCTTGCATCACATGCCTTAATTAATGCTAATGCTAATACTTTCAGGTAATTAATGCACAAAAATTAAATCCACAAAAAGTATTGTTAATGTGTCAGTGACCAACTCACAACTTCTAATATCTGAAATATTAAAATTCCCCAATTATAAGTCATTCTGATTTATTAGCCGATTCTTTTTCTTTGTGTAGCTGTTTCTTATAATCATTACTGTCATTAGGCCTATAACACACTCCTACTCTTATTTTTGTTTTCCCAAGACTTATGTCACATGAAACTGACTCAATGTTGCACTGGCCACCATTTTGACTGGATGCATTAGCATTAGCATTAGTAGAGGCATTTGATGCAAGAAAGCAAGCTTATGCAGCATCAGCCAAAAAAAAAAAAAAATAAAGTAAAATAAATAAATAAAAAACAACCACTTCCACTTCACCCCTCTGTTCGTTCGAAATACCTGTCCAGCTGAGCCTTAAACTTATTTAGGCTATCAACTTCCACGACAAGGGATGGAAGTCTGTTCCACCTACCAACCACCCGCTGGCTAAAGGCAAATTTCCGCACATCTATCCTACATCTGTCTTTCCTCAATTTGAACTTATGCCCTCTCAGGTGATTATTCTGAGCAAGAGGAAGAATCCCATCAGCATTGAGCATGCTCAAACCATTCAAGGCTTTGTACACCTCTATCAGATCACCTTGCTGGTGCCTAGTCTCCAGACACTGTAATTCGCAAAACTTAAACCTTTCTTCGTAAGAGCACCCCTTTGTTCCATTCACTAATCTTGTTGCTCTTCTCTGTACTCGTTCCAGCAGCTCTACATCCTTCGTGAAATGAGGCCTCCAGGCCTGTATACAGTACTCTAGGTATGGCCTGACCATTGCCTTATACAAGGGAATAATCACCTCCTTATCCCTGCTAGAAAAAATTCCTATATATCATTGACAATACACCATGAGCTACTCTTGCAGCCCGTCTGCACTGCTCAGAGAACTTCATATCTGCCTGCACAACCACCCCCAGGTCCCTTTCATTCTCTACCACTGTCAGTGTAGTACCACAGAGTTGATACATTGCTCTGGGGTTGCTGTTTCCCATATGTAGTGCTTTACATTTGTCAATGTTAAACTTCATTTGCCACCTCTCAGCCCATCTGCTCAACCTTTCCAGATCCTGTTGCAGTAGCATAGCATCAGTAGTGTCCTTAACAACCCTGCCAACATTTGTATCATCTGCAAACTTGGACATTAAGCTTGATATACCATCATCAATATCATTTATAAATACAGAAAACAACAATGGACCCAACACTTAACCCTGAGGAACTCCACTAATAACATTAGTCCACGTTGAGCAGTGTCCATTGATTACACTCTCTGTCTTCTGCCACTCAACCATCTCTTTATCCATAGCAGCAATTTGCCCCCAATGCCACACTGCTCCAATTTGTGCCCCTAAGAGCAAGCCCCTCCCCTTCTGTCCTTTTTGTACACAAGTTATACTCCCCATATTCAAATTCTGAATCCCTTATATCTTGGTGACACTATGTTTCTGGTATCTGCACAATGTCTGCATTCAGCAACTTAATCAGTACTTAATTCATCTAATTTATTTGCAGTGCTCTTGCCATTAGTGTACATGCAAGTATACATGCAAATGTTCTCTCTGTGATGTTCTCCAGCAGGCTTATTATCCCTGACACCTTGCTTTCCAGGTTGTTGCATTTTCCAACAACCTCTGCCTATGGCACTAGTTAATGTCTAACTTTCCCCCCAAGCTATCAGTTTTCCAACCCACATAGCTCTACCGCGATAGTATTGGGAAATATTCTTGCACACATTCTATTTAGGTGTATTCCATTGCTGTAAATACAGTCTTTCTTATTAACATGGAGAGATTATGCTGAAAGCTTTCAATAATTTGTTTCCATCTACTAGTGGCAAGTCTTTAATGTTCTCTGAACCTGGTATCAGAGACTCTTGATGGCCACACTGTCCTTACTCAAGGTTCACTTATTGCTTGGACTATCCCATATGCACAAAAATCAAAGCATTTTTGTGTAACCAAGAAGTTTTAGATGTAGCCCACCAATAACTTTAAACTTTCCACACATTAGCTAATCGTGCTCCTTGTAATGAATTTTTTCCAAAAAAAGTTTAAATATTTTGCTGTGTTCTTTTAAATGTGCCCAGTGGACTACAGGAATGCATCCTTTTTTTCATTATGAAGGAGAACTCCTTTGAGGCTTTTCTTATATTAGTCAGTAATTAGCCTCCACTCCTGTTGATTGGTAGAAAATTCTGTTAAGGTTTATAACTGCAAGAACGTTCTTGCAATATGTCATTGAGTCTTTGGAAAAAATGGGGAACAAATTCTTTTTTCATGATGTCTATACCATGGAATGACTTTTCGGGAGTCTGAAGATTCTTGAATTTCAGTCTTGGATTTTTATCTTGAAAGCTTCAGACCCTTCAGATGGATTTAAATCTCTCAGATGATCATTAAGTTCACTTTGTGTAAACAGCTGTTTACACAAAGCTGTGCAACCGGAGGCAGTTCCAATAGTCCACGTCTTAGTTTTGGTAATGATGCAATCTGTGAAATATACAAGATAGTCATTCAGTAGAAGTATCTTCGTGAACTTTTTTGTTCTAAATCTTTTTCTTGGAAAGTCCTCAGAGCCTTTAAGGTTAAACTTGTTACTATGGTAGCTCATATTCTGTGTAGTTGATTTGTTATAAAATTCAGTATACTATCTGTGCCCAATATGCTTGTGGTATTTTTTTATAATAATTTATTAATCTGGGAACTTGACTTGGAGAAGCTAGCAGAAGAGGTTACCCACATAAACAACCAACACCAAGAAATATATTTAAATAAGAAATTGAAAACAATGGCTCTCTTATTCTTAAACTTCATCAACAAATCTGGCCCATAATTCAGTACTTTGTGAACAAGTTCTAGAGTTGAAATTATTATTATTTTTTTAGTTTTTTACTTTTTTAAAATAATTTTTTAAAGAAGTTTTTGATTTAAATTTATTCTATTCTTATAATAATGCTAAGAATAAGACAGATTTCTCCATATATTCTGACTTTGAGAGAGGGAGATGGTTGGCCTTTGATAAGGCAGAATATTTGTTATATGATATTTACAAACAAGTTAGATGAGTTGTGTCCACATTTCATTGATGTTTAACATAATGGGAAGAGTCACATTCACAGGCCAGGCACAGGACCTTTCAGAAGTAGCATTGACAAAAAGCATATCTTTTGTGAACAGGCAGCTTCTGCCCAGGTGATGAGTTGTTAGGAGTGCTGTTATTCTTCAGGCATTCTCTTGCACAGTTTTGTTTGCTGGAGGTGGTGGGGTGTGATCTCAAGTCCCATTGAATTGTTTACATATCACTCTTCCTTGGCATTATGCATGGGTTGATTTGGAACTGGAATGGCATTTAGTAGTGTTGAGAGCCATTTTGGCATATTGGCATGAGAGAAAGAGCAACTATCATGAACTCCCAGTGTAACTTATTTTGGTTTGGGGAGCCATCAGATATGACATGAAAAAACTTGAATGAATGTTTGTGGCAGGCAGTATGAAGGCCATTATTATTGTTGAAAAATATCATAAACTTAGTGGTCATTCCATTTTTGGCAAATATGAGTAATGCAATATTGTATGTAATATTGCATATTCCTGTTGTCCACATACTGTCTGCCTTACCAGATTGGCTTTTCTAGACATGAATACCGTCTTATGACCTGTGAGATCGTCAGATCTATCTGCAGTCAAATATGTATGGAACATGTTTGGATGGCACTTGCCCTAAAATTCAAATCCTAAATTGAGAGCTCAAGTGCAATAGTTAACTATGAAAATCCACCGATGAGTCAAAACATTATGACCAGCGAGTTGTTATGCAAATCGAAGCAACTGCAGGTGAAATACCGGCAGTTCATGTCCTGACCCACGTGCGAGGGTCAGGACATGGTATAAAAAACATCTGATACTGAGCTCCATTAATCAGTGTTACTCTTGTTCTTCAGATGGGAAAGGCAGCGGACTTAAGCAAGTTTGACAAAGGCCAAATTGTAAAGGCCAGACAAATGGGTCAGAGCATATCCAAAACGGCACGTGTGGTAGGATGCTCACGGTCAACCGTGGTTAGTACCAACTGAAAGTGGTCCGAGAAGGGGGAACCCACGAACTGCCACTGAGGTGTTGGACGACCACGGCTCATCAATGCTGGAGGTGAGCGAAGGCTTTCCCGGATGATATGTGGCAACAGAAGGGTGACTGTGGTGCAACTAGCCAGTAATTGGAATGCTGGTGATGGGAGTAATGTGTCATAACACACAGTACATCGAACCCTACTGAAAATGGGGCTGTGTAGCCGCAGGTCTCTCCAAGTGCCCATGCTAACCATGCTAACCAAGTGCCCATGCTAACCACCGGCGACAGCACCTACAATGGACACACAAGCATCGAAACTGGACTTTGAGTGATTGGAAGAAGGTCGCCTGGTCTGATGGATCATGTTTACTGTTGCACCATGTGGACAGCCAGGTACGTGTGTGTCATTTACCTAGGAAAGTGATGGCACCTGGATGCACCGTAGGACAAAAACAAGCCAGTAGTGGCGGTGTCATGCTCTGAGCGATGTTCTGCTGGGATACCCAGGGTCCAGTCATCCATGTGCCGGGCGCTCTGACATCTATCACCTACCTAAACATCATTGCTGACCAGGTACACCCTTTCGTGGCAAAGGTCTTCCCCTCTGGCGGTGGCATCTTTCAGCAGAATAATGCGCCATGCCTCACCTTCCGGATTGTTTGAGACTGGTTCACAGAACATGAGGAAGACTTCCAGGTATTGCCCTGGCCTCCAAATTCTGCAGACATCAATCCCATCGAGCATCTGTGGTTTGCGTTGGAATAGCAGCTCCGATCTGCGGCATCTCAACCACGGACCTTACAGGAGTTAAAAGATCTGCTGGTTACGTGTTGATACCAGATACCACAGGACACATTTAGAAATCTTGTAGTTTCATTCCTCACCGGGTACAGGCTGTTTTAGCTGGTCCAAATATAGACCTACCAGTTAGGTAGGTCCATATTTGGTAGGTGGTCATAATGTTTTGGCTCATCTGTGTATGTTGTAATGTGTTAATAGCATGCTTACCCACCATTTCTTTTAATAATATGAATTTTGTAAAGAATGTGTTATGAATTCTCTCTGACATTTCTGGAAAAATGAATGATAGAGGGAAAAAATAGCTTTTGATTGCATATTCCTTATCTGTGCAAAATCAAGGAAACATATTATATTTTGTTTACTATATAATATTACAAAATCTGTATTGAAAAATGTTATATCTTTTTTTTTTTTTCTCACCCTCTAGGATGTTGAAATCTTAGAAAAGAGGATATACAATACTGCTTCAAAATTTGGGTATGGTCTTAAGATCTGTCGTTATCAGAAAAACATTATTTTGATATAAAGTGAAAGCTTTGTGTAGATACACTAACTGGAAAGTTAAAGATGGAATTATTCATTTTATTGAATAATACGTTGCGCAAAAAACATTTTCAGAGCATTTTTTTAACTTTCTCTATAGATAAATAATTTACTGAATGGGAGGTATAAAAATCACACATCTTATACGATAACTATTTAATGTTGTTTCTCCCTACTAACATTTTGTCTCAAAATGTTTAGCCATATTCTGCTTTATAGAGATGTTCTGTTTACAGGTTTGAAATTTTTATGAGAACATAGTATTCACTGCTCCTGCAATATAATATATATATATATATATATATATATATATATATATATATATATTTTTTTTTTTTTTTTTTTTCGCTAAAGAACTGTTTAATATGTTGAGAGACCATTGCATGTCTCCTCTGGTCCTTGTGAATATTATCAAACATACCTACTTAATATAGATAGAGAGATGCAGCAAAAATATGCATCTTTCTTCTGCCACCCTATCATAAAATTCAAATGCCTAGTTATTAAAAATAAATTATATAGCATAAACAATATGTGTTATCATCCCTCTTTCAAAGTCAGTTAACTCATGACATTTATCCATACTGACATCGAATTACTGACTACGTGTATACCTGCCAGGCAGTGAGTTCGTCCACTAGCGAGAGGGGTGACAGCGTCACATTGCCCAGAAACCAGGTATCCCATGAATTCTCTCCTTTCAGTGTACTCTTTTCAATCTGAAAGTGGTGTCTTTGTGTGCTGTGACGGCCCTCCAAGATAATTTCCACTTTTCACATCCATTTTTAAAACAAATAAGATCTGTATTATTGAAACTAGATAACAATAAACAGACTGTTATATTCTGATGAATTTCACTGGAATTCCACGAAATGAGCATGTAGAAAAAGCAGCAAGAAACTCCTCTGATAATGATAGTATTCTGATTCCTTATACAGATTATAATTCAATCATATGCTGAGTATGCTATGAAAAGTAGACAAAAATTTTGCATAACCAAATACATAAGAAGTTATAAAACATAAGTTAGAATCTACAGCTGTGGAAGTCCAGCTTTTGATCAAACAGACTTGAAGAGGTTGTGCTGTCCAGGATACGTATTGATTATACTTGTCTCATACCTCTCTTTATTCAGTAGGAGATGATCACCTACTTTCTTTGCACTGCAGCTCATCACTAACTGTAAAACATATTCTAATTGAATGCACTCATTACCAATTTGCATTCTTCCAATTCCAGTCCCTCTCTGACTTACTGGAGTTTCCCTTCCCTTCATATTAGTGGGAACAACTCCAATCTAATTGAGTTTTTTAACTACCTGAAATTTATTAATTTATATAATGGCCAATTTTAACAACTGTTCATTCTCATTCCCCAGGTGCAATTTAGCTATAGTAGTCCTTGCATCAAAAAACCCACAACAACAACAACGGCTTACCAAAATTCTTCATTAATTCAAGCTTTATATGCAAAGATAGAAGAACCATTTTTGGTTCAGTCAGTAGAAAACTGACAACACACTGTGGCAAAAAAAAAAAAAAAAAAATGAGACAGTTCAAATAATGCGAAATGGGAATTATTTTCTTAAATCTATAATCTTCCACAAAATAGGGCTCAAGGTCTTAATACGCTTGTTACAGTATTCGTACAAGATTTGGAAAGACTTGCAGAACTCATTGTTGCCACATTTTTCTGAATGTCATAAACACTGTCAACACTCTATCCTTTTGATCTCAATTTCAACTTGGGAAACAAGAAAAAAGTCTCCTGAAGCCAAGTCAGAGGAGTAAGGTAAGTAAGTTTTTTCTGTTTGTGAGCCAGATACGTCTGCACATTAATCACTGTATGCACACTGTGGTGCAACAGCCACCAAATATTCCAAATCTGGGCCCCACACACTCTTGATTCTTGCCATTGTGTCAGTTTTCTATTTAATGAAACCTCAAACACAAGAAGTATTAGAACCTATAGTACTTACTTCCGTGCATGAGCTGAAGGTTGAGAAGATGAAAGAAGGTACTTGTTTACATTAAAATTGAATTTCTTTACACTGCAATTTTCAGAAAATATATATGAAGAGTGGTTGTCCAGAAAGCGAAGGTTGAAGGAATAAATGATGAAGAAGAAAAGTTAGTTCTATAAGTTTTAAATTGGACAGTAAAATGACTCTAACTGGTTTTGGCACATAGACTGTTTTGAAAGAGAGAGAGAGAGAACGAAAGTGAGAATTATAGAAGCCAATTCAGAAAAACAGTGCCCGTGGAAGTATCTATAGAAAAGACAAGCAGAAAAAAGAGAACTGCTACGAGACAGAGTGGAGAAAATTTGTAAAAGATAGGTAATTAATTCACTTAACTGCTCTCTTTTGAATGGAATCTAGAAGCCCAAGAGAGGTTCTGGGGTAACCACACCAGATGTGGGAACAATATTCTCTGTTACAGCAGATTTGCAATTTATTTGAAAGAAATGTAACACCAAAGGTGAAAGAGAAAATCCAGTTTTTTAGATGCAGAGGAAGCAATATGTTATGTTCTTATGCCACAAGAGTTTAGAAGTCAGGATAATCCCTAAAAGAGATATATAATCTTGTCTAGAAATCTGAGTGTCAATGAAGGCAAGCATAGGAGTAGAAGGATCCTTTTTGTGAGATATAAGACAGGACTGAATTTTATAAGGATTGAAAAGAATTAAGTTATCTTTGCCCCACTGGAGAACTACCTGGAGATCAGCATTTAAGGAATTGGTAATGGATATTCGAGAAGTTGAAGCTGTTTGTGCAGGGCAAGATTTCTCAAACTGGAAGGTGGAATGCAATGTGCTATCATCAGCAAAACTATTTCTGGTCAATGGAAGAAGGTCATTAATATACAACAGGAAAAGAGTGGGAGAAAGAACTGAACCTTAGGAAACAACCACATTAGTGGAGAAGTTAGACAGAGAGCCATCTACCATCACCTGCAGTGATAGAGAAAACTGGATACCCAGTTACAAAAAACAGTTGGAAAATCATAAGATGGAAGCTTATTCAGAAGACCTTTATGCCAAATGCGATCAAATGCATTTGAAATATCAAGTGCAACCGCTTGAGTTTCACCAAACTTATTCCTTGAATTTGGCCATAGATGGGTAACATAAGCCAGAATATCACCAGTGGATCAACACTGATGGAATCCATACTGGCGATCGTTGATCAGATGGAACATTTATAGATAGTTTACTTTAGAAAGAATAAAATTAAAGAGAAGGAAAAACACCTTTGGAATAAGCAAGTGAAAAAAAGGCAACACAGAACAGGAGTAAGTTCAGGAGCAATGGTTTTGAGAACAAATGGAGAAATACCATCAGTACCGGGAGCCTTCTTAGCATCGAGATTGATCATAATCCTTTTGACGGAAGACCACAGGAGGCATTGAATGGAGTGAACTGGGAATGGTGGGAGCAGGTCAGCTTTATCTTTGGCCAAAGTGGCTATAGAACCATCTAGTTTTGACAGAAATGGGTAAAATTTGCAGCCAATATCTTTTGGCAAGAGACCAGAATGCTCAGCCACCATTTGGACAAGAAGCAAGTTTACTACTTCTTAGTCTGTTTGAAAACAGACTAAGAAGTAGTTTGGACTGATTAATAACTGCTTTACAATTGTTGCGAAAACTGACCTGGAGATTTAGATGCAAGCCATTTGTGATATTCAACATCCTTCGCTTGAACAGCCTTAGCACATTTATTGGAAAACCAAGGTTTAGATAAAGGACAAGATGTTAAGGACAAGATGGAATAAAGGAATCCATCCCTACAAGAATAATTTCACTGACACTGTTGGAGCAAGCTTTGACATCAGAAGATTTGAAACAGTAATCCAACCAAGGAAAAGAAATCATGCAGATCATCCCATTTTGCATTATTATTATTATTATTATTAGCTACATGGTGCAAGGAAGCCTGAGGCTTATGCTGCACCAGCCAAAAAAAAAAAAAAAAAAAAAAAATCCCCTGAGTTACCAAGAAAGAGAATGATGATGATATCCAGCTCAGGACCCTGGGTGTGCCAAGCCCATGCTCACCAGATGAGATCCCCTGATTGTTGTAATGCTAAACAACATGAGGTTAAGAGTGACCCTATTCAAATAGGGTCTAACTTCTAGCACAAAATGTTTGTGGAACCACTCGGTGAAAATATCAATGGTCACCCAAGCTTTTTTGGGGGAATTTAGAATTTAGAATTTTCTTAATTGAAACGAGAATGCAATTCTACAAAATTCTCAGAATTTTCTTGAATTATGGATTTTTTTCCTAACTTAGACTTTAGGTTGGTCGCGAAAAGTGAATAAAAATCGCGTAAAAAAAAAATTATTTTTGATATCCCAATTCGTGTAAAAAAAATTTGCATAAAAAGAGGTTTAGGTGTATTGTAAAAATGAAAACTGTATATAAGTGCTTTAATATGTTCTTATTTTGACTTGATTATCCAAAATTTCAGTGAAATTCTTGCCATAAGTCAAATCAGAAAAATTCTTGTCAAAAATCAAATTCCGAAAAATTCTTTAAAATATATAAATGAAACCTTATAATATACGTAAGTTAGTTATAATCCAGTTTAATACAAATATATACTAACAAAAACAGTAGCTTTCGAGACGCGTCTCTTTGTCAACTGACAAATTAAATACAAAAATACAACGAGCTGAGTGAGGCACGTTAATCATGCGTCATTGTTGTTGCACAGACGTGCACTGCTTTCTACACCAGTGATCATCCAGCAATAAAACAGTTGTCCCTAGGATGGAATGTAGACGTATGCCTTTCTGACGATTTAATGCCTTTGGATTGCTTACTATGTTGAGTGACTCTAGCCATAGGCGGTGGCGAAAGTGTCGTGAATGGTCTACTATTTCAAAGTCGCGTTTGGAGTCAAGATCGTGGTTGGTGGCCCAAAAATATTCCGCGACCGCGGACTGGTCAGTTTCAGCAAGCCGAATTGCTCTGTCGTGTTCTGTGAGGCAATCCTGGAGACGCCTTGATGTTTCTCCTGTGTAGCAACTGTTACAGTCTCTACAGGTGATGCGATATACCACATTGCTGCGTAAGGCAGGTGTGACAGGGGTCTTCATGCTGGAGACAAGTGAACGTAGGTTCCTGCAGGGTAATTGCACACATTTGATGTTGTAACTTCTAAGGACCTTCGAGATCTGTCCTGACACGCCTGGATAATAGGGATTGTAGGCGGATGATATACCGACTTGGCTCGGTGGTCTTTGGTTGGATGTGAGTTCTTCTGCCTGTATTAGGCATCTGCTTAGTACATGGGATGGATAACCACATTTGGTTAGGTCCGCCTTCACACGGGAGATCTCGTTACGCCTAATTGTGTCGGTGCTGGAATGGCTCCAAGCCCTGGAGAATAGGGTGCATGGCCGGATCTGTAGTTAGTGAATTGACCGCACCACATAGGCTTGCGGTATACTGAGGTCTCTAGATGTGGGCCTACGCGATGCACTAGGACGTCCAGCAGCGGGAGCGTACCGTTCACCTCTGATTCTATGGTAAACTTGATGAAATTAGATAGGGAGTTGAGGTTACTAAATGAAACCTGTTATTACTCCTTGATGAAACAGCATCCTCTACACATATTTAGGTTTTACTTGATTCAGTTTTAAAAAAATTCAGGATATGAATTTATTTGCATTCAATGAAAATGAATTTTTGAGTCATTTGCATTGAATTTCCACTGAAATTCTTCAGGTTTAGCTTTTATTAGCCCCAATTGGCCCTGAGATCTTCTCCAATTTTCAAAGTCATTTTCATGTCACTATCTATTTTAAATTGTGGCTGCAATTATCTAAACACAGATAAGAGATGACAGCATGTACCATAAAATTTTCAATACAGTTCATACATTAAAGCAGCATATTGTTTAAAGCAAAAATGGATCTACATACTTACTCCCTCACCAGCTCACATATGATGTAGATCTAGGTATGTCACTGGAAAGGTTAACGTCTAGAACAATTTTATACTGAAATGGGAGAGGGAAAACGTGTCACTTCAGTATTGCAGGAAATGTATTTATTATGATCCACATAACAAATTGAAGATATAGCTTAGACTACAATTTCACAACCTCAGCAGGATTTTTTTCTTGTGATAAGGGTTCTGGTATATGATCAGGATCATAAACTATATAAAAGCAATGTAATATTACATTGCTTTTATATAGTTTTATTCTAATAAGTCATTTGCATTGTACAGTGGCACATTATACAGGTAACACTCGTATAACACAGTAGTTAGGTTCCTATAAAATGTCATGTGCGAAACCATGTTATATGCGACTAATAAAAAGTACAAAAATTTGTTTTCATTCCAAAAGCTAACAAAAATACACTATTTCATTAACAAAATGTTAACAAAACTAACAAAAATACACCATTCTAGATTTTGTGTATCTTCTGCTCTCTTTAAAAAATCAGTAATCTGGGTTTGCTTGCTTTTGCTTGATAAATCTTTGGGAATTTCGTTGTATGGAACTAAGCACTTTTGAAGCTCCCTTTTGAACTTTGGGCTCCTTTAATTCAAGGAACTGCATTCAAAAAATAAGGTTCTAATTGCTTGGCTAACTTTATGCCTTCCCCTATGCTGTTTAGTGTAAAATTTAGAAGTTTAGAATTTTCATCTGTGCTATCACCTGTGCTATCACCCTCTGAATTGATTTGGTTTTACCTCCAGTGCCATTTCCACCAATCTGTTTTGCCAGACTCTTTTTTCTAACAGTAATTCTTGAATATCTTCAGTATTCATATCTTTTTTTTTTGTTTTTTTTAGGAGCACTGGCGACTAAGGCCATGTTACGCTGTGTATATTGTCTATAAATTGTATGTGTCTGAGTTCGATTTTCTGTTTTGCTAGACAAAAAATCTGAGTTTCCGGGAGAAAAAAGTATGCTATCCTAGCCCAAATAACTGAGCCACATTGTGAAAAAGACCCATAAAAATTCCTCCCTTCATCGACAGGATTTCAACTCAGGTCTTTTCTACCTGGTGTGGAGAGGAGGGCGATTCTATCAATTATGCTACCCACTAGGGCTTTGGTAATTATATCATCAAAACCTTCCCCTACTACTAACATAACAATCTTTTATTGCACCAATTCTGTTTTATGCCGGTTCGACCATAATTCCTGAATGTACTGACTCTGGCCATACATTTTTCCACATGCATTTAACGTTGACGGTTTTACTTCTTTCAGCGATAAAGCTATGATTCTGATACGGTCCACAATTGAGAAATGTTTCCATGCCTCCATTACGTCAATAGATTCAGAATCACTTTTTTCGAAAATCCATTGTAAAGATTTTCTGATGTAATGAGTTCTAATATATTTAAAGATAGATATAATGCCTTGATCTAATGGCTGAATAAAAGAAGTTGTATTAACCCAGTACAACTGTGACGGTTGGAACATAACTTCAACATTTGTATCACTTAAATCTTTTGGATGGCCTGGTGTTGCTATCCAATTGTAATAAAACTTTGAAATCTAGATTTTTCCATAAGTTCAACATGCACAAGTTCAATAGCACAGAATGTAACACGGGGATTTCCCAACAAAATAAAATAAAGAGATTTCTCAATATATATATATATATATATTTTTTTTTTTTTATTATCGTGTCAACAGTGGGGGTTCAAAAAGATTGGAAATGTTGAAAAATGACACCAACATAATAGCAGCGTTTTTTCCCCACACAAAGACTGAAAAAATACACTGTTTTGCGAGGTTTACCGAAATTCTCTAACCTTGTTAGAGTGAAACTGTGTTATATAACTACCGTGTTGTGCAAGGATTGCTGCAATTTATCAATCATGTTAGAGCAAAACCGTGTTGTAGAAGTACTGTGTTATACGGGGGTTGCCTGTACCTTTGTGGGGCCCTAGGCAAAATGGATTTTGGGGGCCCCATCAACATTAAATATTAAGTGACAGAAGAATATGGAGAGCTGAATTTAGTTTAGCTCTCTGTGTTCTTCCGTCACTCAGTATTTAATGTTCTTACACTTTTTTTTTATGGTCCTTGCACTCATTGAAATCAAAAACTACTGAATTATTTTCCTGCACCTTAGTTCTGCTTGGACATTCACTCAAGACTGGTTGATAAGATCATGGTTACCTTCTCCCTGCTGCTTGTACTGCCTTAAGCATAAGGGCACCAATTACATACAAGGCAGTCTTTAGATTTTCAAATAACTCAACTGTTTAAGGAAGAACTAAATATAAAATGTAATCAAAATCGGTAAAACCATTTTTGAAAAAACATAATTTTCAAATTAATCTTCAAGTAAAGTTCATTGACCTTGGCAGGTAGAAATTTTCTTATAAAAATCACTTAAAATATTATTAAAAAAACAGTAATGAGTTTTTGAAACAGTGATTTTGGGGACCCTCTTTGATTGGGGGCCCTAGGCAGATGCCTTTTTTCCTATAGGATAATGTGCCACTGGCATTTTACAATAATGTATTGCAATATTTTCTAGTAATCATTAATAATTTGTTTCATATTTTGTTGAGCTTAAACTAATTCTTACATTATCTAATTGTTTTCTATATGCATAATTTATCTTTTATCTAAAATCTGAAAATTAATTCTTCTATCTGGAAAAAGTAGTTCTTCCTGTTTGATGTTTTAATAAGGATATTTTAATCCTGTTTTATCCACTTTCAGGGGATTGCCAGCTGGTGAAGAAAATGGAAAACGGGGGTATATGCTTACTTTTGTTATTGCCTATGTGAGGGTAAGTTTCTTTGTATATATTCATAGATAAGAAAAATATTAATACCAATTACAAAGAGAAAAATTTTAGCTTAATAATTTTGTAAAATAGAAAAAAAAATAAATTAAAATACACTAATTAATTCTTTGTAGCAACAGCTTCTGACCTTCCTGAGTTTGATACAATATAACAACAATGTTCCACACACCATTCAATAAATTATTAGTTATTTTCGTCAATGAAAATAGCAAAAAAGAATTGCCTTGTGGTCTATTAATTGTCTAATTAACAGACCACAAGGTATAGGTATAAGGTATGTTCGTGTCAGACGGCGCCTGGGATTTCTCCCATCTCCGCATATGTTCGCTGTATCGAGGACAGTACACTGTCAAGCCAGAGACATGAAAGTGTGTGATCTATGTCTGTGCAGTGTGATCTGTTGTGCCCATTGTTTGTCCGGCTTATTGGCCACCAGGCCCCTGGTGGGGCCCGACGTTGCCCATACCTTGCCACATGGAGGCTAACCGGGTGTCCAGAATCATGACGAGTTGCTCCGGCAGGTCCTGCTACCTAGTTTCCTGGGATTTCAGTGGCTAGGACCTAAAAAAAAAATAAATAAATAAAAAAAATAATAATAAAAGTAAAAAATAAAATAAAATAGTAGTAAAAAAAAATATATATATATATACGCGTTTGACGTTAATTCTTAAGGAGATTGCTGTTAGGAAATCGCTGGTTGGGGTTGAACGCTAGAAAGATGTGTTAAAAGGCCTAATAGGTCGGGCAGAATTTTGTTGTTATTAAATTTAGACGTGTGGGCTATACGTTAGATGAAAGATAAAAGTGGGAGGGAGGGGAGGCTGAAGACTGGGGGGGTAGAAGTAAGGGGTCGATAGAGGAGATGACCCCTGCTAGACAATATGGCATGCCCATGCCACACCAGAGGGGAGTTTGGATGGCAGGTGGGGGAGACGAAGAAGAGTTATCTCCCCCTGCCATGGATAAGGTATACAGTAAGAGTGGGGGAAGAGACTGAAGGCTGGGAGGAAAGGCAGAAGCATGGGGACGATAGAGAAGGCGACCTCAGGTGGTCAGTGAGGCAGGCGCATGCCTCACCAGGTGAAGAGATGGGTTGGCAGGGGAGGGAGGAAACAGAGCATGTCTCCTCTCCCTCCTGCTGGGGATAGGGAATTTAAGATGAATAGGGTAAGGGTACCCCATTTGGCAGCGGAGCTGCTAGTGGTTCTAGTCCATTTCCAGGAGCGATCGGACCGAAGCATGATCGTTCATGGGGTGGTTCCCGTCCGTTCTTCAGTCTTTACCGTCAAAAGGTCCGGGTTTGCTTGTCGGCGTTTGTGGAGTCTTTCTTGTGACATTTCTCATCCATGTGGTGTTTGCGTCAATGTTGTTTATAGAGTCATTTCTCATTTATTCAACTTTAGGTCCACTTCAGGGTTTAGTGCCTTGATGATCGGAGGCCATTGGGTTCGGGCGTCTTCCGCGGGATGATTTCCTTCGAGGTTTGTTCTTTTCTTATTGTGTCAGTGGTTGATTGCGGTTCGCTGCGATAAGAGCTCTCTGTCTTGTGAACAGGGCCAGTGCATAGCTGGAGAAAGCCTGATATTCTTCCCTGGTATCCAAGATGTGGTGCTCCTGGCCTTATGGTAGATACTGTATTTTGGTGATGAATGCACTGCGGAGGTCGTCATACAGCTGGCAATCATGCATGAGGTGCTGCCAGCTCTCCAGCCCCCCGCAGGTGCAGGTGGGATCTTCTTGTATTCCGAGTAGGGATAGCTTTGCATTCAGAGCTCCATGTCCTGTCAGTAGGTATGTGACTTGTAGGCCCTTAGAAAACCAGGGTGGGAAGTTCGGAAAAACCCGGCCAATGTTGGGCAGAAACTTTCTGGTGATTTCGCCTTTTTGTGAGGTGGCCCATCTATCCTGCCACACCTGCAGCAGGTGAGCATGCAGCTTTTTCTTTTCCATAATCTTGCTATTGATGATGTCGGTGGTGAATCCTAAACATGTCTGTGGGATACCCTTGTCCAGGTGGTGCGTGAGGCCCCATCGAATGATCTCTTAAGTCCAGTGGAAGGACACCAGCAAGGACTTGCAGGGCATGCGTGCTCACTGTGCTGCAAGCTCGAGTAATGGTCGGAAGGATTGATCGGTGAATCGAGTCAGTGATTCGTTTATTGACAACAGTTGTGGCTTTTTGATACCATGCGCCAGATGCATACGTGACAATTGGGGTGAAGATGGTTTTATAGAAAAGACGTAGCACCCGTCTGTCTAGGCCCCAGTCTCTGCGAGTGACTCTGGCAACCAATGCAGTGTATCGTCTGACTTTTGTATGCAAATATTTCAGGTGGTCCTGAAATGATAGATTCGGATCTAGAATCATGCCTAAGTACTTTAGCTGCTTTGAGAATTTAATTGTTTTCTGGTCGATCTTGATTTGTGGAGGCCGCCTGAGGTTGAGGTACCCCTTGAGCAGGATGGAGTTTGTCTTTGCAGGGGATATTCTAAGTTGACTTTTCTTTGCCCATTCCTGAAGGGTGGACAGAGCCCGGTTTGCCAGTGTCTCCAGTTGTGTCCTTGAGTCCGCTGTCACTGTCAGTAAGAGGTCATCAGCAAAGGCCTGCGATTTTACCTCGTCAAGGTCTATAGCTAGGAAGGAGTCCATTACTATGTTCCACAGTAGTGGTCCAAGGACCGACCGAACCCTGTGGACAGCCGCGAAATGTATTCTTGGAGAGAGTCCCATAGGGAGCAACAATCCTGATGGATCTGTTTGTGAGGTAGCTCTTGATAACCCTGTAGAGGTTGCCTGGGATCCCAGCAACCCGAAGCCTTGCCAAGATGCTTGGCCACCAAAGTGCATCGAAGGCCCCAGCAAAGTCCACGGAAATCACGAGGAAATACTTCTTGGTGCATCTTGTTACTTGTTCTTGTAGGTGTATTAAGGCATCCACGGCTGAGCGACCCCACTTGAAGCCAAACTGGTTGGGTGAGGCCAGGCCAGCCTTGTCATAATATTGCTCTATTCGTCTATAGAGAAGGCGTTCAAGTAGTTTACTTGCGACTGTGAGAAGTGCAATCGGTCTGTACGATTCTGGGAGGTGTGGTGGTTTGGTCGGATTTTTCAGGATTAGTTTGACATTTGCTTTCTTCCACGAAGTCGGGAAGGTGCCACAGTGAAGACAGAGGTTGAGCAACAGGTTCGGGGGAACACTCTACTGTCTTTTTGATGATTTCGGGCTCCAAGAGGTCTGGTCCAGGGCATTTATTTCCCCTAATAAGGGTGGCAGCACTCTTGAGCTCCTCCACGGTGAAGTGAGGTTCTGTCGTTGCTGTTTGATAGCTTTCATTTTCTAAGCAGAGTTGGATCTGCTCTGTTGTCTCCGGTTGTATAGCCGGGTGGAAGACTGTGTCCAGGATATTGGAAATGGTCTGCTCCCAGGTTGTGGACATGCCCCCTTGGGTCAATGTGGTGGCGGCTTCTCCTCGGGGGAGTTTATTCATGGTCAGTTTGTAGACGATTCCCCAGGGGTTCTCATTTCCTATAGTGGAGACCATGCACTCCCAAGATTGCTGTTTACAGCTTCTGATTTGGGCTGTGTAAGTGTTTCTTGCTTCTTTGTAGCGTTGTCGGAGTACTTCAACCTCTGCCGTCGGCCAGGAGCGCCTGGCCCGCTGAAAGGCCTTTCTTCTGGTTTGTGTTTCTTTCCGGAGTCGTTGCAGTTCTAGGTTCCACCAGGGCACAGCCCCAGGGGTTGGATTTTTCTTTTTAATAGCAATGTCGCTTGTGTGCGTTATGATCTCTGTTACCTTGCTTTGGAGGTGATCTGGGTCTTCGAGGCACTCAAGCTCGCTCTGTCTCTGTTGTATGCTGGTTTTTAAGGTACTTTGGAAGAGTTCCCAGTTTGTTTTGGATATGGAGTATCTGTGAGTGGTTTGTCTAGATGCCGGTACCCTAGTCAGTGATCTGTTGAGTTGGAATGTAATGGCTCGATGATCAGATGTTGTCCAGGCCTCTTGGACGGACCAGTCAGTAGTATTATTAGCAATGTTCCTGGAAGCCAAGGCGACATCTGTGGTGGCCTCCCACAGTGTATTACTAAATGTGGGCAGATTGTTTGGTTGGTTTAACACTGTCAACGTTGAATTTGCAAGGAACTCTTCCAATATAGTTCCGTTTCTGGTGCCATGTCTGTCTGGCGTGTGACTATGCCACATTGGTACCGGCAGTTCACGTCTGCACCTATTATAATTTTTGCGTTGGGAAGGGTGTCAGCAGCCAGTTGGAGGTATCTTGTGGCGAAAGTTGTCTTCGCCCGGTCGACAGTAGAGGGCAATAACATAAAATGCCCCCAGAGCTGTGGTAAGGTGGGCACATGCAGCCCAGGCTGTGCAAAGCTGTGTGATTTTGGTCACCGTAATATCTGGATTTCTGACCGCGACTGCGGCCCAGGGGGTGTCGTCCTCGAATTGTACTATCTTGTAGGTCAAGGGGTATCCCCTGACTATCTTCATGTGTGAGTATGGCTCTTGTATTATCATGACGTCTACATTCTCCTCTTCAGCTTTGATACGGATCTGATCCGCTACTGCTCTGGCCCTCTGTGCGTTGATCTGCAGAAATTTTACCTCTAGACCACAAGGTAGTAAAGCACACCCTCAAATCTGTTGAAAGTGATCCAGATCACAGATCACTTTTGGCAGACTCCATACCTTCTTTGAAATGACGGTGCCAGTCAAAAATTTGTGGGTGGCCTATTGCAGACTTCCCATGGACTATTTTAAGAAGTGGAGATGTTTCACTTACACCTTTTCTGATTTAAAAGCAAAATTTTAACACATGTTGTTCAATGCTCTTTGACAACAATTTGAAATATGATGAGATATGAAAGCATAATTCCATTATCAACTGACAATAACAGACTGCTAAAAGTAAGAAAATGGCTTACTATTTAGAAGAAAATATAAGACAAGTCTGAACACATTAATGTAAGCCACAAGCATTTGCTGCACTGGCAAAAAAAAAATAATAATAAATAAATAAAATAACACACACACAAAAAACCCACAATATTAAGTAGATAAGAAAATACAAATTATATGCCTTTCTCCTCATATAGATAACTATCCAGTTGACCTTTGTTTTTATTCAAACTGTCGCCCTCGACTACCTGTGAAGGCAACTTGTTACAGCAATCAACGACCTGCTATCTAAAAGAAAACTTTCTATAGTCTAATCTAAACTTCAATCCTTGTAATTTGAATTTATGTTCCCTAGTTTTGGAATTCTTTATAACAGTGAAAATTCTGCCTTCATTTATTTTTGTGATCCCTCTCAGAGCCTTATAAACCTCAGTCAGGTCACCTCTGAGGTGCCTAGTTTCCAAGCTCTGTAGCCCACATAATTGGAGTCTCCTCGTACGGTTGTCCTTTTGCCAATCTCACTATTCGATTTGCCTGTCTTTGGACTCTTTCAAGAAACTCAATGTCTTTTTTCAGATGGTGTCTACATATTTGAACACAGTATTCCAAATGTGGTCTTACAATTGCTTTGTACAGTGGCATTGTGCCTTCATAAAGAAACTTCATATCTGCCTTGTGTTGTAATTCCCAAATCCTTTTCTTGCTCCACTGTTTTTGATTCAGCCCTGCAAAGAGTCATTGGTGAGGCTGAATATTTTAGGGTTGCTATTCCCCAAATGTAAGACCTTGCATTTAGCTGCATTAAAATATAGCTGCCATGTCTCTGACCTCTGTGAAATCTGTTCAAATCACCTGGAAGGAGCCCTGCTTGTCACTGATCATTAATGACTCTACCAATCTTAACGTCATCTGCAAATTTTGACATCTGCTTTCTATCCCAATTTATTCCCATTTGCAGTTTACATAATGTGAAGGCTTCTTCCAGAATAATCCCATCATCATGGGATTATTCTGGAAGAAGCATTACCATCGATTACCATTGTCTCTCCTTTCCCTATCCTTTGGCTCAATAATTTTAGAAAGCAAGTCAGGGAAACCTGCAGCCACCAGTCACTCCCATCAGTTTCTCATTATTCAGGCCAGTGCAGATCTATTTTGGAACCAATCCCCCAAGTGCATTAAATGGATCACATCTTAACCCATCAGAGTATTCAGATTTTCTTTAATATTTTTACCTTCTTTTAAACCATTACAAGCTTAATTGGAAATCAATGCATGCATTTTTCTTCGATCCTTATTTTCAGAAGTGTTTCCATTTTGTCTATTATGCTACTATGGACACAATTGGAAGTACAGTAAACCCCCGCTATTTGCAGTATCTGTATTTGCGGTCGCTGATTTAATATGAAATGAAACCTAAAAAATGTGAATTTTAAAGCGCCATGAACATTTTCCGCCATAAAAAAAACATGGGCGCGGCTAAAATTATCTTTCCCGGTCAAAACAGCGCTCAATGGGTGGGGGGAGAGGGGTGACAAAATCGTGTGCGTGGATGTTTCTCGCTAATCCTTGTTCAGTATGTGTTGTGTGCTTGTCATGGAAGGTTTCATCATTTGCTTTT
The DNA here is from genome assembly GCF_048544385.1 of Mastigoproctus giganteus. Lineage (NCBI taxonomy): Eukaryota > Metazoa > Arthropoda > Arachnida > Uropygi > Thelyphonidae > Mastigoproctus > Mastigoproctus giganteus. Next base: position 99,009,747 of record NC_143581.1, read on the forward strand.
AATTTATATGCTTATAAATTGAATAAATTTATAAATTGATATGTTTACAAAAGTGATAAATCCACCGTTTTGCAGTGTAAAACAGACTTTTTCGAGTGTGTTAATGGAAGAAAGTGACTTTATTGTGGACAAGTTCTTTCTAACCCGTACAAAAATATGGCTATGAATAACAAGGGAAATGTGTAAAGATCAAAGAAGGTGATGACATTAGCGAATAAAATTCAGTTATTAGACAGTTTCTAATGGTGAAAGTGTCTCATCAGTGGCAAAACATTATAAAATCAATGAGTCAATGGTACGATCAATCAAAAATTCGGAAGAAAAAATCCGCCGTAGTTTCCGTGAAAACGCGCTAATTGCTTCAAAAAATTTGCTCTGTAACTCATGATGTTAAATTAGGAAAAATGGAAAAGGCTTTAAATCTAAGGATAGAAGACCGAACTTAAAATAAAATTCCGTTAAGTTCACTCATCATTCGTGAAAAGGCAAAACTTCTTTATCAACACTTCAGCGAAACTGATGATAGCACTGGCAGGATAAGTTTTTAGTTAGCAAAGGCGCTGGTTTGAAAGATTTATTTGAAATTTCTAATAAATATTACATTTAATATTAAATTGTTTCTTATTTTCAGTTCGATGCCATATGCTTGCATTTCTAATGGTCATATTATGAAGGTACATATAATACATACGTAGACAAAATTTTAGACTAGTTTTTCTTATATATTTCATACTTTGGAACAGAACCCCTTTATTACTATGGGAGCCATAACTCAGTATTCGCGGCATTTCTCAGGAACGTAACCCCTGCGAATAGCGGGGGTTTACTGTACTAGCTGACTTGTAAAGTGCCCAAACCCTTTTCACATGTTTTGCTCTTAATCTTCATCTTTTATTTTAGTTTGCATTTCAGATATATAAGTCATATTAGCTTCTAATCTTATAAATAAATAAATTATTTTTCTGTTTATATTCCAAGGCAATCACAGCATTTAGAAAAGTCCACAAACACTGGGCCTGAGTGCCAAACGATAGTTCCCAAGCAATCTCTCTAGTGTTTTTCCTAGTGTGAGTACTAGTACTTTCATAAACCCTTCACCACTTGCAACGTTACTGCTGACTGCTCGCAATGTCACTACTTCCCTCGCTGAGCAACGTCACTACTTCACTGCTAACCCCACTTGCAACGTTACTGCTACCTCTGCTACCAACATACTTCTCTCCTATTCTCCTGATCACTTAGTCACTAGTTGGCACCACTCCTGCCTCCACGTGGCGGGGTCAGTAACCTGGGAGAAGAAAGTCCCTCTCCCAGTGTTAAAAGGAGCAGGCATAGATTTGAATAATTTTCCACCATTAGAGCCTTCAAGCTGAAGACTGGAAATGTCTGTTGTTATGACACTAATCAGCCGAAAAGGCTTTGAAGAGAAACACAGTGCAATGATACTCTCTCTCCCCCCCCCCAACCTGTAGGCAAGTTATCACCATTTGTTATGCAAAAATATTTGGAATCCATTGCTGGAACACCAAAAATGGTTAAACGTCTACAATCCCCGATTGAAGGCCAATGCTCCAAGCTCTCACTCAACAGCAGCTCAAACTGATGTATGAATACCCCCTGCCAGCACATCCATAGCTAACTGTGTTAAAACTACACTGGCAAACTCTGGAAAAGACACATCTAAAGCTAAGACTAGAAAAGCGGCCAACACTCCAATTAGCATCCCAACTGATACTTCGAATGTCTTGCTTGACAGTGAAAAATTGAAAACTACTAAAAAGAGCAAGAAAACCAAATCACCCACCAACAGCATTGAGGTTTACGTACACTCACATTATGAGGAACCCATACTAGAACTTCATGCAAATGACACTATGGATACTGGAAGCCCACCTTCCCAAAAAAAGACCAGTAAAAATGTTCCTCATACAAAAAAAAAGTCAGATGAATAGCTCATTATACACCTAAACCTCAGCGAAACCTAAATGATGCACAACATTTTACAATGGAATTGCAGAGGCTACGTTGCAACATAGATGATAACAAAGATCTAATTAACCGATATTCTCCAGTTGCCCTTTGTCTTCAGGGAGCTTACAGGAAACCTAATCTGTTAAATTTCTCCTTCGATAAAGAACTATAGCCTTTATCAAAAAGATACAGCATCAGCTGTATCTTTTTGATAAATCTTTTTGCTCTTGGTGATGTGGCAATCCTCATAAATTCAAAGATCCAAACTAAATGTATCCTGTCTCAGACTGAATTAGAAGCCGTTGCTATCCATATAACTCTCCATATTGCCATAACACTTGTCTCGATCTGCCTACTGCCAAACCATACTTACTCTTTAAAAGATCTTGAAGATCTCATCATACAGATACCTCCTCCTCCTCCTCTCTGTATATTAGGGGATTTTAACAGGCACAACCCCTTGTGGGGCGCTCCTAAATTAGATAGACGGGGGTTGACTCATTGAAAGCTTTCTAGAGGACTAAAACCTCATTATACTCAATGCTGGTGCACATGCTCACGTACAGCTCACAAATGGACTCACCTCAGAAATAGATCTCTCAGTTTGTTCTCCGGAACTGGTCCCGACCATAGAGTGGTATGTTGTAAAATGATCCCATGGGCAGTGACCACTTCCCAATCGCATCAACTTTTCGACAGCACAGATCCGTTCAACTCAACCCTGCAGGAAATTAAAATTTGTCTGAGCAAATTGGACAAATTTTCAGTCATCAGTCGGTCTGCTGAGGAAAAATTCTGCCTCCAGCATATTGATAACGTGACAAATTACATCATGGCACATCTCCTAAAAGTGGCCAAAGATACAATACTGTTATCAAATCCCCTGAGCCGAAAGCATTATAATTACTGGTGAAACGAGGACTGCACAAAAGCAAAGAAATCAAAAAATAAAGCCTGGAATTTATTTCGGCAATGTCCAACCACAGCCAATTTCATTAATTTTAAGAAATTATGGGCAAAATCATGTTTCATATGAAGGCAAGCCAAGTAATTCTAGATCCATTTTGCTTCAAGCATTAACAGAAACACTGATCCCAAAATAATCTGGAACAAAATTAGACAGCTTTCTAGTAAGTTTCCTACATACCTTCTCCAATACTCTCCTGGAATGGGAGAGATTTATCTAATCCCTTAAATATAGCTGATGCTTTGGGTAATACTTTTTGCTGAAATCTCAGCAGCATCAGCTTACACTAAATCATTCTACCGAATTAAAAACACTACAGAACAGCATTCTATTAACTTCCAAACTACCCTCATTCTGCCATATAATAAACCTCTGCAATATTCTGAACTTTCCATCAGAACAGCCCACAGTGGTGCTTCCATGCCAGATGGTATTTATTATGTCATGCTACAACATCTTTATGAAAAAGCTTTATGCCGCCTTCTGGTATTTTAGACCCCTATATTTTTAGAAAATGTATACCCAGCCTCTTGGCATTATTCTGCTGTTTTGTCATTCCTAAATCCTGGAAAAGATCCAACCAACCCCCATATAGCTATAGACCAATATCTCTTTCAAGCTGCCTCATCAGAATCCTCGAAAAAAATTGTTCATAGTAGACTCGTCTGGATAATTGAGTCAAAAAATATAATGAGCCATAGTCAACATGGCTTTCGACGAAACAGGTCATACTTGGATCTCATAGTCAAGGCTGAATTTGCATTCATAATGCCTTTGAATCAATAGATATAGAGACAGCTTTTGACACCACCTGGGAGCACAGCATACTTAGCGATCTTTACTCTCTTGGTCTACGGGCAACCTTCTGATATTTGTGAAGAATTTTCTACATACTAGATCGTTTCAAGTTTGATACCAGCATGCCCTTTCTGCAACGTTCATTCAGGAAGAAGGTGTTCCATGGGGATCAGTACTGAGTGCCACTCTTTTTGCTCTCAGAATAGATTCTATCACTAAACAACTTCCAAATACAGTAAAGACTTACCTTTATTCAGATGACCTTTCCATCTCCTGCCATTCCCAAAACATGAGATCTATTGAACAACAGCTTCAGATATCACTTAATAAAATACAGCAATGGGCCAGCATCATCCCCCTACCATGGAATATTGTTCCCAAAACATCTCTCAGGCTTCTAGATTCCATTCTGAAGAGGGCAGTTAGGTTAATTAATGACATATCTCTAACAGAGTCTCTCCACTCTCTCTGTCTCACAGACGTTCTGTTTCTGCTGCATGCCTTTTCTACAGATACTGCCATGGGCACTTTTCTTCTGACTTGGCTTCTATAATCCCCCTCCCCCATTCTCTTTCAAAATAGTCTAAACTTACCGCTGCCAGCAAACATCCATTTACTGTCCAACTTCAAACTCACTGAACCAACTTTTCATCTTCTTCGTTTATTCTTTCAACTACTGTTTTCTGGAACAACCTTCCATCATACATATTTTCTGAAAATTACAGTGTACAGAAGTTCAAGTCTAATGTCAATCAACAAATACCTTCTTTCGTCTTTTCAACCTCCAGCCCATGCACAGTACTGAGTACTATAGGTTCTAATATCTCTCATGTTTGGGGTTGTCATAAAAAAAAAAAAAAAAAAAACAGTAGGCCCAACACTGAACCCTGGGGGACTCCGCTAATAACATTAGTCCATGAAGATCAGCATCCATTGATTACCACTCTGTCTTCTCCCATCAACTACCCTTTTATCCATTGTAGCAACTTGCCCTTAATACCATACTGCTCCAATTTGTACATGGAAGACAGTAGTCTTCCCTGTGCAACAGTATCAAAAGCTTTCCTGAAATCCAAGTACAGGCATACCTCGAATAACGAATAGGATGCGTTCCACGAAATTACTTCGTTAAGCGAAACTTCGTTTTCAGAGGTAAAAATACTATGGCCAGAATAGGGATACGTTCCTACGTAAAGAAAATGAAAAGCTTTTTTTTCGAACAAAGAAAAGTTTTATTAAATAAACAGTCAACGTACATACAAAGTGAAATCACATTTTAAAATATGAGTCTAAAGTTGATTGCTTATGCTTTTTTTCCCTTTCATTTAACAATTGCCTATATGGAGTTATTTCATTTAACACTGATCGCTTAACAATAAAACTTCTTCCTAAATCAGGATCATTTTCACTAAAAAAATTTAAAACTTTTTCAATGTCATTTAAGCACCTTTTTAAATCTTTGGTTGTTAACACTTTTTCGGCAGGAACTTCTTTAACTTCGTCTTCATTATCTTTGTCTTCGTTGCTAACAAGGTTTTCTAAATCTTCCACTGAAAAACCATCATCTTCTGCATTCAATGAATTTCTAACATCCTCTTCATCGACATTTTCGAAACCTATTGATTGAGCCATCTGGATAACTTCATTTCTAATTTCTTGGATGTTATTTTCTTCTTCTAGTACAACTTCTGGCCATATTTTGCGCCAAACTCCATTTAAGCATTTCTTAGTGACTTCTTTCCAAGAACTATCAATGTTTTCAATTGCGTTTTTAATGGTGTAGTTTTTCCAAAAAGTTTTAACTGTCATTTCCTCTTTATCCTCTAGTTCAGTTAAATTGCTTAATGTTCGACGCAGATAATAAGCTTTAAATGATGCTATTACTCCCTGATCCAATGGTTGAATCAGGGAAGTTGTGCTGGAAGAAACACAACTTTGACAGGAATGCATGTGTCCAACGTGTCTTCGTTGCTAACAAGGTTTTCTAAATCTTCCACTGAAAAACCATCATCTTCTGCATTCAATGAATTTCTAACATCCTCTTCATCGACATTTTCGAAACCTATTGATTGAGCCATCTGGATAACTTCATTTCTAATTTCTTGGATGTTATTTTCTTCTTCTAGTACAACTTCTGGCCATATTTTGCGCCAAACTCCATTTAAGCATTTCTTAGTGACTTCTTTCCAAGAACTATCAATGTTTTCAATTGCGTTTTTAATGGTGTAGTTTTTCCAAAAAGTTTTAACTGTCATTTCCTCTTTATCCTCTAGTTCAGTTAAATTGCTTAATGTTCGACGCAGATAATAAGCTTTAAATGATGCTATTACTCCCTGATCCAATGGTTGAATCAGGGAAGTTGTGCTGGAAGAAACACAACTTTGACAGGAATGCATGTGTCCAACGTGTTAAGATCAGTAGGATGTCCCGGAGCATTGTCTAACAACAAAAGAGCTTTTTCTTCAAAGTTGTTTTTTTGACAATACCGTTTTACTTCAGGACAAAAGTGGTTAACAAACCAATCAGTAAATAACTCCTTGGTAACCCACGCTTTTCTATTTGCTTTCCATATTACAGGTAAATTCATTTTTATGTTACCTTTTAACGCCCTCGGATTTTCTGAATGGTAAACTAATAACAATTTTAATTTATAATCGCCAGAGGCATTTGATCCAAAGAGTAACGTTAAACAGTCTTTGGCTGCTTTGAACCCAGCAGCTGATTTTTCTTCAATAGAAATGAAGCTTTTTGTTGGTAGCCATTTCCAGAATAAACCGCTTTCGTCAACATTGAACACCAAATTTGGTGGAAAATTTTCACGTTCAGTTATTTCCTTTAGTTTTTCTGGAAACTTCTCCTGTTAATTTTACACTATGAATCCTGGCCCGTTTTTTAAATTTCTCGAACCAACCACGAGAAGCCCCAAAGGTTTAATGTTAAATGGGGCTTGAAATTGCAGACTTCGTTATATCGAAGCTTCGTTATCAGAGGTAACGTTAACCGAGGTATGCCTGTATATGAAATCAAAATTATTTTTTGCATCCAGTTCCTTTGTATCCACATCATAGTATCCAATCAAATTTGTTTGTTTCCTTTAACAAACCCATGCTGTGCCTGAATTATTACTGCAGTCTTGTCTAAATGATTCTGCAATGCTTTAACCAGTGACTCCATTATTTTACCCAGAACAGAAGTTAAACTAACAAATTTGTAATTACTCATGTCACCCTTTGATCTCCATTTGTGAATTGAGGATATATTTGCACACTCCAGTCCATGGGGACTTCCCCTGAATCCAAGAATGCTCTCATAATTATGGCTATCATATTACGTCGGGAATATCCTTGTCCCTAGTACTTTTCCTGTTGCTTATATAAAAAAAAAAAAAAAAAAAAATCAACTAGTTGATCTAAAAATTTTGTCCACCATGGTTGAGTTCCTCTCTCACTTACTCCAGTTAATTTGGGACTAATTGAAATCATCGAGAGTTATTTGCATGTTAGAAAATTTTAATTGCTGAGAAAATCAATTGCATACAAGCTACAATCTTCCTGTAACTTGTATTGCACATTGATCATACTGTAATGTGCTAAACATAGTTATGTTCATTAATATATGATGATTCATTGTATCCCCTGAACTCTGTCTCCCTGGTACAACTCCTAATAATAATAATGTTATCCTTATTATAACTGTTATGGTCTCTATGGCAAAAATAATAAATTCAATACAGTTGCAAAAATAATAAATTCAATACAGTTGACTCTTTCTGTTCCTCATTCTGACACTTTTGATCCACTTTGTGGGCCTGCCTCACCCTAATTAGACCATTGTTTCATCTTCCAACCAAAATAAAAAATCATTAGAATCTGTAATACTACTCTAGTACCTTGTATAGATATGTGATTTTATCTAGATATATGAATGTTTTAATAGATCAGCATATGATCTTTATTTTGTGAAAAATAAAACTGGTCTGGATTTAAAGAAGACTGAAGTTAACTAAATTTTTTCCTTCCGACTAGGAATTTAGATATCGGCATTGGGAAAACTGGTGATGAATATTTGAAGAGATTATAGCTGCTTGTGCAGAGCAGGATTTGTGGAATATATAATTTAGTGGAGTGTAGTGTAGTGTATCTGTCTATCATCTGCAGAACTATAGACTGGATTTCCAGCCAATGGAAGGAAGTTCCATCTGCTTCTGCCGTGGAAGTGGGTAGTTGAATAAAGTAAAGGAGGAACTAGACAAATTGTTAAAGGGGTTGGATAGGTGTTGTGAGAAGGATGATTTTTTTTTTTTTTTGGCTGAAGCTGTATATGCTTGTTTTCTTGCATCATTTCCCATTACCCAGTTACTAATTTATAGGAGATGGTAAAGAATTGATTGAGGAACAGAAATCCCAGCATTAGTTAAGAAATTTAAAGTTAGTGACTCATCTTGTGAGTCAATCAGTTTCTCCCTGTCTACACACAGTGAATGGTTAGGGAGAAACTAACTATCCCATTGCAAAAAAAGCAGAAGGTAGACCATAAGATGGAAGCTTGTTTCGAAAGCCTTTTTCGCCAAATAAAATCATGAGGCAGAAATATCAAGGGCAACTGCTTGCGTTTCTCCAAAATTTTTTTCTGTAATTTATTGAACAATGAGTAACGTAATATTCATAACTGATCACTGATAGGATCCATATTGTCAATCATTATTCAGGTGAAGAGTTCATAGATTATAACTGCATTTTTACAGGCTATATTGGGGGAAAGCCCATTCAATAAATCTGGTTGTCCTTTAAACTCGAAAGAAATACATATAGCCACCTAAGCTGCTGTAATGTTATGAAAATGTTTTCTGTTATAAAATAAAAAACAATAAATGTTTTTTAATGTTTATAACTGTACTTGTTTAATGTATGTAATTGTATATTTTACTGTACTTGTTGTTGGAATAGAAGAGTTTGACATGTTTCACATAGAAGTAGCTTATTCAGAGTCTGAAAAGTTCCCAGATACCCTCGCTAGTGGTTTTGATGACTTCTGGCTGATGTCTGATATGCTGATGGTGAGAAAAACCTCTCCCAGGAGTAAAAATATTCTATTTTCATTGCCATCATAACATCCATGATAACAAATGATCATAAATAACATCAGACTGAAGCAGTTAGATTACCAGATTTTTATGAAGAAAACCTGATTCTGTATGTAATGTCTGTACGAGAAGTCTATTAATTTGATATCTTTCAAGGTGAGGGTTTACTGCAGCATAAAACAGTTGAGGAATTCTACATTACTCTGAGAAGAATTGAGGTAAATATAGTGAGACAATGTGCTGAGTAACCATCATAAATGACATCCTTTATGATCAGATCATTTTTTTATGAGAAAGAGGTGTTGGAAAATAAAATACATAAATTTCTGCTTATTCTTGTAACAGCTGAAGTTTACATATTCATTATGGCTACATACCTATGCAATTAAAATGCAATCAGAATTTTTTGGCAAAGAGAAATAAACCGATGAGGCAAAACATTATGACCACCTACCTAATATGATGTTGATCCTCCACTAGCAGCCAAAACAACTCATACCCGGCAAGGCACGGATGCTACAAGATTTCTAAATGTCTTGTAGTGTCTGTTACCAACACGTAACCAGCAGATCTTTTAACTCCTGTTAGGTCCATTGTTGAGATGCTGCAGATCAGAGTTGCTGTTCCAACGCAAACCACAGATGCTCGATGGGATTGATGTCTGCAGAATTTGGAGGCCAGGGCAATACCTGGAAAACTTCCTCCTGTTCCGCGAACCAGTCTTGAACAATCTGGGGGTGTGGCATGGTGCATTATCCTGCTGAAAGATGGCACCGCCAGAGGGGAAGACTGTTGCCATGAAAGGGTGTACCTGGTCATCGGTGATGTTTAGATAATTGGTAGATGTCAGAGTGCCCAGCACATGGATGACTGAACCAGGGTATCCCAGCAGAACATTACCCAAAGCATTAGCCTGCTCAATCCTTTCAAGGTTTTATACACATCAGTCAGATCACCTCGCAGGTACCTAGTCTCCAGACACTGTAATTTACAAAACCTAAGCCTTTTTTCAAAATACCAAACCCTTGTTCCATTCACTGATCTTGTTCCCCTTCTCTGTATTTGTTCCAGCAGCTCTACATCCTTCCTAAAATGAGGCATCCAGACCTGTATACAGTGCTCTAGGTGTGGCCTGACCATTACCTTATATACAAGGGGATAATTACCTCCTTATCCCTCTAGAAAAATTCTTGTATATCATTGACAAGACACCATGAGCTACTCTTGCAGATTAACTGCATAATTATTATTAATATTATTATTAGAGGCAAAGGATGCAAGAAAGCAAGCTTATGCAGCATCAGCCAAAAAAACCCCTCCCATTTCACCCCTCCATTCGTTCCAAATGCCTGTCCATCTCAGCCTTAAATTTATTTAGGCTATTAGTTTCCACAACAAAAGATGTAAGCTTGTTCCACCAATCAACTACCCGCTGGCTAATGGCAAACTTCTGCACCTCTATTCTACAACTATCTTTCCTCAATTTGAAACTGTATCCCCCCCCCCTCAGGTTCTTAGTCTGAGCAAGAGGAAGAATCCCATCAGCATTCAGCTTGCTCAACCCATTCAAGGTCTTATACACCTCAATCAGATCACCTTGCAGGTGCCTACTCTCCAGGCGCTGCAATTTGCAGAACTTAAGCCTTTCTTGGTAAGAGCACCCCTTTGTTCCCCTCACCAATCTTGTTGCCCTTCTTTGTACTCGTTCTAGCAACTCTACATACTTCCAAAAATGAGGCCTCCCAATCTGTACACAGTACTCTAGGTGTTGCCTGACCATTTCCTTGTATAACAGGATAATCACCTCCCTGTCCCTGCTAGCAAATTTCCTATATATCATTGACAAGACTCCGTGATCTCTCCTTAGACATTACTCCCAGGTTCATTTCATTCTCTACCCTGAGTGTAGTACACACAGGTGATATGTTACTACGGGCTTATTGCTGCCCATATGCAGCACTTTACATTTGCCAATGTTAAACTTCAGTTGCCACCTCTCAGCCCACCTGCTCAACATTTCTAGATCCTGTTCCAGTAGTGTACTGTCATTAGTGTCATTAACAACCCTGCCAACCTTCGTCTCGTTTGCAAACTTAGACATTAAGCCTGATATACCTTCATCATTATCATTAATGAATACAGAAAACAACAATGGACCCAACACTGAACCCTGGGGCACTCCACTGATAACATTAGTCCACGAAGAGCAGTGTGCATTGATTACCACTCTGTCTTTTCCCACTCAACCATTCCTTTATCCATTGCAGCAACTTACCCTTAATGCTACACTGCTCCAATTTGTACAGCAGTCTTCCATGTGCAACAGTATCAAAACCCTTCCTAAAGTATATGATATCAAAATTATTCATTGCATCCAGTTCTTTGTGATCACATAGTATCCAATCAAATTGGTCAAACAAGACTTCTCCTTAACAAACCCATGATGTGTCCAAACTATAATTGAAGTCTTGTCTAGATGATCCTGTAGTGCTTCTTTAACCAGTCCCTCCATTAATTTCCCTGGAACAGAAGTTAAACTAACAGGTCTGTAATTACTTGTGTCACCCTTTGATCCTCCTTTGTGAATTGGGGTCACATTTGCACATCTCCAGTCAATGGGTACCTCCCCTGAGTCCAAGGAAGCTCTCATAATTATGGCTAAGGGTTTGCTTACTTCCTTTGCTGCCTCCTTTAATATAACTGGATGGATCTCATTCACCCCAGGTGCCTTTCTTATGTTTATGTTCAACAATTTCTGTTCCACTTTACTCTCAGTTATTACAAAATCATTTAGCTCAGTGACAAATTTTAATGCACCTCTGGCATTCCCCTACTTGAATAACTCCTTATGTGTAAATGTTGATGTGAAATACTTATTCAGTTTGTTTGCTACCTGAGCAGAATCATCAAAGTTGATGATTCTTCTCAGCAGTCATTATCAATATCAAATGAACCAATCTGGTTCATCCCCTTCCTTCTAGAATTTACATAAGTAAAGAACTCTTTGCTGTTTTTCTTTGCATCCTTTGCCAAAGATTCTTGTAATCTGCCTTTGCCTGCCTAACTTCCTTTGTGACTTGGTTACAGACTAGCTATATATCTATCATAGGCTTCCATGTCACCTGTTAATTTATATGTATCCCAATCATTTTTCTTCTCTGCAACATATCTCATTAGTTTATCTGACATCCATTTAGCCCTAAAGCTTGAACAATATTTCTTAGTTGGTATGAAAAGCCTAGTAGCTTCCAGGATTAATTCTTTGAATGCTTCCCATTTAGAATTTGCTGTTGGTAACATGATCAGTTAGTCCCACTGTATAGAATTTAAAAACTGTCTCAGACCCCTGTAATCACCTTTGTGAAAGCAAAAACCCTTCCCTTTATCCCTATGGTAGTTACCTCTGAGAAAATCCCACATCAGCACACTCTGATCACTGCCACCTAGTGGTTCCTTTATCTGCATACTCTTAATGCACGAAAAATCACTACTGATAATCAGATGGAGTATTACTCTCTCTCTGGTTGCCTTCTCAACCTGGCCTAAGAGGAAATAAAAAAAATAAAAAATAAAAATTGCAGAACAAAAAATAACACAAGCCATGCAAATAATGATCTCAGAGGATGATAAACTAGTTCCAATACAAAATATTATATTGACCCTTAGTACACCTAATATGCCAACCTCATTAAAGCAAACTACCTACGCTGCTGTATTCGACCATAGATTTGAAAGCCTTTAAGATGTTTCAAGTACCAAAAATTTGCTCATTCTCATACAACATGCAGAGGCAAAATTACCTGTCCTAGTTATGGGTCAAAAATCCATTCATGAAGAGTTTACTGCAAAACCTCCCAAATGTCCAAATTCTTAGAGCAATCATCCAGCATCTTCAAAATTGTGTGACCTCTGAAAGGGGAATAAAGTCACATATGAAGAAGCAAGAAATTAAATAAAGTCAACAATCCCAAAATGCGCCTATGCTTCCACTACACAAAAGTGCCAAACAGTTTCAACCCAAACAGAGGTATCAATCCTGCCTAATACATCCATAACAGAATGGGCATGATCTGTACTATCAACACATCAACCTATTACCGAACCTGCTTTAGTTGATGAAATAAATAATACCTCTGTCACAGTTCTTCCTAAAATTATACCAAGTGATAAAATGCCAAATAAATCATGAAGGCAACAAACCACTGAATTGTCACAATCAAATTCAAACAGCATGAGCACTGAAGATATAACTGCACAAAATGAAACAATATTTGATCTTCATGCAGAAGATGATATGGAGAATAGATTTTCACCTAGTTGAACTGATGATGGAGAAGAGAGTACAGATTCTAGACCCTCTTTTTTCCCCCTAAAATAGATAAAACAAAATAAAGCAAACCACTCACAAAAAACAGACAGGACTCATCTTCCCTATTCAAACCCAAAGGTCGCGGGTTCGATTCCCGCCTCGGGCTTGGATCAAAGTACTGCAGAAAACCTTGGGAGGTGCAATATGGCCACAGAAGCCGATGCGCCAACAACTACCAAATCAAAAAAAAAAAAAAAAAACATTATTTGGGTTTGAACTGCACAGGTTTATGCAGCAATACTGATGGCATCTATGATTTAATCTCCTGATATAGTCCTATAGCCATTTGCTTGCAAGAGACTAATCTAACTCCACAAGTAACTCCTGCAATTAAAAATTTTACAACTTACACCAAAGATAGAAAATCTTCATTTTCCTCACATGGGGGCATCGTGATTTTAATTGACTATAAAATACCTTCTAGAAACTTTCCACATCAGACCCACTTAGAAACTAATGTGGCATGTGTTACTACTAGACCAACTGAACATTACTAAACACTGGTCAAAATCCTTATACTAACCTTCTCACTGAATCTTTGTCAGCTGATTTAACTATCTTCCCCCCCCATATTGTATCCCAATATAGAATGGACAGTTTTGAACAAGCCACACAATAGCAATCATTTCCCAATTATATGCAGAATCCAAACTCTACAACCCCATGCCCTCGTGATCATCGTGTAAAATGGAAATTATCCAAAGCAGATTATGAAAAGTATTTAGCCTGCATTTCCTTTGATAGTCAATTGATAGACTGGAGCCCATTGATGATGTCACTGAGCAAATATCAACTGCAGCTTCCAAAGCAATACCTCAGGCCTCTGCATGTAAACACAAGAACTTTAAACATTGGTAGAACGAAGCTTGTACCAATGCCAAAAAAGGAAAAAAAATAAACCCTGGAAATTGTTCCATAAGTTTCCAACCACCAACAACCTAATTCACTATAAAAAGCTTAAGGCAAAGGCTCGGCAAATTAGAAGAAAAGCCAAAAAAGTCTCATGGATACAGTTTGCCTCTTCTGTAACAAAGGATATGAGCAGTTGACTTATCTGGAAAAAGATTTGGCAACTAAATGGTAAATATCTACTGCCCCGGTCTTAACCAAGAAATGTCTTCTTCTCAAGAAATAGAACTAAAGCACTGATGAATCTTAAAACATTACAAGCACTGATCTTGTAATGTTAAGTCTTGATATTGAAAAGGCTTTCAACACTAACTGGAGGTATTGCATATTGAGAGAACTTTTTTCTCTAGGATTGTGAGGGCACTTAACCAGAATTAATTAGGAATTTTCTTCAACACCTTCAAGAAGAAGGTGTTGAAGGTGTCCTGCAAGGATCAGTGCTTAGTGTAGTGCTACTTCTTTTTTTTTTTCCCCACTTCAGACAATGCCATAACACAGAACATCCCAAATACTGTAGAACTATATATATATATATATATAGCCGTTTTGCGGGGTACAGTACAGAGCATGTGTACAGTACAGAGCAATGTTATTCTAGCACAATGCAACAGAATAGCAACCATATGCAGCAATAACGAAACAGCCATTGATAACATCAGGATATTATACAAGAAACTCAAGGACAACCTTTTTCCTATAGCATATCTGCGCCATCATATCAGTAAAGCCCTTAACATATTAAGGCACAAGAATCTAAAAGATATTAATATAAATAGCATTATCGACATATAATTAATCCCATATACATCAAGTATGTATATAGTGTAAATACAATACACTAGGCCTCTGTGGTGTCTTACAGTCTGGAAAACTCGTACCGACCAATTGGCCTATCACAGTGTATTTATCTTGTAATTATGTTCATACTTAACTTTATTTAAATTTAATTATATTATATTATATTCTAACTTAACTATATTCTATTATACCACTTTTTACACAACTGACCTTAAATATATGATGCACTAACTCCCAGACATTCGTTCAGGGTCCTAACTATAGGAACGGGTTTGCAACCCCGAACCACCTAGCCCAACCATATTTCTACCATAATCAACTTTCTACTTTACTAGCCTCTACATCTTATGTCCTGTGAGCCATTGGTTTACCGAACACGACATCAGGTCTCTATTTTTCTAACTTTACCCAATCCATTTTTCGCCTTAACAAAGTTTAGCTGCCTTCTATCGCTACTTTGTCAGCTATTATATTTCTTAACTATCCTGGGCAGTTTGAGCATCATGTACTTAACCCAGCGTAGCTTCACCGCCCACGTCATTTCATTTCATTTCAAACAAAACACACACCAAAATTAAACTGATGAAAATACGGTGTACCCTGGGAGTGATATACGTTGTGAACGAAGGGGGGAAGAAAGGAACCGGAAAAAATAATTGTAACGACTGAAAAGTAAACCCAAATGAATTTTTGAAAAAACAACCAAGGTGGAGATAGCATTGCAGAGTCTTTCATAATTTTTATGTCTTCATCAGAGGTCATCCACCACAGGGTACACCGTATTTTCATTAGTTTAATTCTATGCATAAACATCTACTTACTGTATTTTATACTAATAATATTTTGTGTATATATATATATATATATATATCCAAGTATGAAAAAGCAAATAGTAAATGATATAATAAATGTAAATATTATATTAAATATTAAATAGTCACATAACCAATTAATGCCATCTAAGACGATTAAACATTACATCGGTCTGTATAAATATGCATATGCGTTAAGTTAATAGTGATAAGAGTTTTTAAAGGTAAAATATGATATACTAGCTTATCAGGTAAACCAAAAACCATAGCGGGTACCCAACGTGACCTGGAAAAAATATATAAATATATGCCATGACATAAGCAATAAATTATAAAAAAAAATATAAAAAATATATAAAAAATACCATTAAAATGTTAATTATGGCAATAAGATACATTGAAAGGGACTTTTTCAAGGGCTAACCCTTTCAATGTATCAACCATAATTAACGAGCTATCCGTTTCTGTAGTCATTGTCCAGCATAACTATGTCCAAATATATGTAAAATAGTAAGATAGAGCCAAAAAGTAGTGACGAGAATAAAATTATGTTGATTAATCCCAAATTTAGCAGTAAGCTGGCAAGATGACTGTTAGCCCGACGGATAGCCAAAATTTAAATTTAAATTAGAGAATGAGCTATAATTATTATTAGGCATATGTGCGTAGTTGATAGTAAATGCAGTCACGGTAGTCTAAGCAAAAGTAACAGTGGAAGCTAGCGCTAACCAAGGCGAACGGAAAAAGGTAGAAGGATAGATATAGTACCTCAATCACCCTCGAATACTCTAATAGTTCATGAGGTATGAATAATTAGGGATAAGAAAGTGAAAGTTAAACAGAAAAGAAAAAGTAAAATAATTAACATAGGATGCAACCTTATAGTAAGGTATCCTGGTTATAGCAGGCAATGCACAGATGTATAGAATGCGTTAAGATTAAAATAAGAATGCTTACCACCGAATAGCCAAAATACTAGAAAACCACGTATATTAGCACGTGTAGCATATATAACTACCGATCGTAGCCCCCCCCCCCAGGAAATGTAATAGCTAAGTTAAGTGCTAAATTAAGTATAATTACATGTAGCACCCTCTGCAGTTTTTATATACTGCTGACAATCTTACTACATCCTTCCATTCACAAAATATTCATACCATAGAAACACAGCTGCAACTTTCCATAAATAAGTTAGACGTGGGCACTGCAGAATTTGTTATTGTTCATCAGAACCAAAAACAGTTGCAATTCATTTCTGAAAAAAAACATAAGCCATATCCAGAACTGGAACTTGGGTTAAAAAATCATCCGATCCCTCTCACCAGTAATCTTCATTTCCTAGGTTTAATCTTGGACACCAAACTTATCTTTGTTTCACATATAACATACCTCCTAACTGTTTGATTAACGAAACTTAATATACTTAGATCCGTTTCTGCTCTGACATGTTGTGCTGACAGATACACTCTTTTAAATTTGTATCAGGCTCTCATTTGGATTATGGTGCTGTTGTCTATGACTCTGCTAGGAAAAGTGCACTAACCAGACTTAATACCATCCAACACAGTGTCCAGAGTCTCTGTGTAAAGGCACATGAACCTCCACTCCACTTCACATTAGAAGGAAAATGCTGCTCAATTATGCAGCCAAAATTCAAAGCCTTCCAGCCCATCCCATTCAACTGTTGCTTTTCAACCCTGAATGTGGACAGCATTCTATAAGAGCAAACTGACTGAAAATAAACCCACTGGTATTAGAATAAAAGATTTGCTACACACTGGAACATCAATTTTGACAATATACTTTGAGAAACCAATGTACCTAATCCACTCTGTGATACCTGTTTTCTGTGTTCACTGTGATACCTGTTTTCATCAGTGGGGAAAGAAATCCCTGTCAGATGAAAATATTAAAAAACTACAATAAAGCACATACCCTCAGCAATACTCAAAACTGCTTAATATACAGTGTGTTCATAAATGATGTTTCTGATTTTGATATTTTTTATTCAGAATTACTTCAAGCTACACTCATAAAACATATACCAGCTGAAAGATCAACTCGAAATAAGTTTTATGAAGGTACATAAAATCATTGATAAAGTTCAATGTGGCACTGTGAGTAAATCGAGCGATATTCAATATTCTGCCACACGCTGTGCTTCATTTCGCGATTGGCACTTCCATAGCCAGGTGGGCAGGAGCAGCAGTGCGTAGCACACGCTTCTTGATTAGACCGGGGTTCGTGCCCTTGACCACCAAATACGGAGGATGCAGAAAAGTCGGAATGACCACCGCATATCCCCCCTGGAGCAATATGGCCTTAGTTGCTAATGCTCCTAAAAACCAAATAACATAACATCATTTCGCGATCAATTTTACCAACGGTCTCTGTGATCCGTGCCTTCAGCTCCTGCAGTGTCATTGGTAGTGGTGGGATGTACACATTATCCTTCACATAACCCCCACAAAACAAAAATCCATTGGCATCAGGTCAGGCAACCTCGGAGGTCATTCCATATGGCCTCCACACCCAATCCAACTCTGACGAAGATGTTCGTTCAGGTACAACTTCGCTTCATTATGAAAATGCAGAGGGGCAACATTTTCTTGATAAATCACATCTGTAATGTCCTCCTGCAACTGTGACATTAACCATTCACTGACCATGTTCAAGCAGATGAACCCTGTCACCATCAGTTTGATGAAGAACGGCCCATACAGCTTTTCTTGAGACATTGCGACAAAAACATTAACTTTGAGACAGTCCCTTTCATGTTCAAAAAACTCATGGGGATTTTCACTGCCCCAGATTCGTAAATTGTGTCGATTTACTCCTCCCGACAGGTGGAAGGTCGCCTCATCACTGAAGACCACCTTGTTCAGAAATTTGTGTCATAGTCAGCTAGTTTTTCAAGAAAGTTGTAACAGAAGTCAAACTGCTTCACTTTGTGGATTTCAGTGTTTGCAACAGCTTTAATTGATGTGGGCGCAGTTGAAGGCATTTCCGAAGAACTTGCCAGACAGTTGTTTTCGCTATGTTAAGTTCTCTACTGGTAAACTGCACAGATTTTTGCAGATTGCTAGCAAACGTCTCTTGAATGGCTTCAATGCTCTCAGCGCTCACTGATGGTCTGCCAGCACTTTTGTGTTTATACACACAGGCCCTCAGTAACAAAATGCTCATGGCACGAATTTATGGTTTAGAGGTGCCTTCCCATACTTTCGTCGATGTATGACCGGTATTTGGCGCATTATAGCCTCAGTTGCTGATGCGCCAATAAAACCCAAACCAAACCGTACTTTCGTTGAAACTGTTGCTGCACCGTAACAACAGATTTTGTTTCATGAAATGCTAACGCGCGCACACACACACACAATGCTTTCTCCAACCCGGTCGCCATTTTGCCATTCTGGTGAATGTAGCACTGCACAGCTGGTAGAATGCAAATTAGCATTCAAGTGCCAACTTTAATAAAACTTATTGAATTAATCTTTCAGCTGGTATGCTTTTCGTGGTGTAGCTTGAAGTAATTCTGAATAAAAAAAAAATATCAGAAACATCATTTACGGACACCCTGTATATAGATGGCTTGAAAACAGACCCTGCCGTTGGTACTGCACTGTCTTTTTTTCTTTTACAGTCAGCATATCACTACCAGTTGAATGTAGCAGTTATACTGCAGAATTATATACAATTAAATTAACCTTAGAGAATATTAACACTTTCCACAATTTTAGCAGTGTAGTGTACACTATTCCCCAAGTGTGCATTGAACAATAAATTTCCAGTATTGCATCCCATCATAAAAGAGATCCTTTCCTGTTTAAACCATCTATGGAATAAAAATCATTCAGTGAAGTTTTGCTGGATCCCAGGACATTCTGGTATCGCAGGTAATGAGATAGCCAGGCAACCAAAACAACCTAATAATACAACATCAGAAATTTTCCAAGTACTATACATGGATTATTTGAAGAATATAAAACAGAGTCTATATATTTCAGTGGTCAGAAATCTGGAAGCCATAAAGAAAAACAAATTGTTCCAAATCAAAGAGGAACTATCATTATGGCATTCCAGTTTCAGACAATACAGACAGGAAGAAGTTGTACTAGCAAGAATATGGATAGCAGTGTTCTCCCCAGAAAATTTTGCCAGCCGGGTGGGGAAATGTAATACTTTGCAATATTATAAAATTTTCTGTTATTTATAAATGTGACTTAAGCGATCCAGAACAAAAATTAATTGCATAATTTAACATTTTATGCTCCTGTTGCATTGACTTCGATCGCATAGTATGTTCGAATTAATATTGATCGAGATCAGTGGGCAGTACCGCGAGAATCGCTTAAATTTTAGCTGGGCAGTGCACACATTCAATAGGTCCTGGGGATAACACTGGATAGGACATACACACCTAACCCATATGTTTCTTCTCATGGGGGACGACCCACCTCGATGCACACATTGCACATCCCTGCTTACTGTCAAACATATGGGCTGTTTCTGGCTGCCCGTCCTTTGGTCATCTTCAGTGCTCACTCTCTCTCCCATGCTTAAATTCAATAAACCACCTCCAGATTGTACACTCTGATGGAGTAGACTCATCACATAAATTGTTCACATGTTGAACAATTTCAGGTAATCCTCTTTTTTACAAAAATTATAACCACTCACTGCTCAAATTTTTCCATTCCATTTTTGGCTTGATTGTCAGCAGACCAGAATCGCACTTGCCAAAAAGAAGCAGAATAAGTTATGTTGCTGAAATTTTGTACAGATACTACTAAGACTCTCTCTCTTTCTCTCTCTCTCCTGTTGATGTTCCTGTTGGTACCTTTGTGCCTAAATCTAGAGGATGCGTTTGACAAAACTTGTAGAATACCTCTTGTATCTAGCTATGGCTGAAACATTATGATCAAAACATCCATGTTGCCTGAAAAGCTAGCTCTTCTATTGTGCAAGAAGTTTATATCACACATAACAGAAGCAACAAAAAGGACAGTTGTTGAATTAAACATGGAGTTAGCTATAATTGCAGGCTTTAGCCAGCTACATGTGTGGACATGTATTTATGTAGGAGGCGGCTCCTAGAACATCAGTGCAACTCCACCTCGTATCTCTGTGAAGAACAGTATCACTACAAATGAGCCACACCACCAAATATGGAGGATGCGGAAAGGTCAGGGAATGACCACCGCATATCCCGGAGCAATATGGCCTTAGTTGCTAATGCTCCTAAAATCGAAATAACAAACAACAACAACAAATGAGCCAGATATGTGAATGGTGTGTGTGTGTGTGTGTGTGTGTGTGTGTGTGTGTGTGTGTGTGTGTGTGTGTGTGTGTGTGTGTGTGTGTGTGTGTGTGTTAATGTTTTGGCTACCCAGAAGCATCAGTCACCTGGACAGATGATTTTGGGTACTCATCCACACCACGGGAAGGCGGGCTAGTTCCAGTAGATGGGACACCTGTGGTCTCAGAATATGAGACAAAAAAATAAATTAAATAAAAAAGAAAATAAGAAAAAAAATTCCTTCTCTGTGGCCCACTCCAGAGGGGGGGGGACCCAAAAGGAAAAAGGAAGAGAAAGAAAAAAATAAATAAATAAAAATAATAATAACTGAAAGGAAGGAAGAGAGAGAGAGAGATAAAGAAAAGAAGAGTAGATCCTTCAGTTGTGCAAACATTAAGAACAGCAGCATCAGAACACATTGATGCCTCCAGCCAGATGGATTTTATCAACCTCGTATCATTGGAATCATACTTTTTCTTCATTCCAAAAACACTTCTTTACCAAATACCTGAAACTTACTACAGTCTCTTAAAAATATATAGCTTCTTCTCCTGGAGCTATACTCTCAAGAATTTCATGTATTGCTATCCTGGCATTGTCATATATTTGACAGTCGTATAGTATATACTGCCAGCCTTCCATGGCCCCGCAAAAACAAAGGTCCATGTTACTTAGTCCTAATGCATATAATTTCTCATTCATTGACCCGTGCCCTGTTAACGAAAATGACGACTGCAAACTAGGTGTAAACCAATTGCGAACTTTTCTATAATTGAGAAAAGTCATATTCAGGATAAACAAGTTGGTCACTCTTCCAGTAGGTATAGTATCCCATCTTGTCTGCCATAATTTGATTATTTCATTCATACATCTTTTCTTTTCACCTGTACAGTCAGAGCAAATATCGATCTCTATACCAAAAAATTCTGTAGGAATTTCCCTCTTAATACGGTAGCAAAAACCATGATACAACAAATGTAAATCCAAGGGTAGCACTCCAGCCAACACCTGCAGCACGGTAGTAAATGCCGTTCTGCACACTCTTAGAATACCAAGAAGCATGATGTGTGCTGCATAGAATTTAGTTTAGCCCGAAACCTAGCTATTTTAACTCTATGGAACCAGGCCCTGGTCAGATTTTTAAATTCTAATGATAGCACCAGAAAATTTCCTGATTTTATTGCTTAAATATAATAAGTGCTGGTGAAATGATAACTTATTGTCCACAATAATTCCCAAGTATTTGGTATCAAGGACCATAGGTAACTGTACGCCATTCAACTTGATCTGAGGAAGTCGATTTATATCCAAAGCTGTTTTAAATAACATCATTTTAGTTTTGTAAGGACTAATAGCAAGCTTATAGCTTTGAGCCCAAGAACTTAAGTCTGTCAGCACACTACTAGCTCTCTGTTCTAAAAGTGAGCGAGGTCATCCTGCAATTATAATCGTCAGATCATCTGCAAATGCCAGCACCTTACAATTAGGGAACATGCGAACCAAACAATTCTGTAAGACTAGGTTCCAAATAAGGGGTCCCAAGATGGAGCCTTGAAGGCACCCTCTCACAACCTGTTTTTGTAGCTCAAAGTGCTTGGACTTCACTAGCACATATCTTTTTGAAAAGTAACTGTTGAAAAGCATATATAATTCCTTGGAACAATCAGCGTTATTAACTGAGCCATCGCTGCCTCCCACCAAACTATATCAAATGCCCCTTTGAAATCAATGTAGATTGCTGATTCATATTTGGATGTAGAATTCTCAGTATGCATTCGAAATGCCACTAGACAATCTTCACAGGATTTCTCAGGAGTGAACTCATATTGCTGAGGTAATATCATATCCTGCTGCACTAGCAGGTTGGTTACCCATAATGCCATCAACCTTTCAAGGATTTTACCAAGGTTTTCCAAAAGAGTAATTGGACAATATGATTTAGGTTCAGATAGTGGCTTCCCACGTTTTTTTTTTTAACTTACTTCAATAATGCAATCTTCCGCTGCATTAGAAACAGCCATTCTGTTAGACATTTGTTATACATTAATAAGAGGATATTAGGTAAAATCAATTCCAGGACATTTTGTGAGATTAAGCTTCTTCAAAACTCCTGTAAGTTCATCCATCGTAAACTCTGCAGTTCTCTAGCTATGCAGAGCCAATTATCTCAATGGAGTCCTTCCAACCAATAATCTCACTGATATCCGTGGTTACAGTATTAAACACTTCCCCATACTTGAATTTGTCACGTGATAGTTTATATAGTAAACTCCCCAGGTTCAATTTTCTGATTCTTTCACAAAAAGTGTGCACGTCACCCATTGTTAATCAGCTATCTTCCTACTATAATTGTTTTTTAAGGACAAATAGTCCTCGTGCAGCCTTGCAACCTCAGAGGGGAACCAGTGTCTCTGGCGTTGATATTGTCTTCTAGTCCTGTTTACTGCTTGCCTTAATACTGTTAACTCTGAAGTCCACCGGGGACAGGATTTCAATCTAGTAACTTTCTTCTTACCAGCCTTATATAATTGAATCCTGTATAAATACAGCAAGAGAGTCAGCCAAATACTCTATTAACTGACTTTACCTTATCACAGAGAAGTCCGTAAGAATTGATGCATTGAGTGCAGACCAATCATTTTCAGTGAGAACCGAACCAACCCTGGCACTCGATATTGACTAGCCGAAGTTGTAACATTTTTTACATAAAAGGAGATAACTCTATGGTCACTAGATGTCCGGTGAGAAATGACCCACCAATCATAGATGTAGTATCGTAGGCCAGAAGTTACAATAGTTATATCAATGTTGGACTGCCCCATAGGTCCAGAGAATGTGGCCAGCTGATTGGATATATTCATCACATGTAAATTGTGATTAAATATAAATTCTTCAAGCAGACGACCTCTCCCATCCATTGTAGAACTATGCCATAGACTTGATTTAGCATTTGCATCAGTAGTGATTATTACATGATTAGGCTTTAACATAAATAGTGCATGTTCCAGGTAATCCAAAGAGCTATCCATTGATGGGGGACATTATAATGAAATAAGATAAAATTGCAATGTTGTTGTTGCAATTGTCTTTCTTGAGAGTCCCTGCAGAAGACAGGGAATCTGAAGTAGATATGCTAACTAGGTCAGATTTGGAAGCAGTTTCTAGCACTAGAAACTGCTCCTGGTGCTAAGGGTTTGCTTACTGGAAGTAAACAGAGGTAAGCAAACCCTTAGCCCTCTCATAAAAAATTATGAGAGCATCCTTGGACTCAGGGAAGGTTTCCACAGACTGGAGATGTGCAGATGTATCCCCAGTTACAAAGGGGATTGAAGGGTGACAAGTAATTACAGACCAGTTAGTTTAACTTCTGTTCCCAGTAAAATAAGGGAGTCACTGGTTAAAGATGCATTGCAGGATCATCTAGACAAGACTGCAGCAATAATTCAGACACAGCATGGGTTTGTTAAGGGAAAGTCTTGTTTGACAAATTTGATTGCATATTATGATGTGGTTACAAAGGAACTGGATGTAAAAAATAATTTTGATATCATATACTTGGATTTCAGGAAAGCTTTTTACACTGTTGCCCGTGGAAGACTATTGCACAAATTGGAGCAGAATGGTATTTAAGCGTAAGTTGCTACAATGGATAAAAGGATGGTTGAGTGGGAGAAGACAGAGGGTGGTAATCAATGGGTGCTGCTCTTCATGGACTAATGTTATTAGTGGAATCCCAGAGGGTTTGGTGTTGGGTCCACTGTTGTTTTGTATATTTATCAATGATATTGATGAAGGTATATCAGGCTTAGCATTGAAGTTTGCAGATGATACAAAGGCTGGCAGGATTGTTAATGGTAGTGTCCTACTGCAACAGGATCTAGAAAATTTGGGCAGATGGTCTGAGAAGTGGCAACTGAAGTTTAACATTGACAAATGCGAAGTACTGCATATGGGTAGAAATAAACCCAGAGGAACGTACCAACTGTGTGGTACTACACTTAAGGTGGTAGAAAATGGAAAAGACCTGGGAGTAATTGTGCAGTCAGATATGAAGTTTTCTGTGCAATGCAGACAGGCTGCAAGAGCAGATCATGGGGTTTGTCAATGATATACAGGAATTTTGCTAGCAGGGATATGGAGGTGATTATCTCTTTGTATAAGGCCATGGTCAGGCCACACCTTGAGTACTGCGTAGAGATCGGGAGGCCTCATTTTAGGAAGGATGTAGATTTGCTTGAGCGTGTACAGAGAAGGGCAACAAGATTGGCAAGGGGAATGAAGGGATCCTCTTACCAAGAGAGGCTTAAGTTCTGCAAATTGCAGTGGCTAGAGACTAGGCACCTGCGAGGTGATCTGATTGAGGTGTATAAGGCCTTGAATGGGTTGAGCAGACCCAACCCATTCTTTCGCTTTTTTTTTGGTAGTTGTTGGCACATCAGCTTCTGTAGCCATAATGCACCTCCCAAGAGTTTTGTGGTACTTTGATCCAAGCCCGAGGCGGGATTCGAACTCGCGACCTTTGGGTTGCCAGGCAGGCACTTTACCCACCCGGCTAGACCGGTCAGCTTCTTCCACTTGTTCAGATTATGAACCTAAGGGGGCATAAATTTAATTGAGGAAAGACAGATGTAGAATAGATGTGCGGAAATTTGCCTTTAGCCAGCGGGTGGTTAATTGCTGGTACAAACTTCCATCTGTCGTTGTGGAAGTTGATAGGTTAAATAAATTTAAGGAGGAACTGGACAAACGTTAAATAAATTTAAGGAGGAACTGGACAAACGTTTAGAGGGAATGGTTGTGTGATTTTTTTTTTTTTTTTTTTTGCTGATGCTGCATAAGCTCATGCACTTGCTTTCTTGCATCACATGCCACTACTACTTCCTCTGTAGTCACCTTTACGAAAGCAAAAGCCCTTCCCTTTAGCCTTGATGGTAGTTACATCTTTAAAGAATTCCCACATCGATACAATAGCCAAGGGGTGGTTAATTGCTGGAACAAACTTCCATCTGTCGTTGTGGAAGTTAATAGGTTAAATAAATTTAAGGAGTAACTGGACAAACATTTAGAGGGAATTGTTGTGCAATTTTTTTTTTATTTATTTATTTATTTATTTTTTTTTTTGGCTGATGCTGCATAAGCTCATGCACTTGCTTTCTTGCATCACATGCCACTATTACTACGCCATTGTTGTGTGCTAATCTCAAGGTTTTTATTTTTACATTCTTGAACCCTGACTTTAAAGTATTATATACTAAATTTTTTATGTCGACACTTGTTTTCAGACTACTATTTTCAGAAGTCCCTAATATTATGACATTTTCACTTGATCTTACTAATTTTTCTGCCGACCGGGCTAGCCGGGTGGGTCAAGTGCCTGCCTGACAACCCAAAGGTTGCGGGTTCGAATCCCGCCTCGGGCTTGGATCAGAGTAAATGCAAAAACTTTGGGAGGTGCATTATGGCCACAGAAGCCGCTGCGTCAACAAAAAAAAAAAAAAAAAAAAACTGATTTTTCCTTCACCGAAGGTGCTCCCCCGGCATCATCAGTATATGATCTCACAGAGAAGGCAACCTGAAACTGTTCCCTTGTACACTGCTGTATTTGTTTCAGCAGTTTGATTAACTGATTCTTGAATATGATCCATTTTGTTAAATGTTCCCTACTGAAAAAAGTTTGTACAATTTTATCTAGTAAATTGGCCCGGATTTCGATTTCTTTATTAATAGCTCTTAATCTCTCATTTTCAATTAAGAGAGCTGTAATGACAGTCTCAAGATTTGACCATTTTTCCATAATTGTATCTTTAGCCTTTTTAGGAACTTTTTTGGTCTTTCCCATGAGGAAGCTCATTATATCTTTTCTCATATTGGATATCTTGTCATGCATGAAAAAGGATCCTGTGATTTATCCAGAAGTTCCAACTTCTTGAGTTGAAATAGAACCTTCACTATTAAGGTTTTCTTGAGTTAACTGTGATAATTTTTCCCCATTTGGCTTTGGAGAATTGCTCTACCCTTTGAGCCAGTTACAGGTTTTCTTAATGAATTGGTCTTCCCCTTCCCTGTTAGATCTCATAATTCTCAATTAGAAATATTACTAATCATGTTATTCTTTAAAAACAGCAGTTTAAAAAAAATAAATAAAAAAGAAAATGTTAAATGTAAGGTCTGGTAGCGACTCAGCTGTTTGCACACAAACTGTAATTATTTAGTCCTGTGGGACAGTAAAGATTAGGGGAAATACGCTTTCCCATAGCTGAGGGAAATGAGTTCAAAGAAAACACCACACAGTCCAGTACTTCCAGAAGGTGACAAGTTTATTCAATTAGCAAAAATGGCAGCAAACAAAGACTTGTGTCGGCCATGATGTTTATATCAAAATTAAAAACACAAAATACTTATCTATGCAGATGAATCCATCGAAGTCATGAGCACAGGCAGGTAGAACATCACTTTATGATATATACTTGCAGCTTTAATTATCCAGAAAAAGCAAAAACTTGGGAGCATGCAAAAGACACCAACACACAGCAAATGCTGCCTACACTCAGCTACGTTCACCAGACATCTCAAAACTCTTAAAACTCTTTAGACCAAATGGAAGTAGACACCAAATCACTATTTGATGCCAACAGGATGAATGAAGAACCAGTCATTTCCCAGGTGTTTGAATGGGTTATAAATTAGTGGAATTTAGTGAAACATGAGACATCTGCCATGTCTTTGAAGAAATGTGGAATCAGCAGTGCCCTTGGCAATGCACTCATTGAAGAAAGTGAAATTAACGTTCATTAGTAAGATCACAATATCATTAATGATAAGTGTGACAGAAATAACAACACATTATTGAAATTTCGTGATGAGTTTGTTTGTTTGTTATTTGGTTTTTAGGAGCATTAGCAACTAAGGCCATATTGCTCTGGGATATGCGGTGGTCATTCCCTGACCTTTCCGTATTTGGTGGTGACGGGCTCGAACCCCGATCTAATCAAGAAACGTGTGCTATGCACTGCTGCTCCTGGCTACGGAGTCGCCAACGTGATGAGTAAAAGCTTTGTTTTACACTGACATTTTGTTTAGTATGAGAGTGTGAATTTGTTTCATACATACATATATATGTAACAAAGTATTTTTACCTAAAATTTGCCTTAAAAAACGTGAGTGCATCTTATTATCCAAAAAATATAGTTATAGTAATATTTTTCAGTTACCAAAAATATTTGTTTTTATTACCTAGTATAAACTAGGTAATAAAAACAAATAATAAAATTAAGTAATAAACTTATAAAGCACACCATTTTTAAATCTTTCTTGCCTTTTATTCCAAAAAAAAAAAGTATATAAAGCCAAAAAACATGCCCACTAGAATCAAAAAGTGTATGCATATTTTGACAGGCTGTATTTTTGTTGTATGTAACTTTTGTTCTTACATTTTAATTTTCCATAGGACTTAGGTATGGACTATGGTATTGTTGCTGAATCCTTTGAAACATCTGTTCCATGGAATAAGTAAGTTAAAAATTAAATTGTATTACTTTTGTCCTTAAGTATTTTTTGTTTTATAAGGAAAAAGCAATTACCATGTGTTGATTATCTGTATTCATTAAAATTTTTGTAAAGTTTTATTTCATTTAACTATTGGGAAGAAAAAATCTGTTAATGTGTATTTTTTAAAATTTATTTCATAAATTAGGTGCATTCAACATCATTTTGATTTTGGATTTTATTACATAATCAATATATCTGGAAGGAATCACATTTTTGACTTGTTGCTATTTTTATATACATTACACAAATACAGGATGTTCATTTTAAAAGTAAATCCCTGTTATTTGTATTAAATACAATACAGTCAGTCCTCGTATAGCACGATAGTTGTGTTCCTAGAAACCCTCGTGCAATGCAAAATTGTGCAATATAAACAACAGGCACTATGGGAAAAATAGGGTTAGGTGCCGACCACCCAAGATTGAACACACATTTGTAACCAAAACATTACCAAACACAATAAATAATCATAATAAAATACTTATATATTTTATTACGACTATTGCGTAATAAAATATTGCTAATGCTTTTGCTTCTATCTTAAGCAAACTTGTTTTTCGTTTGATTTTCTATCCAAACAGATGACAGCCGCTCCATCTCTCCCAATTCTTTGTCTTAATCTAATGGATTTTAATTACACTTTGAGTTGTTCCTGCTACGAATGTTGTTTTATTTTCTCTGCATTCTTTGTAATTCTCGGCGTTGCCTCATTTAGGTCTGTAGCACGTGCAATATCACATGGTCTTTCATTTCGCTCAAAGCATTTCACAAGTTCATATTTTTTCTCTATCTACAGAGGTGGACTGCCCATAAGCCTTACCGGGGAAACCCCCGGTGGGCCGGAGGCCGGTGTGATTTTGGCGATACAACCATAGTATGAGGCCACTATAAATTTTCCCGGGTAAGAATTTTTGACAGAGTCCCCCTCTGTTTATCGATATTGCTTTTCTTTTTCTCTCTGAATCTGCAGTGTCTTCAAAAGGACGCTTCCTTTTCACACCTTTTAAGTATTTTACTCATTTTTAGGGAATAAAGCACAATTACAAAACGAGGAGGCACGCTTGATACACATAAACAAAGCTACGCGCGCGTGTAGCAACTGAATAAATAACACCGTAAAACCCGAGATACACTACTAATACCTCACATTTTACTAAAGCACATTTCTAGGGGTTACTACCATAAAACAATAAAAACAATTTCCAGTTGCGTTTCTACTAGTGGAATCTGTTATAAACTGGTAATAAACTCGATCTAATTGCATTTGCGATAATACCGATAGCTGGAATTGTGTTGGTTTTTACGTTATTATGGTGAAATGTGTTTCCCCTTCACTGAAATAAAAAACAAATACATTTTCAGAATCTTCTCTTCATTCCTATCGTGTTGCGTTCATTTGGGGTGATTCCGCATTCGACTGCCATTTCTTGTAAACACAAAGGCGAATCGCGCATAAGCGAATTCGGTTCGTGTTATATAAGATATCGTTCCCCTATTTATAAATCGTGTATGATCAAATTTGTGTAGTGTAAACACATGTTATACGAGGACTGACTGTACTACTAAATGTTTGTCAAATGAACTAATGAGATTCATGGTAGAAAAGAAAAATGCATGGGATGCATATAAATTATCAGGTGACACAGAAGCCTATGGCAGATATAAACTATTCTTTAATCAAGCCACAAAGGAGATTAGGCAAGCGAAGGCAGATTATGAGAAATCTTTGGCAAATGATGCTAAGAAAAACAGCAAGGATTTCTTTACTTATAAAGTGAGATTTAGTGAAACTCTAAAAGGAAGGGGATGAATCAGATTGGTCCACTTGGTATCAATGGTTGGACTGTTGATGATCCTGCTCAGATAGCAAACAAATTGAATAAGTATTTTGCATCTACATTCACACAGGAGTTAGGAAAATTTCAAAATTTTATCAAATTGTAACAGGGTGCATAATGATTTTGTAATAACTGAGAGCAAAGTGGAGGAGAAATTGTTGAAGTTAAACAAAAAGGCAGGGGTGAATGATGGGATCTATCCAGTTATATTAAGGGAGGCAGCAAAGGAACTAAACAAACCCTTAGCCATAATTATGAGGGCATCCTTGGACTCAGGGGAAGTCCCCACAGACTGGAAATGTGCAAATGTATCCCCAGTTCACAAAGGGGGATCGAAGGGTGACAAAAGTAATTACAGACCAGTTAGTTTAACTTCTGTTCTGGGAAAAATAATGGAGTCACTGGTTAAAGATGCATTGCAGGATCATCTAGACAAGACTGCAGCAATAATTCAGACACAGCATGGGTTTGTTAAGGGAAAGTGTTGTCTGAAAAATTTGATTGGATACTATGATGTGGTTACAAAGGAACTGGATGCAAAAAATAATTTTGATATCATATACTTGGATTTCAGGAAAGCTTTTGACAGCATGCTCAGACTATTCAAGGCCTTATACACCTCAATCAGATCACCTCACGGGTGTCTAGTCTCCAGCCACTGAAATTTGCCGAACTTAAGCCTCTCTTGGTAAGAGGATCCCTTCATTCCCCTCATCAGTCTGGTGATATACACTTTCAAGCAAATCTACATCTTTCCTAAAATGAGGCCTCCAGACCTGTATGCAGTACTCAAGGTGTGGCCTGACCATGGCCTTATACAAGGGAATAATCACTTCCTTATACCTGCTACAAAAATTCCTGTATGTCATTGACAAGACACCATGAGCTACTCTTGCAGCCCATCTGCACTGCTCAGAGAACTTCATATCTGCGTGCACAATTACCCCCAGGTCATTTTCATTCTCTACCACTTTCAGTGTAATACCACAGAGTTGATACGTTGCTCTGGGGGTTGCTGTTTCCCATATGTAGTACTTTACATTTGTTAATGTTAAACTTCATTTGCTACCTCTCAGCCCATCTGCTCAACTTTTCTAGATCCTGTTACAACAGCGTACTGTCATTAGTGTTAACAACCCTGTCAACCTTCATATCATCTGCAAACTTGAACATTAAGCCTGATATACCATGATCAATATCATATATAAATACAGAAAACAACAATGGACCCAACACTGAACCCTGAGGGACTCCACTAATAATATCAGTCCATGAAGAGCAGTGTCCATTGATTACCACTCTGTCTTATCCCACTCAACCATCCCTTTATTCATAGCGCAATTTGATGTGCAACAGTATCAAAAGCCCTTCTAAGATCCAAGTATATAATATCAAAGTTATTCCCCGCGTCCAGTTCTTTTGTGACTGCATCATAGTATCCAATCAAATTGGTCAGGCAAGACTTTCCCTTAACAAAACCTGCTGTGTCCGAGCTATAACTGAAGTCTTGTCTAGATGATCCTTCAGTGTTTCTTTAGCCAGTGCCTCCATTAATTTTCCTGGAACAGAAGTTAAACTAACAGGTCTGTTGGTGTCCCCCACTCGATCTTCCTTTGTGGATTGGGGTACATTTGCATATCTCCAATCCATGGGTACCTCCCCTGAGTCCAAGGAAGCTCTCATAATTATGGCTGGGGGTTTGCTTACTTCCTTTGCCACCTCCTTTAATATAACTGGATAGATTCCATCCACCCCAGGTACCTTTCTTATGTTTATCTTCAACAATTTCTCCTCCAGTTTACTCTCAGTTATTACAAGATTATCTAGCTTACTGCCAGAGTTTAATACACCTCTGGCATATCAGTGATCTCTGCTACATTTTTTTTTATTACATCTTTAATTGAGAAAAGATAGGCATAAAACTGAACGTCTACAGTAATTATATAAAAATTTTATTGTCAATTAGGAGAATAGCACAAATTTAGTTTTCCACATTTGGAAACTACTGCATTAACTTTGTGAGGTATGGAGTTTGCTGTTGTCGGTGTCAATTGCAAAACTCATGTTTCACTTATTTTTTTTTTTTTTTTTTTACTCTTATTTTTTTCTACTCCTCTTCTGGGATGCGACCACGCTGACATTGTTCCAGAAACTGTAGTATACTGAGGTGCTGTATATTAGAGTTGCACTATTTAATAGGGACGTTATTTGTCATAAAATTTCTCTCTCACATTTTTTGGTTATTACCAGAAAAGAATTTAAAAATAATTTTTAACCATTCATCAAGTAATAAAAATACATGGATTATCAAAAAAATTTGTTATTTTTTTGTTTGTTTATTTTTTTGCTTCTCACCAGTAGCATAGGAACACCTTAGCATTGGGGCAGATGCAAAGGGCACTGGTATCAGAGGGGTGCCACTGACAGGCCACATCAGTTCTATGTCAAGCTATTTCAACACCCAAGACTATCTGACAAAATGGCCCCTCTAGATGATGCATCATGATGAGAGCGGAGGATGGGATTGAAAATTAATTTTTGCTAAATGGCATGTTTTCAGAGGGCAATTCAAGCTTGCATGCATCCTTAAATCTGACTAAATACTGTATAGCAGCATACATCTATTTGCCATCCAGAACGCAACTTTAAGGGACCAGTCAGGCAACCGCTACGCTGTTAGTATAGTACCACATAGTTGATACGTTACTCTGGGGTTACTGCTTCCCACATGCAGTACTTTACGTTGCAAACTGTGTTCGTTGGGAGATACTGAATAAGTTGGAAGTTATAAATAATGTGTGTATACTGTTTTTGTGCTTACTATATAAACAGGTGATTGTAAATATTGTAATTTATAATTTAGGTGATACAGAAGCCTATGGTAGATAAAGGCTGGTCTGTAATCACGTCACAAAGGAGGCTAGGCAGACAAAGGCAGATTACAAGAAACCTTTGGCAAAGGATGCAAAGAAAAACATCAAAGAGTTCTTTATGTGTGTAAACTCTAGAAGGAAGGGAATGAATCAGATTGGTCTACTTGATACCAATGGTTCATTTGTTGATGATCCTGCTCAGGTAGCTAACAAACTGAATCAGTATTTTGCATCTACATTTACACATGAGGAGATATTCTGGGAGTGAAATGCCAGAGGTGTATTAAACTTTGGCAGTGAACTAGATGATTTCGTAATAACTGAGAGCAAAGTTGAGGAGAAATTGTCGAAAAACATAAGAAAGGCACCTGGGGTAGATGGGATCTATCCAGTTATATTCAAGGAGGCAGCAAAAGAAGTAAGCAAACCCTTAGCCATAATTATGAGAGCATCCTTGGACTCAGGGGAGGTACCCATGGACTGGAGATATGTAAATGTGACCCCATTTCACAAAGGAGTATAAAAGGGTAGCACAAGTATTTATAGATCTGTTAGTTTGACTTCTGTTCCAGGGAAATTAATGGAGGCACTGGTTAAAGAAACACTGCAAGGTCATTTACACAAGACTTCAGTTATAGTTCAGACACAGTATGGTTTGTTAAGAAAAAGTCTTATCTGACCAATTTGATAGGATACTATAATGTGATTTATAATGCAGTTACAAAGGAAATGAAGGTAAAAAATAATTTTGATATCATATATTTGGTTCTTAGGAAAGCTTTTGATACTGTTGCACATGGCAGACTACTGTACAAATTGGAGCAGTGTGGCATTAAGGGCAAGTTGCTACAATGGATATAGGGATGGTTGAGTGGGAGAAGACAGTGGTAATCAATAGACAATGCTCTTTGTAGACTAATGTTATTAGTGGAGTTCCTTATTAATGTTCCTTATTAAAGTAGTTAGTGGAGTACTTATTAACGATTTTTATGAAGGTATATAAGGCTTAATCTAAGGTTGTTAATGATACCAGTGACAGTACGCTACTGCAACAGAATCTAGAAAAGTTGAGCAGATGGGCTGAGAGGTGGCAACTGAAGTTTAACATTGACAAATGTAAAGTACTGTGTATGGGTAGCAGTAACCCCAAAGTAACATATCAACTGTGTGGTACTACAGTCAGGGTGGCAGAGAATGAAAAGAACCTGGGGGTAATTGTGCAGTCAGATTTGACATGTTCTGAGCAGTGCACACGATCTGCAAGAGTAGCTTATTGTGTCTTGTCGATCATTTACAGGAATTTTACAAGCAGGGATAAGGGAGTGATTATCCCCTTGTATAAGGCAATGATCAGGCCACACCTTGAGTACTGTATACAGTACTCAAGGTGTGGCCTGATCATTGCCTTACGTCCTTCCTCATTTTAGGAAGGACGTAGAGCTGCTGGAACGAGTACAGAGAAGGACAACGAGATTAGTGAATGAAACAAAGGGTTGCTCTTATGAAGAAATGCTTAAGTTTTGCAAATTAAAATAAAAATAAATAAATTTTCTGTTTATACTCCGGCACGACAACCAAGTCAGTAGAGTTTACAATAAATTGTCAATACAAATATTTATCATATTTAGTAGTCACGGGTTTGAACCCTGGTCCACTCAAGGAATGTGTGCTATGCACTCTCACTTCTGACCACTCGGCTATGTCAGGCTTACAGAGTCTGGAAACTTAGGCACCTGCGAAGTGATCTGATTGAGGTGTATAAGGCCTTAAATGAATTGAGCAGGCTCAGTGCTGGTGAGATTCTTCCTCTTGCCCAGATTAATCGCTTGAGGGGACATAAATTCAAATTGAGGAAAGTCAGTTGTAGAATAGATGTGTAGAAATTTGCCCTTAGCCAGCGGGTGGTTCATCTGGAAAAAAACTTCCATCTGTCGTCGTGGAAGTTGATAACTTGAATAAATTCAAGACAGAACTAAACAAACAGTTGAAGTGAATGGAGGGGTGAAATGGGAAGGGTTTATTTATGTATTTTTTTGTTTTTTTTTTTTTTTTTTGGCTGATGCAAGAAAGCAAGTATTAACTTTCTTGCATTATTGCAAGAAAGCTATTACAAGTATTAGCTTTCATTTAGTATTAGCATTAGTGGAGGCATATGATGCTAATACTGAATGAAAGAACAAAAGATCAATTAATTTTAGACATGCCACAAAAAAAAGGAAAGAAACACATACCACGTAGAAAGACTGCATAAAGAGGAAATTAAAAAAAAAAAACAAAATTCCGTACTTGTTTACAAAACTGACTTAAATTTGAATTTTATTATTATTTTGTTTATTTATTTTGTTTAAACTGTACGAAATGTCGGAAACACTCAAATATTCAATTACTGTGACCATATAAAAAGAAAAGGGGGACATTTATGGCAAAGTGTCGTTATTCGCCTTAGCAAAACAATATTCACCACTTGTTGGGGTACAGGAAAACCACTCTTTCATAAATCTCTAACTAGGTGCTTACAATAGGTAGTTGACCAGAGCCTATTATCCAAATGTGGAATACCCTTGATCTGCCCACTGGCTAGAGATACATAGAAAGTAGTTGACCAGCTTGACTTCTCATTCAACCCATTCAAGGCCTTATACACCTCAGTCAGATCACCTTTCTTGGCAAGAGAACTCCTTCATTCCTCTCACCAATCTTGTCCTCCTCTGTGCTTGCTCAAACAACTCTGTATTCTTCCTGAAATGAGGGCTCCAGACCTGTACACAGTATTCAAGGTGTGGTCTGACTATTAGCATTAGTAGAGGCATACGATGCAAAGAAAGCAAGCTTATGCAGCATCAGCCAAAAAAAAAAAACCTCCCATTTTACCCATCCATTCATTCCAAATGGTTGTCCAGCTCAGCCTTAAATTTATTTAGGCTATTAGCTTCCACAACAAAAGATGAAAGCCTGTTCCTCCAACTGCCCGCTGGCTAAAGGCAAATTTCCACACATCTATTCTACAACTATCTTTCCTCAATTTGAAACTGTGCCCTCAGATTTTTAGTCTGAGCAAGTGGAAGAATCCCATCAGCATTCAGCATTCAGCTTGCTCAACCCATTCAAGGCCTTATACACCTCAATCAGATCACCTCGCAGGTGCCTATTCTCCAGGTGCTGCAATTTGCAGAAATTAAGCCTCTCTTGGTAAGAGCACCCCTTTGTTCCCCCTCACCAATCTTGTTGCCATTCTTTGTACTCGTTCTAGCAATTCTACATCCTTCCTAAAATGAGGCCTCCAGACCTGTACACAGTACTCTAGGTGTGTTGCCTTATACAAGGGGATAATCACTTCCTTATCCCTGCTTACAAAATTCCTGCATATCTTTGACAAGATCCCATGGTCTGCTCTGGCAGCCTGTCTGCATTATTCAGAAAACTTTATAATTGACTACACAATTACTCCCAGGTCTTTTTCATTTTCTACTACCCTAAGTGTCATACCACACAGTTGGTACGTTTCTCAGTGGTTACTTCTACCCATATTAGCATATAGGTAGAAGCATACTTAGCATTAGTAGAGGCATACCAGGCAAGAAAGCAAGCTTATGCAGCATCAACCAAAAAAAAACCCTGCCATTTCACTCCTCCAAATTCATCTCCAGCTCAGCTTTAAATTTATTTAGGCTGTCAACTTCCACAACAAAAGATGGAACTCTGTTCCACCAATCAACCACCTGCTATATAAAGGCAAATTTTCGCATTTCTATTCTACAACTGTCTTTCCTCAGTTTGAATCTATACCCTCTCAAGTTCTTAATTTGAGCAAGAGGAAGAATCCGATCAGCATTCAGCTTGCCCAACCCATTCAAAGCCTTATACGCCTCAATCAGATCACCTCGCAGGCTCCTGCTCTTCAGGTGCTACAATTTGCAGAACTTAAGCCTTTCACGGTAAGAGCACCCCTTTGTTGCTCTTCTTCGTTCTAGCAAACATACATCCTTCCTTAAATTGGGGCCTCCAGACCTGTACACAGTACTCTAGGTGTGGCCTAACCATTGCCTTGTACAACAGGATAATCATCTCCCTGTCCCTGCTAGCAGAATTCCTATATATCATTGACAAGACTCAATGATCTGCCCTGGCAGCCCATCTGCACTGCCCGTCACCACCAAATACAGAGGATGCAGAAAGGTCAGGGAATGAGCACCCCATCTCCCGGAGCAATATGGCCTTAGTTGCTAATGCTCCTAAAAACCAAATAACAAACAAACAAACCGTCTGCACTGCTCAGCAAACTTCATATCTGACTGCACAATTACCCCCAGGTTCTTTTCATTCTCTGCCACCCTGAGTGTAGTAGCACACAGTTGGTACATTTCTCTTGGGTTATTGTTACCCTTATGCAGTACTTTGCATTTGTCAATGTTAAACTTCAGTTTCCACTTCTCAGCCCATTTGCCCAACTTGTGTAGATCTAGTTGGAGTAGCATACTATCTTTACTGTTGCTAACAACCCTGCCAGCCTTTGTATCATCTGCAAACTTGGACATTAAACCTGATATATCTTCATCAATATCATTGATGAATACACAAAACAACTATGGGCCCAACACCGAACCCTGGGAAACTCCATTAATAACATTTGTCCATGAAAAACAGTGTTCATTGATTACCACTCTCTGTCATCTCCCACTCAACCATCCCTTTATCCAGTGTAGCAACTTTCCCTTAATGTCATACAACTCCAATTTGTGCAGCAGTATTTCATGTGCAACAGTATCAAAAGCTTTCCTGAAATCCAAGTGTATCAAAATTATTTTTGACATTCAGTTTCTTTGTGACCACATCCAGTCAAATTGGCTAGACAAGACCTCCCTTTAACGACCCATGCTGTTAACTATTACTGCAGTCTTGTCTAGATGATCCTGTGATGCTTCATTAACCAGACTCCATTATTTTACCTAGAACACAAGTTAAACTAACAGGTCTATAATTACTTGTGTCACCTTTTGAACACCCTTTGTGAATTGGTGATACATTTGCACATCTCCAGTCCATGGGAACCTCCCCTGAGTCCAAGGAAGCTCTCATTATTATGGCTAAGGGTTTGCTTACTTCCTGTGCTGCCTCCTTTAATATAACTGTATAGATCCCGTCCACCCCAGGTGCCTTCCTTATGTTTAACTTCAACAGTTTCTCCTCCACTTTGCTCTAAGTTATCACAGAATCACTTAGCTCCCTGTTGGAGTTTGATAAACTTCTGGCATTCCCCTCATTGAATAACTCCTCATGCATGAATTTAGATGCAAAATACTCATTCAATTTATCAGCTGCATGAGCATGATCATCAATAGTCAACCCATCTATGTTAAGTGGTCCAATCTGATTCATCTCTTTCCTTCTAGAGTTCACGTAAGTAACAAACTCTTTGCTGTTCTTCTTTGCATCCTTTGCCAAAAATTTCTCATAATCTGCCTTTACCTGCCTAACCTCCTTTGTGACTTGCTTACCGACAAGCTTATATCTGCCATCGGCTTCTCTATCACCTGATAATTTATATGAGTCCCATACATTAATGATGCCATAAGCCTCATTACTTCATCTGGCATTCATTTAGGCCTGAACCTTGAACAGTATTTCTTAGTTGGAAAGAAAAGCCTAGTAGCCTCCAAGATTAAGTCCCTAAAGGCTTCCCATTTAGAATTCAATGTTGAGGGGCTCACATCTGGTGAGTATGGGCTTGCCACACCTAGGACCCTGAGCTGGGTATCATCATTCTTCTCTTCTTTGGTGATTCCCTTTTATTTCTCTCTCTCTCTCTCTCTCTCTCTCTCTCTCTCTCTCTCTCTCTCTCTCTCTCTCTCTCTCTCTCTCTCTCTCTCTCTCTCTCTCTCGGGGTAGTTCAGAAATTTTTTTTGGCTGGTGCAGCATAAGCCTCAGGCTTCCTTGCACCTGCAACGGCAAAATAATAATAACATCATCAGTTGATCCCAGTGTACAGAATTTAAAAAACTGTCTCCAGGAGGCTTACTTGCCTTTAGGCATTAAAAGTTTTTATAATGAACAATCATCTGTGATTTCAAAATAGCTAATTTCATATGGCTTAGCCTTACACAGTGTCTCTCACCAGGAGTCTTTTTTCCAGTAAAGATTGAAGTACCTATTCAATTCATCAGCAACATCAGATTGGTTATTCAAGACTTTCCCACACCCCATTGCACAGGGGTTGTGATCTGACTCATTTTTTCTTTGTATTCACATACATGAAAAATTCCTTGGCTCCATTCTTTGCTGTCCTAGCTAGTGCTTTCTCATGCTCTTGCTGCCTCAACCTTTACTGTGGTACTATTACAGATCAACTGGTAGCTCTTGTAGGTTTCAGTACTTTTTTTTCATTGCTCTATAAATTTCTTATTCCATCATTTTCTGCTCATTTAGACTGGCTATATCCATATTCATTCATCGCAGCTTCCTCCTCATGCTGTATTTTTTTTAATGGTGACTCAATTGTCAGGGAAACAGGAAATATATTGTACAAAAAGGACAGGTAGAATAGGACTGCTGGAGTCAGTCTAGTGTATGTCTGCTAGAGGCTAAATTTGATGATGTTGTGGAGTAGCTAACACCTTTTAAGAGCACAAAAGGTGATTGTACATATTGTGATAGTAATGATATTAAGAATAGGAGAACTAAGAATTTAATTAACAAGTACAGAGCAATGTTGAGAAAAAAGTTGAGAGTTAGGATTGAAATGGAAAGTGCTGCAATTCTACTCAAACACAATAGGAGGGAGTACATGATGAGAGGTTTGTCAATCAGTTTGGCCAAGGAGACACTTTTTAGGGATGGGATGCATTTAAACAGAAGCAGAGCAAAATTATCTGCTGATGCAATCGAACCAATGTTAGGTGGGTTGGAAAACTGCTGACTGGGAAGATGCACTAATTAATTGATAACACCAGCTGCAAGCAGAGGTGTAAATGATTCTTGCACTGCTTCCATTGAAAAATCTAGAAATGTGAAAAGTGAGGTGTGGTATCAGTGATTTTCAAAGCTTGCTGGGTGTCTTCATGAAACAAGCCAATGTGTGGGCTGTTTTAGAGTCACTAAGAGTAAAAACAAGCTTTCATATACACCACTGCTATGAGCATAGTAAATAAATTTACTGGTGAAGTCACCAAATGCAGTAGGCAAATTATAGCCTTAGCAGCTTATGTGCCATTAAGCCTCCATAACAACAACAACCAAATGCAGATATTGTGAGGATACTGAAGACATGGTGACATTCAGATATAAGGGATGCAGAATTTAATACAGGGAGTACAGTGTATACAGAAAGGATAGACAAAATAGGGTGGGTTATGCTGTTAGTTAAAAGCACATAATATCTAACTAAGGCTGTGCATCCAGTTGACATGGGTGGCTAGTGCAATGTGGAGTCAATCTGGTGTGAATTAACTATTCGGAAATAAGAACTAATGAGACTTATGAGACAGAAGAAAAATATATAGGACACACAAATTATCAGGAGATACAGATGCCTACAGTTAGATATAAACTAGTCTGCAATCAAGTCACAGTTAGGCAAGGTAAGGCAGAATGTGAAATGTTTTTGGCAAAGGATGCAAAGGAAAACAGCAAAGACTTCTTTATTTATATAAAAACTAGAAGGAAGAGGATGAATTGCATTCATCCACGGTATCAATGGTTTATCTGCTGATGATCCTTCTCAGGTTGCTAAATAAACTGAATAGGTATTTTGTATCTACATTCACACATGAAGAAATCTGTAGCGAAGGGGATAGTTTGAAAAAGTTATCAAATTCTAATATCCCTATTATATCCTTATACGATTTTGTGGTAACTGAGAGAAAAGTGGAAAGAAAATTGTTGAACCTAAACATAAAAAGGCACCTGGGATGGTTGGAATCTATCCAGTCATATAAAGGAAGGCATGAAGGAGGTAAGGGAATCCTTAGCTATAATTATGAGAGTATCATTGGAGTCAAGGTAAGTGCCTGATTGGAAAAATGAAAATGTATCCACCAATTCACAAAGAGTTTCAAAGGATGATATGAATAATTACCAACCTTCTCTTCCAGGGGAAAATAATAATGTCACTACTTAAAGAAGTAATGCAGGGCAATCCAGAGGGGAGTATAGTTATATTGTAACCACATCATGGATTTGTTAAAGAATGATTGTCTCTGACCAATTTGATTGCATACTATACAGTAACAAAGGAATTGGATACAAAAAATACTTTTCATATCATATACTAAGATTTCAGGAAAGATTTTGATACCTATTGTATAATCTAAAGCATTGTGGCATTAAGGGAAAGTTACTGTTAGGAATTAAGGGATGGTTGAGTGGTAGAAGACAGAGTGGTTATCAGTAGACACTGCTCTTGTTGGATGAAAGTTATTAGGTGGAACAAGACCAAGGTATGTCTGCCAGGGGCAAAAGTTGATGATGTTGTAGAGCAGATATCTTTTATGGGCACAAAAAGTGATATTGTTGTATGCATTGACACTAATGATCTTAGGAGTAAGAGACTGCAGATTTGATTAACAAGTACAGGTCAATGTTGAAAAAAAAGGCACGACCTAGGGTTGAATTGGAAGGTGTCTGTGATTCTGCCCAGACATGGCAGCAGGGAGTATATGATGGGAGCCTTGTCAATCAATTCGGCTCTGGAGAAATTGTGAGGCTCACGGGGTAGAATTTTTTTCAGCTTGGTCTGTGCTTGTTAACAGGAGAGACAGCTTCTACATGGATGAGGTACACTTAAATTGAAAGAGTGCAAGAATATTTGCTGATGCTACGAGGCAGGTCGGAAAACTGCTAGCTTGGAAGGATACACAGACTAAAAGATTAACAGTGGCTGCAGGCAGAGGCTAAAGTGATTCCTGTGCTGCTTCTATTGAAATAAGCAGCAGCCTGGAAAGCAAGTTGCTGGGGATTTCCAGGACTGCTGGGAGTTATCATGGAATAAGTAAATACATGGGTTGTGATAGGGTAACTAAGAGTAGGAACAGGTGCATGTATACTTGCGTGTACACAAATGCTAGAAGTATAGTTACTAAATTTGATGAGTTTGAAGTGCTGGTCAAGACATCAAAGGCGGATATTGTTGA
The DNA here is from genome assembly GCF_048544385.1 of Mastigoproctus giganteus. Lineage (NCBI taxonomy): Eukaryota > Metazoa > Arthropoda > Arachnida > Uropygi > Thelyphonidae > Mastigoproctus > Mastigoproctus giganteus. The sequence continues at coordinate 99,052,137 of NC_143581.1, forward strand.
TATCAGAAACGTGGTGTCAGACAGATATAAGAAGTGCAGAATTGGAATTTGGGAAGTACAGTTTGTACAGAAAGGATAGATAGGACAGGAAGGGAGGAGTGGTTATGCTGTTAGTTAAGAAACACACAAAAATCTAAGGAAGTGCATCCAGTTGACATTGGTCGACAATGCAATGTTGAGTCAGTGTGGTATATAAAATTGAGAGTAGGTGTGTTATAGGCCTAAGTCTCTGATGAGTATAATGAGCAATTATGCAGAGAAATAGTGAGCCAGTAAACTAGAATCTAGTAATGGGGATTTTAACTTTCCAGATATTGACTGGAACTTGTGGATTGGTCACTCACACACTAGCAAGACTTTTCTGCATTTATTAGATGACTGTTTTCTACAGCAATATGTTCGAGAGGCTACCAGAGGGAGTAATACTCTTGATCTGATTATCAGCAGTGATTATTCATGCATTAAGAATTTTCAGATAAAGGAACCACTGTATTACAGTGATCACAATGTACTGTTGTGGGATCTATTTAAAGATGTAACTACCATCAAGGGTAAAGGGACAGGTTTTCGTAAAGGTGACTATAGAGGTCTCAAAGAGTTTTTAGATTCTATACAGTGGTAATCTTGATCAACTGATGATATTACCAATGGTGAATTCTAAATGAGACGCGTTCAGGGACTGAATCTGGAGGCTACTAAATGAGAAGCCTTCAGGGACTTAATCTTGGAGGCTACTAAGCTTTTCATACCAACTAAGAAATACTGTTGGGGGTTCAGGCCTAAATGGATGTCAGCTGAATTAATGAGGCTCATGGCGGAGAAGACAAATGCAAGGGATGCATGTAAATTATCAGGCGACACAGAAGCCTATGGCAGATATTAGCTGATCTGTAATCAAGTCACAAAAGAAGTTAGGCAAGCAAAGGCAGATTACAAGAAATTTTTGGCAAAGGATGCAAAAAAATACAACAAAGCGTTCTTTACTTAGTTAAACTCTAGAAGGAAAGGGTGAATCAGATTGGTCCACTTAACATAGATGGTTTGACTGTTGATGATCATGCTCAAGTAGCTAGCCGACCGGGCTAGCCGAGTGGGTAAAGTACCTGCCCGGCAACCCAAAGGTCGCGGGTTCGATTCCCGCCTCGGGCTTGGATCAAAGTACTGCAAAAACCTTGGGAGGTGCAATATGGCCACAGAAGCCGATGCGCCAATAACTACCAAATCAATCAAATCAAATCAAGTAGCTAATAAACTGAATGAGTATTTTGCATCTATGGTAACACATGAGGAGTTATTCAAGGAGGGGAATGCCGGAAGCTTATCAAACTCTAACAGGGAGCTAAGTGATTTTGTAATAACTTAGAGCAAAGTGGAGGAGAAATTGTTGAAGTTAAACATAAGGAAAGAACCTGAGGTGGATGAGATCAATCCAGTTATATTAAAGGAGGCAGCAAAGGAAGTAAGCAAACCCTTATCCATAATTATGAGAGCTTCCTTGAACTCAGATGAGGTCCCCATGAACTGGAGGTGTGCAAATGTATCCCCAATTCATAAAGGGGAATCAAATGGTGACACAAGTAAATATAGACCTGTTAATTTAACTTGTATTCCAGGGAAAATAATGGAGTGACTGGTTAAAGAAGCATTGCAGGATCATCTACATAGACAAGAAAGCAGTAATAATTCAGACACAGCATGGGTTTAAGGGGATACCACATCATAGTATCCAATCAAATTGGTCTTGTCTGACCAATTTGATTGGATACTATGATGTGGTCACAAAGGAACTGGATGCAAAAAATAATTTTGATCTCATATACTTGAACTTCAGGAAAGCTTTTGATACTGTTGCACCTGGAAGACTGCTGTACAAATTAGAACAGTATGACATTAAGGGCAGTTGCTACAAGGGATAAAGGGATGGTTTAGTGCGAGACGACAGAGAGTGGTAATCAATGGACACTGCTCTTCGTGGACTAATGTTATTAGTGGAGTTCCCCAGGGTTCGGTGCTGGGTCCATTGTTGTTTTGTGTATTCATCAATGATATTGATGAGGGTATATCAGGCTTAATGTAATACTCTTGTTTTACATTAAGTTTGCAGCTGATACAAAGGTTGGCAGGGTTTTTAATCACAGTAAAGACAGTATGCTACTACTAGATCTAGATAAGTTGGGCATATGGGCTGAGAAGTGACAACTGAAGTTAACATTGACAAAGTACTGCATATGGGTAGCAGTAACCTGAGAGAGGGGCTTAGAGGGGAACAGGTATCCTGTGTGTTATCAGACACTCAGCCTAAAACACTGATGGATCCAATATCTCTCTATTACAGAAGATTTAGGAGAAGTCCGGTTGGCCTGCCTCCCTAAAATCCACTCATGCACACCTTCTCGATGGTAAGCCCTGTTACGTCACTTAGGTGGCAACGAACGTGTAGAGTGGTTCTCTTCAAGATGCCTGGTCAGCATGAAGAGGAAAAGACCAACCCCTCCAGCACGACGAAACAAATGGCCCTCAGTCCCCAGCAGCTTTCACTCTCCCTCTTACGGCAGCGAGAGGATTAGAGTGGAAGCAGAGGATGCTAAGAAACTCTGGGTACGACCAGGCTGCCATGCACGGAAACTGAACTTGGCCTGTTATAACGTAAGAACACTCATCGGTGAAGACAGGATATTAGAGCTGGAAAAGGAATTAGAAAATGTGAATTGGAATATCATCAGTTTGGCTGAAACAAGAAGAAGAAATGAATCACTTATAAGTTTATCAAGTGGAAATCTGCTGTACACCAATGGAAACAGTGAAAGGAGTGAAGGTGGAATTGGGTTTCTGGTCCATAAAGATTTTAAAAACAACATTTTGGAATTCAAAAGTACATCACCAAGAGTGTCAAGACTAATACTAAAGATTTCTAAGAGATACAAGCTAAAGATTATAATGATTTATGCACCAACATCGAGCCATGATGATGAAGAGGTTGAAGAAATGTACACTGATTTTGAGAGTCTTCTAGATGAGCAGAAAACCCATTACACTATTATTATGGGAGACTTCAATGCTAAGGTTGGAAAAAGACAAAACAGCACAGAAAGGGGAACTATAGGAAATTTTGGAATTGGTGAAAGAGGTGAAAGACTTGTGGAATTTGCAGAATCTCAAGGACTGTTAGTAATGAACACTTTTTTCAAGAAAAGGGTGAACAGAAAGTGGACATGGAAGAGTCCAAATGGATTAACTACTAATGAAATCGACTTCATCCTCACTAATAGAAGATATATTGTGAATGATGTCACCGTCCTGAATAAGGTAAATGTTGGAAGTGATCACAGAATGGTAAGATGTACACTTGATATAGATGTAGGAAAGGAAAGGAAAAAACTGACTCGAGTAAATAATACAAAGGTCTTTGAGATAACAGAAGAGGAGAAAAAGCAGTATGTACTGGAACTTAAGAACAAGTATGAGCTTCTGCAGACTGCTGAGGACCAAGATATCGACGAGGAATATTACAACTTTTTGAAAGTGATAAAGCCCAAGAAACCTATAGGGAAAAAGAAATCCAAAGAAGAAAAAATTAGTCAAGAAACACTTGTCATGATGAACCGAAGACGACAAATGAAAAGCAAGAAAAACACTGACAGGGAGAAAATTGAGTATACTGAGTTATGCAAAGCCATTAGAAAGAGACTCAGAGAGGACATAAGAAGATTTAACACAAGAAAAGTAGAACAAGCATTAAGGGAAAACAAAGGATTTAAATCAGCCGCCATGAGCAGTAATACAGAAAGACAAATGATACTGAAACTGAAGAATAGCGATGGTGTACTTATAAACAGCAGAGAAGGCATAATTCAAATAGCAGAAGACTACTATAGAGAATTATACAAGGAGCAGGGGAATGATGCCAGCAGTGCGGAAGATGGATTGCAAAGTAGCAACACATACGACATACCCAATATTCTTCCTGATGAGGTAGAACATGCATTGAAGAAAATGAAGAATCAGAAAGCCCCGGGGGAAGATGAAGTTACTGTAGAGTTGTTAAAATTGGGAGGAAGAGACATAACACAAAAACTGGCAAGGCTCTTCACAAAGTGCATTAGAAAAGGTGTGACGCCTAAGCAGTGGAATAATGCAATCATAGTTTTGCTGCATAAGAAAGGAGATAAATCAGAAATTGGAAATTATAGACCAATTAGCTTGTTATCCCACATCTACAAGTTGTTCACAAGGGTCATTACTAACAGATTAGAAAGAATACTGGATGAGAATCAACCGAAAGAGCAAGCTGGCTTTAGGACAGGATTCTCAACTATGGATCACCTTCATGTAATATCACAGCTAATGGAGAAAGCAAATGAATATAAAACACCATTATGCCTGGCATTTGTGGATTATGAAAAGGCATTTGACTCCATACAGCATAAGGCAATGTTTCGGGCACTGGAAAGACAAGTCATTGATACCCCATATATTATGATTTTGAAGAAAATATACGAGAGTGCTACCTCCTTTATTAGACTAGACAAAGACAGTAGGAAATTTAAAATTGAGAAAGGAGTTCGACAAGGAGACACAATATCTCCTAAGCTGTTTACTGCTGCCCTTGAGGAAGCTTTCAGAAGATTAGACTGGTCGCAGAAAGGAGTCAATGTGAACGGAGAGTACCTAAACCATTTGCGATTTGCAGATGACATTGTGGTCATAAGCCATGATCCCAAAGAATTAGAGGAAAATCTTAATCAGTTATGCACAGCTAGTAAGGATTTTGGACTAAAGATGAATATGGCTAAAACAAAAGTAATGATGAACAAGTATGCCACAGAAAGAGACATAATGATTGAAGGAGCAGTAATTGAAAAGGTGGAGTCATATACTTATCTGGGACAAGTTATTAGCTGTAATAATGATAAATGGCTGGAAGTCAAGAGAAGAATAAATTTTGGATGGATAGCATTCAGGAAATATAGTCACATACTGAAGAGCAATATCCCAGTTTGTCTGAAACGTAAAATAATGGACCAATGTATACTCCCCACCATGACTTATGGAAGTGAAACTTGGGCACTCACCAAAAGAATGGAAGAGAAGCTGAGAACCACACAGCGAAGAATGGAATGAATCATATTGGGAATAAGACTGTTAGATAAGAAGAGAAACACATGGATTAGGCAACAAACTCAAGTAAAGGACATTCTTATCAAAACTAAAGAACTAAAATGGTCTTGGGCAGGACACATAGCTCGAAGACATGATGACAGATGGACTAAGAAAATAACAGAATGGTATCCAAAAGGAGCTAGAAGAAAACCTGGAAGACAAAGGCGGAGATGGATAGATGAAATTCATGAGTTTGTGGGTAGTAAATGGATGTCCAGTGCTGAAAACAGAAGCAACTGGAAAGTTGCTGGAGAGGCCTTCATCCTGCAGTGGATTGAAAATGGCTGATGATGATGATGAACCTGAGAGAAACGTACCAATTGTGTGGTACTACCCTCAGGGTGGCAGAGAATGAAAACGACCTGGGGGTAATTGTGCAGTCAGATATGAATTTCGCTGAGCAGGGTAGAAGCTCTGCCATAGCACAGAGCAGGTCATGCAGTCTTGTCAATGATATATAGGAATTTTGCTAGCAGGGACAAGGAGGTGATTATCCCGTTGTACAAGGCAGTGGTCAGGCCACACGAATACTGTGTACAGGTTCGGAGGCCTCATTTTAGGAAGGCTGTAGAGTTGCTAGAACGAGTACAAAGAAGAGTAACAAGTTTGGTGAGGGGAACAAAGAGGTACTCTTACTATGATAGGCTTAAGTTCTGCAAATTGGAACACCTGGAGACTGGGCACATGCGAGATGGTCTGATTGAAGTGTATAAGGCCTTGAATGGGTTCAGCAAGTCCAGTGCTGATGGGATTCTTCCTCTTGCTCAGATTAAGAACCTGAGGGAATATAGATTCAAATTGAGGAAAGACATTTGTAGAATAGATGTGTGGAGATTTGCCTTTAGCCAGTGGGTAGTTGATTGCTGGAACACACTGCCATCTCTTGTTGTGGAAGTTGATAGCTTAAATAAATTTAAGGCTGAACTGGACAAGCATTCAGAGTGAATAGATGGGTGAAATAAGAGGAGGGTTTTTTTTTTTTTTTTTTTTGCCTGATGCTGCATAAGCTTGCTTTTTGCATATAAGCTTGCTTTTTTCATATGCCTCATCTAATGCTAATTAATGTAATTGTTAAAGGTTCACTGCCGAGTCCATTGTTGTTTTCTATATTTATAATTGATATTGATGGATATATATTAGTTTTAATGTCTCTATTTGAAATGTTAGAAAACAAAAAGGTCGGTAGTGTGGATAATAACAGTAATCTAGTTATGCTACTGCAAAAAAAAAGTCCATAAAAATTAGGCATATTGGCTGAGATGTGGAAATTGAAGTTTAACATTGACAAATGTAAGGTACCATATATGAGTAGTAGTAATCCCAGCTTCATGTAGAACTGTGTGGTACTACACCTGGGTCATGGAAATGAGAAAGCTTCGGGGTTAATTGTACAGTCAGATATGAAGTTCTCTGAGCACTGCCAACGGAATTGCCAGGACAGTTCTTGGGTTTTGCCAATTGTATACAGGAAATTTTTGAACAGGGATGATTATCCCACTGTAAAAGGCAATTGTTAGGCCACTTCTTGAGTACTGCATAATGGTCTGGAATCTTCATTGTAGAAAAGATGTAGATCTGCTGAATGACTGTAGATAAGAACCATATTGGTCAAGGGAACCAAAGGACGCTCTTACAGGAAATGCTTCAGTTTTGCAAATTTCAACATCTAGGCACCTGTGAAGTGATCTAATTGAGGTGTTTAAGGCTTTCAATGGATTGAGCATACTGAATGCTATTAGCATTCAAGAATTCAAGGTGGCATAAGTTCAAGTTGAGTGAGGATGGTTCGAAATTAGATGTGTGAAAAGTTGCCTTCGTCCACTGAGTAGTTGGCTGAACCTTCCATCAGGCATTGTTGCAGTGAGTAATTTGAATAAATTCAGGGAAGAACTAGACAAACTCTTGTAGGGGAATGGACAGGAAGATGCAGGGTTTTTATTTATTTATTATTTAATTTTTTTTTTTTTTTAGCTGATTATGGTTGCTTTCTTGTTTCTTGTATCGTTTGCCATTTCTAATACTGAAACAAAACTGAGAGTAGGAGTGCGTTATAGACCTAATGGCTGTGTTGAGTATAATGAGCAGATATGCAGAATATAGAGTGGGACAGTAAATTAGTGTCTTATAATGGTGAATTTTAAAATTCTAGAAATTACTGGAATGGCTAATCGCGTACACTGTAGCAAGAAGTTTGGGGATTTATTGGCTGACAGTTTCCTATAGTAGCATATTAGAGAAGCAATAAGAGAAAGAAATATGCTTGATATGATTATCAACAGCACCCTTTCATGCATTAAGAATTTGCAAATAAAAGAACCATTAGGTGACAATGATCATAATGTTTTGATATTGCATTTACTTTGAAATTTAACTATTATCAGGGGCAAAGAGAAGGACTTTTGCTTTCATAAAGGTGACTACAGTAGTCTCAGATACATTTTAAATTCTATGCAGTGAGACCATCTGATGAACTTAACAACAACAACATAGTTTATATCTACTGAAGCTTTTGTATCAGTGATACACAAGCCTACAGCAGATATAAAGCAAAGACTTCTTTATTTATGTAAAACACTAGAAGGATAGGGATGAATCATATTGGTTTATTAGATATGAATGGTTTAACTGTTCATAAACCTGCTTAGGTTGTTGAGAAAATGAATAGGTATTTTGCATCTACATTCACACATGAGGAATTTTTTAGCAGTGGGGATGCCCGAAGTGTATTAAATTCTAACAGGGAGCTGAATGATTTTGTTTTAACTTAGAGGAAAGCGGAAGCGAAATTGTTGAAGCTAAATGTAAAAAAAGGCACTTGGCGTGATGGGATCTATCCAGTTATGGGAGGCAGCTAAAGAAATCAGCAAATCTTTAGCCAGAATTATGAGAGCATCCTTGGATTCTGGAGTGGTCCCTATGGACTGGAGATATGTGGATGTATTCCTTTCTCATAAATGGAGATGAAACGACAACGTGAATAATTACAGACCTGTTAGCTTGACTTATGTTTCATGGAAAATATTGGAGTTACTGATTAAAGAATTAATGCAGCACCATCTGGACAGGAATGAATTTATGCTAGAGTCAGGGTAGATTTGTTATTGAGTGATGTTATGTGACCAGTCTGAGTGGATACTATGACATTGTCAGAAAGGAAGTGGATGCAAATAATAATTTTGACATCATATACTTACATTTCAGAAAATCTCTTGATACTGTTGCACAGAAAAGACTGCTGCACAAATTAGAACAATGTAGCATTAAGGGTATCTTATTACTAGTATGGATAAAAGGGATAGGAGAAGACAGTTGTTATCAATGGGCACTGCACTGGACAAATGTTATTAGTGGAATCCTCCAGGGTTTAGTGCTGGGGTGGTTAGTTGCTGTTTACAGTCTAGTCATTAAGCTGTTGACTATAGGTCAGTGAGGTGCCTCCGTAGCCAGTTGGGCAGGAGCAGTAGTGCGTAGCATGCTTCTTGATTAGACCGGGACCACCGGATACGGAGAATGCAGAAAGGTCAAGGAATGACCACCGCATATCCCCGGAGCAATATGGCCTTAGTTGCTAATGCTCCTAAAAAAAAAAAAAAAAACATAATAGGTCAGTGAATATTTTGAAATTATAACTCATTGACTTATTGAGATATTATTTGTTATTATAGTCATTAAACTATTATTTCAGTATAGCTCATTGAGCTTTATTGAAATAATTGCCCAGTGACTGCATTGACTATATTGATATTACTAAGTAAATGACTTCATAATTTCAGTATAATTACTGTCCTATTCAATATAGTCATATAATGCTGGGCTAGTTGTTGTTGTTTTCAGATGACACAAAAGTTGGAGTGAGGTTTATGATAGTAATCAGGGTATGCTACTATAACAAGATCTAGATAAATTAGGCAAATGGGCTGAAATGTGATAATTGAAGTATAATATTGAAAAATGCAAGGTATTCACATGAGTAGCAGTAATCCCAGATTAATACAAAGGGTACTAGGAAAGTTTTGCAATACAGCTTTGTTTATTTAATTTTTTCAAAGTAATTTCCTCTACATTCAATACACCTCTCCATCCTCCGAAACCAATCTTTAAACCAGTTCTGCCGAGTTTCACTAGGGAGTAAAGCACGCTCGTTGTCCCAAGCCCGTAGAAGGTCCTCATCACTGGAAAACCGCCTCCCTTTTAGCTTCATTTTCACATGCGGGAACAGTGCAAAGTCGCAGGGAGCAAGGTCTGGACTGTAGGGAGGGTGCTCGAGAAGTTTCAGTCCTGTCGTGGTCAAATATTCGGTGCAGGCTTTGGCGCGGTGAGCTGGAGCATTTTCGTGATGGAGGTACCAGGTGTCCATTCTTTACTTTGGCCGCAGGTTCTTCATAGATCCAATGACTTTAGGCAGGCATTGTTCAGTATACCACTTAGCTGTGACTGTCTTCTGCGTGTCCAAAACGACACGTTCCACAATTCCACTCGATTTGAAAAATACAGTTATCATTTTCTTCTTTACAGATCGAGATTTTCTGACAATTACGGGTGTGTCGTCATCATCAAAGACCCAAACTTTGTTTTGAGCCTTGGTCGGCAGATCGTAATAGTACAGCCAAGTCTTGTCACCTGTCACGATGTTGTTCACATACCGAGATTGTCCCTTATCAAACTTTTTTAATATCTCCCGGCACCAAGTCACACGTCATGTCATCTGCTCTTCAGTCAGTTGATGCGGCACCCAGAGAGAACAAAGTTTCTTCACGTGCAAATGATCTTGCAGAATCGAACGAATTGCTGGTGCATTTAGGCCCAAAGTATCCTCTATCTGTTGGTAGGTCACCCGCCTGTTTTCGTCAAGCATTTTCCTCACAGCAGTAACGTTTTCCTCCGTAACTGACATTCGTGGCCTTCCCGGCCTCTCAGAATCCTCCAGAGTGAAATTTCCCCTTTGGAATTCTCTATACCACCTGAATATCGTTGTACGATGTGGGCAATCATCATCTAGTGCAAGAGTCATTTCTTCTAAGCACTGGTCTATGGTTAAACCACGCACGAAATTATACCGCAAAACTGTCCTTATCTCATTTCGTGACCACGATGCCATCGCAAGCACTTTACACTCTCACTACTAATGAATAACTGAGCCCATCGACTTGGCGCGGCGGCTACTATGCACGTATGAACATGTCTCAACATGCAGCAACAAGCAGCTTCCTGTGATTCATTGTTGCGTCATATTGCAAAACTTTCCTAGTACCCTTTGTATACCAATTATGTGGTACCACACTCAGGTAGTGACAAATGAATAGATTTAGAAACTGGTTTCCAGGACAGCCCATGGTGTTTTTCAGTGATATACAGGAATTTTGCTAGTATGTTAAGGAGGTGATTATCATGTTGTTTAAGGTTAGACCACAGCTTGACTTTTGCAAGTGAGGGGAACAAAAAGGTGCTCTTACCAGGAAAGGCTTCGGTTTTGCAAATTGCAGTATCTGGTGACTAGACAGCTGGGAGAAAATCCAATTGAGGTGTTTAAGACTCTGAATGGATTGAGTATGCCCAGTGCTAACAGAATTTTCCTCTTGCCTAGATGACACATGGGCATATATTCCAATTTGTGAGTTGGTTGCAGGATAAATGTATGGAAGGTTTATCTGGCAGGTAGTTGATTTTAAGAACATATCTGGCAGGTAGTTGATTTTAAGAACAAACTTCAATCTACTATTGCAGAAGTGAGTAGTTTGAATAAATTCAAGGAAAAACTAGACAGACTCTTGTATGGGATGGGCAGGTGATGTGAGAAGGTCTTTTTCCAGTATTAATACTGACACTATTCATTATAGCTACTGTTATTATTGCTTTAGAAATATTCCATAATTTGCCTTTCTCCATCTTCCATATGAACTACATGATCACTATCTACTAATGGTTTACTGTGAACTGTATGATGTCATCTGATATGTGAGTAATGATCAGTTCTAGAATACTCATGCACCCAGTATTTTCTCTCAAATGTCTGGTATTAATAATAATCATTTAGTTGATTTAAAAAATTTTGTTCTCCATGGTAAACTTCCCTCCAACTTGTTCTGATCAATTAGAGACAAATTGAAGTCACCCATAATTAGATACTCACACCTGCTTGCCCATTTCATCTGCATGTAGAGAATCTCTTCATACTCATCACTCTTCATAGTACAGTAAACCCCCGCTATTCCTGGGGGTTACGTTCCTGAGAAATGCCACAAATACTGAGTTATGGCTCCCATAGTAATAAAGGGGTTCCGTTCCAAAGTATGAAATATATAAGAAAAACTAGTCTAAAATTTTGTCTATGTATGTATTACATGTACCTTCATAATATGACTATGTACATAGACAGTACATAGTGAAATGTAAGCATATGGCATCGAAATGAAAATAAGAAACAATTTAATATTGAATGTAATATTTATTAGAAATTTCAAACAAATCTTTCAAACCAGCACCTTTGCTAGCTAAAAAACTTATCCCGCCAGTGCTATCACCAGTTTCGCTAGTTTTGATAAAGGAGTTTTGTCTTTTCACGAATGATGAGTGAACTGAACGGAATTTTATTTTAAGTTCGGTCCTCTATCCACAGATTTAAAGCTTTTTCCATTTTTTCTAATTTAACATCACGAGTTACAGAACAAATTTTTGAAGCAATTAGCGCATTTTCACGGACACTACGGCAGATTTTTTCTTCTGATTTTTGGATTGATCGTACCATTGAATCAGTGATTTTATAATGTTTTGCCACTAAGGAGACACTTTCACCATTAGAAATTTTGTCTAATAACCCAATTTTATTCGCTAATGTCATCACCTTCTTTGATCTTTTCACATTTCCCTTGTTATTCGTAACCATATTTTTGTACAGGTTAGAAAGAACTTGTCCACAATAAAGTCACTTTCTTCTGTTAACACACTCGAAAAAGTCTGTTTTACACTGCAAAATGGTAGATTTATCACTTTTGTAAGCATATCAATTTATAAATTGATAAATTTATTCAATTTATAAGCATATAAATTAAAAGCAAACGAAGAAACCTTCCATGACAAGCGCATAACACATACTGAACAAGGATTAGCGAGAAACATCCACGCTCGCGATTTTGTCACCCCTCTCCCCCCCACCCACTGAGTGCTTTTTTGACCGGGAAAGATAATTTTAGCCATGCCCATGTTTTTTTATGGCGGAAAATGTTCATGGCGCTTTTAAATTCACATTTTTTTTAGGTTTCATTTTATATTAAATCAGCGACCGCGAATACAGATACCGCGAATAGCGGGGGTTTACTGTATTCTCTTTATACCTTTGCCTCTACCTCACACCACATAGATTTTGTGCTCAGGCTGCTTTGATAAGCAGCATGATCCCAGTACCCCTCCTGTATTTTCTATCTTTCCTAAATACATTGTTCATACCATAGTGAAATTCATCATTCCCAGTTTCCTGGTAGCCCACATTTCCATTATCCTTTTTATCTCAGCATTAATTGTTCTAACCAGGAATTTCAGATTCACTCATTTTATTGGCAACACTCCTTTCATGTCATGAAGTTAAGTTATTTCACTTCTTTTCCCTAGCTTTTGCTTACCTCTCATTTGAAAAGTTTGTACGGTCAAAGGGATTTGTCAATATCAGGCTATTCTGGCAACAAACCAGAACTCTTGAACTGTTAGAAATGATTTGATATGTTTGAATTCACCATCAAGCTCAGACCAAGTAGAGAAAAATAAAAAAAATTTGATCTGTAAATGAAGACCTGTAGCATAACCTTTCCATCCCAAAACAATAAAATGCAGTTTTAATAGAAATAATTTAAATAGAAGGAAAGTAAACCTAACCATGCTCAGGCCTCTTTGCTCAATATCCACCCATCAGTTGATTTAAATTTCTTAACTTCAGAGTGATTGATGTTATAACTTAAAGGAGCCCTAAATTGTCATTATTTAAGCAGTATAAGTTCAGTACTGATGTATAGAAAAATAATGATTTTATTAAGACAGTGACTTTAATTTGAAAATTAAGTATACTGCAGTATTTGTGAAATTAAATTTTCTAATGCTGATAGTGGCTGGCCTGATATTGACAAACATGCAATTGCTAAACTTAATATAATCCTTTCTACTATCAAGAGCACATGCAATTGCAACTATCCTCTAATTGTGTGAATTCATTTTTAATGAAGATGTAGTTTTCAGTATCAATATCAATAAACAAAGTCAGAAAGTTTTTATATATTTATTTTTATTACCATGTTTTAGAATCTTGGCATTTCATTGTAATTTGGCCATATTATAGTAACGTCTTGGATAAGGTTACAGAAAATGTGGTCACTTTATGCATGCTATTTCAGATACCCTTGCAGTGTGATTTTGATTTTTTATAATCTAACACTTTTGACAAACCGCTATTGGATTAAATATTTTTTTGATTAGCATAATTAAGTTTCTGTAACAAAAGGAGAAACTAACAGCTACTCAATAACTCTCCATTTTTGTGATTTTTAGATTGTTAGATTTGTGCCGTAATGTCAAGGATCGTGTTCAGAAGGAAGTAAAACTCCATGGTATTCACTATCCTGCTTTTATAACATGTAGAGTAACCCAAATTTATGATGCTGGTGCATGTGTGTATTTCTACTTTGCTTTCAATTATCGTGGTGTTGCTGATCCAGTGCATGTATTTGAAGACATTGAGGTAAAAATATGATAAAAAGAATTTTTTCATGATTTTTTTATGCTATGAAATAGGCCAAGCCATTGATTTTCTTTTATTTTTTTAATTGCAGGCTGCAGCAAGAGATGAAATAATTGCCTCAGGAGGAAGTATATCACATCATCATGGAGGTATGGTCTAAGTAAATGTCTATAAGTATCTTCTAAAATTCTTAGGTTGCATGATTATGAAATTATAAATTCACAACCAATATAATTTATATTATAAAAATATAGAGAAAACTATTGATTTGTAAATGTCAACTTCAAAATAAAATGGATCAACTTGCCATTCTGCTGCACTTTTATGTTAACTCGTACTGTTCTTTGGTTCTTTGCACTTAAATCAATATATTCTCCTTCTACAATATAAATAATGTCCTCTGATTAACATTAATTTAATATCTTTAATAATAATAATAGCACAAGTTTAGACGTCTAGACAGCTGTGTAGTTGCTCTGGAACTGCGCAAATAAGAATTGTGCACATACAGGGAAGTTGCAGCACTTGTACACACCATTCTGAGAGAAAAAAAATTCACAAAACACACACCAAAAATGTTGGTTGTTCAAGGATTTTTTGGTGAATTATCTATAGTTCTCACATAAGAACATCCTTCAACATGCTGCATGTTGCCTTGCCAACAAACCATTTTATTTTATTAGCAAATGATAATATATATATGTTACTGTAAACACCTAAAATTTGGATTCTTACCTCTTATTTTGGTAAAAGGACAAAATATCAACCATTTCACTTCATTTCCTGCTATTACTGCCCTGATATACCAAGTCCTAGTATTTACCATTTGTTAATTTGCATTTGAAAATTCTCCGTTATGACTGAATTAACTGTATATTGGGTGCTCTGGATGTAGTGAATGTGAATATGTTAGCCATGCAACCTTGCAGAGTTGAGAGATGTACGAGGTCCAAGCCAAAAGCTTCTGGGGGTGTCCACATGGAATGCTTACCCCGTATAGTATAGCAGTGGGCTTAGATACCACTGGATTAATTCAATGTGAGTTGTTGTGGTGAGTTTCATGATGATAGGATGTGCTTTTGTGCACTTGGTGTTTAAGTGCGTTTCTGTTGAGTGTACTTTGCTTACAAATAATCAATTTTTGTAGCTAAGTAAGGTGGTGGACATTAAGGAAAAGTGGATTTGCTTAAAATTTTGTCATACAATTGGAAAAACTTTGGAGACTTAAAAAAATGCTTAAACAAATTTGATGAAGAAACATCATCAAATTATAGAATACAAACTTTTCCATGTATCCACATTTCCAAGACAGCTAAACTCCATTTGAGAATTATATGTGATCAGGTTGTCCATCATCAAGTCACACTGAAAAAAATTTTGAAAAAGTGTGTTGAGTCATCCACGAGAATAGATGGCATATGATTAACAATATTTCTGACATTCTATGCCTGCTGTATGATGCATGCCAATGCATCTTAACTGAAAATTTAAATATGAGGCAGATTTCTGCAAAATTTATGTCCCATTTGTTGAGTGATGCATAGAAACACAACCTGCTTTCTCTGTGCAGGGACCTTCAAGCACAGGCTGAAAAGGGCAGAAACTTCATCTCCAAGATCATAATAGGGGATGAAAGCTGGTGTTAGCCAGAAAAAAAGCAGCAGTCTTCCCACTGGAAGAGTCCATGATCTCCATATCCAAAAAAAAAGATAAAGCAGGTCAGTTCAAATGTCAAGAACATGCTGATTGTTTTCTTAAACAGTGAGGGAATTGTTCATCAGGAGTTTCATCCTCCGGGCAAAACTGCAAAGCACCAGTTCTACATTGGGGTCCTAAGGCATTTTAGAGGAAGTGTCATGATATAATGCCCAGACAAATGGTGCACTCAGAATTGGCTTCTGCATCACAAAAATACATCAGTCCACACTACGAACAAAATGGTAATGGTCAACACCCATTCCTGTTCTCCCAACCTAGAATCCTGTGACATCTGCCTGTTCCCCAGAATGAAAATTCAATTAAAGGATGAAGATTTTAAAACATTGTGGTGATTTAAGCTGAATCACAAAGTATCGATCAGCATCACAAAACAGGAGTTCCAGAGATGCTTCACACAGTGGTTGAAGCATTGGGATTGAAATATAAACTGTGGAGGGACTAAATTTGAAGGGACAGTGCCAACAATATAACTAAAATAAGTCTGAATTAATTTTTATTGCCACATTCCAAAAACAACTTTGGCTTGTATCTCTCCTGGCTCTTGTTTAATAATTGAAAAAGTTGCTGAAGTAGGATATTATACTTGCTTTTCTTAAGCAAGTATAATATAGTGAATATTTTGCCCAAACAACCTTGCATGGATAGCAGATATATCTCCCCAGTGTCCTCGACTAAAAATAGGAAAAGTAAATGAAGCACAAAATTATCATTGCTTCTCTTTTTACACTGTGTATTATATCTTTTTCAATTTTTAAACAAGGCACAGAGGGACATATCTGTTATATTCATTATATTCCAAATATAATGAATATCCCTTGTAACAGTAGGTACTGTTTTTTACAGTGATGGGATACACTTAAATAATGGTGAAGGGAAAAGAATATTTGCTGATGCTGTCGATGCTCTCTTAGAGGAGGGGGGACACAATGACTAAGAGATTAATAGCAGCCACATGCACAAGTGTAAGTGATCTTTGAACATTTTTTTTTTTTTTTTTTTTTGGTACACGCAGAAGACTGGAAAACGAGGTGTCAGGGATTTCAAGACCTTCTAGTTTTCTTCAGGGAACAAGCAAACACATGAGCTGTGTTGAAGTACCGGTCAAGTCACCAAATATCCCCAAACATTGTGGGGATGTCAGAAACATGGTGTCAATCAGATATAAGGAATGCAAATTTTGAATATGGGGCAAACAACATACAGAAAGGACATCCATAGTGGTGGGAGAGTCTTCACTCTTAGTTAAAAAGCAAATAAAATCTAAGAAGCACATAAGGCAGTGCTGAATTTCTTTAGTGTGAAGTAAGCACAGGGAAAAAACAACGAGAGGCCTGATGAGTGTATGAGTATAACAAACAACTATATAAACCAATTGAGTGAACCAGTAAATCAGAATGTCTTATATAATCATCGCATTTTTCTTCTCTGTTACTAGTTTCATCAGTTTGTGTGACACATTCAGATCTGAACCTTGAACAGTATCTCTTAGTTGGTATAGTAGTAGTAGTGGTGGCATGTGATGCAAGAAAGCAAGTGTATGAGCTTATGCAGCATCAGCCAAAAAAAAAAAAAAAAAAAAATCACACCATTCCCTCCAAATGCCTGTCCAGTTCCTCCTTAAATTTATTCAACCTATCAACTTCCACAACGACAGATGGAAGTTTGTTCCAGCAATTAACCACCCGCTGGCTAAAGGAAAATTTCCGCACATCTATTCTACATCTGTCTTTTCTTAATTTGAATTTATGCCCCCTTAGGTTCGTAATCTGAACAAGTGGAAGGATCCCATCAGAATTCAGCGTGCTCAACCCATTCAAGGCCTTATATACCTCAATCAGATCACCGCGCAGGTGCCTAGTCTCCAGCCACTGCAATTTGCAGAACTTAATCCTCTCTTGGTAAGAGGATCCCTTCATTCCCCTCACCAATCTTATGGAGACCTTATCTGCTGAAAATCTTAGTAGCTGCAGTTACTTCACTGAATGCTTCCCATTTTGAATTTGCAGGTGGTAAGAATATCAGTGTCCCACTGGAAATAATTTTAAAACCATCTAAGACCGTAGTCTCCTTTACAAAAGCAGAATCCCTTCTCTTTACCCTTGACAGTAGTTATAACCCTAAGTAAATCCTACATCGTTACATTGTAGTGTCACTGGCAATTTGTGGTTCTTTCATCTGGATATTCAATAATGCATGAAGAGTCAATGCTGAAAATCAGGTCAAAAGAAAGACCTGATTTTCGCATTGACTGAAAATCAGCTTTCTCTTGTTACCTCTCTCTAACTTGATAGTGTATACCAGCAGTTCCCAATCTTTTTTTGACTCACAAACCCCTTTCAACAATATTTTTATTGCGAACCACTAAGCCTATATTCTCTGAAATCATATAATAGTT
The DNA here is from genome assembly GCF_048544385.1 of Mastigoproctus giganteus. Taxonomy (NCBI): domain Eukaryota; kingdom Metazoa; phylum Arthropoda; class Arachnida; order Uropygi; family Thelyphonidae; genus Mastigoproctus; species Mastigoproctus giganteus. The sequence goes on from NC_143581.1 coordinate 99,070,133, forward strand.
CTGAATTTTTATTATAAAATATTTTCAGTACTACGTTTTTATAAGAAATATTGCATAATAATATAACATTATTATTAAGTACCTATACATAACAGTGGTCTTTGAGAATGCAAAAAAAAAATTAGTATGGAAAACATATTTAACACGATTTAACACTAACATCCAGTCAAACATGTTTGCTATGTAAAGGTACCTGACCCAAACCACAATAAATATAAATTTTTTGTAAACTAAAAAATAGTTTAATATTAAATTATGTGGTTCAGTTCAAAATTTATATTTATTGTGGTTTGGGTCATGCGCCCTTATATAGAAAACATGTTATTCATTAAATCTAAAAAGGTTCTGCTGCCATGCAAGTGATAAATCCACAAGTTCCATTAAATATATGGAAAGTTAAGATTCCCCATTACAGGACATTTTGATTTACTGGTCTACCCTATTTGTATGAATAGTCTGTCATTATATTCATCACATTTTTTGTTCTTGTTTTTTCAGTGCCGATGTTACATCAAACTGACTCAACGTTACACTGGTCAGCTGAGTTCACTGCTTCTTAACCAAGAGCATAACTCCTCTGCCAGTACATGGCGCCTCCGTAGCCAGGTGGGAAGGAGCAGCAGTGCGTAGCACACGCTTCTTGATTAGATCGGGGTTCGAGCCCGTCATCACCAAATATGGAGGATGCGGAAAAGTCAGGGAATGACCACCGCATATTCTGGAGCAATATGGCCTTAGTTGCTAATGCTCCTAAAAAAAAAAACAAAAAAAAAAACCTCTGCCAGTACATGTTCATTCTGTAAACACTGAACTTACCATATTCAAATTCCACATCTGAGTGGCACCATGGGTACACTATCCTGAAAATGTTCACATTTGATGACTTAACTAAATACCCAATTTATTTACTCCTACCATTAGTGTACAAGCAAGTATATGTGCACCTATTTTTCACTCTAGAAACCAAGTAATTTCTTGTCTCAGATCCTATAGCAGACCTTGTAATCCCCAAAACACCTTGCTTTCCAAGTTGATGCATGTTCCAGTAGAGACAACACATGAATCAGTTTCACTTCATCATCAGCCATTTTCAATCCACTGCAGGATGAAGGCCTCTCCAGCAACTTTCCAGGTCCTTCTGTTTTGTGCAATGGCCATCCATTTACTACCCACAAACTCATGAATTTCATCTGTCCATTTCCGTTGTTGTCTTCCAGGTTTTCTTCTAGCTACTCTTGGGTACCATTCTGTTATTTTCTTAGTCCATCTGTCATGTATTTAAGCTATGTGTCCTGCCCAAGACCATTTTAGTTCTTTAGTTTTGATAAGAATGTCCTTTACTTGAGATTTCTACCTAATCCATGTGTTTCTCTTCTCATCTAACAGTCTGATTCCCAATATAATTTGTTCCATTCTTCACTGTGTAGTTCTCAGCTTCTCTTCCCTTCTTTTGGTGAGTGCTCATGTTTCACTTCCATAAGTCCTGGTGGGGAGTATACATTGGTTCATTATTTTACGCTTCAGACAAATTGGGATATTGCTCCTCAGTATGTGACTATATTTCCTGAATGCTATCCATCCAAAATTTATTCTTCTCTTGACTTCGAGCCATTTATCATTATTACAGCTAATGACTTGTCCCAGATAAGTATATGACTCCACCTTTTCGATTACTGCTCCTTCAATCATTATATCCCTTTCTGTGGCATACTTGTTCATCATTACTTTTGATGAACTTTACATCATTACTTTTGTTTTAGCCATATTCATCTTTAGTCCAAAATCCTTACTAACTCTGCATAACTGATTAAGATTTTTCTCTAATTCTTTGGGATCGTGGCTTATGACCACAATGTCATCTGCAAATCGTAAATGGTTTAGGCACGCTCCATTCACATTGACTCCTTTCTGCGACCAGTCTAATCTTCTGAAAGCTTCCTCAAGGGCAGCAGTAAACAACTTTGGAGATATTATGTCTCCTTGTTGAACTCTTTTTCTCAATTTTAAATCTGCTACTGTCTTTGTCTAGTCTAATAAAAGAGGTAGCATTCTCATATATTTTCTTCAAAATCATAATATATGGGGTATCTATACCTTGTCTTTCCAGCGCCCGAAACATTGCCTTATGCTGTATGGAGTCAAATGCCTTTTGATAATCCACAAATGCCAGCCATAATGGTGTTTTATATTCGTTTGCTTTCTTCATTAGCTATGATATTACGTGAAGGTGATCCATAGTTTAGAATTCTATCCTAAAGCCAGCTTGCTCTTTCGGTTGATTCTCATCAAGTATTCTTTCTAATCTGTTAGTAATGACCCTTGTGAACAACTTGTAGATGTGGGATAACAAGCTAATTGGTCTATAATTTCCAATTTCTGATTTATCTCCTTTCTAACCTTTCTAATGCATTTTGTGAAGAGGCTTGCCAGTTTTTGTGCCATGTCTCTTCTTCCCAATTTTAACAACTCTACAGTAACTTCATCTTCCCCCTGGGCTTTCTGAATCTTCATTTTCTTCAACACATGTTCTACCTCATCAGGAAGGATATCGGGTATGTCATATGTGTTACTAATTTGCGATCCATCTTCCCCACTGCTGGTATCACATTCCTTCGCTCCTTGTATAATTCTCTATAGTAGTCTTCTGCTATTTGAATTATGATTTCTCTGCTGTTTATAAGTATACTATTCCTATTCTTCAGTTTCAGTATCATTTGTCTTTCTGGATTGCTGCTCATGGATGCTGATTTAAATCCTTTGTTTTTCCTTAATGCTTGTTCTACTTTTCTTGTGTTAAATTTTCTTGTCCTCTCTGAGTCTCTTTCTAATGGCTTTGCATAACTCAGTATACTCAATTTTCTCCTTGTCAGTGTTTTTCTTGCTCTTCATTTATTGTCTTTGATTCATCATGACAAGTGTTTCTTGACTAATTTTTTCTTCTTTGGATTTATTTTTACCTATAGGTTTCTCGGGCTTTATCACTTTCAGAAAGTTGTAATATTCCTCATCGATATCTTGGTCCTGAGCAGTCTGCAGAAGCTCAAACTTGTTCTTAAGTTCCAGTGCATACTGCTTTTTCTCCTCTTCTGTTATCTCAAAGACCTTTGTATTATTTACTCGAGTCAGTTTTTTCCTTTCTTTTCTTACATCTCTATCAAGTGTGCATCTTACTATTCTGTGATCACTTCCAACATTTACATTGTTCAGGATGGTAACATTATTCATGATATATCTTCTGTTAGTGAGGATGAAGTCGATTTCATTAGTTGTTAATCCATTTGGGCTCTTCCATGTCCACTTTCTGTTCGTCCTTTTTTTTTTGAAAAAAAAAAAAAGTGTTCATTACTGACATTCTTCGAGATTCTGCAAATTCCATGTCTTTCATTTCTTTCGCCAATTCCAAAATTTTCTATATTTCCCCTTTCTGTGCTGTTTTGTCTCTTTCCAACCTTAGTATTGAAGTCCCCCATAATGATAGTGTAGTGGGTTTTCTGCTCATCTAAAAGACTCAAATTCGGTGTACGTTTATTCAACCTCTTCATCATCATGGCTCGATATTGGTGCATAAATCTTATACCTCTTAGAAATCTTGAGTAATCTTTAGCTTGTACCTCTTAGAAATCTTGAGTATTAGTCTTGACACCCTTGGTGATGTACTTTGGAATTCCAAAATGTTATTTTTTATATCTTTATGGACCAGAAAGCCATCTCCACCTTCACTCCTTCCACTGTTTCCATTGGTGTACAGCAGATTTCCACTTGATAAACTTATAAGTGATTCATTTCTTCTTCTTCTTCCAGCCAAACCGATGATATTCCAGTCACATTTTGTAATTCCTTTTCCAGCTCTAATATCCCGTTTTCACCTCTGCTTATGGAAGTGCTATTTATCCCCAACCCTTTCGAGCTAGCTGTTTTCTGACTCACGTACAATGCCTCAGGAGCATCAACAAATATTCTTGCACCCCCTTCTATTTAAGTGTATCCCCTTCCTTTAAAAATAGTCCCTCCTGTTAACAAGTGTAGACAATGGTGATAAAAATTTTACCCCATGTACCGTGCATAGCCACTCCATGGCAGAATTTATTAACAAGGCACCGATCAGGTGCTTTCTCATATCATGTCTGAACAAAATTACAGATAATTTCAAATTTAATCCTACCTAAAAGCCTTTTCTCACCTTTGTCCAAATAAATGTGAATCCTCTTAAAGGAACAGAGACAGGCTTGGCCACTTCTACCTTAGTGACAAAAAAATAAAGCACAGAAAAAATGACAAGGTTTTTTTTTTTTTTTTTTTTTTAGCCTTTATCTGTACAAATGCACTACTTATTGAGGGGGAAATCATGCAGAACTCTTCAAGCCCATTTTGAGCTTCAGTAGAGGCCAAATAGTGACAGCTTTTGATCTTTGACAGGGATACTTAACGGGGACAAAAATTGGTTTTTGGGGTGGGTGAAAAATCATGGGTATTACAATGGTTTGTGGCCCTCTAAAATTCGACCCTACCTGACGACCTCTTATTCCTTAATATTTAATTTCTCTCATTCGGTTTTCTTTTCCCCTGAGACAACTGGTTTTTAACATATAAGTATATTATATTAGGAGTGAGTGAGAAATTTTGATAAAAGGAAGATAGTGGCCATGATTTAATTCAACCACCTTTGCTTTTCATAGACATTAAATGCCTAAGTGCTTTCAGAGGTAATGTCTCCGCAATCCTTGGCGGTTGCACCTTTCCACAGCTGTGACCTAGGCGGTGGCATGGTGGCGTGGTTTATTTATTTATTCTTTTGTTTCATTGGTCAATATAAGAGGCATGGATGGCATGAGGATATGCTTCAGTCTGTTGTTTCTGCTTTCTAAGTGACATTTAGTATTGAATTTTTGTTTCCCTATGAAAGTTGTTTATTTTTGATCCACAGTGCTTTTGTAAGTGACATGGGCTATGAAAATTAAATAAAAATAGTTTATATTTCATTATTGAATTCTTTGTAGTTATTCAACACATCATCAATAATGTCAAGTGCTGAAAAGATAGTGTTAACAGTTTCGGAATGAATATCTATCTATTAGCTTGTGGTTTTATTGAAAGCCCATTCAACTCAACACAGGGGCAAAGGTTGATGACATTGTAGGGCAGATATCATTCTTTAAGGGCATAAAGGGTGATATTGTTGTACACATTGGCACTAATGATATTAAGAGTAGGAGACCAGCAGAATTACTTAACAAGTACAAGACAATGCTGAAAAAAAAAAACCCTGAGTTAGGGTTGAATTTGAAAGTGTCTGCAATTCTGCACAGACACGATAGGAGGGAGTATATAATGAGAGCCTTTTCAATCAATTTGGCCTTGGAGAGATTGTGCAAGTCTCAAAGGGTAGAAGTTTTCTCAGACTGGTCTGTGCTTGTTAACAGGAGAGACTGCTTCTACAGGGATGGGATACACTTAAATAGAAAGGGTGCAAGAATTTTTGCTGAGGCTATTGAGTTAGGTGGGTCAGAAAACTGATAGCTTTTGGGGATATACAGACTAATAGATTAACAGTAGCCACTGGCAGAGGTAAAAGTGATCCTTGCACTAGCAGCCTGGAAAGCAAGGCAATGGGAATTTCCAGGACTGCTGGGAGTCATAATGGAAAAAGTAAATACATGGGCTGTGTTAGGGTAATTAAGAGTAGAAACAGGTGCCTGTATACTTGCATGTACACCAATGCTAGGATTATAGTTAATAAATTCAATGAGCTTGAAGTGTTAGTCAAGACATCAAAGGCAGATATTGTTGGGATATCAGAGACATGGTGTCACACAGACATAAGCAGGGCAGAACTGGAATTTGGGGAGTACAATGTGTACAGAAAGGATAGACAAGACAGGAAGAGAGGAAGGGTTATGCTGTTAGTTAAGAAACACATAAAATCTAAGGAAGTGCATCCAATTGATGTTGGTGGACAATGCAATGTTGAATCTGTTTGGTATGACATAAGCACTGGGAAAGAAAAAATGAGAGTAGGTGTGTGTGTAATAGGCCTAATGAATCTGAGGAGTATAATGAGTAATTATGCAGAGAATTAGTGTGCCAGTAAATTAGTGTGTCTTGTAATAGGGGATTTTAATTTCCTGAATATTGACTGGAATTTGAGGGTTGGTCACTCACACACTAGCAAGGCTTTTGTGGATTTATTGGATGATTGTTTTCTACAGCAGCATGTTCGGGAGGCAATTATAGCTCTTGATCTAATTATCAGTAATGATTTTTCATGCAACAAGAATCTGCAGATAAAGGAACCACTAGGTGGCAGTGAACACAGTGTGCTGAAGTGGGATTTATTCAAAGAGGTAACTACCATCAAGGATAAAGGGAAGGGTTTTTGCTTTCGTAACGGTGACTATGGTGGTCTGAGACAGTATTTAAATTCTAAACAGTGGAAGCTACTAGGCTTTTCATACTAACAAAGAAATATTGTTCAAGATTTAGGCCTAAATGGATGTCAGCTGAACTAATTAGACATGTGACAGAGAATAAAAATGCATGGGATATTTATAAATTAACATGTGACATAGAAGCCTATGATAGATATAAGCTGGTCTGTAACCAAGTTACAAAGGAGGTTAGGCAGGCGAAGGCAGATTACGAGAAATCTTTGGCAAAGGATGCAAAGAAAAATAGCAAAGAGTTCTTTACTTATGTAAAGAACTCAGATTGGTCCACTTGATATCGATGGTTCAACTGTTGATGATCCTACTCAAGTAGCTAACAAACTAAATGAATATTTTGCATCAACATTCACACATGAGGAGTTATTCAAAGAGGGGAATGCCAGAGGTGTATTCAACTCTGGCAGTAGGCTAGGTAATCTTGTAATAACTGAGAGTAAAGTGGAGGAGAAATTGTAAGATAAACACAAGAAAGGCATCTGGGGTGGATGGAATCTGTCCAGTTATATTAAAGGAGGTGGAAAAGGAAGTAAGCAAACCTTTAGCATAATTATGAGAGCTTCCCTGGACTCAGGGGAGGTACGCATGGACAGGAGATGTGCAAATGTGACCCCAATCCGCAAATGAGGATCAGAAGTAGACACAGGTAATTACAGACCTGCTAGTTTAACTTCTGTTCCAGGTAAATTAATGGTGGTTGTTGTTATTTTGTTTTTAGGAGCATTAGCAACTAACGCCATATTGCTCCGGGGATATGCAGTGGTCATTCCCTGGCCTTTCCCCATCCTCTGTATTTGGTGGTCACGGGCTCGAACCCCGGGCCAATCAAGAAGCGTGTGCTACGCACTGCTGCTCCTATCCACCTGGCTACGGAGGCGCCAGGAAATTAATGCAGGCACTGATTAAAGAAGCATTTCAGGATCATCTAGACAAGACTTCAGTTATATCTCGGACACAGCATGGGTTTGTTAAGGGGAAGTCTTGTCTGACTAATTTGATTGGATACTATGAGGTAGTCGCAAAGGAACTGGATGCAAAGAATAACTTTGATATCATATATTTGGATCTTAGAAAACCCTTTGATACTGTTGCACATGGGAGACTGCTGCACAAATTGGAGCAGTGTGGCATTGGAGGCAAATTGCTGCTATGGATAAAGGGATGGTTGAGTGGGAGAAGACAGCGAGTGGTAATCAATGAACACTGCTCTTCGTGGACTAATGTTATTAGTGGAGTCCCTCAGGGTTCAGTTTTAGGTCAGTTGTTGTTTTCTGTATTTATAAATGATATTGATGATGGTATATCAGGCTTAACGTCCAAGTTTGCAGACTATACAAAGGTTGGCAAGGTTTTTAATGACACTAATGGCAGTACACTGCTGCAACAGGATCTAGAAAAGTTGAGCAGATGGGCTGAGAGGTGGCAAATGAAGTTTAACATTGACAAATGTAAAGTACTACATATGGGAAGCAGTAATCCCAGAGTAACGTATCAACTCTGTGGTACCACACTGACAAGGTATAAGGTATGTTCGTGTCAGACGGCACCCGGGATTTCTTCCACATCCGCTTATGTTTCGCTGTATCGAGGACTACACTGTCAAGCCAGAGACTTGAAAGTGTGTGGGCCATGTCTGTGCAGTGTGATATGTTGTGCCCATTGTTTGTCCTGCTTTATTGGCCGCCAGGCCCCTAGTGGGGCCTGACGTTGCCCATACTTTGCCACGTGGAGGCTAGTTGGGTGTATCCAGTATCACAACAAATTGCTCTGGCAGGTCCTGCCACCTAGTTTCTCTCCTGCATTCTCCCTGCAGTGGAGAATGCAGGAGAGAAATGCAGTGGTAGTGTTTGTGTCGTTGGTAAATGCTTGTTAGAAATATAAAGTAATATAAGTTATTTTTAACTTTGTGTTCTTTCGGCCAATTACATTTGCTCTTCCACTCATTCCCATTCGCTCTCTCTTTCCCTCATGTTAGGTCACTCTTTATTTCACCAAAACTGCCATTTATTCCCTTTTACCATAATTCCTAGTTCACTCGGTACCTAGCCTATTCATTCTATCTTTCATTCTTCTTTCATTCTACATTGCCTCCCCTTGCTACTAGCTTACTGATATTTTTCAGTTAATCTGCTTCCCTGGCTGCCTGTACATCTCCCTCCCCTACATGGTTACTTATTTGGTGTGGTGCCCCAGGTTCCTACACATGGCAGGGTAGTCCTGGGGAGTTTTGTCATGTCAGGTTTCTGTCAGGGTGCAGAATACTGCTATCCTAACAGTTTTTACGTCATCATCTGGGTTTGGTGGGAAACTTGGGCAATTTTACTATTGATTATTGTTTAACTGCTGCTGGGCTGAATTGCCATTATTTGGATTGCTCTGCGCATTTCGAATACTTTCTGTGCGAAAGATGTAAAAGCTTTATAATTTTGCTCTTCTATGATGAACAGATGTTCTTCTTCCCTGGAAAGGGGACCAATCTGTGCTATTAGCTCTGTTCTGGGGATGTCATATATTATACTTTCATATAGAATGTGTGCCCAGTCTTCACTTTCACCACAGGTGCAGTTTGGGTCATCGGTCAGGCCTAAGGAGGTTAGTTTTGCCTTTAGGGAGCCGTGGCCTGTCAATATAAATGTTGTAAAAAGTCCAGGGACATACACTTAGGTGGCTTTGGGCTAACCATTGACACCCGTGGCAGAAACCGTTTGGTAACCAGACCTCTGGTTTCCTGCTTCCACTTTGTTTGCCAAAGCTCAATGAGCTGTGTGGCTATTCTCTTTCATTCATCATTGAAGGTGTTGGTTGTATTAAGGGCTATCCCCAGAAATTCTGTGGGTATGCCATTTTTTAAATCTATAATATAAGCCTGTTTTGGCTACTTCCAGGTAAAGTGGGAGAGTTCCGGCCAGTAACTGTAGTGCAGGTGTGCTTACTGTGCGACATGCTCTGGTAATATTGAGTAGTATTGTCCTTTGTATCAATTCTAATTTATTCCTATTTCTTACTATGGCTGAGCGGATGAACCATGCATTGGCTCCATAGGTGATAACAGGTAGGAACATTGCACGGTATATGATTGCCAGGGTCTTTCTTTTGAGTCCCCAGTCTGCTCGACTGATCCTGGCAATCATACCTGCATAATTTCTCACATTCTTCGCCAAGTAGATCAAATGGGAGTAAAAAGTTAATTTTGAATCAAAGACCACTCCAAGATATTTTAGTTCTGTTACCTTTTTTATAGTGGTTGTGTTAATTTTGATTTGTGAACGTCGTCTTATGTCCAAATTGCCTTTTAGAAATATTTGTTTGGTTTTTTCAGGCGATATTTTGAGCATGTGCATTTGTGCCCACTCCTGCAGCTGCAAGAGGGCGGCATTTGCTCTACAACCACTCGTGAGTTACCTTTTACAAGGAAAATCATGTCATCTGCAAAGGCCAGGCTTTCCACGGGGCCCAGATCCAAGGCCAGAAATTCTTCCAGAACAATGTTCCAAAAGAAAGGGCCAAGGATTGAACCCTGAGAGCAGTCTTTATTCACAGGGCATGTCAATTCCTGGAACCTTATGCGTACTGAGACACTTCTGTCTGTAAGGTAGCTGTTTATTACCTTATAGAGGTTTTATGGGGCATTTGCCTGGCGAAGTCTCCTAAAAAGACTAGGTCACCAGAGTGAGTCAAATGCCCCAGCAAAGTCAATGGAGATTGCCAGCATATATTTCTCCTCTCTGTTTTTAACTGTTGTCAGTAGGTGGTGCATGGCATCCTCTGCAGAATTGCCCTGCTTAAAACCGTACTGATTGTTGGAATGCAAACCTGCTTTTGTGTAATATTGAGCTAATCTGCTATATATTAGTCTTTCATATATTTTCCCTAGTACAGGGACTTTTATTGGTCTATATGATTTGGGATCAGTAGGGAGTTTTTCAGGGTTTTTGACAATTAATCTTAACACAGCTTGTTTCCATATTTTTGGGAGTATACCTTCTGTCATACAGTTATTATATAGTGCTATTAATTTGTCTGGTGCTATTTCTGCTAATTTTTTAATAATCTCAACCTCTAAGAGGTCAAAACCTGGGCATTTATTGTTTTTGGTTTTAGATAGTGCTATTTCTAAGTCTTGTATGGTGAACAGAGTTCAATATTGGCATTGTCATATTCAGTGTTTTCTTTTATGTCTTGCTGGGTAGGGGAATGATTCCCAGTTTCAGTCTGAATTATACTGTCTATAATGTTATTTACAGAATCCACCAAACACAGGGTTGGGGTTCCATCTGGTTCCAGTAGTTTCTAAGACAGTAGTTTCTCCTCTTGGCAGCTTGTTGGTCACTATTCTGTAGACAACTCCCCAAAGGTTATTGTTTCCAGTAGTTCCCACCAAGTGCCTCCAGCATTCCTTTTTCTTGTCTCTTATGAGGGTTGTATACCGATTCCTGAGAGTTCTATAAGAATCTCTGAGTATAGTCAGTTCAGGACACCACCAGGAAACTGTCTGCTTCCTCAGTTTTTTTCCGTGGGATAGACAGGGTTGCTGTTTTTGTTAAAATGTTTGTCATAGTCAGTGTTTGCTCGTCCGGGCTACAGTTGCCTGATCTAGACCACTCATTTTCCTGTTTTTGCAGCTCAGCTGCTGTATGTTCTGCAAAAATCTGCCAGTTTGCCTTTTTAAGGTTATACCTTTTGATATCCAACAGGGAGTGTTGGGTTGTTTGTAATTGCCTGTTTAATTTGAAGGAAATGGCTCTGTGATCTGATGTGGTCCAGGCTGGCTGGACACACCAGCCTGTGAATTTATAAGCTATTGAATTGGTGTCAAGAGTGACATCAGTTACACTCTCCCACATGGTACTGCTAAAAGTTGGTAAGTTATTAGGTTGATTTATCACTTGAAAGGGTGAGGTGGCTATAAAATCTGACCATACATGACCATTGTATGTGCCTGCTCTGTCTTCTGTACGGCTATGCCATAAGGCTGACTGGCATTGAAATCAGCACACACTATATTTGCTGTAGGTGTGTGACTGCTTGTAAATATTCTATGGTAGGATTTATATCTTCACCAGGTTTGAAATAAAGTGAGATAACATAGAACTGTCCCACAGCACTAGTGATATGAGCACACACTGCCATTGGGGAGCAGAGGTGACCCACCTTTGTGACTGTAAGATCAGTGTTTTTAACCATTATTGCTGTAGAAGGGATACCTGAGGTGCATTCTGTGATTTTGTACCTTCTTGGGTATCCTTGAACCCTACTCGTGTGTGCACGCGTGCGTGTGTGTGGTTCTTGGAATGCCAAGATGTCTATGTCATTTTCTTCTAATTACCCCAGGGGATCATATGTATGGGCTTGGCAAACCCAGGGTCCTGAGCTAGATATCATCATTCTTCTCTTTCTTGGTGATTCCATTCTACTTCTCTCTCTCTCTCTCTCTCTCTCTCTCTCTCTCTCTCTCAGGTTACCGTGGGATTTTTTTTTTGGCTGGTGCCTCAGGCTTCCATGCACCATATGTGTAATAATAATAATTTGAGCTTGATCTGATCTACAGCTCTTGCTCTTTGAGCATTCAATTGGACAAGATTTAGAGCCCTAGTCATGTTTTATATTTTCAGTCCTGCCCATAATTGGTCCTAGATTGTATAACTTTTACAGTTTTTTTTAATAGCAGGGGCATTTGTCATCCCTGATGCTGTGTGCATAGTCAGTCAGCCATGCTGCTTTGCAGGTAGCACATTTTGGCTGCTGAGACTTATTTTTGCAGCTTTTGTAATCATGGCCAGTGACCGCAGACAGGTTCTTTTTGACTGCAGTCCCTGGTAGTATGACCATACTTATGACATTTAAAACATTTTTGTATGGGGAAATGTTCCCTGAATCTATGGCTGGTCCAGACAGCATAGATTCTCTGTTGTTCCTGCAGTGCCTTCCATATTTTAGTTGTAATTTCTGTTATTATGTTAAATAATCCATTTCTTTTGCTTTTGGTTCCTCTTTTTAGAAGGAATTCAGCAGCAAATTCATCTATTGTCATTATGCTACTGAATTTTTTATAGTATTTTTTTTTTTTTTCTTTTTTCTTTTTTTTTTTTTTTTTTTTTTTTTATGAAAACCCCAAACACGAAAGGTATCAAAACCTATAGTACTTAGTACCGTGCATGGGGGATGCCGGAAACTTTGCTCTAGAGACTAAACATGGGTTTCACCACTTCAAGCCTCCAATAAGCAAAGTGGTGGTATTTCACCGGTTGATAAAAGTCATCTATTCATCATTAGGTCTTTTTCTAATGTTGCCTCTGGTTCATCAAAAATTAAGATGTGAGGATTTTTTCCTTTTGTCTTTTTTGTTTTAAGCCCAATTTTTGTGAGTTCAGGTATTGCCTCCACCTTTTTTAAATCCTCTTTATTTGCTACTTCTAGTAGCACCCAATTTTCTTTCACTTTTCTCATACTGTTAATTGTTATGTCCTTTAAGTAGAGCTTTAGTTGTGTCATCACTGTTTCTTTGACAGCCTCACTGGATTTGTGGGCTGAGTCAGGCATGTCCTTTTAGTATGACAATGTGTGTCTCCTTATTTCTGGGTGTTTGCTTTGTCTTGTTAACCTCTTTTGGCTGTGTAGTCACTGTTTTATTTGCCCTTGCTACTTGAGCATAACTTAATGTGTTGATCTCTTTATAATTATTTTTTTCTTCTGTCAGTTTCCATTTTGGTTTTAAAAACTCTGTTTTCTTTGTTCAACTCTATGACTCTCTCTTCTCCAAGACTGTCCAGCAGTTGACTATCTGTAGTCTTGTTGCAGACGTTATTCTATTTGTTTGCTTGTGGAGGAAGTCTTCTAAGTAAAGGTTTAACTCTTTAATTTATTTGATTGGGTCTTGAATCTGGTGAATATTTTCAAACCTTATTTCCTCTTCTGTTTTGTTCTCTGTATTTTCATTACTATCTTTTTCTTTGTACTCTTTATTTTCTGTTTTATTGCTCCCTTTTTTGGCCCTTTTCATACCAAGAGGGCCTGAGGGACATGCTTCAGTGTCTTTATTATTTATTTCCTCATTATTGTTGGGGGTTTTTTCCTTAAAACTCTGAACCCCAGGGGGCTCACATCTGGTGAGTATGGGCTTGGCACACCCAAGGTCCATAACCAGATATCATCACTCTTCTCTTTCTTGGTGATTCCTTTCTACTTCTGACTCTTTTGGCTGGTGCAGCATAAGCATCAGGCTTCCATGTACCTTATGGCTATTAATAATAATAAATCTGAGTCTGAGATATCCTCTATATTTAAGTTAGAGTTGTCTCCTGGTTTCTGCATTTTTTTCATCCATATTTAAGGCCTTTTCAGTTCTTTTGGCCATATTATATTGTTTCTTCCATTGACAGAAATAATTTGTTGTGTCTATTTCCAAATTAGACCTGTTATAACCCAAGTAATGGGATTTCCCGATTTAGGTGGGAAAATCGCCTTGAACAAAGGAAACTATTTTAAAAACTAAAAATATCTTAAATCTATTACTAGATCTAAGTTCTCCAAAAAAGATAACCTTGATATAACTAATTTTCAGTCTTAATATAGTTAAGATTTTGGGCCCTTGAGGCATAGGCAAGTCAACGGAGTCATTGGGGTACAAGTAAACACATGGGTTGTGTTAGAGTAGCTAAGAAAAAGAACAGGTGCATGTATACTTGCATCTACACCAATGCTAGGAGTTTGGCAAATAAAATTGATGAATTTGAGGTATTGCTCAAAGCATCAAAGGCGGATATTGTTGGGATATCAGAGACGTGGTGTCACACAGATATAAGTAATGCAGAACTGGAATTTGGGGAGTACAAAGTCTACAGAAAGGATAGGAAGGGAGGTGGGGTTATGCTATTAGTTAAGAAACACATAAAATCCAAGGAAGTGAAGCCAGTCAACATTGCTGGACAGTGCAGTGTCGAGTCAGTTTGGTGTGACATAAGCATTGGGAGATCAAAATTAAGTGTAGGAGTGTGCTCTAGGCCTAATGACTCTGCTGAGTATAATAAGAAACTGTACAGGGAAATAGAGTGGGCCAGTAAATCAGAGAGTCTTATAATGGGGAATTTTAATTTCCCAGATATTGACTGGAATTTGTGGGTTGGTCACTCACACACTAGCAAGACTTTTGTGGATTTATTGGACGATTGTTTTCAAAATCAGCATGTTCAGGAGGCAACTAGAGGGAGCAATACTCTTGATTTGATTATCAGTAGTGATTCTTCATGCATTAAGAATCTGCAGATAAAGGAACCACTAGGTGGCAGTGATCACAGTGTGCTGAAGTGGGATTTACTCAAGGAGGTAACTACCATCAGGGGTAAAGGGAAGGGTTATTGCTTTCGTAAAGGCGACTACGATGGTCTGAGACAGTATTTAAATTCTATACAGTGGGACCAACTGATGATGTTACCAACAGCAAACTCAAAATGGGAAGCATTCAAAGAACTTATCTTGGAAGCTACTAGGTTTTACATACCAACTAAGAAATATTGTTCAAGGTTCAGGCCTAAATGGATGTCAGAAGAACTAATGAGACGTATGGCAGAGAAAAAAAATGCCTGGGATACATATAAATTAATATGTGACACAGAAGCCTATGATAGATATAAGTTGATCTGTAACCAAGTTACAAAGGGGGTTAGGCAGGCGAAGGCAGATTACGAGAAATCTTTGGCAAGGAATGCAAAGAAAAACAGCAAGGAGTTCTTTACTTGTGTAAACTCTAGAAGGATGGGGATGAATCAGATTGGTCCACTTGATATCGATGGTTCAACTGTTGATGATCCTGCTCAGGTAGCTAACAAACTAAATCAATATTTTGCATCTACATTCACACATGAGGAGTTATTCAGGAAGGGGAATGCCATAGATGAAGTAAACACTGGCAGTGAGCTAGATGATCTTGTAATAATTGAGAGTAAAGTGGAGGAGAAATTGTTGAATATAAATACAAGAAAGGCACCTGGGGTGGATGGGATCTATCCAGTTATATTAAAGGAGGCAGCAAAGGAATACGCAATCCTTTAGCCAAAATTATGAGAGCTTCCTTGGACTCAAGGGCGGTACCCACAGACCGGAGAAGTGCAAATGTAACCCCAATTCACAAAGGAGGATGGATCAAAGGCTGACACAAATAATTATAGACCTGTGAGTTTAACTTCTGTTCCAGGAAAATTAATGGAAGCACTGGTTAAAGAAGCACTGCAGGATCATCTTGACAAGAATTCAGTTATAGCTCAGACACAGCATGGTTTTGTTAAGGGAAGGTCTTGCCTGACCAATTTGATTGGATACTATGATGTAGTCACAAAAGAATTGGATGCAGGAAATAACTTTGATATTATATATTTGGATCTTATAAAGGCTTTTGATACTGTTGCACATGGAAGACTGCTGCACAAATTGGAGCAGTGTGGCATTGGTGGCAAATTGTTGCTATGGATAAAGGGATGGTTGAGTGGCAGAAGACAGAGAGTGGTAATTAATGGACACTGCTCATCTTGGACTAATGTTATTAGTGGAGTCCCTCAGGGTTCAGTGTTGGGTCCATTGTTGTTTTCTGTATTTATAAATAATATTGATGATGGTATATCAAGCTTAATGTCCAAGTTTGCAGACGATACTAAGGTTGGCAGGGTTGTTAAGGACACTATTGATGCTATGCTGCTGCAACAGGATCTGGAAAGGTTGAGCAGATGGGCTGAGAGGTGGCAAATGAAGTTTAATATTGACAAATGTAAAGTACTACATATGGGAAACAGCAACCCCAGAGCAACGTATCAACTCTGTGGTACTACACTGACAGTGGTAGAGAATGAAAAGGACCTGGGGGTAATTGTGCAGGCAGATATGAAGTTCTCTGAGCAGTGCAGACGGGTTGCAAGAGTAGCTCATGGTGTCTTATCAATGATATACAGGAATTTTTCTAGCAGGGATAGGGGGGGGTGGTTATTCCCTTGTATAAGGCAATGGTCAGGCCGCACCTTGAGTACTGTATACAGGTCTGGAGGCCTCATTTCAAGAAGGATGTAGAGCTGCTGGAACGAGTACAGAGAAGGGCAACAAGGTTAGTGAACAGAATGAAGAGTTGCTCTTACGAGGAAAGGCTTAAGTTTTGCAAATTACAGTGTCTGGAGACTAGGCACCGGTGAGGTGATCTGAAAGAGGTGTACAAAGTCTTGAATGGTTTGAGCATGCTCAGTGTTGATGGGATACTGCCTCTTGCTCAGAATAATCAACTGAGAGGGCATAAATTCAAATTGAGGAAAGACAGATGTAGGATAGATGTGCGGAAATTTGCCTTTAGCCAGTGGGTAGTTGGTTGGTGGAACAGACTTCCATCCCTTGTTGTGGAAGTTGATAGCCTAAATAAATTTAAGGCTCAGCTGGACAGGTATTTCGAACGAATGGAGGGGTGAAGTGGAAGGGGTTTTTTTTTTTTTTTTGGCTGATGCTGCATAAGCTTGCTTTCTTGCATCATATGCCTCTGCTAATGCTAAGGGTTCTGACAGTAAGATTGCTAGTGCTATAGCGATTGTGCCGTGAAGAAATATGCTCAAAGCACAAAAATATATATGAACTATCAAGAAAAACTCTTAACTCAAATAAATTACTTCTCTTCATCTATGGTTACCTTAGGAATCAAGAGAGCCATGTTTAAGTGCTTGAAGAAAATACACAATCCAGCTGAGTCGTCCTATGATCACCGTCCACCATCCACATCAAGTGGAGCATCGTGCAGATGTGACTATTCAGATCTGCGACCACAGGGCTACCCCCTCCCCCCAAAGCGAAACAAGAAAAAAAAACGTGCTTTTAACCAGTTTTGCAAATTCCTCACTCTTGCCAACCTAACTGTTTTCAAAAAACTGAGAGCCAAAGCAAGACTAATTAAGAAAAAGCAAAATATGATTCCTGGATTAACTTCACCTCAACTATTAACAAAATACTGACACTCGGATTATCTGGAAAAAAATACAAGCTCTCAGTGGAAAATTTCTACTGTTACAGTCTCCAGTGATACAGTGAAATGGGCAGGACCCATCTTATTCTACTGACATTGCAAATGCTTTAGCAGAATCTTTTTATATTTCGCCTCTTCCTCTTATGTGACTTCCTTTCAATGAATTAAAACTAATGAAGAACGTCAACAATTTAATTTTTCAGCTGATTTCTCACTTCCATATAACCAGCCTTTTACTCTACCTGAGCTCAAAGAATCCTTGTGCAAATCTCCGATTAGTGCAGCAGAAGACCTGGCAGCATTCACTACAGTATGCTTAAACATCTGTGTGAAGCTGATCTATACATACTATTGCTATTTTATAACTGGATCTTTTCAGAAAATGCATATCCTCTCTCTTGGCGCCATTCCCATATTTGTGCTATACCAAAACTGGGAAAGGATACCTCTCTAGTTCAGAATTACAGAATATCATTGACAAGCTGTTTGGGCCAAGATCTTTGAAAGGATGGTGCATAAGAGGCTCGCCTGGATTCTAGACTCCCAAAATCTTCTTTCTGATCACCAATACAGCTTCTGTAAAAACAGGTCTACCCTAGATTTACTTGTCAAAATTGAATCCAACATACATAATGCCTTCATCAGGAGACAACATCTAGTGATGGTCAACCTGGATATTCAGAAAGCATTCGACACCACATGGCATCATGGTATTATGAAAGATATGCATCAGTTAGGGCTGAGAGGCTGTCTCCCCCAAATCATTCAGAACCTTTTAAAGTTACATACCTTTCAAGTCAGATATCAAAACCTCCTATCAGCATCTGACATTCAAGAAGAGGGTGTCCCACAGGGTTCCATACTGAATCCAACCCTATTTGCGATTAGGGTCAACAATATATTGGAAAATCTTCCAAAAATTATTGAAGTATACATGTATGCAGACAACCTCACCATATACTGCCAATCACAAAATATAAATACTATCAAAAGACAGTTACAAATTTCTCTAAACAGAGTAGAATTGTAGACTTCACGCAATGGATACCATCTTGCTTAACAGAAATCCACAACCACTAATTTCTGCAAATAACAGTCACTTAATCCTGATCCTGAGCTAAAGATAAAAAATGTGCCAATTCCTCTTGCTAACAGTGTCCATTTTCTTGGCCTGTTACTAGATAGAAAACTGAACTTTCAAGCACATGTGGCCTATCTTCAAACCATCTGCTTGAAGAAATTGAATATCCTTTAGTATGTGTCATCCACGTCATGGAGCACTGATTGACATCCCCTTATCCATCTTTATAGAGCTCTCATCAGATCCCATTTGGACTATGGTTTTCCAGTGTATGACTCTGCAAGGAAGTGCAGAGTCATACACTGGAAGTGCAGAGTCATACACTCCAGCACAGTGCTCTGAGAGTTTCTCTAGGGGCTTTCAGAACCTCCTCAGTTCAGACCCTTTACATTGAAGCCCACTAACCTCCCTTACATCTTTGGAGGAAAACATTGCTTTTGATGTATGCCACAAAAATCTCCAGTCTGCCCTTTCACCCTAGTTGGAGATGCCTGTACGATACTGAATGGGAGTTAGCCTCAGCTAACTGCACTTAGCCTTAAAGAACTGATTCAAACATGGAACATAGAAATCCCTGCAATTTATGATGCCTGTTTCCAACAGTGGGGAAAGAACACCTTGTCTCCCTTCAGTATTGCACAGTTACGTGAAACTCCCTGTGCTTCTAATTCACAGGCCTGTAAGATCTATACAGATGATCAAAAACTGACACCCAAGTAGGTGCTGCAGCAATCTTCCTGTCATTCACCACTTCTGTCTCATTACCTATAGAATGTAGTATCTTCACCACTGAGCTTTATGCTATAAACTTGGCTCTAGATCACATTGCTCAACTTCTAATTTCATCTGTCTTAATATACACTGACTTGCTCAGTGCTGTCTCTGCCAATTCCTCTCACCCTGTAATAAAACAAATCCATTCTGAATTACTTGCTTGTAATGAGTCAAACCAAACTCTGATATTCTGCTGGATTCCAGAACATTGTGGAATAACAGGAAATGAAAGAGTAAATCTTGCAGACTTCTTTTTGCAGAAAAACTCAAACTCCATATACTGATTTTAAACATATTATCCGTAAAGCATGTTACAATAGCTGGTCACTAATCTGGAGAGGTTATCCAGGAAACAAACTATTATCAAATAAAACAATAATAACCAGAGCTATGGCTCTCCAGCTTCCGGGAAAGCAGAAAAGAAGAAACAATTTTAGGAAAGCTAAGGATTTGGCATACTCACCTCACTCACCTGTATCTATTAACTATTGACAGCGCTCCCCAATGTACATCATGTCAAGTACAACTGACCATTTGCCATTTGTTAGTGGATTGTCCCCACTTTCAGAATATCTGCTTAAACATCTTTAAATCAATTGCTAATACACAGTCATCAATAAATTTATTGCAGATTCTGGGAGATGATCCTAATAAAAAAGAACTATTTATTTTCCTAAATTGGATCGGAATATATCATAAAATATAGTTATTATTTCATATTCACCGTTAGAAAGACAATATGGCCCTAGCAGTCTATGTGCGACAACAACAACCCATTGAATAAAAAAAGTATAAAGTATTTTCTTGTTTAAAATTTCATGGGGGGGGGCAATTAGGAAAAAAAAATTGTCTAAAAAAAAGCCCTTTGGAAGGCGATAATTAAAAAAAAAAGGTTGAGAAACGCTGATCTATACTAATTATGCCAAGTGGGACTAAATTAATACAGAAATATTTATTTTTTAATATAACAATGAAATGCCTGCATTTACATTCACAATTACACAGTTCTGCATTGTCCTTAAACGTAGATTTTTGTCCCCTTCACTTAAGTTCTGTGGTCAGGTTACTTAGCAATATTTTTCTTTTGTTGGTAGAGGCAGGTGTGACAACAGCTTCTGCCAATGTAGACTTCAAAGAGAGATCCAACACAAATTTTTATATATGTAATCACCAGGGATTTAAATGCTGCTGTTCCAGAACTAACCGAATTCCTCAAACTATAACTCCAATTCCTGAATCAGTTTCATCCGACAAAAAATCCTTTTTGAGATTGAAACAGGTTATGCAATGTGCAAAGAGAGTTTGTGTGTTCTTCAATTTCTTTCCAGTTTCTCAGTGGCCTGTTATCTATCATAGTTAAGAGGTTCGTGTTACTAACGTCTAAAGAATGGAAACAGGGGTAGTAAACTACTTTCGGCAGCTCACGGTCCTTTTTGTTGTATTACTGTCACACCTGTAGTATCATTTCAAAAGAGGCCCATCATAAAGTTTCCAAAATGTTCCCCTGGTTAAAACTTTTATTTTTCTGTGTATTATCTATGCATTTGTTTAATTTATTATATATATATATATATATACACACACATATACACACACACATACATATATATATATATATACACTAATTTTTTTTTTCCTTTTGCACCCCTTCACCAATAGTGGGCAAGCTGAGAAAAAGATGGCTCGAACAGACAGTTTCCTCTACTGGACTTGGCATGTTAAAAGCTGTAAAACAATATGTAGATCCTCAAAACATCTTTGCCAATGGAAATTTATTGTGATGTTCTAGATTTGCAAAAATTTTCCAAAATACAATTCTCTTTTATAATTCTCAAATGCAACTTTCTTTATAGCATATGTATAAAAACACAGGTGCTGTTTATTCTTCAGATAATATCTGGGAACAATTGAAGTAAAGAAATATATTTACATATAATTAAATATTAAAATATGTAAAAATTTTGGTGTCTTGAAATTTTAAACATTTAGCAACTCAATTATGTAATAGAACATAGACCTTTTTCACTAAACTTTAAGAAATATATTTTTTTGCACTGTGCTTGTTTCATATAGGTATAGTTTTTATTTTTATCCATTTTTATAAATGTAAAATTTATCTTTTGTTACTTGATGAGATTAGCCAAGTATTTTAACTTGATGATGCATTGTTTCAAGACTATCATTGTGATGTGATTTTATTCATGAATTCCAAATTATCAAATTATTTGTAGCTTAATAATGAATTATACTGTATTTATTATGGGATTTACTGAGCTCCAGTGGACTGCACTTAGTGGGCATCCTTTCTTTATCCAGAAAAGTGTTTTGTGTGTGGTAAACAGTTTAATGAAGTTTTCAGATTTTGCTTACTCATTTATTTGTTTCAGTATTACATGACTAAATGGTTTCTTTTTTTTTTTTTTTGTTGCAAACTTCCTAAAATGTTACTATCATCCATATTGAATGATAAAAAATTTTCCCACTATAATATAATTAAATTTCTGTTTAATGAAGAGTTCCAATTCAGCAATAAATTTCTAGTCTGCCTGCAGTTATTTGTGAATTGGCTCTTTGTTCTTTCCCTACTCCTTCCACATATATGTTCCTGTTCATATTTATAAATCAAGCATGTATAAGGTTGAGATGTAACAGAAATTCTTGAAGCTGCTATTATTCACTTTTGTGCAATGTGTTATTTGTTGGTGGAAATTGTTATTCGAAATATAGTTCTTAGATCATATTTAAACAATCAAACCTTCAAAAAATATGTGCTTTAGTCAAAGCTTAATAATAGCGGCACTCACCTCAATGATCCATTATAGTTACATGAATTGTGAAAAGGGAAGGGAAGTCTCTAATTAAGAAACTAAAATCAGAAGTTAAGAATCATAAACTAAAAATTGTAAATTAAAGAATTAAGCCCAGAGGGGAGAGAGAGGTGCACCACATCATCCTCTAGTTGTCGATTATAATACTATAAAAGTTATGGTATATTAAAATGGGGGATAAGGCCAATAGTCGTGAATGACAGACTTGTGCTGTGATCATCTTCAGTAGGCACTAAAGTAAGGTAAAGAACACAGATGCTATAAATCTTAAAGTACCTGAAATGTTTTGCTGAACGCGTAGTATTTTAACTCCCACGATATTCCAGACAGAGGAAAAGGAAACAGGAAGTTTGGTGTTTAGGACATCAAAGTTGGTGTTAAGACGGTACCATTCTATTATGAGGGTTTTGTATTGAAGGAGCTTATAGCTTGAATTTAATTTAATAATAGTAGCCGCATCAACTGAGGAATTAGTTTGATGGGGTATTTTCTGGCTGTAAATTTTTCTGTAAGATATTTTAGCTCAATGGCCAAATCGTCCTGTGAATGGCAGTATTTTAAAGCATTAAAAACTTGATTATAGACAACGGATTTTTTTACACCAAGGGGGTGATGTGAATGGAAGTGTAGATATTTACCTGTGCTTGTTTTTTTCCTGTAGATTTTTGTACCTAGTCTATTATTTAGCTTATATATGGATAGGTTTAGAAAGTTAATTGTGTTATTTGTTTCTACTTCTAAGGTGTATTTTAATCTGGGATGAATTGAATTAAACTTGGTAAAGAGATTGTTAATGGTAATTTTGTCTCCAATTATTAGAACATCGCCAGCATAACAGATATAAAGTTTAATACCTGCTGGGAATGGTTGAAGAGTTTGATGCTCTATGGTAGCCAGGTATATTTCAGATAGGAGGGGCTGATATTCCGAGACCCATGGGGAGTCCGAAAATTTGTTCGTATACCTGATCTTGAAAATAGAAATGTCTAGCTCTGATTAATACAGTGATGAGTTCTAAAATGCTATCAATGTTAAGTGATGTTTGGCTGGTTAAGGTGTTATCCAAAATTAGAAGATCATGTTGTAAAGTGTAATCTAGGTCAACATTGGTGTACAAATATAGGGACACCACGTCAAAGGAAGCTAACAAATCATTTCCAGAGACTGGCTAGCCGGGTGGGTAAAGTGCCTGTCTGGCAACCTAAAGGTCGCGGGTTTGAATCCCGCCTCGGGCTTGGATCAAAGTACTGAAAAAACCTTGGGAGGTGCATTATGGCCACAGAAACCGATGTGCCAACAACTACCAAAAAAAAAAAAAAAAAAAAGTAGTAGAGTTAATCCATTCGAAAGCTTGGCATGTGTTCTAAACATGAAATTTAGAAGTTTTCATGTGGGGAAGGATGATCTTTACCAGAAAGGATGATAAATTTACAAAAGTAAATTCGCTGTAGGAAATAATTGGACGTAAAGGATGATCAGGTTTGTGAAGTTGATAATACCAAACACATGGGGCAAGGTGTTATTATGGATACCTATTTGTTGTAAAATGTGTAAGTTTATTTCATGGTTTGCTCTATGCTTTCTAAGTAGGGTATCTGACTTATTTTTTAACTTTGAACTGGTATAATTATTGTCAATTTTATAGTTTTGGGGGCTGGAGAGAATTTGTTGTATTTTATTTACATAAACCTGTTTATCTAGAATAACAGTAGTGTTGCCCTTATCAACTTTTTGAATAATGATGTTAGGGTTATTTTTTAACTTACGTATATTAATTTGCTGTTGTTTAGTTCTATTGGACCTGGATGTAAGGTGAGAATTTATGATAGCATTAGTTTTGTGAAAAATGTGATTTTTATCTGGGTGATTCGTGAGTTTGGTCTGTAATTTTATAATGCAATCTTTAATGGGATAGTGTTTACTTTTAACTGCGAAATTAAAACCATACTCAAGGCCAGAAAGTTCAGTGGGAGAGAAAACACTTGGAATGAAATATTGATGACCGACAATGAGTAAGGCTTGTGGTTTATTTGTGTGAGTATTCCATTTCCTGGAATGCTTCTGGTTATCAAGGTGAATTGCAACATTAATACGCATGTTGTTTAAGCCAATAAACTTGATCCATTCTGCGGAGGTCATGCTTCTTTTTAAATTAAATTTTAGATAATGTATATGATGTAAAAGTTTATATTTGTTGCAGAACCTATTTCCGTAATTCCTTTTGAATGATAGCTACAGAAAATTGATGAGTGAGATGTGGATATTTATTACAAACATATTTAGTACTGGCAAATTTTGGAATTATATTATGTGAGAGACATTTTTGGAGAAATGAAATATGCAATTTTGTTACAAAATATTTAACTATAATTTTTGTGAACAAAGCATATTTATTGGAATCTTGCACGAGTTAAAATACCACATGCTCAGCAAAACATTTCGGGTACTTATGATTTACGGCATCTCTCTGTTCCTTATCTTACTCTAGTGCCAACTGAAGATGATCACAAATTGAACAAATCCGTTGTTCACAGCTATTGGCCTTATCCCCCATTTTAATATACCATAACTTTTATAGTATTATAATTGACAACTAGAGGATGATGTGGTGCACCTCTCTCTCTCCTCTGGGCTTAATTCTTTAATATACAATTTTGAGTTTGATTCTTAACTACTAATTTTAGTGTTTTAATTAGAGACTTCCCTTCCCTTTTCACAATTCATGCAACTATAACGGATCATTGAGGTGAGTGTCGCTATTATTAAGCTTTGACTAAAGCACATATTTTTGTCATAATTCTTGGCATTTTAAGCCCTTGCTATTTTAAATTATGGTTAAACCTTCAAATTCATCACTGCTTACTTTATCCAATCATTGTTTTTTGTATCATCCTTTATTACATTTAATTATATTGAAAATTGGAAATCCAAATTTTTCAAAATTTTAAATTTTGTTAAAATATGAAATTTGTTTCTTTCAGTGTTTTTTACCTAGCATAAGTAGCATCATTCATTTTTGGAATAATTTAGTATATAGCAGTGAATCATAAAAGGTGAATTTGGGGGGTGGGTTAATGAGACCCAAGGTCATTTTCATTTGCTATGGTTGGAAGTGATCTGGCTTCTCTGGACTCCTGAGAGGGGCCTGATTAATAATATAACTGCATACCATTGCTGCCACTGTTTTCATTTACACATTTTTACCCTTTTTGTTCTCGAGCAGCATTCATTTCAAAATTTAAGGTGCTTGATCTACATTTTAATTATGTGGTGGTGGTGTGGAATTGATTTTACAAATCCATTATATATCAAAGAACTTGGATAAGTGCTTACCTCCTCTTAAGCTTCTATTGAACCCAGTATGTTTTGAATTCTTGAATTTAATTTTTTGAATTCCAGTGCCTTCAACTGTCATATTTTATCTGATACATCTCTCCAAACTGTAGCCTCTTATTTGTTTATATGCAAAACATTTATTCAGTCACTCAGTGTTTTTTTTTTTTTTTTTTTGCTTTTTTTGTGATTAGGTGTGAGGACATGACTAAATCTACTTTGCAACATCAATTGATCTTTCTTTGAGATCTCTTAAAGCTTGCACTTTTTAAGTCAGCACACTTCCTAGCATAATCCAATAGCTTTCATAACCCATTCAAATAAAATTCAGACCAGTTGACTCAAACCAGTTGTTGACTGCAAAGGTTGCAGAATTATCATCACGAAATAATTATTATTTTATAAATAATTTAATTAACCCTTTAGATTCCTGGAGGATTAATTTAGTTTATTTGAGCTTACATCTCCCAGAAATTAGTTTATTTTTGTATTTAGATAAGTATTTGGAAACTACAGCTTAATATTCCAATAGCCTTTGTTATCAATATTTTGCCGGAAACTTTGTAACTTTTGTTGGGTAGCTTAAATTTAATTTCGCTAGTGGTTACAAGTTTTGTCAGCAGTATAATTTCTTTAATACTCTGTTAATATGAATTTAATAGTATATTTAAGTTTAAAATTGTAAAATATTTGGAAAGCTACAGCTTAATATTCAGATAGCCTTAGTTATCGATATTTTGACAGGAATTTCATAATTTTCGTTCGGTAGCTTAAATTTAGCTTCTTAAGTTTTCTCAACAGTTTCATTTCTACAATATTTTGTTAACATAAATTCTATAATATGCTGTAAATTAAAATTTTGTAATCTTTCTAAAGTCCAAATTTTACTTAAATTATGGCTGTTACAAAATCCACTTACAATACAAAGTCCAGGGACGTTCAAGCCTGCGGGCATTTCCGGTGTGAGTCACGACTTTGTTGTTTGTATAGCTTGTGGTGCATATTTTAAATCTGGTCTAGTAGACAGACCTAGCTCAACTGAAGATTATTTTCTTTGCAACTGATGTACCAATCTCAAATTACAACTAGGTGAGTTACAAGAAGAATTTGAGTCACTGAACAGGAAACGAGTGCTTGCCCCAGAAAGGAATGTAACTGGGAGCTAGTTGGGCCCTCGAGTATCTCCTGACCCACCATGTGATGCACTCCTGATTCGGGTCCTAGAAAAGAATGGTCAAATGCATCCTGCTCTGGTTGAAGGTGATCTTATTTTATTGGGAGACTATTGTCAGGAAAATGGGTAATTTTTTTTGTAATAAAGATAGGTGGTCCAGAAACAGTGTTCCAGGAGCAACAATTAATGATATTACCAACAGATTGTCAGATTTAAGCGAGGTAAAGAGAGAATTATTATTCATGTGGGGACTAACAAAACTAAACATGCATGACCTGGCCATCTGTTGGATAAATATAGCTATGCTGAAAAAATGCCATGAGAGTTAGGTCAGAATGTGTATGTGTCTGCAGTTCTGTCCAGACACGATAGGAAGGATTATATGCTGAAAGCCTTGTGGATTAACTTCTGAGGAAATCTGCAAGGGTCTAGGAGGAAAATTTTTATCGCCAAAGCCCACATTTGTAGGTAGAAGCAATCTATTTTGTGGAAATAGCATTTGTTTGAACAAAGGTGGTGCAAAGATTTTTAGCATTTTATCATTAAGAATACCCTAAGGGTTCAGGAAAACTGTTAGTTATGGGGGGAAAAAGGTAATTTAGATCCACCTTTATCTGATGATATAAGTCAAAGTAAAGCTTGCACTCTCCTCGTGTATTCTTGTTTGTTGTCACAACAGCCGATGTTGATAAGATATTCTGAGGGTATCAATTTTTCAAATGAGGGGGAAGTTAAAGTTTGGGATACAAACCTAAATAACTTCAAGGGGTGTGTCAGGGTAGAAAACTGTAGAACAGCCGTTCCCAAACTACAGAGATTTACGGAAGTCCCCGCTTCCGTAAATCTCTTGATTTACGGAAATGGCAAAAATCAAAACCCAATACGAACACTGGGTTTTCTGAAAAGAAAATTCAAAGTTTAATGTGTGAAACAACTCAACTTTATTCTTATTTTTATACAGAAACATAATAACTTTTTTTATCATCAATTTGCTATACATAGAATGAATAATTTGAAATATGTATACAATTATATAGACTAATCTTATCGAAAATAAGTAATTTTTTATGACAAAGTTCATTGTGATTCTATCAGTATATTTTTTAAGAAAATAAACACATTTCTTGATACCTTCTGATCGTTTTGCAGACCCCTGAAACTGATCTACAGACCCCAGTTTGGGAA
The DNA here is from genome assembly GCF_048544385.1 of Mastigoproctus giganteus. Classification (NCBI taxonomy): domain Eukaryota; kingdom Metazoa; phylum Arthropoda; class Arachnida; order Uropygi; family Thelyphonidae; genus Mastigoproctus; species Mastigoproctus giganteus. The sequence continues at coordinate 99,097,932 of NC_143581.1, forward strand.
ACGCTGCTATAGAAGATTACTTAGTCACAACTGTGTCTACAGTAATGTCAGGAGCGTTGTCAATAAAATGGCTGAATTTAAACTCTTGGTTAGGACTAACAGAAATGTGGTGCCACCCATAAATTGGTGATGGCGAGTCCCACCACAGCGTGTATAATGAATTTAGGGGAAATAGAAGTGGTGGAGGGATCATGCTTCTTATCAAAAGCAGTCTGAATGAGAAAAGAGCTTTTGCTGAGTCTGAAGTTACATCTGCTAGCATAGAATCTGTGTGGTGTGAGTTAGTCAGAAGAAAAAGAATAATGAGAGTGGGAATAATCTACAGACCAGAAGATTGTGAACAATATGACTTGAGCCTTTAGATGCAGATGGAATGGGCAAGCAGTGCCGAATGTCTTATTATGGGTGACTTTAATCTGCCCCAGATTGATTGGAATAAGTGGGGGGAAAAATTTTTTTAAATAAACTAGATGATTATTATTTGTACCAGCAGGTTAGAGAAATTACTAGGGATGAGAATATTATTGACTCATCATCATTAATATGAATCAGATAACATCACAGGTCTTTAAAGTACATTTTTGGAAGATTGTGCAATTGTCAGTTGGAAGATGAAGAGAGATGTCGCAGTAGTTAAAGGTAAAGGTGCAGATTTTAACTTCAGAAGAGGGGACTTTGACAGTTTAAAGTGCTATATGGCATCCATGAACAGGGTGGATTGCCGAGGAATGGCTAATACATTTGAATTATGGAATAATTTTAAAGCAAAAATCACAGAAACCCACTGAAAAGTACTGAAGCCTACAATGGGTATAAGTTTATCTGCATTAATACTACAAGAAAGGTTAAGGAGGCTAAGGCAGCTTATAAGAAAGGATTGGATAGAGCAGAGAATGGGGACAAGGAATTTTTTATGTATGTGAGTACAACGAAGAAGAAGAAAGCTAATCAGATCGGACCCACTTTCACTGGTGTTGGAATATTTTAGATAACCCCGCTGATGTTGCAGATGAACTGAATAGGTACATTGCATCTGTCATTGCTGATGAAAGACTTCATGCTGAGAAAAGGCTGTGTTGAGTGAGGCTGAGCCATATAAAATTAGTGATGTCATGATTACAGATAATTGTTTATTAGAAAAACTTTTGGTCATAAAGGCAAGTAAGGTTCCCAGAGTTGATGGCATATACCTGGTAGTTTTGAGAGAGAGAGAGAGTGTGTGGGAATGTATTGAACCATTAAGGTTAATTATGTGGGCATCTCTGGACTCAGGGGAGATCCCTTCGGATTGGAAAGTTCCAGTGTATCACCAAAGCATAAAAGCAGTTCTAAGGGTGAAGTTGGTAACTACAGACTGGGTACTTAGGGAAAAATCTTAGAGGCAATGATTAACAGTGCAATCCAGGAACATTTAGATAGATATGGCATTCTGAAAGACATACAAAGGGTACTAGGAAAGTTTTGCAATATGACGCAACAATGAATCACAGGTAGCTGCTTGTTGCTGCATGTTGAGACATGTTCATACGTGCATAGTAGCCACCGTGCCAAGTCGATGGGCTCAGTTATTCATTAGTAGTGAGAGTGTAAAGTGCTTGCGATGGCATCGTGGTCACGAAATGAGATAAGGACAGTTTTGCGGTATAATTTCGTGCGTGGTTTAACCATAGACCAGTGCTTAGAAGAAATGACTCTCGCACTAGATGATGATTGTCCACATCGTACAACGATATTCAGGTGGTATAGAGAATTACAAAGGGGAAATTTCACTCTGGAGGATTCTGAGAGGCCGGGAAGGCCACAAACGTCAGTTACGGAGGAAAACGTTACTGCTGTGAGGAAAATGTTTGAAAACAGGCGAGTGACCTACCAACAGATAGAGGATACTTTGGGCCTAAATGCACCAGCAATTCATTCGATTCTGCAAGATCATTTGCACGTGAAGAAACTTTGTTCTCTCTGGGTGCTGCATCAACTGACTGAAGAGCAGATGACACGACGTGTGACTTGGTGCCGGGAGATGTTAAAAAAGTTTGATAAGGGACAATCTCGGTATGTGAACAACATCGTGACAGGTGACGAGACTTGGCTGTACTATTACGATCTGCCGACCAAGGCTCAAAACAAAGTTTGGGTCTTTGATGATGACGACACACCCGTAATTGTCAGAAAATACCGATCTGTAAAGAAGAAAATGATAGCTGTATTTTTCAAATCGAGTGGAATTGTGGAACGTGTCGTTCTGGACACGCAGAAGACAGTCACAGCTAAGTGGTATACTGAACAATGGCTGCCTAAAGTCATTGGATCTATGAAGAACCTGCGGCCAAAGTCAAGAATGGACACCTGGTACCTCCATCACGATAATGTTGCAACTCACCGCGCCAAAGCCTGCACCGAATATTTGACCACGACAGGACTGAAACTTATCGAGCACCCTCCCTACAGTCCAGCGAGACCTTGCTCCCTGCGACTTTGCACTGTTCCCGCATGTGAAAATGAAGCTAAAAGGGAGGCGGTTTTCCAGTGATGAGGACCTTCTACGGGCTTGGAACAACGAGTGTGCTTTACTCCCTAGTGAAACTTGGCAGAACTGGTTTAAAGATTGGTTTTGGAGGATGGAGAGGTGTATTGAATGTAGAGGAAATTACTTTGAAAAAACTAAATAAACAAAGCTGTATTGCAAAACTTTCCTAGTACCCTTTGTACAACATGGCTTTGTTAAGGAAAAATCATGTTTAACTAACTTAGTGGGCTATTTTGACACAGTTACTCATGAGCTGGATTTAGAGAACGATTTCAACATATTTCATTTGGTTTTTAGCAAAGCAATTGATTTGATCCCTCATGAGAGTATTAGTATTAGCAATGACCACATGGTGCAAGGAAGCTTATGTTGCACCAGCCAAAAAATAATAAGAAGAAAATTTTTTAAAATAAATAATTATTAAGAGAAAAGGAAATAGAAAACCTATGCATTTCCCTCCTCCCTTTGAATTTCCCCAGCTGTCAGCCTCTACCACCCTTGTAGGTTACTTATTCCAGTAATTTGTAACTCACTGGCTAAAATAAAACTTCTTACAATCCAGCCTAAACAACTCCCCCCCCTTGTAACTTGAAATTATGGCCCCTAGTTCTAGAATAACTTATAATCGTGAAAAAATTTTTCCTCATTCATGTCCTCATGTCCAAAGATGGGTAACAGGCAAGTTACCAGTCTTTGGACCCTTTCAAGAAGAGCAATGTCTTTCTTTAGGTGTTGTCTCCATACTTGAACACAGTATTCCAAGTGTGGTCTAACAATAGCTTTATATAATGGGATTATGACATCCTTAGTCTACAAGCAATTGTCCGATAAATCATCAATAGGACACCATGGGCCTTCCTTGCAAACTGTCTTCAATGCTTGGAGAACTTTGTGTCTGACCGTATTGTAACATCCAAGTCCCTTTCCTCCACTACTGGCTTTAGTTTAGCTCTGCCAATTGCATAAGTTATTTTGGGGTTACTGTTCCCCAGGTATAATACCTTACACTTTGCTGGATTAAAGCATTGCTGCCATTTTTCTGACCATCCCTGAAGTCTATCTAAGCCACTCTGAAGCAGCTCTGCTTGGCAATGATCATTAACTACTCTACCAATCTTTATATCATCTGCAAATTTAGACATCACGCCCTCTATCCCTTCATCGATGTCATTTATGAAAATCAAAAACAACAGTGATCCTTGGGGAACTCCACTTCTTACATCAACCCAATCTGAGGAATAACCATTTATCACAACCCTCTGCCTCCTGCAGTGAAGCTATCTAATCCAGCCATCCATCTAAGGATTTTCCCTGTGATTCCAACCTGTTCGAACTTATAAAGTAACTGCTCATGTGGGACTGAGTCAAATGCCTTTCTAAAATCCAAATAAACAATCAAAATTATTCCCTAAATCCAGCTCACGAATGACCCTGTCAAAATAGCTATCCATAATTAGTTAAACAAGATTTTCCCTTTACAGACCATGCTAAGTATCCTTCAGAATTCCATGTTTATCTAAATGATCTTGAATTCCACCCATGATCATCATCTCCATGATTTTCCCTACTATTGAAGTTAGACTGACTGGCTGGTAATTTCCCACTTCACTCTTAAAGCCACCGTTATGTATTGGAGATACATTAGCACTTCCAGTGATGCTCATCACTGGAAGTGCTAATGTATCACTTTGCCAGTGATGCTCTCGTAATTAGCCTCAATGGTTCAATGCACTCACTTGCAACCGCCCTTAAGATTATAGGGTATATGCCATCAATTCCAGAAGCCTTACTGGCGTGTAGGCTTGAAAGTTTTTTTCATTAAATAAACAGGTGAAATTTCAACATCGTTAAGGGTTTTTCTTCTGTAAATATTTATGCAAACTAACTGTTGAGTTCATCTGCAACATCAGCTGGGGTATTTAATACTATCCGACGTCAATTATGTAAGGATCCCATCTAATTTGTTCTCTTCTTGCTTTTATTTGTGTGAAGAATTCCCTATCTCGTTCTTTGCCAGCGATTTCCCATAATCTGCCTTTTCCAGCTTAACCTTTTCTGTAGCACTGTTACAGATCCCTTTGTAGCTGTTTACCATATAAACTTGAACAGGTTGGGATTACTGGTAAGATTCTACGATGGATTGCTAGGTGGTTCCAGGGCAGAAGTCAGAGGGTTTGATTAATGGATATTTTTCAGATTGGTGTAACATCAGAAGTGGGATCTTCCTCAAAGATCGATGATGGTATAGACGGCATGAAACATTTGCAGATAACATTGAAGATTGGCAGAGTCATTCATGATGAAATTAATACTAATGATATTAAGAGTAGGAGGCCGGCGGAATTACTTAACAAGTACAGGTCACTGTTGAAAAAAAAGCCGTGAATTAGGGTTGAATTCGAAAGCTACAATTCTGCCCAGACACGATAAGACGGAGGCGGAATTACTTAACAAGTACAGGTCACTGTTGAAAAAAAGCCGTGAATTAGGGTTGAATTTGAAAGAGTCTACAATTCTGCCCAGACGCGATAGGAGGGAGTATATGATGAGAGCCCTGTCGATCAATACGGCCCTGGAAAGATTGTGCAAGGCTCAAGGGGTAGAATTTTTTTCAGCCTGGTCTGTACTTGTTAACAGGAGAGACTGCTTCTACAGGGATGGGATACACTTAAATAGAAAGGGTGCAAGAATGTTTGCTGATGCTATCGAGGCAGTATTAGGTGTGTCGGAAAACTGCTAGATTGGGAGGATACAAGGACTAAAAGATTAACAGTAGCCACTGGCAGAGGTGAAAGTGATTCATGCACTGCTTCTATTGGAATGAGCCGCAGCCTGGAAAATAAGATGCAGGATATTTCAGAGACTGCTGGGAATTATTGGGGTACAAGTAAACACATGGGTTGTGTTAGAGTAGCTAAGAAAAAGAACAGGTGCATGTATACTTGCATGTACACCAATGCTAGGAGTTTAGTAAATAAATTTGATGAATTTGAGGTATTGGCCAAAACGTCAAAGGCAGATATTGTGGAGATTTCAGAGACGTGGTGTCACACAGATATAAGGAATGCAGAACTGGAATTTGGGGAGTACAATGTCTACAGACAGGATAGGAAGGGAGGAGGGGTTATGCTATTAGTTAAGAAATACATAAAATCCAAGGAAGTGAAGCCAGTCGACATTGCTGGACAGTGCAGTGTCGAGTCAGTTTGGTGTGACATAAGCATTGGGAAATCAAAATTGAGAGTAGGAGTGTGCTATAGGCCTAATGACTCTGATGAGTATAATAAACTGTACAGGGAAATAGTGGGCCAGAAAATCAGAGAGTTTTATAATGGGAGATTTTAATTTCCCAGATATTGACTGGAATTTGGGGGCTGGTCACTCACTAGCAAGGCTTTTGTGGATTTATTGGATGATTGTTTTCTAAATCAGCATGTTCGGGAGGCAACTAGAGGGAGTAATACTCTTGATTTGATTATCAGTGGTGATTCTTCATGCATTAAGAATCTGCAGGTAAATGAACCACTAGCAGTGACCACAGTGTGCTGAAGTGGGATTTATTCAAAGAGGTAACTACCATTAGGGGTAAAGGGAAGGGTTATTGCTTTCGTAAAGGCGACTACGATGGACTGAGACAGTATTTAAATTATATACAGTGGGACCAACTGATGATGTTACCAACAGCAAATTCAAAATGGGAAGCATTCAAAGAACTTATCTTGGAAGTTACTAGGCTTTACATACCAACTAAGAAATATTGTTCAAGGTTTAGGCCTAAGTGGATGTCAGATGAACTAATGAGACATGGCACAGAAGAAAAATGTATGGGATACATACAAATTAACACGTGATACAGAAGCCTATGATAGATACAAGTTGATCTGTAACCAAGTTACAAAGGAGGTTAGGCAGGCGAAGGCAGATTACGAGAAATCTTTGACAAGGGATGCAAAGAGTTCTTTCCTTATGTAAACTCTAGAAGGAAGGGGATGAATCAGATTGGTCCACTTGATATCGATGGGTCAACTGCTGATGATCCTGCTCAGGTAGCTAACAAACTAAATGAATATTTTGCATCGACATTCACACATGAGGAGTTATTCAGCGAGGGGAATGCCAGAGGTGTATTCAACTCTGGTAGTAAGCTAGAGAATCTTCTAATAACTGAGAGTAAAGTGGAGGAGAAATTGTTGAAGATAAATACAAGAAAGGCACCTGGGGTGCATGGGATCTATCCAGTTATATTACAGGAGGCAGTAAAGGAAGTAAGCAAACCCTTAGCCATAATTATAAGAGCTTCCTTGGACTCAGAGGAAGTACCCATGGACTGGAGATGTGCAAATGTGACCCCAATTTACAAAAGATGATCAAAGGGCGACACAAGTAATTATAGACCTGTTAGTTTAACTTCTGTTCCCGGAAAATTAATGGAGGCACTGGTTAAAGAAGCACTGCAGGATCATCTAGACAAGACTTCAGTTATAGCTCGGACACAGCATGGTTTTGTTAAGGGGAAGTCTTGCCTGACCAATTTGATTGAATACTATGATGCAGTCACAAAAGAACTGGATGCAGGGAATAACTTTGATATTATATACTTGGATCTTAGAAAGGCTTTTGATACTGTTGCACATGGAAGACTGCTGCACAAATTGGAGGCAAATTGCTGCTAAGGATAAAGGGGAGGTTGAGGGGGAGAAGACAGAGTGGTAATCAATGGACACTGCTCATTGCGAACTGATGTTATTAGTAGAGTCCCTCAGGGTTCAGTATTGGGTCCATTATTGTTTTCTGTATTTATAAATGATATTGATGATGGTTTATCAAGCTTAATGTTCAAGTTTGCAGATGATACTAAGGTTGGCAGGGTTGTCAAGAACACTACTGACACTATGCTACTGCAACAGGATCTGGAAAGGTTGAGCAGATGGGCTGAGAGGTGGCAAATGAAGTTTAACATTGACAAATGTAAAGTACTACATATGGGAAACAGCAACCCCAGAGCAACGTATCAACTCTGTGGTACTACACTGACAGTGGTAGAGAATGAAAGGGACCTGGGGGTGGTTGTGCAGGCAGATATGAAGTTTTCTGAGCAGTGCAGATGGGCTGCAAGAGTAGCTCATGGTGTATTGTCGATGATATATAGGAATTTTTCTAGCAGGGATAAAGAGGTGATTATTCCCTTGTATAAGGCAATGGTCAGGCCACACCTAGAGTATTGTATACAGGTCTGGAGGCCTCATTTCAAGAAGGATGTAGAGATGCTGGAACGAGTACAGAGAAGGGCAACAAGATTAGTGAATGGAACAAAGGGGTGCTCTTACGAAGAAAGGCTTAAGTTTTGCAAATTACAGTGTCTGGAGACTAGGCACCAGTGAGGTGAACTGATAGAGGTGTATAAAGCCTTGAATGGTTTGAGCATGCTCAATGCTGATGGGATTCTTCCTCTTACTCAGAATAATGACCTGAGAGGGCATAAATTCAAATTGAGGAAAGACGGATGTAAGATAGATGTAAGGAAATTTGCCTTTAGCCAGCGGGTGGTTGGTTAGTGGAACAGACTTCCATCCCTTGAAGTTGATAGCCTCAATAAGTTTAAGGCTCAGCTGGACAGGTATTTCGAATGAACAAAGGGGTGAAGTGGAAGTGGGTTTTTATTTATTTATATTATTTTTTTTTTTTTTTTTGGCTGATGATGCATAAGCTTGCTTTCTTGCATCGAATGCCTCTACTAATGTTAATGATCAGTGCCAAGCAGTGCTCCTTCAAGATGAATTGAACAGACTTCAATGATGGTCAGAGAAGTGGCAGCTATGTGTTAACACTTCATTAGTAGAGGCATACGATGCAAGAAAGCAAGCTTATGCAGCAGCCAAAAAAAAAAAAAAAACCCTCCCATTTTTCACCCCTCCATTCGTTCCAAATGCCTGTCCAGCTCAGCCTTAAATATATTTAGACTACTATTAGCTTCAACGACAAAAGATTGAAGCCTGTTCCACCAATCAACTAACCGCTGGCTAAAGGCAAATCTCCACACATCTATTCTACAACTAGCTTTCCTCAATTTGAAACTGTGCCCCCCTCAGATTCTTAATCTGAGCAAGAGGAAGAATCCCATTAGCATTCAGCTTGCTCAATCCATTCAAGGCCTTATACACCTCAATCAGATCACCTCTCAGGTGCGTGCTCTCCAGGCACTGCAATTTGCATAACTTAAGCCTTTCTTGGTAATAGCACCCCTTTGTTCCCCTCACCGATCTTGTTGCCCTTCTTTGTACTCGTTCTAGCAACTCTACATCCTTCCTAAAATGAGGCCTTCAGACCTGTACACAGTACTCTAGGTGTGGCCTGAACATTGCCTTGTACAACGGGACAATCACGTCCCTGTCCCTGCTAGCAAAATTCCTATATGTCATTAACAAGACCCCATGACCTCCCCTGCCTTTTCCCCTGAAAGACAGAACTAGACTGACATAGGCATAATCCGAACTCCTACTTTCCCAATCATCCATTCCTGGTGCAGAAATGCCTATAAAGCACTCCCAAGACAGTTCGTCGTCTAAAATCAGGAGACCTACTAGTTGAAGTTTGCATTGTTCAACAGTCTGAGCAACTACAAAAACTAAACTTTTGATGGAACTTCTGTCACCGTTTCACCACACATTTCCCTGAACAAGTCAAGAGGTGTCATCACTGAATGGGACTCAGGAACGTGTCAGACGAAGAACTAAAGCAAGAATTACATGACCAGGGAATCATTAATGTCAGAAGAATTATGACAAAGAAAGATGGCATACTAGTTGCTACATGGAACATAATACTTGCTTTTGACAACCTCAAGCTGCCAACAGTGATAAAAGCAGGCTATCTTAACTGTACATCCCAAACCCATTATGCTGTTATAAGTGCCAGAAGTTTGGGCACTCACAAACAGTCTGCAGAGGAGTGGCAGCCTCTGCCACATGTGGATCCACTAGTATCCACACATTAGTATTCACTGCACAGCAACAACACCAATCTGTCTGAACTGTAAAGAGGCACATTCGGCATATTCCAAAGAGTGTTCCCTTTGGAAAATGAAAGAAATATACAGCGGTACAAAATGAACATAATGTAACCTACCAAGAGGCTAAAAAAAATCCCTACTTATGCACAAAAAAGACTACTTATGCACAAATAACCACAAAACATATATCAATTTCTACCCAAACGGAGGTAACTATACCACGAAGTAAATCACTAGCTGAATGGGCAGGGTCACTGTTGTTGTCCCCAGTGCCAAAGCACCAAACAAAAAACAAACAAAGCAAAGCCATAAAAATACTCCAATCACAGTACAATCAGATGCCATTCAACAGCGGAATACCACAGGATCTACCACTCCTGACTGAAACCAATCAGAATACGTGGACTCAGAAGACAATTTAAATCAAGACGAACAGGTTCTAGAACTGTTCACCAATGAGGATATGGATACAGGGAAACACTATTTCCCAAAAGAAGGGGAAAGGTTAACTTGAGCGATGTAAACCTTCTGTCCCTCGAAAAGAAGTTGAGGGTTCCACTAAACCAAAATAATGCAATAATGCTTACCTTCTTACAGTGGAATTGCAGAGGCTATCATAGTAATTTGTCTGAGAACTCCTTTCACAATATGATCCTTTTGCTTACAGGAAACCAATCTGACACGAAATATAAATGTTTCCTTTCAGAAATACATAATACATCGTCAAGATCGTGTTGCACAAAATCCGAACAATCTTGCCCATGGAGGAGTAGCACTGATCATCAACCCCCAGATACCCTCAAAGCCACTCCCGCTAAAAACAGACCTTGAGGCAGTTGCTGCACGAGTCAATATTAACTTTGATTTAACCATAGTCTCAATATACTTGCCACCTAACCAAAATATAAGCTATGCCGACTTAGAAGAATTAGTGATACAACTTCCCATACCCTACTGCATCTTAGCAGACCTCAACAGTCACCATCCTCTGTGAGGTAACCATAGTCTGGACAAACTATTGAAAAACTACTTGATAAACGTGATCTGATAACTCAATAATGGGGCTCACACTTATACACATCTTCCTACAGGATCCTAAATCAGCTATTAATCTCTCTCTCTCTCTCTCTCTATGCACAGCAACCATATATCCTCTATTTGGATGGACTTCAAGCAATCCACTGGGCACTGATCATTATCCTGTGATATGCTGCCTTGACACAAGCATTCCCGACCTTTCTTATCGAATTCCCAAATGTAACTTTTCAAAAGCTGAATGGGAATACAACCAGCTAGCAACACTAGAAGAAAAACAGATCCAATAAACATCCATAAACCTGGTATATATATATATATATCCAATCAAATAGTGCAGGCAGCAGACAAAGCAATTCCAAAACAATCCACAAAAATATCAGTCAGCTCAAAAGTCTGGTGGAATGATAATGTAGTGCACCTAAAAAACAAGAACAGAGCATGGAATAACTTCAGGAAGTTCCCATCAACAGGAAACCTCATTCACTTTAAACAGGCAAGAGCAAAGGCAAAACGAGTCGGGCAGATTAGCAAAGGGGAAGCATGGAGACACTTCGCTTCCACAATCACAAGAATGACAAAAACTTAAACAATAAGGACAAAAATACAGTGGATGTATGCAAAACGCCCATGCTCACTGTCATTGGCTATGATATCACAAAACCACAGGAGTTTGCAAACACCCTGGGGAGATCTTTCATGGAAATATATCGGCTACGACAGCATACTCGCCATATTTTCAGGCACGCAAAGCACAAGCTTTAAAAAACCATTATATCAATTTTGAATCAGCATCAATTTCTGCTTACAATCTCCCCTTCATAATGTCAGAATTGCATCATGCCCTATTCACTACTAAACTCAGTGCAGCAGGGCCAGATGGACTCCACTACATCATGACAGCAAAACTTACCGAACTGGCCCTCAAGACTGTTAGTCCTCTATAACAGAATATTGAAAGAAAACACTTTCCCCAACAAATGGCATCATGCGTACATTCTGGTAAAGACCCTACAAATCCATAACATTATCGACCTATTGCAAGGTCATGGAAAAAATGATCAACCCCCGGCTAACCTGGTTTTTAGCTCAAAATGATCTAAATCCAGTGCACTGTGGTTTCCAGGAAGGTAGATCCACTTTTGATCAAGACAGAAATAAACATTCCTGACGCTTTCGTCCGGAAATAACATCTTGCAACGGTCCTCTTTGACATCGAAAAAGCTTTCGGCACTTCTTGGAGATATGGTATTATGCGAACCCTATATGATCTGGAATTATGCGGACACCTACCACAGTTTATCAGAAACTTCCTGCAATGCCGTTCATTTCAAGTTAGAGTTCACAGCAACTTATCTTCAAAATTCATCCAGGAAGAAGGAGTACCACAAGGGTCAGTGCTAAGTGCCACTCTAATATAATAATGAATTCAATAACACATGACCTACCCCAAACAATATCCACTACCCTGTATGCTGATGACTTCAGTATCGCCTGTCATTCACCTAATATGCGAATGATAGAAAGACAGTTATAATGTGCCATCAACAAAATAGCTAAATGGTCCCAAACCAATGAATTTCGTCTCTCACATCAATAAATGGTTGGGATGCACTTCTGTAGGAAGCGTATACACCAACATCCGGAACTTAGACTAGAAAATCAAATCATACCAGTAGTCCCTAGTGTCTTCTTTCTTGGTGTGATATTCAACCAAAAACTCACTTTCCCTGATCATATAAAAATGCGCCAGATTATCATGAAAAGCTTAACATCTTATTAGTTCCATCAGGCACAACTTGGGGAGCCAACCGTTACACGCTACTACATCTCTACCCTGCGTTAATACAGTCACATCTGGACTATGGTTCTGTAGCGTATAGCTCTGCTAGACCAAGCGCTTTACATTGGTTTGATCCTGTACACCACAGCACTCTTCGTCTTGCACTGGGGGCCTACCGTACATCACTGGTTCAGAGCTTATGTGCTGAAGCGCATGAAATACTTGTAGCTATGCAGACAAATGCTTTTATTAAATTATGACGCAAAACTCAAAGGGCATCCAAAACATCCCACTAGGAACAGTGTTTTTTCTTCTAAATGGTAAAATCTTTATAGAGCTTACCTATCTATCCACCAACCGGGATACGTCTTCGCTCACTACAAGCTGACTGGAAAATTGACCTGAGTAAGATACAGCCTACTGCCTCTCATTCAATCCCACTATGGATGTATCATATACCGCCGTGTGACTTTTCATTCACAGCCTGGGGAAATCACACCATGTACCAACAGAACATGCTACAAATACATGCCACACTGAGAACCCAGCATGGACAGTACACACCAATCTACACAGATGGATCTAAAACTGAAAAGCATGGTGGTGCAGCAGCAATATTTCCTAACATCACCGTGTCCAAAAAACTCCCCACTGAATGTAGCAGTTATACTGCAGAACTCTGTGCTATCCACATCGCCTTAAACTACACACTCTTAATAACCAGACTGCACAGCATAATTTATACCGACTCCATTATTGCTGTCCAAGCTATACAACACAATACAAAGAATGATAACCCCCTTACTTAGACAAATCTGGAATACTCTGACTAAATTAAACCAGAAAAAACAAGTTCTCTTTTGTTGGATCCCTGGTCACGCTGGAATTTCTGGAAATGAACAGGCCGACCTAGCTGCCAAAACTGCTACTGCACCTGCATCTGACTACAAGTACATTATATGCCTTGTACAACGATGCCTTGTACAATGGCAACACATCTGGTGGAATCAAGGCAATAATAAGCAACTTCGCATAAAAAAAGATCTAAAACTCTGGAGATCTAGTATACGTGAGAACCGACATGAAGAAGTCGTGTTAGCCCGATTACAGTTAGGACACATGCACCTGACATATCTTTATTTGCTAGCGGCCACTGACCCGCCACTGTGTACAAACTGCAACACTCAGCTCACTGTCCAACATGTACTGATTGATTGTCCCAAATACAATAGTGACTGACAAGCTATGTTTACCTCTTTTTCGAGGACGAAAATTCCTTTCGGTATTGCTGACCTCCTGGCAGATATGTCACACATGGCTAAAATGTTTTCGTTCCTTAAACAGATACAACTGTACAACACAATGTGAACTTCAACAACATTTATATACATAAACTATGCATTTAACATCGCCATAGTTAGGCACATTATGGCCTTGCTGTCCTTGCACCGTAAAGCCCTTAAACAAATAACAACAACCCGCTCCCGTTGATAATACTGCTAAAATTTATGAAAACGAAATATTTTATTCATAGTTATAGTTTTTGAAATAAATTTTTAAAAGCACAACTTTCCAAAAATGTTTATGCATATTATTAATGACTTTGACGGAATCAGTACTTAATAAATACTCAAAGTAGTGGGGACCCCGAGTGCCAATGAAGTTTCAAAGCTGTTTCAATACTCTCCAATCAAATGGTTACACAGAATATTTAAATATGCATTTATACAGTTTGAGTTCTGCTCTTCAAAGTAAAGAAGTATGCTTTCTAAGAAGAAAGGAAAGGTGCCCTTTCTTCTTGTACATAGAAATAACCTTCATAACACACTAACCTCTTTATCTTCCCCTTCCCAGGTTACTGGTTTCACCACATCTCCTGCCTCCATGTGGTGCGACCAATAACCCGAGGGTAAAGTTAGCCTCCAGGGCTAAAAGGTGCAATCGTGGATTATGACAACTACCCTGCACTTGAGCCTAGATGCTCATCTTAATGTAACAAATGGAACAGAATATGACTCATCTCAATCCAAGAGACTACAAAAAATGAGTATCAGTACCTCACTTGCCACGCACATACCTATATACATGATCCAATCAGATGCTACAAGCGAAAAATATTTGGACACACTCAAACAGTATGTTGTGGAGAGACAGTCTTCCCGAACTGTAGGTCTAAACTCATATGTGAACTGCACTGATGGAAATGCAGCAGTGTCCAAATTGTAAAGGCCAGCATACTCAAAAACTTGTCAACTCTGGGAGATAGGAAAAAAGATTCAAAAATACAAGGTTATACATAAAGTCACCTATCAGGAAGCTAGGATGCAGGTTATGCTCCACATGCTGAACCTCACTTATTAGCATTAGCAGTAGTTGCGGCATATGATGCGAGAAAGCTAGCTTATACAGCATCAGCCAAGAAAAAAAAAAAAAAAAATTTCCCATTGCCCCCATCCAGTCACTCCAAATGTTTGTCTAGTTCAGCCTTAAATTTATTTAAGCTATCAACTTCCACAACAACAGATGGAAGTTTGTTCCAGCAATCAACTACCCGTTGGCTAAAGGCAAACTTCAGCACATCTGTTCTACAATTTGAATTTATGCCCTCTCAGGTGATTATTCTGAGCAAGAGGAAGAATCCCATTAGCATTGAGCCTGCTCAAACCATTCCAGGCCTTACACACCTCAATCAGATCGCCTCGCAGGTGCATAGTCTCCAGATGCTGCAACTTGCAGAACTTAAGCCTTTCTTCATAAGTGCACCCCATTGTTCCTCTCACCAATCTTGATTCCCTTCTCTCTACTCGTTCTAGCAACTCTACATCCGTCCTAAAATGAGGCCTCCAAACCCGTATACAGTATTCAAGGTGTTGCCGGACTATTGCCTTATACAAAGGGAGAATCACCGCCTTGTATCTGCTAGCAAAATTCCTATATATCATTGACAAAACTCCATGACCTGCTCTGGCAACCCGTCTACACTGCTCAGAGAACTTCATATCTGACTGCACAATTACCCCCAGATCTTATTATTATTATTAGCTATGTGGTGCAAGGAAGCCTGAGGCTTATGCTGCACCAGCCAAAAAAAAAAAAAAAAAAAGTTACCCTGAGAGAAAGAGAGACAAAAGTAGAAGGGAATCACCAGGAAAGAGAAGAATGATATCCAGCTCAGGACCCTGGGTGTGCCAAGCCCATATTCACCAGATGTGAGCCCCTGTCGTTTTCATTCTCCACCTACCTGAGTGTAGTACCACAGAGTTTGTACGTTTCTCTTGGGTTACTGCTACCCATATGCAGTACTTTGCATTTTTCATTGTTAAACTTCAGTTGCCACTTCTCAGCCCATCTACCTAACTTTTCTAGATTCTGCAGTACCCTGCCAACCTTTGTATCATCTGCAAACTTGGGCATTAAGCCTGATATACCTTCATCGATATCATTGATAAATACACAAAATAACAATGGGCCCAGCACCGAAACCTGGGAGCTCTGCTAATAACATTAGTCCACGTAGAGCAGTGTCCATTTATTACCACTCTCTGCTGTCTCACACTCAACCATACCTTTATCCATTGCAGTAACTTGCCTTTAATGCCATACCATTCCAATTTGTACAGCAGTTTTCCATGTGCAACAGTATCAAAAGCTTTTATGCTGCAGCAACTCAAAAATACCAGTCAATAGCAGCACAAACGGCTGTCAGTGTACCCCACCAATGTCATCGCCACAGTAGATACCTACAAAGCAGTGTGAAATGAATTGTGCTAGCAACACTCTGCTAAAAGCTCCAGCAACTGCTTCTCATTCTCTGCCAGAAACTACAAAGTTGAAAGCATCAGCCCCAACCAAGACAGACTAACCATGTTCAGCAAATATGGATATCAATGTTAGTACCTTTCAGGATGAGCTAAGGTTTATATTAGATCTACATGCTAAAGATGACATAGATATTGGATGCCCTACCTTTCCAAAAAAAAAATAATAATAAATTAGATCAGTACAAGCAGGCTGGATACAGAAAACAAACAGAACCATGCACAATCTCTAAAACCAAATAACGCAAAACATTATACAGTGGAACCTTAGAGGTCTGTGCAGCAACATTTATGATCAATGTACCCTATAATTTTTCTTATGGCTGTACGGTGCAGAAATGCACCTGAGTAAAAAATTTCCAGATAAGATTAAATATGTGCAATATTTTTACAAATTGTTTTAATTATAAGTAGGGACATACATAATAATAAAAAAATGTTAGCAATAAATTTACACTTTACAGTTATTTATTTTTCTTGGAGTTTGTTTCTTCTGTTCTTTGTAGAAGTCCATACTTTGTAGACAGCATCTACATTTATTGTTGCACCATTAGCTAAATGCAGTTTGATTCTCATAAGGTTACGTAAATGATCATCTGTTCTATTTCGATTTTTTGTTTTAATTGAATTCATAGTGCTAAATCTTCGCTCTCAGTCTGTATTTGATGCTTGAAATGTTTCCATAATATCATAGAAAATGGTATGTTACAAAACTCTAAATTTGTAAGTACGGAATTTAAAGTGTCACTGAAAGTTTTAAATGTTCCAGTTTTAGTTTTTTCGACAATTACAAATTTTAATTCTGAATATTCTTCTGATATTTTAGAAATAACATCACTTTCGTTATGTGTAATAAAGCGTGAATATTTTTTTCCAAGGCATATCACATTAAGTTTCCCAAAATTATTGCTTTCATTTGTGATAGCATTAATATCAAATACTTTCCAATCGTTTAATTCATCATTAGGAAATCTGTTACCTAAGTGATCACATACACGTTTGATAAACCGAATTATAGCTTCAGTAACATTACTTTGAATTTTTGATAATACTTCTTTCACATTTTCACTCCAGAAAATATTTGTTTCCAAGATATTGGCTTCTTAATTTGTTTATTTTAGCTTTAACATATTGATGTGCATCAATAATGTTTCAACAACTTTTTTGTAGATATTTGAAAAGCGAGGCAAGCTCTCCTAATACATCATTGAGCGCAATTAATGCCACATGATATTGTGAATTTGTCAAATTTTGTAAACAGTATTTACTAATAGGATCATTATATTCGTTAACCTGCTCATTGCAATATTCGATTAATATTTCATAATTTTTTACTAAAGTATCATGTTCCACAGAGGTTCTTCTGCTGGACATCATTCATTAAATGGGAATTAAGGAATTAGCATTAGCATTAGTAGAGGCATATGATGCAAGAAAGCAAGCTTATTCAGCATCAGCCAAAAAAAAAAAAAAAAAAAAAAACACACACACACCACTCCCATTTCACCCCTCCGTTCGTTCGAAATACCTGTCCAGTTGAGCTTTAAATTTGTTTAGGCTATCAATTTCAACAACAAGTGATGGAAGTCGGTTCCACCAACCAACCACCTCCTGGCCAAAGGCAAATTTCCGCACATCTATCCGACATCCGTCCTTCCTCAATTTGAATTTATGCCCTCTGAGGTGATTATTCTGAGCAAGACGAAGAATCCCATTGGCATTGAGCATGCTCAAACCATTCAAAGCCTTATACATGTCTATCAGATCACCTCGCCGGTGCCTAGTCTCCAGACTCTGTAATTTGCAAAACTTAAGCCTTTCTTCGTAAGAGCAACCCTTTGTTCCATTCACTAATCTTGTTGCCCTTCTCTGCACCCGTTTCAGCAGCTCTACATCTTTCTTGAAATGAGGCCTCCAGACCTGTATACAGTACTCAAGATGTGGCCTAACCATTCCCTTATACAAGGGAATATTCACCTCCTTCTCCCTGCTAGAAAAATTCCTGTATATCATTGACAAGACACCATGAGCCACTCTTGCAGTTCGTCTGCACTGCTCAGAGAACTTCATATCTGCCTGCACAACCACCCCCAGGTCCTTTTCATTCTCCACCACTGTCAGAGTAGTACCGCAGAGTTGATACGTTGCTCTGGGGTTACTGTTTCCCATATGTAGTACTTTACATTTGTCAATGTTAAACTTCATTTGCCAGCTCTCAGCCCATCTGTTCAACCTTTCCAGATCCTGTTGCAGCAGCATAGCGTCAGTAGTGTCCTTAACAACCCTGCCAACCTTTGTATCATCTGCAAACTTGGACATTAAACTTGATATCCCATCATCAATATCATTCATAAACACCGAAAACAACAACGGACCCAACACTGAACCCTGAGGAACTCCACTAATAACATTAGTCCACGTTGAGCAGTGTCCATTGATTACCACTCTCTGTCTTCTGCCACTCAACCATCCCCTTATCCATAGCAGCAATTTGCCTCCAATGCTACACTGCTCCAACTTGTGCAGCAGTCTTCCATGTGCAACAGTATCAAAAGCCTTTCTAAGATCCAAATATATAATATCAAAGTTATTCCTTGCATCCAGTTCTTTTGTGACTACATCATAGTATCCAATCAAATTGGTCAGGCAAGACCTGCGCTTAACAAAACCATGCTGCGTCTGAGCTATAACTGAATTCTTGGCTAGATGATCCTGCAGTGCTTCTTTAACCAGTGCCTCCATTAATTTACCTGGAACAGAAGTTAAACTAACAGGTCTATAATTACTTGTGTCAGCCTTTGATCCTCCTTTGTGAATTGGGGTTACATTTGCACAACTCCAGTCTATGGGTACCTCCCCTGAGTCCAAAGAAGCTCTCATAATTATGGCTAGGGGTTTGCTTACTTCCTTTGCTGCCTCCTTTATTATAACTGGATAGATCCCATCCACCCCAGGTGCCTTTTTTATGTTTATCCTCAACAATCTCTCCTCCACTTTCCTCTCAGTTATTACAAAATCATCCAGCTCACTGCCAATGTTTACTTTACCTACAGCATTCTCCTTCCTGAATAATTCCTCATGCGTGAATGTAGATGCAAAATACTTGTTTAGATTGTTAGCCACCTGAGCAGGATCCTCAACTGTTGAACCATCAATATCCAGTGGACCAATCTGATTCATCCCTTTCCTTCTTGAGTTTAAATATGTAAAGAACTCTTTTCTAACAGATATTTATTTAAAGTATACCCAGTATAAAATAAAATAAAATAAAATATTTCCAGAAGCTTTCGGAACTCGTGTCCCTTTCTCAACTGACAGAATTTTTTGAATACATTACAAGCAAAGTGTGGCACGTTACTCATTCGTCATTGTTGTAGCACGGACGTGTGCTGCCTTGCGCCAGTGATCATCCATCAATAAAACGGTTGTCTCCAGGATTGGATGTATACGCATGCCTTTCTGGCGATTTAATGCCTTAGGGTTGTTCATTATGTTTAGTGACTCTAGCCATAGGCGGTGGCGAAAGTGTCGCGCGTGGTCCACTATCTCAAAGTCGCGCTTGGGGTCAAGATCGTGGTTGGTAGCCCAAAAATGTTCTGCAAGCGCGGACTGGTCAGTTTCGGCAAGCCGGATTGCTCTGTCGTGTTCCGTGAGGCGATCCTGGAGACGTCTCGATGTCTCACCTACGTAGCAACTGTTACAGGCCCTACAGGTGATACGGTACACTACATTGCTGCGTAAGACAGGTGTGACAGGGGTCTTCACACTGGAGACAAGTGAACGTAGGTTCCTACCTGGTAATTGTACACATTTTATGTTGTAACTTCTCAGGATCTTCGAGATACGTCCTGACACTCCTGGATAGTACGGAATGTAGGCGGATGATATGCCGACTTGCTTCGGAGGTCTTGGGTTGGAAGTAAGTTCTTGTGCCTGTAACAAGCATCTGTTTAGTACATGGGATGGATAACCGCATCTGGTTAAGTCCGCCTTCACACGGGAGATCTCGTTACGTCTAATTGTGTCGGTGCTGGAATGGCTCCAGGCCCTGGAGAACAGGGTGCGGGCAGTGCTATTGAGATGGCTTGGAGCGTGGCCGGACCCGTAGTTGGTGAATTGACCGCACCACATGGGTTTTGCGGTATACTGAGGTCTCTAGATGTGGGCCTACGCGATGCACTAGCACGTCCAGAAACGGGAGCGAACCGTCCACCTCTGATTCTACGGTAAACTTGATGAAATTGGATAGAGAGTTGAGGTATTCTAGTAGTACCGTTTCAGAACCACGTGGTATTATGGTAATACCACGTGGTTATGGTAATATGGTAATCTAAACAAACAATTAGACGTAACGAGATCTCCCGTGTGAAGGCGGACTTAACCAGATGCGGTTATCCATCCCATGTACTAAACAGATGCTTGTTACAGGCACAAGAACTTACTTCCAACCCAAGACCTCCGAAGCAAGTCGGCATATCATCCGCCTACATTCCGTACTATCCAGGAGTGTCAGGACGTATCTCGAAGATCCTGAGAAGTTACAACATAAAATGTGTACAATTACCAGGTAGGAACCTACGTTCACTTGTCTCCAGTGTGAAGACCCCTGTCACACCTGTCTTACGCAGCAATGTAGTGTACCGTATCACCTGTAGGGCCTGTAACAGTTGCTACGTAGGTGAGACATCGAGACGTCTCCAGGATCGCCTCACGGAACACGACAGAGCAATCCGGCTTGCCGAAACTGACCAGTCCGCGCTTGCAGAACATTTTTGGGCTACCAACCACGATCTTGACCCCAAGCGCGACTTTGAGATAGTGGACCACGCGCGACACTTTCGCCACCGCCTATGGCTAGAGTCACTAAACATAATGAACAACCCTAAGGCATTAAATCGCCAGAAAGGCATGCGTATACATCCAATCCTGGAGACAACCGTTTTATTGATGGATGATCACTGGCGCAAGGCAGCACACGTCCGTGCTACAACAATGACGAATGAGTAACGTGCCACACTTTTCTTGTAATGTATTCAAAAATTCTGTCAGTTGAGAAAGGGACACGAGTTCCGAAAGCTTCTGGAAATATTTTATTTTATTTTATTTTATACTGGGTATACTTTAAATAAATATCTGTTAAACTATGGACCCCAGTACTCCAGGCCCATTTGTCACTAGAACTCTTTTCTGTTTTTCTTTGCATCCTTTGCCAAGGATTTTTCGTAGTCTGCCTTTGCCTGCCTAACCTCCTTTGTGACTTGGTTACAGACCAACTTATATCTATCATAGGCTTCCATATCACCCATTAATTTATATGTATCCCATGCATTTTTCTTCTCTGCCACATGTCTCATTAGTTCATCTGACAACCATTTAGGCCTAAACCTTGAACAATATTTCTTAGTTGGTATGTAAAGCCTGGTAGCCTCCAAGATTAGTTCCTTGAATGCTTCCCATTTTGAGTTTGCTGTTGGTAACATCATCAGTTGGTCCTACTGTATTGAATTTAAATACTGTCTCAGACAATCATAGTCGCCTTTATGAAAACAAAAACCCTTCCCTTTACCTCTGATGGTAGTTACCTCCTTGAGTAAATCCCACTTCAACACACTGTGATCACTGCCACCTAGTGGTTCATTTATCTGCAAATTCCTAATGCATGAAGAATCACTAATGATAATCAGATCAAGAGTATTGCTCCCTCTTGTTGCCTCACGAACATGCTGATGTAGAAAACAATCATCCAATAAATCCACAAAAGCCTTGCTAGTGTGCGAGTGACCAAATTCCAGTCAAATGTGTTTACAAATACCAGTCAATATCTGGGAAATTAAAATCCCCCATTATAAGACTCTCTGATTTACTGGCCCATTCTATTTCCCTGTACAATATCTTATTATACTCATCAGAGTCATTAGGCCTATAGCACACTCCTACTCTCAATTTTGATTTCCCTATGCTTATGTCACACCAATCGACACTGCGCTGTCCATCGATGTCGACTGGCTTTACTTCCTTGGACTTTATGTGTTTCTTAATTAATAGTATAACCCCTCCTCCCCTCCTGTCCTGTCTATCCTTTCTATACTCATTGTATTCCCCAAATTCCAGTTCCGCATTACTTATATCTGTGTGACACCACGTCTCTGATATCCTGACAATATCTGCCTTTGATATTTTGAGCAATACCTCAAATTCATCAAATTTATTTACCAAACTCCTAGCATTGGTGTACACGCAGGTATACATGCACCTGTTTCTATTCTTAGCTACCCTAACACAACCCATGTGTTTACTTGTACCGCAATGACTCCCAGCAGTCTCTGAAATATCCTGCATCTTGTTTTTCAGGCTTCTGCTCATTTCAATAGAAGCAGTGCAAGAATCACTTCCACCTCTGCCAGTGGCTACTGTTAATCTATTAGTCTTTGTATCTCCCCCCCCCAACTAGCAGTTTTCCGACCCACCTAACTCTGCCTCGACAGCATCAGCAAAAATTCTTGCACCCTTTCTATTTAAGTGTATCCTATACCTGTAGAAGCAATCTCTCCTGTTAACAAGTACAGTCCAGGCTGAAAAAAATTCTACCCCTTGAGCCTTGCACAATCCCTCCAGGGCCGAATTGATCGACAAGGCTCTCATCATATACTCCCTCCTATCGTGTATGAGGTATGAGGTATTGAGGGTCTAGCGGCTCCTGGGATTTCTCCCATCTCCGCGAATGTTCTATGTATCGGTGACAGTACCCTGTCAAAGCCAGAGATTTAGAAGTGTGTGGGTCATGAGTAGTGTTATATGTTGTGCCCATTGTTTATCCGACTTATTGGCCGCCAGGCCCCTAATGGGACCAGACGTTGCCCATACCTCGCCACGTGGAGGCTAGCCGGGTGTTACCATTGAGTCAATTGTACTCTGGCAGGTCCTGCCACTTACCTTCCTGGGATTTTAGTGGCTAGGACCTAAAATAAAATTGGAACGACCGCGGTTGATTTTAAATCACTTACATTAAAGCACTAATATGGGGTTTGACGCTGAAAGCCTGTTTCTAAAGTGCCTAAAAGGTTGGGCGAAATTTTTTGGTGTATTTTAAATTTGGACGTGTAGGGCTATACACTGTGCAAGAAAAAGTGCTGGGAGGGGAGAGTGAAGGCTGGGGGGTGAAATAGGAAGAAGAGGGTCGATAGGGTAGGTGACCCCCCAATTTTTCAGTGAGGCATGCCCATGCCCCACCAGAGGGAAGAAATGGTGTGGCAGGGAAGAGAGGCGACAGCAAGTCGTCACCTCTCTCCCTTGCCGGGAGTGGGAGTAAAAGAATTGCACTGCACAAGAGAGTGCAGAGCATAGAGCCAATATGGCTCCGTTGAGGCAGCAACTTGGAGTTTCTCTATCTTCGTTGGTCTTCTCTGTCATTGATAGCCATATTTTTCCTCAGCTATGAACACTGGTCAGGTCCATTGTTGGTCTGTTAGCTATGGCTGTGGTTCTCTTCATCATGGGAAGATCCGCAGCTCCATGGGGTTATTCTTGCGATCGCTGATTTTAGATGATTAGTAATAAGCAGGTTCCTGGGCGAGGTTCTCCTTGAGTCCTCTCCACGCGTGTTCTGTGTCTCTTTTTTTTTTTTTATCTTCTTCTGTAGATGGCTATCCGTGTTTTTCGCCTACCAAATAGTTTTTGGGCATATTCCTTTAGCTCCCTGTATTCCTCAAGTGAGTCCAATAGATGTGATTCCAAGTTCTTGGGGAGGTAGTGTATTGCAGTGATCAGTCTGCACCTGAGGTCCTCATAATGGGTGCAATCATACATAATGTGCTCCCAGCACTCAAGCTCCCCATAGGCACATCTCGGATCCACCTCAATCCCCAGCGCTGCCAGCTTGGCTTTAAAGGTCCCGTGACCAGTCAATAAATAGGTGGTGTATAAGCCAGGTTGAAACCAAGTTGGGGGACTGGGGTACATCCTGTCGATGTTCGGAATGAATTTCCTGGTGATATTTCCCTTATTTGAGTTGGCCCAACGCTCCTGCCAAACTTGCATCAGGAGTTTTTGCAGCCTTGTCTTTTCATTTTTTTGTGGTGCATTAACGTCCACAGTATAGCCATGGTATGTACAAGGTATTCCTTTCTCTATGTGGTAGTTCATTCCCCTACGCATGATCTCTAAGTCAAGGGGAAGAGCTCCGGCCAAGACCTGCAGCGCGTGGGTACTGGTTGTCCTACAAGCACGTGTAACTGTCAGTAGGATTGTTCTTTGCGTTGCATCAAGGATGCGTCGGTTTACTACAGTTCCTGTTTTGGAAAACCATATTGCTGAGACGTAAGTGATGATCGGTAGGAAGGTTGTTTTATAAAACAATGACAGGGTGCGTTGGTTTAACCCCCAGTCCCGCCTGACGATCCTAGCCACCAATCCAGAGTATCTTTTGATTTTGGCTCTGATATAAGTTAGATGGTGTTTAAAGGTAAGATTACCATCCAATATAACTCCTAAATATTTTAACTGGGTCACTAATTTTATTGTGGTAGGTCCCACCTTTATTTGTGGCGGTCTACGTATATCAAGCTTGCCTTTTAGCAGGACGGAGGACGTCTTTGTTGTTGATATCGTCAGGCAGTGGGTTCTGGTCCAGTTTTGCAATATCAGCATTGCCTGATTGGCCTTTTCCTCTAGCTGGGCCCGGCTATCTGCAGCAATGGTGAGGACCAAATCATCAGCAAAGGCCTGGGAGCGCACATCACCGAGGTGCAAAGACAAGAACCCATCCAAAACCATATTCCACAGGAGCGGCCCCAGAACAGAACCCTGGGGACAGCCCCTGTGGACATCACGATTCACTCTACCATAAGGTGCTTCCACGATGATGCGTCTCTCGGAGAGATATGACCTAATTATGGAGTATAAGTTGATCGGCACTTGTGCCAGCCTTAGTCTTGCCAGTACGCTCGGCCACCAAATGGTGTCGAACGCCCCAGCGAAGTCAACGGAGATGGCTAGAAGATATTTATTATTGCTATCGTGTCTGGGCAGAATTGCAGACACTTTCAAATTCAACCCTAATTCACGGCTTTTTTTCAACAGTGACCTGTACTTGCTAAGTAATTCCGCCGGTCTCCTACTCTTAATATCATTAGTGCCAACGTGTACAACTATATCACCTTTTGTGCCCTTAAAAGATGATATCCGCTCTACAACGTCATCAACCTTTGCCCCTGGCAGACATACCCTGGTCCTATTCCACCTATCCTTTTTACAAAGCATGTTCCCCCTTTCCCTGACAATAGAGTCACCAACAACTACTAGTTCCTGTGGGACCAGCGCATTCTGCCCAGGGGGCTGCCTCTGTGTTGCCTGATGACCAAGTGCAAGCTCTGTCGTTGATGTGGGCAGCTGAGAGCTTGATGGGCCCCTCAATTTATTTCCTTCGAGGGCATCCACCCTGTCCTTCAAGCTCTCATAAAGGCCCATAACAACGCTGAGTTGTCGCCTGATTTCCTTGCACTCCTTACATCGTGCACACACAAAGACATCCCCCTTGGCAGTCTCAAGTCCCGTACCCGACTGCTCTGCAAACATCAAGCAAACAGTGCATTTTAAAAGACTGTGATTCAGAGGGCAACTGCCCCCCCTCAGTTCTCCCCTGAACCACAGCACTCCCATTAGCTTGAGCCTTTTGCTTTGCTGCTCTGGTCAGAGTCGTGATTCCGATTTAATTCAATAAAATTTCAAAACGAAAATTAAATCCTTAAGTTATATCCCAAAACAGTTATGTTATATATTTTTTTTTTCGGTATCTAGTGTTTTCTACGAGTTCCCTTTATACAACTTCCGTATCACGTGTATCACTATAGTTATGTATTAATTATTTGTTACGATTAAGTCATTATATATATATAGAGTTAAAAGTACAATTTAATTGACAATAAAGTTTATCAAGATTAATAGATTTACTGATTAATTGACAATATTATATTATGCACTATACTACACTGAGCTTATGCTATCGTGTAAAAATGGCGGGAATTCTCGAACGGTACTTTCTACGGACTTGTAAGTATTGATTAGCTTCCAAATCTCGCTATCTCAATTTAGAATAAACTAAGGATCCTGACTAGGTCTATAATCTACTTATAGAAGATAATTTGATATAACAATTGGTTAATAAATCGACTAAATTTAGTTAAAAAAAAGACCTCTCGTTCAGTTTGTAACACATGGATTTGATACCGTTACCGATACTAAGTAATACCTACAAAATCTCTGTCTAAGTTAAACTTTAAACTAAGTATCGTAACTAGGAATATAAAGCTACTCTAGAAAATAAGTTAATATGACAATTTAAGCTAATAAATCAGAAAATAAATCAGGAAAAACTCTGTTCCAAGAGCTTCAAGGAGCCGCGGCCGCACAGGCTAACCTCGCACCGAGATGCAATCAACGGCAATCAACCCTTACTATTATTCAATATTCAATGTATACAATAAGGTTTCCTGGCAAGTTCATTCGAGTATTGATGTTCCAGAAAACGCCTGTGTTTTAAATGATCGACTAATGGTTTATATTTTAGGACAACAATCTCGTGTTCTGAAGACCTATTTTGAATCGTGGAGAATAGACTCGCAACATCAAAATCGGCATTGTGTTTATTCATTCTGAAATCTTTCTATTAGTTAGACCTCAAAATGCCGCATAACGTGGTTCTTTTAATATAAAACTCGTGCTGTGGATAACGTGTAGCAAGAGAATGGCTAGAGGCAAGGAAGATCAAACAAAGCATGGTTTATTAATCATAACATACAGATAGATATAAGAATCAAATTGTTGCATCTTTCGTATAGTAAAATAACTCTTTACCTCTTATTAATGAATAAACAATAGATTAATCCGATAATAATGCATATGTACAAGATTGTCTGCAATCTTCGTGTAATTTTTAATTACTCTGCTGCTCGTATGGAGCTAACAATCATCTCGCTATTAGTGTATCTGAATACAAGTGTAAAGGTGCCATATCAGTTTAATAATCATAACTGATGAAGTTTCATTACGGCAAATGGATCTTGTTAACCTTAAACCCTAATTGCTAAGTGTGGTGTAATAGATGCTACCATAATGCGTTCATAGGAGGAGGGTTGTTTGTCAGTGGACTTTAGTGAATAAAGAATTAAGTCATAACACTCGACACTTTCATTCTGCTAGCTATCGTGTTGCAAACATAGGGTGAAACTTACCAGAATAAACTTTGTTATGTTCAGGACTTGATGATTAAGAGCAGGAGCCAGAGGCACAAGACTCTTAAGACGTCCTTTTTGGTGAGATAGCATCAAGAGAAGAAAAGCTTGCTCAGGGTTCGGCTCTCTTTGTCTCTTTTGTCTCTCTCTAGATTTCTCCTCATTTTCTGTCCTGTCTCTCTCTGCGTCCGCGCTCTAACCCCCCTCTCTGTCTCCCATCTGCATATACATATACAGTATATATATATATATATATATATATATATATGTCCCCCCTTTTGAGTTTCCAATGCTTCTATTGGTCAAAAGGCTAATTTTTTGGGGAAAAGAAAATTCCAGGGACTTATTTTGGAGACCTGACACAATAAAAGATGGAATTTATGAGGAGAAAGAGGAACTTCACATCTGCATGGGGTGGTATTTTCGCACTGCCCAGTGGTAGTCACTAAATCTAAAGTCCGTTCATTCCTACACAAGGAATTTCCAGACAACAATCACCCCATAGTTGCCTGGTTCAGATTTCACCCTAAAGTATGTTCCTTAATTGGCTACTCACTTTTCTCTGACGAAAGTCATATACTTTCTCACCGTTTTATAAATACTACATCCATGATATTTGTCCGATCCGATCGAGTGACGATGCTGTGATCCAGACGGACTCATAACGATGGAATAGTTTCAACTGCTGTTTTCCCTAGCGCGGCGTCAACGAGCGTTCGCTAAAAAAAAAAGGGAATAGCCTTCAATACGAAGTAAATATCACCCTACAAGTACACTAGTGGCAAAAGTATACGGGTACTTGGTGCGGTGACAGCCCTCATGAGCAAATGAAAAGTAAAATGAAGACATTTTTACAATCAACTGCAAAATTCCTGGATAACCATCTGACTTCATTTAATGGTCTAAAAGATACAACATTGTGTTCTGTAATCTGGGCTAGTTCTTCTAATTTCCTGTTTTTTATGCTAGACCTACTAAATATTGTGCATACAGTTCTAAGCAACATCTCTATAACTTACATAATAGATACATTTTTCCATGCATCGTCCAATTCTGAATCTTCCCGGTGTGCAACACAATGTTGTTCAATTCAATAAACTCACTTTAAAAACATACAATATAAACTACAACCACTACAGTCCTTTATATATTTCTAATGTAATTTTTTTTTTTTCATATAAATAAAAATCAACACACAACTTTTCATTGTGCACTATGTATTTGTAAATAAAAGATGTGGGAACATGTAATGCAATAGCGAATCTTATGGCTTGTGCTATCCCCCCCTTCCTATATCCATTCTTCACTAATACTCCTGTCACCATCTAGTATGTCATGTCGGCTGTGTGCGCAGGAAGTAAAAGCACCTGTGCAACTTCATAGAAATCAGTGCACGGCCGCGCACAGCTTAGAGGGAACTGTGTTTATGATCTAATCGAACATTACTGTCCAGTAAGCATCTGCTTGGAAGAAACCAGCATAACCCCACAGGTATTCCCGGTGATTAAAAATTATACTATATACTAGCAATACAGACACATCAATAACTCAACAAGTGGAAGCATAGCCGTTCTTATCAATAACAATGTTCCTGCCGTTTGGCAGGAATATTGTTATGCAGACCAATTAGAGGCTGTAGCAGTATGTGTTGCTTTGAACTTTATGTTAATCATAGTCTCTGTATTTCTTTTCCCAAAACAAAAAATTCACTGTGTTAGAGACGGAGGATGTTATTATGCAGCTTTCATTGCCTTTCTGCCTACTAAGGGATTTCAAAAGGCACCACTCTATATAGTGGATCTCCCCAAATGGATACACAGTGAAAGCTCATCGAAATAGTCTTTGACAAGTAGATTCTCACATTATTGAACACTGCCACTGACACTTATATCCACTTTCCCACAGGAACATCTGCTGCTATAGATCTTTCAGTATGTTCCCCAAAACTGCTCCCAATCATTCAGTGGGTAGTTTTAGATAATCTACTGAACAGTGACCATTACCCAATTATTTGCAAATTGCAAACCAGTAAAACCTTGCACCCAGAGTTACTTAAATGGATCTCCAAGGCAAATCTACTCTGCAAGTGATTAATTTAAAGTTAAGGCACATTATGTACAGAAAAAAGCAAAAAAAAAAAAAAAACACTTGTGGATCTGATAAAAAATTGAATGGTAAATCCCTTCTCATATCAATGCCTATTCTAAGATGGAATGGCAAAGACTTTTCCTCTCCGGTGGAAATTGCAAATGCAAATCTCAGCCACATCAGCATGTGAAGTGACTGAGATTTGCATTTAAACAAGAAAAAGCCAAAGCAGACCAGTATAAGCTAAACTTCAATATAATTGTGTCTTTTCCATAAAATTTGACGTTTACAGTTTTTGACCTAGAAAGCCCCCTAAACAGATATAAAGAAGGCACTAGGACCTGATGCAACGTAGTGCACTGTTTTATGACTTCAGCACCTTTACAAGAAAGCTCTGAATTCATTATTGATATAGTTAGATATTTTCATAATGCTACCACCCTCGTTCTCTATTCAATAGTATTAGCCTTTCCCAAACCTGGAATAGATCACTCAGGTGCACAAAACTATTGACCGGTATCTCTTAGTAGTTGCTTTGGTAAGCCATTAGAAAAAAATTATTCACAATCGCTTAGTACAGTATCTAGAATCTTAATCGGTGATGATTGAGAACCAGTATGGCTTCTGAAAAAAATGGTTAATGCTAGACTTTATGATCAAGGCAGAATCCACCATACAGAATGGTTTTTATCTGAAATGAACAAGCATCATGTCATGAGCTGATTGCATATTGAAAATGCCTTTGATACCACTTAACCTCTGACATTTTTAAAAATGTGTATGCCACAGCACTTCAGGGTTAACTTCCACTAATCATACAGAGCTTTCTCCTGAAATAGATTTCAAGAATGTTACTACAATTCTCTATCCTCAACAGTTGTCTGAGAAGTAGGGTGCTCAAAAGATAAGTTCTTAGTGCCACGCTATTTGCAGTTAAGATACATAATATAACAGAGAGTCCTGGTTAATGTTAACACCTATCTATATGCAGAAGACCTTACAGTATCCTGCCGCTTACAAAATATGCAGTCCATTGAATGACAACTTTAGCTCTCAAAGAACAAAATAGAATCATGGGCATCCCACAATGGCTTGGGGTGAAATGGGAATTTCTTTTTTTGGCTGATGCTGTATAAACATCAGCTTATATAGCATCATTTTTTGCATCATATGCCTCAACTAATGCTAGTGGTTATCACCTCTATGCATCAAAAACTACTGCCATCCACCTTTGTAAAAGCATCAGCTTTATCCAGATCCTGAGCTAATGCTAAGAGCCCAACCAATAATTCTTAGAAGCAATGTCCCATTCTTAGGCCTTATCCCATTCTAATACTTGATACTAAACTTACCTTCCAGAAGCATATAATGCAAATGTGGACTCAGATTATGAAGAAAATGAAGAATTCAGATTATGAAGAATATACTCTTCACATGGAGAGTAGATCATTTTATTCTGCTGCACCTATATCGAACCTTAATCAGATCCAATTTAAACTATGGAGCCCAAGTTTGGGATCCTGCACATAAGACAATAATAATAATTTATGTATCCCTATTTTATGTTACACTTTTTTGGGAGATAACAGCAAAAAGGGAGGGAGAACACATAAGCCAATGGCTTTTTAGGGGTGTTCCCTTAAAAACGATAAATATACAATTAAAAAATACACTGTTCTGGAATTGTACAGGTAAGGTTTAACAGAAAGAACAGAAATAAATTGATGTTTTTTGTACATTTCTTTACAGAATACTTTGAAAAGCATCACTAGTTATAATATCATTGTGAATATTTTTATGATGAGAGACAAGAAAAATGATGAGTTGTCTGCACAGGAATTTACAAATTATTTGCCAACTGCTTCCTTTAATATTTGTACATTATTTCCATGTTGGTATTTTTAAAATCCAGGAGTTGA
The DNA here is from genome assembly GCF_048544385.1 of Mastigoproctus giganteus. NCBI lineage: Eukaryota > Metazoa > Arthropoda > Arachnida > Uropygi > Thelyphonidae > Mastigoproctus > Mastigoproctus giganteus. Next base: position 99,129,339 of record NC_143581.1, read on the forward strand.
GTGGAAGGTAATTTGAATCAGACATCCCTGGTGATGTGGTCAGTTAGTAGTTTCTTGAATGGATTTAGTGAAGTGACATTTTTGATTTTTGCAGGAAGTTTGTTCCAGGTTTCAGCACCTCTGTATTTTATACTTTTCTGACCTGACCTATGGCTTTTCTGAAAAGCAAAATCTTCAGGCTGGCTTCATTTCTTAGGTTGTATGATATTTCTTCTTCTATGGTTATGAAAAAGGACCTGAAGAGAGGGGGGAAACTGGTATCTTCAGTGTATTGTAAACAAAGACCCCCTCGGCTTTCCGTAGCAGTTGGTAGATGCTGAGCAGTCTCACTTCCTTGTATCTCGATGCTTTCCAGGGAAGGCCCAAAATTGAACGAACACATCGATTGGCAATGGAGTTGATTCTTGCAAGGTTTTCTTGGCTGGTGGTACCCCCCGAGATGATTCCATAGTGAAGTGCGGCTGAATTAAAGAAAGGAATACTAGTCTGAGAAGGGAAGGAGACACCTAAACAGAGGCCTTGGCGAGTATTCCCGCTGTGACGAGGTTTTCTTTCGTAGGGTTATCTGTTTTGATAACCCAAATTAGCTTATCATCTAGCCAGGTTCAGAGAAACTTGGTTTCATTCACCCTTTCAAGTTTTTCTTTGTATATTACGTCAAGATCAATATTTAGTGGTTTGTTTTTCGTTCTAAACACCATGTATTTTGATTTTTCTAGATTCAGTATAAGCTGATTCTTTCGAAGACAGCTATGCATCACAGAGAGCAAGGCAGAAATTTTGAGTTGAAGCTGATTAGGGTCTTTATCTCTGATTAGGATGGAAATATCATCGGCATACGCTACTAGGTGAGAAGATGAAAGAAGAGAGAGAAATTTATTGATGTAAAGAACAAATAGAAGTGAGCCTTGAGGTACTCCCCTGGAGAAATAACAGATGTTGGAGTATGATTGATTTGTTTTTACGACAAACGGACGATCAGTAAGGTAGTCTACAAGGAGAAGATTAATTTTCCCTCTCAAGCCAAGATTATTGAGTTTGTTAAGTAGAATATTATGCAATCAAAAGCTTTAGATAAATCAAGAAACAGTGCTATAGCATAGCACTGTTTCTTGATTTATCTAAAGCTTTATCTGACCCTTTTCAAGACTATCAATAAGCATTGATACTAATTAGAGCGATAAGCATACTGTTTTTGATGGATGAGCTGATTTTCTTCAAGAAAACCCATGAGTCTGCTATGAAGAATTTTTTCAAATAACTTTGCAAAGGTGAAATATGTCAAATAGAGTTACAACAGTTACCCTTTGGAACAGGGATGATTATTGTTTTTTGAATTGAGAAGGGAATTTACCAGATTGAAAGGAGAGATTGAATATATACTTCAGTGGCGTATGAATTGAGCTAAGGACCTTTTTCAGCAGAGAAGGAGAAATTTCATCAAAGCCAGGGACTCCCTTTTCTTTCAACTGATTTCCCGCCTCTAAAAATCTCTTGTCGGAGAGGGGAGCGAGAAAAAAAGATTAGGAAAAAAATAGTTTAGGATATGCTTAAAAAAGCAGTTCGTTGTAATTTCAGGATCACTTGTAGCAAATACTCCATCCCACGTTGACTGCTGCAGGTCGTGCCAAAGCTGATTGAGAGGTCTGGAGCAGGGCTCCCACTCACAAATTTAAAAAAACTTAGATTGCAACTTAAATAAACCCAAAAAAAACCTAGTTTTCATCATATAGTATAGCAACACAAATAAGATAAAACTTACCATGCAAAAATATCTTTTATTTAATTGTAATCAGAATTTTCATCCCATTCAGTTCCCTCATTTATTTTTTGAAGTTCTTTCATTTTTTTCAAACGTTCTTCGTATCTTTTATGACAAGTTCCGTGTATGACTTCTTTTTCCAATTCTGATTTAGGCTTCCATGTATAGCAATTTTGATTAGATCTATTTATCGCCTGTTGTGCCATTAGTCGATTTTTCACAGTTTCTGGTTTAAGGGAGTTTGTGGCTTTTGTTTTTATAGGGTTTACTTGGGAGAAGATTCTTTCTATGCTTGCCGAAGAGTGAGGTAAAATAGTTAGACTGGTCATAAAGTTAGATAAAATCTCATATTTAGAATTATTAAAGCCATCTTTTACATTACGTAACAGATACCAAAACTCAGGGATGGTTTTGTAAGAGAAATCTAAATCTTGATTTAAACGAAATGATCTCCATTCATCATCTAGAAGATCTAGTTTGTCTTCAGAAACAAGGTGAGGGAACTGCATTGCTAAATGGAAAATTGAGCATGGCGAATTGGCACAATCATGTATCACTGCTGTGTCAAGAACATTGAGACTGGCGATAATTCCATCATTTAGAGGAAATCTTTTTCTGATTTCCATGCAAAGTTCAACAAGAAATTTTAAACAATCATTTTTAAACCTGCTTTCACTGTCACCAAGCGGTATTGAATTTAATAAGGCCATACAACGGCCTCCCAAATATATTTTATTCAGAGGTTTATGATTTATTGCATTGCTTGGATCAATTTCAACCAGCTTGCACGAAGTAATGACTTCTTTTATGAAAAATCTAAGAATATTTTTATACTCAATTGAAACCATTGAATGAAGTAAGTGCAATCTGAAATGCTCAGATTGAAATTCAATATTCAGGAAGTTTATTTTCTCCAGTACATATCCTAAAAACAACAACATATGCTTAGTTCCTTTGGTGATCATAGTATTGTAAATATTCCCTGCACCATCGATTTTATCAATTTTTGATTGAGACTGAAAATAAAGAACTAACGCATCCCACTGCTCAATAATAATTTTTATTACATTGCCACGGGATAACCAACGTGTTTGTGCTAATTTGGGGATTTTATGCTTAGCAGTACCTACAACATCTTGAATCATTTTGAACTCGTTTAATCTTTTACTACTACGGGAAAAATAACAAGAGATATCTTTTATAAATATTTCTAGATATGATGGTAGTACCTTGACTGAATGACTAGCGCATAATGCAAAAGAATGGCAAACACATCCCATTATAAATACTGATGGTACATCCTTTTTTAGCAATGACTGGAACCCACTCTTAGTACTCATCATAGTGGCACGATTATCACTATCAAAGCCAACGAGATTACTTATTTGAATGTTTTTTTCTATGAAAAGATCTTTTACAGCTTGATAAAGCCCTTCTGAAATACCATTTTCAACACAAACAGTGTCAGGTAACACATCTACAACATCAAGTTTTTGAATATCAAAATATCTAACAACAACAGCTAGAACTTGTGATAAAGATAAATCTGTACTTTCATCTATTATCATTGAAAACTTGTTGTTTCTGCATATGTTAGAAATGTATATTTTTTCATGATAGGCTATGCCATCTTGTATAAGATAAGAGACTCGCCTTCATCTGAACTTGTTTTGCAATATTGCTATTATGAAATGCTTTCTTACATGCTTCTATAAGGTGATCACATTGCGCAAATGGAACATTATGCTCAGAAATGAGTGCAGCAATTGTTAACTCTGCCTTTGCTACGTCTTCATTCTCGTAGGTTTACGTTTTGTGAAGAACGTGTCTAACGTTGAACTTGTCTTAGCAATATTTGCACTTTTTTTTACGTTTAACTGTATTTTTATGCGCTAGTAACATCGATTTATTGGCATTCTTTAATTTCATGTCACAACAAATACAGTAAGACGCATCTTTTTCATTACTGTCTTCTTTCAACCAATCCTTTAATTCCAGATCTTCTAACCATTCATTTCTAAAATTTTGAGTATACCACCGTTTACGCAAAACATAAGCCTTTCTTCGTAAGAAGAAAGGCTTAAGTTTTGCAAATTACAGTGTCTGGAGACTAGGCACCAGCGAGGTGATCTGATAGAGGTGTATAAAGCCTTGAATGGTTTAAGCATGCTCAATGCTGATGGGATTCTTCCTCTAGCTCAGAGGAATCACCTGAGAGGGCATAAATTCAAATTGAGGAAAGACAGATGTAGGATAGACGTGCAGAAATTTGCCTTTAGCCAGCGGGTGGTTGGTTGGTGGAACAGACTTCCATTCCTTGTGGTGGAGGTTGATAGCCTAAATAAGTTTAAGGCTCAGCTGGACAGGTATTTTGAACGAACAGAGGGGTGAAGTGGAAGTGGGTTTTTTTTTTTTTTTTTTTGGCTGATGCTGCATAAGCTTGCTTTCTTGCATCAAATGCCTCTACTAATGCTAATGCTAATGCTTACTCATCTTTCTCTGTGGGGAACAAGTTTCAGACATTGTGGGCAATTTGTGGGTATGGCTAATTAACAATTATCTTATTTAAAATGTTCTATAAAATGAAAAATAAATCACTAATCCATTAACATAAAATAGAAATAGTCACTACAATTTAAATTTATTATATCACATTTATGTAGTATACACATAAATGTAAAAATCACCCCAAATAATGCAATAATACCACGAACGATCACAAAAGACTGTGCAGTAAAGACCGCCTTCCGCCTGCTCAATAGGCTGCACATACATGTTAGTAGCACGATCATGTATGCTTATATGTATGAACATGTAAGCGTAATTTCATAGTGTAGAACCCTGCGAAAACTTTGAAATCCTTTTACATTTGTAGTATTTTGTACAAGCACTTGAGATATTACAAATTATGATTAGAATATAAAATTAAGAAAATTGTAAACTGTTATTAAATGTATTAAATTGTATTGTATTTACAAGAAATAAAAATAAATTTTGACTTAAAATTAAAAATTACCGAAAAAACCCAGATAATGAGATATTTTTGTGAAAGAAACCTATCAACCCAGATGACAATCAAAAAACCCAGATCTGGGTGGAAAAACCCAGGAGTGGGAGCCCTGGTCTGGAGTGATAGATTTGAAAGTGTGCATGATTTCTGCTTCATTTTCAATTACCATTAAGATGGGACGATGATCCGAAATAGTATGCAATACTTGTATACACGTGAGAGAGCATTCCCTACCACTTGCGAAGTCAAGAAGGGAATTGTGGGACTCCCCCATTCTAGTTGGGATATCTCCATCAGTAACAACAGAGAAATCATTTGAAGTAATGGCATCTAGGAGGTCTTGCACCTGAGAGGAAGAGCTATGAAGAATGTTAATTTTAAAGTCACCAATCAGTAGAAGGCTCAGGGATTTGCTTGTGAAATGAGATAGAGTATTGTCAAAAGTTACAAGGAAGTTGTTAACTGAAGCTGAAGGAGGTCAGTATAGACACCTGATTACCAAAGAGGCAATGCGGATAAAAGTGAGTTCACAAGCTTGATCAGGCAGATTTGAGATAGGAAACGCATTGCAGATGACTATGAACATAAATAGCAATTCCACCCACTTTTGAATCACCTCTGCAACTTTCAAAAAGAGAGAAGTCTAGAATTTGGATTGAAACTTCAGGAGAAAACCAGGTCAGTAAAAACCATCAGGTCGGGATGCAGATTCCATGAGGTCAGTTGAGCGAGGATTTCATCATTGTTTTACAAGACTGCGTGCGTTCATACAGAATACAGTAATTGCATCTTTGGATGCTGCAGTAAGGCATAAGTTGTTTGGCTTAATTGTTGGCAAATGACAGGGTAGAAAGATGTTTTCACAAGAGTTAGTATCATTCAAATTCTGATAGGCTGCAGAGAACGATGAATAATTTGTAGACATTATTTTCTGTAGAGATTCCTGAATATCTGAAAAACGCACGGATTGTCATTCATGCTCTTGTTTCGATAGCTAAGTCACTAGCTGGTAACCTAGGACCAGGAAGAGGGGGTCATCCATAGAAAGGCCGATGGTTCCTACAGACCAACAGTGGTCCTTCAGTCATTCATGAAAGTCTGTCTGCTGACATTGAATGTAGAAAGAGCTGCACGACCCATGTTTAGAAATCATTTTTATTACCTTTGCTTCTATCTGCAGTTGAGATCTTATGTGCAGCTCTACTTCTGTATTGCACAGTTGGGGTTTGAGTCTCGAGAGAAAAATACCTCTGGTCGAACTTTTGGTTCTGGGGATTGCTCTGATTGTAGAGTTGGTGGCTGTTCCCACAACAGGAGGAGGATGCCGACATCTGCCTGTATGATTAGAGTCAAATAGATTCCGTTGTCTTCCAATGTGACCTGTCCACCTCTTAGCGGAAATGACATCTTCTAGGAGTGGATTGCAGTTCGATTGACATCCTTAAATGTCTTCTGAGACTGAAAGGCGACATGATCATATACTGGAGGGTGTGGAGGTTGCTTTATAATTGATGCGTAAGTGGCTACTGCAACAGGAGCAAGTTGTGGCTGGAAAGTAGAATTTCCATGGGTTTCGTCCAATTGTATGTAGGACTTAAAGATCTGCTGGAGTTTCGAATAAGATCTGAAATTTTCTGTAGTAAAATATAATTAAATTCACGTAATGGCGCGTTTTCCAATCTGATTTTTTTGTTCCATCAAGAAGAGAGACCATCATGGATATGTGAACGTCCAAGATTTGAAGAAATGAGTTTTGTGGTCAGTTCATTTGGATTTTAATCTTGTGAAACTTCTTGGTTAAGGAGTTGAGAGAAGGAGCGATTTGTCTGCTCTGATGCCACGTCATGAGGTATGGCCTCAGATAGCCCACTCTGCCGAGTATTCATTGGTGATAAGGGACAGTTGAAACACTGAGGTTCACCGTCAGGAGGGCTTGAGGGATCAGCTGGGCTGGATCCTAAGTTATTTTCATGTTTCGTCTTTGATTGCCTGTGATTTATACAACAAGGGCCCTTTCACGAGTCGATCGCTGCCTGTGACATCTTTTTCCAGTTCGCTGTTAGCATATCTATGCTTTTAATGCAGTACACAAGACCGCATTCCGCATTGCATTGAAGGAAGTCTGCATTTCTTTTTGCACAATTGGCAAATAATTTGAATTTGCGGAGCCATTGTAATTAACAAGTACACAGAATTTCTTTTGAGATGAAAAATATAAAAAATATACAATATATAACGTATGAGATAATACAACACAGAATTATTGCTATCTGAAATAATTTTGTACCAAACGAATCCGTGAACTTTAGTTAAAATTCTTCAGAATTCATTCAATGAGTGAATTTTTAGGATATGCTTAGTAGATTCCTAATTTAAGAAACAGGCATTCCTAGCAACATTCCTAAATTTAAATAGCATTTAAGCAACAATACTGGATTTCACACCACTGCAGATTAACTGGCAGAGGATATTTTGAAGGCGCAGTCCTCTTCATAAGAACAATGGCAGGTGACCTTGAGTGCTATGATCGGACAAAAACAGTAAAGTGACTGACCTTGGTTATATTTCGATGGTAATCCTATCGTTGATACGTCGTAGCTTCTGGGGCACCTACAGAAACGATCTGAGATGCTTTGCATACATTTCATTCGTTATAGCATGAAAACTATCTTTCCAAAACCTCTTCTTTCTTGATAGATTGACAAACAAAACTCGCTGATTCAGACAGTATAAAAATGTTGGAGCAGATTCATCAGAAACCAGTCATTTAGCTCACTTTTGCAGGAGCACAAACACAGCACGACCACAACCATTCGCGCAAGCTCACAAGATTGGCTTTGCTCAATACAGTCCAGCATAATGCTTCCGGATTGCCTAGGAGCTTTCAGAACGTCCACAATGCAAAGTTCATGCATATATACCAATGAACCTCTACTATATATTGGGAGAAAGGTATTGTTTCTTAACTGTGCAGCCAGATTTCTTATTTGTTACCAAGTTACCAGAGGCGGATTTAACGGAGGGCGCACCGGGCGCGCGCCCTGGGCCCCGACTTCTGAAGGGCCCACGCAAAACCCCAACAAATTAGTTGAACATATTAGTTCAAAACTTTGTGATTATTATTATGCTAATATTAATTATATTATACATATATTATATTCAAATTTTATTGGAAATAAAACATTAATAGTACATAATATTTTTTTATTTATTTAAAAAAATGGTTAACATGTATTTTTATTTTCCCTGTCTCTCTCTTTTTTTTAAGGGACCCAATATTTTCTTCTGCACCCGGGGCCTCAACCGACCTTAATCCGCTCCTGCAGGTTACACATAGCCTCCCTTCTCACCCCATCTGAACATATCTCTTCGATTCTCAGTGGGTAAACATATATAAAAACAAACACAATGAAAATAAACCTGCTAGTATCTGGTTACAAGAATTAACACAACAGTAGAATATCCATCTTGTAAATCTCTCCAGGCTCAGACACAGTACAACCACCATGGACAATGTGTATACCTCCTTGCAATAACTATTTTTGTCAGTGGGGAAGTGGTCCCTGTCAAACCAAAATTTTAGACAATTACATGGCCAATGCACAAACTCCACTCGCACACACACACACACACACACACACACACACCCCCCGACCGGGCTAGCCGCGGGTGGGTAAAATGCCTGCCTGGCAACCCAAAGGTCGGGGTTCGAATCCCGCCTCGGGCTTGGATGAAAGTACTGCAAAAACCTTGGGAGGTGCATTATGGCCACAGAAGCCGATGCGCCAACAACTACCAAAAAAAAACACACACACACACATACACAGAGGCAAAAAAAAATTGACACATCTGTGGGAGCAGCAGTAACCTTTCCACTATCTCTGTCCTGTTGCCGCTTTGATGCAATGTTTTTACAGCAGAAATTTATGCAATCAGGATCGCTTCGAAGCCTTTTAATAACCCTTGAAGTTCACAGGTCATAACATATACAGACTCTTAAAGTGCAGTGATGGCCCTACAAAATAATTCGCAAGATTTCCAGGAATAACCAAGATCTGACACAAATCCAGATCTTGGTTACTTCTTCTCAATGAAAATAAACTGACTGTCAAATTTTACTGGATACCCAGGCACATTGGAATACCAGGAAATGAGCATGCAGATCATGCCACTGGCCTTGATTTCATCCCAGTTCCTTATACTGATTACAAGCCAATCGAAAGCAGATATGTACTGACTTGTGTCAAATGTGCCATACCCAGATATATAACAAACTACTTAAAATAAAGCAGAATCCACTGCTGTGGAAGTCTGGGTTCTGATTAAACAGGCATGAAAAGGTGCTTGCAGGAGTGAAAATTTGCCATATAGCCATTTAAGGCACCTGTTTTTTACTGCTGGGGAAGGGTTCCCCACTATCTTACACTGCAGTTCGCTACTTACTGTTGAGCATATTCTAATTGAGGGTACCTTACCATTCAGCAGAATCATCATTCAGATCACTGCTTAACTTAATGAACTTTTGCAACTAACTCGTAGTATTGGAGATGATTCCAGTTTATTAGTTTTTTACTTACCTAAAAAGGATCAACTTATGTACTAAGTTCTAGATCTTTTTGTTTTATATGTTGATCAACATATGAAACAGGTGCATTTTGGCCAAAGTAGTCCATACTCCATGAAGCCCACATTCCCAACAATCAAAGCATCAGGAATATTTGGCTTGGGATGGAACCATGAATGGCAGGTCGTTTGCCAACTGTAGTTAACCTTGTGCTAATTTGCAGATTTATCTTGGTCGGACGTGATATGGCTATAAAGGATGTCTTTTTGTGCTTTTGTTGTAAAGAATGTGAGTAATTTCAGTGCCAAGTCAGCATTCTAATGACCTTATATGAGTGCTTGAGGAAAAGGGCAGATGCCCTTGAAAAATTAAAAAGGACCGTTCAAGCACTCGGCCTCCTACCACTAATGCTGGAGACTACACTCAGACATGAGAGGGCCCTGGGTGCCAAGCAATATTTCTGCGATCTATAGAGTGCTCTTCAAAAGCAACTAAAGTTATTTCTAATTTCCTACATTTCTCTTAGCAGTCTTATTTTTAAAACCGTTCTACACTTGAAAAGCCGTCTGCGTGGTAGCACAGTGGTATCGTCACCGTCCTCCCCACACCGGATGGAAAAGGCCTGGGTTCGAATCCCATCGATGACGCGAAGAACTTTAATGGGCTTTTTTCACTCCGTGGCTGAGTTAGTCGGTCTCAGGCGTAGATAGCAAGGTTTTTCTCCCCAGTAACTGGGGTTTTTTCGTCCAGCAAAAGAGGCAAATCGACCATAGAACATACGCAATTTACAGACACAAATACGGGTTAATGTATTTAATTACGGGAAACCCTAAAATAATAATTTTTTTTTATACTTGAAAAGCCACAAGTTAGAACTCAGAAAGCAAACATCTTTCTCTATTTATCCATATATTCTAGTTCCACTAATTGACTAACATTTCAACTGCTTTACCTCCTGGTAGCACTGCTCTTGCCTCCCTGTAGTGGAGCCGGAAACCTTGGCAGAAAATTCCTCTTGCCAAGGACTAAAAGGAGCAAATATGGAAAATACAGACAATGTAAAAAAAATTCCATGAGTTAGTGTTTAATTTGAAATTGTCTGCAATTCTGCCCAGACACAATAGCAGGAAGTATACGATGACAGCCTTGTCAATCAACTCCGCCCTGGAGAGATTGTGCAAAGCTCAAGGGGTACAATTTTTTACAGCCTGGCCTGTGCTTGTTAATAGGAGAGACTGTTTCTACACGGATGGGATACACTTAAATAGAAAGAGTGCAAGAATATTTGCTGATGCTATCGAGACTATCGAGTGTTAGGTGGGTCAGAAAACTACTAGCTTGGGGGGACATACAGAATAATAGATCAACAGTAGCTGCTGGCAGAGGCGAAAGTGATTCTTGCACTGCTTCTAATGGAATGACAGCAGCCTAGAAAACAAGGTGCAGGGGATTTCAGAGACTACTGGAAGTCATTGCGGAACAAATAAATACATGGGCTGTGTTAGGGTAGCTAAGAATAGGAACAGGTACAGGTGCATGTATACTTATGTGTGTACACCAATGCTAGGAGTTTGGTAAATAAATTTAACGAATTTGAGGTGTTGGTCAAAACATCAAAGACAGATATGGTTGAGATATCAGACGTGGTGTCACACAGATATAAGGAATGCAGAAATGGATTTTGGAGAGTACAATGGGAAGAGGAAGGATAGGAAGGTAGGAGGGGTTATGCTATTAGTTAAGAAACACATAAAATCCAAGGAAGTACAGCCAGTGGACATGGCTGGACAGTGCAGTGTCGAATCAGTTTGGTGTGACGTAAGCATGGGGAAAGCAAAATTGAGAGTAGGAGTGTGTTATTGGCCTAATGACTCTGATGAGTGTAATACACAACTGCACAGAGAAATAGAGTGAGCCAGTAAATCCAAGTATCTTATAATAGGGGATTTTAATTTCCCAGATATCGTCACCGTCCTCCCCACATCGGGTGGAAAAGGCCCGGGTTCCAATCCCGCGATGACGCCAGTAACTTTAAAGGGCTTTTTTTCACTAGGTGGTTAAATTAGTCAGTCTCAGGCATAGATAGCAAGGTTTTTTTCGTCCAGCAAAACAGGCAAATAGATCAGACAACACATGCAATTTACAGGCATTATATGAAAAATTATGGGTTTCTCAAATATAACAGTTTGAGTTTTTCTTGAGTCTGTATGAAGCATCGGACCATGTGTTGTTTCATTGTATGCTCATGATCGATCTGATCACTTGCACATAGTTCCATACCTCACAGAAGATAGTGTTGGCTTATTTGTGCAAACTGCTAGTAATTGTATTATTATTTTTTTATTATTATTAATATTATTAGCCATATGGTGCAAGTAAGTCTGAGACTTATGCTGCACCAGCCAAAAGAAAAAAAAATTCCCGAGTTACACTGAGAAAGAGATAGAAGTAGAAAGGAATCACCAAGAAAGAGAAGAATGATGATATCTGGCTCAGGACCCTGGGTGTGCCAAGCCAACAGATGTGAGCCCCTGGGGACATTTTACAGTTTAACAGAAGTATTCTTAGGCAGTCTTCACTAAATGAATACAACTAACGTACCGAACTGTTCATCAGGTAGACTAAATTAACCACAATTACATTTTTGAAATTATTTCTTTGAAGATTTGCCTCCCCGAGTTTTACGTGTAACTCAGAGTATGTTATAAAATATAAATTGAAAAGTTACTTATTTAGGATACTTTTTGCTGTTCTTTCAGCCTTGCTTTGCAGTGTTGTATCTCCTTTAATATTGATTCTTTTGCCTCTGATTTGAAACCTGGAAAGTATTTAAAAATACTGATTTACATAATTATTACATCCACGCCTGGTGGTAATTTCACGAACTACACAAACACATAAAAAAGTAAAGTGCAGCCATTATCATACCCACTGCAGGATGGAAGCTTCCTCAACAATTCATGCTGAGGGAAATGGACCATAATCTGCCACGCTGGTCTATTGCGGATTGGCAGATCGACCGTATTCAGCAGTCAGGAGCTTGAACCCCGGTCTACTCAAAGAGCGTGTGCTACTGCACTCCCGCTCCTGCCCACTCGGCTACGGAGCCCTTCACAAACGCATACAATAATAATAAATAGCCTTCCATTTGACAGCAGACTGGAGAATTCGGCCATAACAAAAAAATCGAATTTTTACTGTATTATGAGTGGGAGCAAATTAGTTTTTGGATTTGAACTGCCCTATATCTGTTTTTAAACACTGCACTATCTAAGAATAGATCTATAGATACAGAAATACTAGAGATACACGAAAATGAGACCATTACTTTATTTTGTCTGCAGTCAGGAGATTGATTAATATAAGAAAAGAATCACATATGTGGACACTACTTGCACAAAGAATTTAAAACTAGTAAATGTTAAAATTATGTAGTACAAGCGTCGTGGATATTTTCTTTTCTGAACTTGGACACAACTGGGTAAAAGGTTAATAATAAACTAGGAGTTTTATCTTGGTATTTATTAACTGTACAGCTGTACTGTAACTCTTATGGTAAATAGTGTCTATTTTGAAATTTGCTAAGAAACTCACAAAGAAAATTCTTATCAAGAATTTCCAACAGGTAACTGTTGACATATCTCATTTTTTTGCTGGTACCCAGGATCATGGGTACCAGCAAAAAAAAAAATAATAAATAAAACTGTACGGGATTGTTTTATGATCGTTATTGCACTACTTTCGGCGGTTGCGGGATTATAGTGCTAAATAGCTTTATCAATGATATTGATGAAACTATATCAGGCTTAATGTCGAAGTTTGCAGATGATACAAAGGTTGGCAGGGTTGTTAATGACAGTAATGGCAGTGTGCTACTGCAACAGGATCTAGATAATTTGGGCAGATGGGCTAAGAAGTGGCAACTGAAGTTTAACCTTGACAAATGCAAAATACTGCATATGGGTAGAAGTAACCACAAAGAAAGGTACCAACTGTGTGGTACCTTTCTCTGGGGTACCAACTACACTTAAGGTGGTAAAAAATGAAAAAGACCTTGAAGTAATTGTGCAGGCAGATATGAAGTTTTCTGAGCAATGCAGACAGGCTGCCAGGGCAGGCCATGGGGTTTTTTCAATGATATAGAGGAATTTTGCTAGCAGGGAAAAGGAGGTGATTATCCCTCTGTATAAGGCAATGGTCAGCCTTGAGTACTGCGTACAGGTCTGGAAGCCTCATTTTAGGAAGGATGTAGATTTGCTTGAGCGTGTACAGAGAAGGGCAACAAGATTGGTGAGAGGAATGAAGGGATCCTCTTACCAAGAGAGGCTTAAGCAAATTGCAGTGGCTGGAGAGTAGATACCTGCGAGGTGATCTGATTGAGGTATATAAAGCCTTGAATGGGTTGAGCACGGTGAATTCTGATGGGATCCTTCCACGTTTTGAGATTACGAACCGAAGGGGACATAAATTCAAATTAAGAAAAGACAGATGTAGAATAGATGTACGGAAATTTGCCTTTAGCCAGCGGGTGGTTAATTGCTGGAACAAACTTCCATCTGTCGTTGTGGAAGTTGATAGGTTGAATAAATTTAAGGAGGAACTGGACAGACATTTGGAGGGAATGGTGTGATTTTTTTTTTTTTTTTTTTGGCTGATGCTGCATAAGCTCATAGACTTGCTTTCTTGCATCACATGCCACTACTACTACTACATCACTCTAACACACACACACTTTTTAGGCCCGTTATGCAGATGTTCTGCACCATAACAGAGAACTAAGGTGGAGATGGGCTTAGTCCTAGGAGCCACCCCGATACTCGATTACAACACACAGTCTGTATGAAGGTCTGTGCACGGTCTTTACCATTAATTTATCAAAATGGGTGTGAATTAACCAAGTGTTCAACTGGATTAAATGCTAAATCCGTCCCAGTTGTTTGTATTGCTACCTTTAAAATTGAACAGTTTTTAATTTAAGCATCGAAGTTATGAAAAAAAAAAAAAAAAAAATGGTTTTCTTCGGAAGTTTTTCTAAATTCAGTTGTTTGTCGGTACCCCAGAATTTTCAGGTAGAGATATTTGTTTATTATTTTGTAATTTGAGAAAATTGGAAGCTAGTAAAGAAGTTCCCAATGACAAAATAAACTGGTTAATCCTACCTGAAAAGCCAAAGAGTTTCCGACGGACCATTAAACGTAGGAAACTCTGGAAACAAAAACTTTTTTTTTTTTTTTTTTAACTCCATGCTGAAGGCGAAAATATCTTCCACTACAAATGTAGTGTTATGAAGAGGTTGATTTAACTTTCAATCATTTGAACAGTCGCATTGAAATTTATTTGTGCAGATGAAAATTTTAAGGAAGTATAACTTTACCAACGTTTAAAAATTGTACAGTTAATTATTCCTAACTCTGTAATTAACGTCCTACTTGGTTTTATTACCGTATTTCCCCATGTATAAGACTCACCTTAATTTTGGGCCCGAAATTTGAAGAAAAAAAATGTATTACATAAAGTTATTGAACTAAAGTTTTATTCATCATAAAATTCATACAATTCCTCATAACTTGAATTCAGCACTGTACGAAAATCTTTTCTGAGTCATTTCTGGGCAGAACGTGGCAAAACGTAACCTAATATACCGGTAACAAGTGCGAAACAATGAGCGAAAAGACAACAAGCGCGAAAAAGCGGGAAATGCAAGTAAAAAATCTACAACCACTGTATAAGACGCACCCAGTTTTTAAACCCCAAATTTTTCGAAAAAAGGTGCGTCTTATACATGGGGAAATACTGTAATTTCTCTCTCTCTTTTCATTACAACCTGTTAGAACTCTGTGATTGCTGTACAGCGACCCTAGCGGAGTCATACGGCTGCTCATAGAGTAGTAAGATATATATGTACTGTATATATTTTTTGACTCTGTAGCTGTTGGTGGAGCGCTTGCAAATGATTGGCGTAAGAAAATTAGGTAACAGGTAAGGATAAGAAGTGTTTAGACGTTCAGCATATTTGATTATATAGGACATATTATGTCAATAACAGGATGAAATTTACTTACGGGTTTTTGAATATTTTCAATTTTAGGTGTATCGTATTAATTTGTGCAGATAGCCTTAACAAGTTAATATAATTATTTGTGCAGATTCACCTTAACGTTGTAAAGTAGTACAACAATACCCCGCATAGCACTGATAATTTATATCGAAACTGTTTAGTGTTATGTGAAACCGTGCTGATTGAGGTATAAATATAATGGATTTTAATTGAAAGTCTATAAAGAAATTATAATAAATCGATAAACAATTTGCACTTAATAGCCAATTAACAGGATTTGAAGTTAAAAAAAATATATACATATTGCAAAAATTTTATTAATGAAAAGGTAACATCATAAGAGATGAGAAAAAAAAAAAAAGCTTTAGAAAAAGCGGTTGTTTTTTCAGGTATTTCAATATTGAAGTCTGGTGAAGTAGTCTCTTCTTTTTCTCGGCATGCAAGTCTTTGTAGCATTGAATCCTATCTTGAAAAATTTGCCATATCTTGATGCTATGTTCAACATTCAGATCTCCATTCATAATTGCCTCGCAGGCCATGTCAATACCCCGAAAAACTTCCTCCAGTTCTGTTGAAATTCATTTGGTGGCACTACATTGTTATCTACTTCAGAATTGTTTCCCTCTTCTGCATATGCAGTTTGCTCGTCGATTTCAAGGAGAGTTGCATCATCCAAGTCACTTGCATGTGAGTCAATGCGGTCACGTACATTAGCAGTATTTAAAGTTTTGGATCCCAAGTCTTTTCCAATCTTCACAATGTCTTCAGCAGTTATCTGAACTTGTGATTCAAAACCAGTGAAATCATTTACCAAATGGGGCAAAGCATGCTGCCAAAAATAATGCATGTTGTTGGCAGTGATTTTTAGGTAAAATGCAGATATATTTTCGATCATATTTAAAGGGGTAAAAAATAAATTGTGAAATGAAAAGTTTGAAAAGATATCATATCATCTCTTTAGGATGGAATTAAGGATACTGAACGCTTGCACATTGCAGCTGACTGCCTGAGGGGAGCTATTGTCACATGTACAAGGTAAACAATAAAGTTGGCAACGTAGCATGTACTGTAGGCTTATGACAACACAGCATATATGTATAGTACTTGTCTAGGCTATTGAATGAGTTTTAATATGTACAGTAAATTTTCGACTTAAACTTAATTAAAAACCATGTTATTGTGAAACCCGGGCTGTTTGAAGCAGTGCTAAGCAAGGCATTGCTATAATCCTTTTCGGGTTGTAAATTTTCTCAAGTGAGCATTTAAAAGCAAAAGTAAATATTATTAAAAAATACGAAGTAGGTCATATTTTTATAATTTTAATAAAACTTAAAAAATAAATCACTGGCATAGATTTGTTGCACATAAGTGTTGGAAATTTGCATTTTTTTATATATAGCCGAAAATAAAGAATGGTAACATAAAAATTGAAACTTTTACAAGTTATTATTATTAGTCTTATAGTGCAAGGAAGCCTGAGGCTTATGCTGTACCAGCCAAAAAAAAAAAAATTCCAAGTTACCAAGAAAGAGAAGAATGATGATATCTAGCTCAGGACCCTGGTGTGCTAAGCCCATACTCACCAGATGTGAGCCCCCAGTAACAAGATATGGAACATGTAGCACATTAATTTTTCTTGAATCAGCTTTTAACTCCCTTAGATGTGTTTCTCATCCTTGGCTAGGTCTGGGGTTAATAACAAAGAGTTGCCTATTGATGCCTGCAGTGAGTTGTGTGAGTTAAAGATTCTAAATTAAAAGTTTAGTTTAAGGTGTACCCTCTCTATACTTGCCGACACTGCAGTGACTGATGGGTGGAGACCACGCCTACTTAAATTTTTTCCCCTTGTTCTCTTTTCCAAGCAAATTCTTTAGCCAGCGGGTGAATCTCAATTTCACACACAGCAACTTCATTGTTAATACAGGTGGAATTGTCATTATATTCGATCTCAAAAGCGGGAGTTTAGGGGGCGGCAGCCCTTGCCAAAATTTTTTTAAAAAATTAGCATTTTTTTAGTGAATTAGTGCATTAACAAAAAGCAATTTAATTGTTAACGCATGTGCAATCGCCTAGTAAAGTACAGGCAAGAAGAATTGCGTTTTGTGAAATTTATATTTCTTTTTAAAAAAAAATAAAATTCCTGTTTTGCTGATTCTTTTTCTTCATTTTAGCTTCGACATATTGTACTGTCACATGTCTGCGCAGGCAGCACACCGTCCTCCCCACACTGGGTGGAAAAGGCCCGGGTTTGAATCCTGTCGATGACGCAAAGGATTTTAATGGGCTTTTTTCACTCCATGGCTGAGTTAGTCAGTCTCAGGTGTAGATAGTCATCATCAGCCATTTTCAATCCACTGCAGGATTGAAGGCTTCTCCAGTTCCTTCTGTTTTGAGCACTGCCCATCCATTTACTACCCACAAACTAACTCATGAATTTCATCTATCCCACTCTGCCTTTATCTTCCAGGTTTTCTTCTAGCTCCTCTTGGATACCATTCTGTTATTTTCTTAGTCCATCTGTCATAGTAGTAGTAGTAGTAGTAGTGGCACTTGATGCAAGAAAGCAAGTGTAGGAGCTTATGCAGCATCAGCCAAAAAAAAAAAAAAAAAAAAATCACACCATTCCCTCCAAATGCCTGTCCAGTTCCTCCTTAAATTTATTTAATCTATCAACTTCCACAACGACAGATGGAAGTTTGTTCCAGCAATTAACCACCCGCTGGCTAAAGGCAAATTTCCGCACATCTATTCTACATCTATCCTTTCTTAATTTGAACTTATGTCCCCGTAGGTTCGTATTCTGAACAAGTGGGAGGATCCCATCAGAATTCAGCGTGCTCAACCCATTCAAGGCCTACTCTGATCCTCTCGCTGCCATAAGAGGGAGAGTGAAAGCTGCTGGGGACTGAGGGCCATTTGTTTTGTTGTGCTGTCATATGCTGGAGGGTTTGGTCTTTTCCTCTTCACGCTGACCAGGTGTCTTAAAGAGAACCACACTACACATTCGTTGCCACCTAAGTGATGTAACAGGGCTTACCATCGAGAAGGTGTGCACGAGTGGATTTTAGGGAGGCAGGCCAACCGGACTTCTAAATCTTCTGTAATAGAGGGATATTGGATCCATCAGTGTTTTAGGCTGAGTGTCTGATAACACACAGGATACCAAGATATCTGGGGTTTTTTTGTCCAGCAAAACAGACAAATCTACCATAGAACTCACACAGGTAACAGACATAAGACACACAGCACAACATATGAATATAACTATTTGGGTGGCCTAATATAATAGGTTTTTTTTTTTTTTTTTACTGTCACATGACATTTCACCATCCTCGAATAACGGCATTTTTGTTTCTTGGTTGATTTTAAAAAAATTGCCTTTTATTTTTCATTTTCAGTTCCGATGTCACGTGACATCAGCCACGTACGGTCGAGAAGGGGGGGGGGACACAGTGAGTAGGCAGTCACAACCCGTTAATCACTGATTTTCTCCCTCTTCTCATTGCCGCCATTTTGAAGGGTACACCCTAAAAAATCTATACCAGCGCCTCATGATTTTTTAATAATATACAGAAACTGTTAGCAGGGATAAGGTGGTGAGTATGGGCTTGGCACACCCAGGGTCCTGAGCTGGATATCATTATTCTTCTCTTTCTTTGTGATTCACTTCTACTATTTCTCTGTCAGGTTATTTATTATTGGTTATTTGGTTTTTTTTTTTTTTTTTTTTTTTAGGAGCATTAGAAACTAAGGCCATATTGCTCTGGGAATATGCAGTGGTCATTCCCTAACCTTTCCACATTCTCCGTATTTGGTGGTGACGGGCTCGAACCCTGGTCTAATCAAGAAGCGTGTACCACGCACTGCTGCTCCTTTCCACATGACTACAGAGGGGTCTCTCTCTCTCTCTCTCTCTCTCTCTCTCTCTGTCTCTGTCTCTCTCTCTCTCTCTCTCTCTCTCTCTCTCTCTCTCTCTCTCTCTCTCTCTCAGGGTAACTCGGAATTTTTTTTTGGCTGGTGCAGCTCTCTCTCAGGGTAACTTGGAATTTTTTTTTGGCTGGTGCAGCATAAACCGCAGGCTTCCTTGCACTGTGTGGCTAAGTAGTAATAATAATGGGCAAGCCGTACCTTGAGTAACTAAATGCCTGATTTTAGGAAGGATGTAGAGCTGCTGGAACTATTACAAAGGAGGTCAACGAGATTGGTTAGGGGACAAACAGTAAACAGATGTCTTACCAAGAAAGGCTAAAGTTCTCCGGATGCAGTGCCTGGAGACTAGGTATGTGTGAGGTGATCAGATTGAGGTTTATATGGCTTTCAGGGTTTTTGTGCAATCTCAGTGCTGATGGGATTCTTCCTCTTGCGCAGATTATGCACTTGAGGGGGCATAACAAATAATAGATATGCAGAAATTTGCCTTTAGCCAGCGAGTAGTTAATTAGCATTAGTAGAGGCATATGATGCAAGAAAGCAAGCTTATGCAGTATCAGCCAAAAAAATAAATAAATAAACAATGCTCCCATTTCACTTCTCCTTTCGTTCCAAATACCTTTCCAGCTCAGCCTTAAATTTATTTAGGATATGAACTTCCGCAACAAAGGATGGAAGTCTGTTCTGCCAACCAACTACCCACTGGCTAAAGGCAAACTTTCGCACATCTGTCCTACGTCTGTCTTTCCTCAATTTGAATTTATGCACTCTCAGGTGATTGTTCTGAGCAAGAGGAAGAATCCCATCAGCATTGGAGCATGCTCAAGCCATTCAAGGCTTTATACACCTCAGTCAGATCACCTTGCAGGTGTCTAGTCTCCAGACACTCTAATTTGTAATACTTAAGCCTTTCTTCGTAAGCGAAACCCTTTGTTCCATTCACTAATCTTGTTGCCCTTCTCTGCACTCGTTCCAACAGCTCTACATCCTTCTTAAAATGAGGCCTTCTGCATACAGTACTCAAGGTGTGGCCTGACCATTGCCTTATACAAGGGGATAATCGCCTCCTTATCCCTGCTAGAAAAATTCCTGTATATCATTGACAAGACACCATGAGCTACTCTTGCAGGCCGTCTGCACTGCTCAGAAAACTTCATATCTGCCTGCACAATTACCCCCAAGTCCTTTTCGTTCTCTACCATTGTCAGTGTAGTACCACAGAGTTGATATGTTACTCTGGATTTATTGCTTCCCATATGTAGTACTTTACATTTGTCAATGTTAAACTTCAGTTGCCACCTCTCAGCCCATCTGCTCAACTTTTCCAGATCCTGTTGCAGCAGCGTACAGTCAGTCCTTGTATAGCACGATAGTTGTGTTCCTAGAAACCCTCGTGCAATGCAAAATCATGCAATACAAACAACAGGCCCTATGGGAAAAATAGGGATAGGTGCCGACCATCCAAGATTGAACACACATTTGTAACCAAAAAATTAGCAAACACAATAAATTATTTTAAAAAAATACGTAAGTATTTTCGTACGACTATTATGTAATAAAATATTGCTAATGCTTTTTCTTCTATCATAAGCATACTTGTTTTTTGTTTCATTTTCTATCCAAACATTCGAACGAGGAAAGATGACAGCCTTTCCATCTCTTCCAATTCTTTGTGTCTTAATCTAATGGATTTTAAATACACTTTCAGTTGTTCCTGCTATGAAAGTTTTTTTTATTTTCTCTGCAATCTTTGTAATTCTTGGTGTTGCCTCATTTAGGCCTGTAGCACATGCAATATCACATGGTCTTTCATTTCACTCAAAGCGGTTCACACTTTCATATTTTTTCTCTATCGACAGGCGGACTGGCCATAAGCCTTACGGGGGAAACCCTGGAGGCCGGTGTGATTTTGGCCATGAATGCTAGCATGAGACCACTACAAATTTTCCCGGGTAATAATTTTTGATCCAGTCCGCCTTTGTTTATCAATATTGCTTTTCTTTTTTTCTCTGAATCTGTAGTGTCCTCACCAGGATGCTTCCTTTTCACACCATTTAAGTATTTTACTCATTTTTAGTGAATAAAGCACAATTACAAAATGAGGAGGCACGCTTGATACACATCAACAAAGCTGTGCGAGTGTAGCAGTTGAATAAACAACACTATAAAGGCAGAGACACTCTATGAACACCTCACTAGCTCACATTTTACTAAAGCATATTTTAGCATTAGCATTAGTAGAGGCATTTGATGCAAGAAAGCAAGCTTATGCAGCATCAGCCAAAAAAAAAAAAAAAAAAACCACTTCCACTTCACCCCTCTGTTCGTTTGTTCGTTCAAAATACCTGTCCAGCTGAGCCTTAAACTTATTTAGGCTATCAACTTCCACGACAAGGGATGGAAGTCTGTTCCACCAACCAACCACTCGCTGGCTAAAGGCAAATTTCCGCACGTCTATCCTACATCTGTCTTTCCTCAATTTGAATTTATGCCCTCTCGGGTGATTATTCTGAGCTAGAGGAAGAATCCCATCAGCATTGAGCATGCTCAAACCATTCAATGCTTTTTACACCTCTATCAGATCACCTCGCTGGTGCCTAGTCTCCAGACACTGTAATTTGCAAATCTTAAGCCTTTCTTCGTAAGAGCACCCCTTTGTTCCATTCACTAATCTTGTTGCCCTTCTCTGTACTCGTTCCAGCAGGTCTACATCCTTCTTGAAATGAGGCCTCCAGGCCTGTATACAGTACTCTAGGTGTGGCCTGACCATTGCCTTATACAAGGGAATAATCACCTCCTTATCCCTGCTAGAAAAATTCCTATATATCATTGACAATACACCATGAGCTACTCTTGCAGCCCGTCTGCACTGCTCAGAGAACTTCATATCTGCCTGCACAACCAACCTCAGGTCCCTTTCATTCTCTACCACTGTCAGTGTAGTACCACAGAGTTGATACGTTGCTCTGGGGTTGCTGTTTCCCATGTGTAGTACTTTACATTTGTCAATGTTAAACTTCATTTGCCACCTCTCAGCCCATCTGCTCAACCTTTCCAGATCCTGTTGCAGCAGCATAGTGTCAGTAGTGTCCTTGACAACCCTGCCTTTTCTGGGGGTTACTACCATAAAACAATAAAAACAATTTCCACTTGTGTTCCTGCTAGTGGAATCTGTTATAAACTGGTAGTAAACTCGATATAATTGCATTTGCGATAATATTGATAGCTGGAATTGTGTGGGTTTTTACGTTATTATGGTGAAATGTGTTTCTCCTTCACGGATATAAAAAAACATAAATACATTTCAGGATCTTCTCTTCATTCCTATCATGTTGCGTTCAGTTGGGGTGATTCAGTGTTCGACTGCCATTTCTTGTAAACACAAAGGCGAATTGTGCACATGCGAATTCGGTTTGTGTTATATACGATATCGTTCCCCTATTTATAAATCGTGTATGATGGAATTTTTGTAGTGTCGTGTTATACGAGGATTGAGTGTACTGTCATTAGTGTCCTTAGCAACCCTGCCAACCTTCGTATCGTCTGCAAACTTGGATATTAAGCTTGGTAATAGCATCATCAATATCATTTATAAATACAGAAAACAACAATGGACCTAACACTGAACTCTGAGGGACACCACTAGTAACATTAGTCCACGATGAGCAGTGTCCATTGATTACCACTCGCTGTCTTCTCCCACTCAACCATCCCTTTATCCATAGCAGCAATTTGCCTCCAATACCACACTGCTCCAATTTGTTCAGCAGTCTTCCATGTGCATGAATCAAAAGCCTTTCTAAGATCCAAATATATAATATCAAAGTTATTCCCTGCATCCAGTTCCTTTTGTGACCACATCATAGTATCCAATCAAATTAGTGAGGCAAGACTTTCCCTTAACAAAACCATGCTGTGTTTGAGCTATAACTGAAGTCTTGTCTAGATGATCCTGCAGTGTTTCTTTAACCATTGCCTCCATTAATTTTCCTGGAACAGAAGTAACAGGTCTATAATTACTTGATTCGCCCTTTGATCCTCCTTTCTTGCACCCTTTCTATTTAAGTCCCCATCTCTGTAGAAGCAGTCTCTCCTGTCAAAAAGCACAGACCAGGTTGAAAAAATTTCTATTTTTTATCCTTGGACAATCTCTCCAGGGCTGAATTGATCGACATGGCTCTCATCATATACTCCCTCCTATCGTGTCTGGGTAGAATTGCAGACACTTTTGCATTCAACCCTAACTCATGACTTTTTTCAATATTGACATGTACTTGTTGAGTAAATCTGCAGATCTCTTACTCTTAATGTCATTAGTTCCAACATGTACAACAATATCACCATTTGTGCCCTTAAAAGATGATATCTGCTCTACAACATCATCAACCTTTGCCCCTGGCAGATATACTCTAGTCCTGTTCTACCTTTCCTTCTTGCATAGTATATTCCCCGTTTCCCTGATAATAGTCATTAACAATAACTAGCTTCTTTGGGACCAGCGCATTCTGCCTTGGAGATTGCCTCTGGTTTGCCTGATGCACAGGAGTGAGCTCTGTCATTGAGCTGGGCAGCTGAGAGCTTGATGGGCCCAACATATTAATTTCTTCGAGGGTGTTTACTCTGCATTTCAAGCTCTCATAGACGCCCATCAGAACACTGATGTGGCGTCTAATTTCTTGACACTTTAGACACCTAGTACACACACCTCCTTGGCTAGATCATGTCCTGTTTTAGAAAGGTTGGCAAACATTTCACATTTTTGGAGACTGTTTCTCCCCCTTTGTTTCTCCACCTTTGTTTCTCCCCCGAGTCACAGCACTCTAGCTAGTTTGTGATCTTTGCTTCGCAGCTCAAGTCTGTGTCATGATTTCTGTTTAAATACAATTTTAATTAACAATGAAATTTAATTAGATTAATAATATTTTTGATTTATTGATAATACTATAATAAGCTAACATTCCTAATACAGTGCTTCGTATTATGCTATCTAGTTTTACTTTATACCTTACGCCAGTTCGAAATATATATACGTTACACTATTTGTTATTGACTACAGTATGGTGGCTAGTTCAGCAATATTGGCGCCAACACCGGGATTCATAACTTCACAAATCACTGGTTAAATTCAAAATAAGAAGCTAACAAACGCTACTAAACCCATTTAATATCTCTGTAAAACAAAATGTACTATGTTAATTAACGAAAAATACGGTAAAAGTTAAAAATACTTATCCCTTTACAGCAGCCAAAATCCACCAGCTGTTCTCTTCCATGACCAGAGCACCCTCTGAATTATACATCATAAATTATACATTTGTAGAGAATGTATGCTCTGTCTTCACTTTTGCCACAGGTACAGGTTAGACCATCTTTTAATCTTTAGGGAGCCATGGCCTGTCAGTGTAAATGTTGTGAAAAGTCCAGCAGGGACGTACCACTTTGGTGGCTTTGGACTAACCATTGCCACCTGGGGGGGGGGAACCTTTTGGTAACTGTACCTGTGGTTTCCTGCACCCAATTTGTTTGCCATTGCTTGCAGAGCTTTGTGGCTATTCTTTCTTTCGGCCCTAGTGGTGTTTGCTTTTATAAGTCTGTAATATAAGCCTCTTTTGCCTACATCTAAATATGTGGGAGAGCACCAGGCAACACCTGCCTGGTAATAGTATTGTTCTCTGAATTGTCTAATTTGTTTCTGACTATGGACATGTGGGTAAACCTGCTCCATCGGTGATGACAGACAAGAACACTGCTCGGTACATATATGATTGCCAAGATCCTTCTTTTGAGATCTAATTTCCCTTTCAGAAACAACTTGAAAGGGAAATTTGAGTCAGAAACAACCCCTAGGTATTTTAGTTCTGATACCATTTTTATGGTTTTTCCATTAATTTTAATTTGAGGGTTCCTTAGGTTTCGTTTCAAAAGTATCGATTTAGTTTTTTTCAGTGATATCCTGATCATGTGCATTTGTGCCCACTCCTGTAGGTGCATGAGGATGGCTGTACAACCACTCTTGTGTTTTCTCTTACAAGAAGAATCAAATCGTCTGCAAAGGCTAGGCTTTCCACTGGGCTTAGATCCAGGGCCAGAAATTCATCTCGAACAATTGTCCTGAAGAAAGGGTCAAGGATTGAGCCCTACAGGCAACCTTTATTCAAAAAGTGTGTCAAATCCATCCCAGAACCTTGTAGGAACTGACACTTCTGTCTTTAACACTTATATGCCCAACACACTACATACAATTGGCCGGTTTTGGTGAAGTTTGTGTCTTTGTGCCATTTGCCAAGCTTTCAAAATCGGCGATATACTGTGATAAGGCCAATCGTAAAGAATCTTTTGTATGCAAGTCCATAATAGTAGAGCGATTCTTTGTTTGTTTGTTTCAAATACGAAAAGGTAGATTTGTATAGATATGTGGAACGAAAACAGGAATTTAAAAGTTCACTGCATTTTTTTACATTTGGGTATTTTTTCTCAGAAAACATATTTCCAAAAGTCTTTTTCGGATGATTTGCCTTTTAGGAAGATATCGTTTTGCAAATTTCATTATCAAGTAATATTTTCTCCATGTGAAAAATCTGTGTGTGTTTTTTTTTTTTTTTTTTTTTTTCCCTGCAATTTGTTTTGTATCCAAGTCGACATTAAATGGATAAGAAATATATTGAACAATGTCTTCAATTGTTTTAAAATCACTGAATCAGGTTTCAAAATCATCCACAACTTTCTCAATTTCAGAAACATATTTCTCACTATTAAATTCAAAAACAGGATATTTTTCAAATGATCTTGCATATTTGCAAAATGATCGAATTTTATTTCTTTGAGATCCTTAGCCATTGCCAAAAATTGACGTTTATATGCAGAAATACTACTAATCATGTCAACCACTTTTTTTTTTCCCCCTTGTAATTCCAAATTCAGATCACTTAATTTACTGGTAAATTAAGTGATCTGAATTTGGAATCTGAATCCCACAACCACTCCGTATCTTGTAGCTCCCGATAATCATCTCCCCTTTGATCAAATTTTTTTAATTTCATTCAGGAAATTATGAAATCTGTAAAAACTTATTCCAACTCAGCCGCCTCACATCTGTGTGTAATATCATAGTATCAGATTTGGTTCATTTTCGTTGAGAGATTGTCCTCTGATGGAATTCACGATTTTGAAAGCTATGTCCGTAACACTTTTGGTATTTAATCTTTTGGTAGCTAACACTTGTTGGTGGTGGATGATACAAATGGTAACTCAAATCTCTTTTGTTACTCTTTTTCTTCAGATGGGAAAAGCAGCAGACTTAAGAGAGTTTGACAAATGCCAGATTGTAATGACCAGACAACTGGGTCAGAGCATCTCCAAAACGGCATGGCTGGTGGGGTGTTCACGGTCAGCTGTGGTTAGTACCTATACAATTCACCCATAATTGGAATGTTGGTGATGGGAGTAATGTGTCACAACACATAGTACATCGAACCCTGCTGAAAATGGGGCTGCGTAGCCACAGGCCGCCCCGAGTGCCCATGCTAACCATGGTTCACCGGCAACAGCACCTACAATGGGCAAGTGAGCATTGAAACTGGGCCTTGAGTAATTGGAAGAAGGTCGTCTGGTCTTATGTTTCCTGTTGCACTATGTGGATGGCTGGGTACGTTGTGTGTCATTTACATGGGGAAGTGATGGCGTCTGGATGCACAGTGGGATGAAAACAAGCCGGTGGCAGCAGTGGTGTTATTCTTCTGGGATACCCTGTGTCCAGTCATCCATATGCTGGGCACTCTGATGTCTACCACCTACCTAAACCTCACTGCTGACTAGGTACACCCTTTCGTGTTAACAGTCTTCCCCTCTGGCGGTGCTGTCTTTCAGCAGGGTAATGCACTATGCCACACTGCCCGGATTGTTCGAGACTGGTTCGCAGAACATGAGGAAGACTTGTAGGTATTGCACTGGCCTCCAAATTCCCCAGACATCAATCCCATCGAGCATCTATGGTTTGTGTTGGAACAACAACTCCGATCTGCGATGTCTTAACCCGGACCTTACAGGAGTTAAAGGATCTGCTGGTTACGTGTTGATACCATATATATCACAAGACTGCTTACATATAGAAATCTTGTAGCATCCATGCCTTGCCGGGTACGAACTGTTTTGGCTGTATGTGGAGGACCAACGTCATATTAGGTAGGTGGTCATGTTTTGGCTCGTCGGTGTATACTACAACTGTGTAACTACTAGTTTGACTAGCTTGGCTTTGTAGTGTTAAGATGAGACAGCAACATTAAAGACATAGTTACTATGCTGTTTATAATTTATCATAATTTAACTAATGGTTAATAAAAACAATGATTGAGTATCTGTGTACAGTATATTATTTTATTTTTTCATGGCATTTAGTTCTAAAAACTTTCAATTTTGGATGAAATGAGGAAGAGAGTTCTAAAGAGACAGAAGGTTCATCTTGTTTTTGATGAAGAAGAAAGGAGGTTTGTTGTAATCCTGTATTTCTTTACATTTTTGTTTGTTAAAGTTACCTACCTTGATTAAATATGCTTGATATATTAAGAATTACAATTTCATCATTAAAATTAATTTGTTTTATTAATACTCTCATATTTGTCTGTATCTTATTTGCACACATCCAGCTCAGTACAGTTAGTATGGAAGAACAGAAGAGATTTATTTAAAGTAGCCAAATGAAAGAAAAACATGGAATGTCATGAAATTAGAATGTCGTCCATCTGAAAAAGGGAATGTTTTTCAAGTGGTTCCTTCTGAATACCTGAAAGTAATCATTTTAAATGAGGTATAAGCACCCTGTGGATACACGACCACAGATAGAGATGTCCCTTGCTCGGGATAACTGTTGGAAGTGACAACTCCAGAAATGTGCCAAAAAATTCAAGGCCTGGTTATGCAGCAGACAGACATATTAAAGTGTAAGATTGCTAGAGAGTATGTTTCTGAATGGGTGGTACTATATTCCCTGAATATTTGGCCGTATCAAAGATCAGTCCTCTCTGAATACGAAGGAAGCTCACCTCTTCAGAAACAGTGTAGGGCTCAAATTTCATTTCCAAAAATATTTACATATGAATGATGCAGGTCCACTGCTTCCAGACAATTCCAGACCAGGAAGATCATGCCCACCATTTTTTGGTATATGAGAGGAATTTTTGATATGCTACATAAGAAAACAGTCAGTGGGGATGCCTAAGCTGCTGTTATATAAAATTTAAGAGGGTCTATAAAGTAACAGAGAAGAGGGAAATTAATGAGATTTTTCATTCTTCATGCTGCTCCTGGACACACCCCATAAAACAGTTGCTGTCCTGAAAGATTGTGGATCCTAGGAGTTAAACCACCCACTTTACAGTTTCTTGCCCCCCCCCTTCTCAGTGGTTATTTCTTCTTCAGGAATCTGAAGAAACACCTGCATGGGCATCAGTTTTCAAGGAAGCTGTAAATCACTTTTCGGAAATCAGGATGAAGCAGTTTATTCCTTTCTGTTATGTCGTCTGCTCAAAGTGGAGGCCATATTGAATTAATAGGTATATATATTGAGAGAATGTTAAAAAAAAAAAAAAAAAAATTAGGCTGTTGCTTCTTTATTCCCAAGGTCGATAACTTTTGAGTGACCCTCATATTATAGGCATAGTATTTGACTAGCACAGACACACTAGGGGAGGGAGGGGGGGAGGAGGGAGGAAGGAGAGGTCATCCTAGATAGATGGCTATGGGTTATCAGATAATATCACCATTCTTTGATGGCCATTGCCACTGTATTGGTGACAGAGGTTATAGAACACAGCATCATAAGTTGTTAAGGTTAATGTAAAGGTGATCTCTCAATCTGGTTTTCTTAAAATATTAGACTTGACATGGGCATTTGTGCTTAATTTTCCAAAAAAAAAAAAAAAAAATATATATATATATATATATATATATATATATATATATATATATAAACAAACATACACACAGGGTGATTCACTACCAGTACGACAAACTTGCAGGAGGTGTAGGGGGCACAAAGACGAATTGGAATCTCATAGCATTGCAGGGTCCGAAATGCCTTTGTCATGCGGGAGGTCGCGTGAACAGCGATCCTGCTGGAAGTCAACATTTGCGAACCGTTTTTGTTGAAGAAACCAAGTAGCAAAAGTCCTCTGGAGTGGATAATCTGCAGGCTCCAATGATTGGACACGTTGCAGATGGTATGAACTCATTTGGTTTGTTGACAGTATCCTCCATACAGTGGATTGGGAAATACTCAATTGTTGGCCTATCGCTCAAGTACTCGTACTCAGATTGACTTCGGCAAGATGTAGGACATTCTCCTCATTGTCTGGCATCCTCGTCGTTCGCTCTCTATTCATGGTACCTCTCGTGAAACAGCCAGTCTCACGTAACCTTCTGTGCACACGTGCGAAAATCGTATGATGAGGAGCACACCTGTGTGGGAAACGTTCCTGGTACAAGCGCAGAGCGGCGAGCCCATTACAGTCCGCAGCTCCATACGTGAGGTGCATGTCGGCCAGTTCAACGTTTGAATACTCGTCCATCCTACTGGCTCGGGAACCAGTTCGCAATTGCTGACTTCCAGCGGGATCGCTGTTCATGCGACTTCCCGTTCAACGTCCTCTACCGCACGACGAAGGCATTTCGGACCCTGCAATGCTATGTGATCCCGATTCGTCTTTGTGCCCCCTACACCTCCTGCAATTTTGTCGCACTGGTAGTGAATCACTCTGTATTCACTGGTAGTGAATCACACACACACACACACACACACACACACACACACACACACACACACAGGCAGTTCTTGCTTTAAGAGTTCCCGGTTTAAGAGGTTTTTTTTTTTTTTTCGACGTATAAAGTATCAACAAAATTGAAAATATGAACATTAATTGCAAAAAATGAATGTTAAACATTCATAAATACCGCATTTCAAACCATGCGCATAACTATACAATAAGGTGTACCCAGCTTTACGATATTAATCCGTTCCAGAGACACCATCATATTGTGAAAATATCGTAATGTGAACCCAATAACACATTGTTTTTTGGTAAGCGCAACCTCAGAAGTTTGAAATTTTTGCTATATAACTCTCTAAAAGGTCGTTTTTATAGTGCAACTTGTATTAGTTACCAATACTAAAATGTATTACACTTTCATCGTTATCATATGTTCTGTTTTAAGAACCAATTTTGAATGCCTTTATGACATTTTTCTAAAGCACATTTCTGGAGGTCATGAACAAAAAAACAATAAAAACATTCTGCACTTTCCAGTTTATTGATCTTTATTGCATCTAATTATAAACGGGTAGTAAACTCAATGTTATTGCATTTGCGAAAATACCGATAGCTGGAATTGTGTGTTTTTTTTATGTTATTATGGTGAAAAATGTTTGCCCTTTACTTGAAATTTTCAATCGTATAAAAAGGACATATTTTCAGAATCTTCTCTTCATTCCTTTTTTTAAATCTTCGTAAACTTGATACTCCGCAAATCGTGTGTTGCAATTTGTGCGTTTTGTTAAAAAATGCTTGTGCATCTATTGAAATTTATAAAGATTATATTCTTTGAATATAATCTTTATAAATTTTATTCAAAGAATAAATTATATTCTTTGAATAAAATGCCTCTTGGAGCATTTCTGAAGAAGACGACTCCCTTGTGCAACAAACAGTGCCAAGTCAATAATAAGTGATCAACGAGTGTGCATTTAGTCGATGGTGAAGAATAAACATTCTTTAAAATTTGTAAGTCATAAATAATTTCTTTAATTATTATAATTTTCTTAATTTTACAGGCTACGTTTTAATTTATTTGGATAAATCAATCATTGTTTAAACAAATTAATTAGCTAACTAATTTTATTGTTGAGAACATAACCCCTATTTTTAACATTGTCTATAGGATTTAATTCCCGCTTTACGAGCGTGCGCTAGGAACGAATCAATTCGTAAAGTCGAGAACTACCTGTGTGTGTGTGTGTGTGTGTGTGTGTAAATATGATCCAATTAATCCAAAAATTAAATAGAGATAAAAGTAATCAAAATCTATATTAAAAATAAGAAAAATACTATTTCTTATTTTTTATTTATTTTTAATATAGATTTTGATATAGACTGACATAACGGTCAGTCTATTTCATTTTATTAATTATTATTTTCAGTTTATTTGGTCATGTAAGGTTGTTAGTCTAAGTTTCCATTTTAGTGAGATTTCATTAATTTGTAAATGGGTGCCTAATAGGGGGTGCCGCTAAATTTCTTTTAATTGGCTTAATTTTCTAAATTATTTTAGGAACGTTGCTTCAACACTACCCTCTTCTTCTTTATTCACCCCCCCCCCATATTTTTCTGTTATTGTTGTTCATTTTCACTACTGGTTTGCCATGCTACTGACAAATATTCTATTTTAGCTTATACAGGGTGTCTCAAAAATATTGGTTTAGGGGGAGGTAGGTAACATCTAAAGGAATTGAATCGCATATGAAAC